>NC_071505.1:289564591-290189591 GCF_027887155.1 Malaclemys terrapin pileata | reverse complement strand
GTGGGAGTATTACTAGCGTATAGACGACAGGATGAGCTGTAAAGAATGGTACATCAGTATTAGAAGTCAGAGCACAAACAACCATGGTTGCAAAAAGTTGTCTTGATTATTACTATTTGCAATGTTTTGATTGTAAATTGCATACAAGATTATTATGAATGCTGTTGTAAAAGGAGCCACGCATAGACCATTAGAATCATAGACTTTAGACTTTAAACTTTAAGGTCAGAAGGGACCATCATGATTGTCCAGTCTGACCTCCTGCACAACGCAGACCACTGAATCTCACCCACCCACTCCTGTAACAAACCCCCTAACCTATGTCTGAGTTACTGAAGTCCTCAAATCATGGTTTAAAGACTTCAAGGTGCAGAGAATCCTCCAGCAAGTGACCCATGCCCCATGCTGCAGAGGAAGGTGAAAAACCCCCAGGGCCTCTGCCAATCTGCCCTGGAGGAAAATTCCTTCCTGACCCCAAATATGGCAATCAGCTAAACCCTGAGCATGTGGTCAAGACTCAGCAGCCAGAAACCCAGGAAAGAATTCTCTGTAGTAACTCAGATCCCACCCAGGGCCGGCTCTCCCATTTTTGCAGCCCCAAGCAACAAAAAAAAAAAAAAAATCCACCCAGACTGTGCCATCCCAAGAATGCACGTGCTTCCTCCGCTGGTGCCTGGAGCCGGCCCTGATCCCACCTCATCTAAAATCCCATCACAGGCCATTGGGCATATTTACCGCTAATAGTCAAAGATCAATTAATTGCCCAAATTAGGCTATCCCATCATACCATCCCCTCCATAAACTTATCAAGCTTAGTCTTGAAGCCAGATACGTCTTTTGCCTCCACTGCTCCCCTTGGAAGGCTATTCCAGAACTTCACTCCTCTGATGGTTAGAAACCTTCATCTAATTTCAAGTCTAAACTTCCTGATGGCCAGTTTATATCCATTTGTTCTTGTGTCCACATTGGTACTGAGCTTAAATAATTCCTCTCCCTCCCTGGTATTTATCCCTCTGAGCAATTGTATCTCCCCTCAGCCTTCTTTTGGTTAAGCTAAACAAACCAAGCTCTTTGAGTCTCCTTTCATAAGACAGGTTTTCTATTCCTCGTATCAACCCTAGTAGCCCTTCTCTGTACCTGTTAAAGTTTGAATTCATCCTTCTTAAACATGGGAGATCAGAACTGCACACACTATTCCAGATGAGGTCTCACCAGTGCCTTGTATAACGGTACTAACACCTCCTTATCTCTACTGGAAATACCTCGCCTGATGCATCCCAAGACTGCATTAGCTTTTTTCATGGCCATATTCACATAGGCGGCTCATAGTCATCCTGTGATCAACCAGTATTCCAAGGTCCTTCTCCTCCTCTGTTACTTCCAACTGATGCTTATAACAAAATTCTTGTTATTAATCCCTAAATGAACAACCTTGCACTTTTCACTATTACATTTCATCCTATTACTATTACTCCAGTTTACAAGGTCATCCAGATCTTCCTGTATGATATCCCAGTCTTTCTCTGTATTGGCAATACCTCCCAGCTTTGTGTCATCCACATTAGATAGGGTTCTCCTTCAGTGTAGGTATTTTTACGTGATACTGTTGAGTTTTGCCTCTGTTTTAGTCATCCAATACATTTTCTCACAGTACCTGGATGGAAAACACTTCTGTTGTGCCTGTCCCTCTAGCTCTATGGATTTCTGCATAGATTCATTTGTGTACCATTTTCCAATATATTTGCAATTAAAATGCAAAGATTACATGGTCCATATTTCAAAATTTCTATGTGAAAAGGCTTAGAAGTGACAAAAATTGTGGGGAAAATATATTCTTAGTCAGCAATAATTAGTCTCTCAGCAAGAGATACCCGGCATTTATGAAAATGTGTTTGGATTTCACCAACTTGTGCCAGAGCTGTCAGATAATTACAAAGAAAACCCATATTTGTGTCATGTTCTGTATCTCTTAAACAGTGTAAAATATGCCAACAGCACTGAATGAATTAAGGATGCTTTTCTTTGGTAGGCCAAGGGTAAGGAAAGACAATGGCTGAGACACCAAGCTATTGGAGAGCTAGATGATGCCAAAATAATTGATGGACTAACAGGAGAAAAAGCTATTTATAAACGACGGGGAGAATTTGAGCCAGAAGTAAGTATTCCATAAATAATGGGTGCAACTAGCAAGTTTACTAGTTCCTTTAGCTTCATTAGGCTAGCCTAGTAAAGATGGTTAACAAGTTCAAATAAAATTAAATCACTATCACATGTCTTTCCTCACTAACACACTTTATCATACTATAAGAAAACTTTCAACACTCAGGTTTTTTGGATTTGCAAATTAACAATTGTTATGTGAAATTAATGAGAAAATGAGTGAATAATTAAAACCTAAATAACTTTTAAAAATCTACTATTTTATGACTACTCGTAATTTTGGACGTTCGTCAGAAAAAAATTTTGTTAGAATTATATGAGTCACTGAAAAAGAAACCAGTTGACGCATACCAACAAATCAACTTTAAGGCTAGTTGTCTAGATCAGTGGTTCTCAAAGCCGGTCCGCCGCTTGTTCAAGGAAAGCGCCTGGCGGGCCGGGCCGGTTTGTTTACCTGCCGCGTCTGCAGGTTCGGCTGATCGCAGCTCTCACTGGCCGCGGTTCACCACTCCAGGCCAATGGAGGCTGCGGGAAGCGGCGCAGGCCGAGGGATATGCTGGCCGCCCTTCCCGCAGCCCCCATTGGCCTAGAATGGCAAACCATGGCCAGTGGGAGCCATGATCGGCCGAACCTGCAGACGCGGCAGGTAAACAAACCGGCCCAGCCCACCAGGGGCTTTTCTTGAACAAGCGGCAGACCAGCTTTGAGAACTACTGGTCTAGATCATCATTATACACCTCTACCCTGATATAACGCGACCCGATATAACACGAATTTGGATATAACGCAGTAAAGCAGTGCTCCAGGGGGGTGGGGCTGCGCACTCCGGTGGATCAAAGCAAGTTCGATATAACGCGGTTTCAACTATAACGTGGTAAGATATTTTGGCTCCCGAGGACAATGTTATATCGAGGTAAAGGTGTATTGTAATAGCCAGATTTAATATAGCCAATTAAATTTAATTTCTATTGTTTACACATAAAGGAATTTTATTTTGCAAACAATCATTTAGAATAGCTTTCTTCTCAGTAGCTAAATACATATTTGATACAACTCTCTCTCATTTATTTTTCATATTACATGGTCTCACTATTTGTTGTTTTGAACAGCTTATGCAGCCTAGCCATCCTACATCAGAGCTCAGTAAGGGAAAAGCTATAATATCCTAATTTCCAGTACTCTTCAAAGTGCTGGTTTTGTATTTTTCAATACATTTTAAAAAGAGCTTACCTAGTGAAAATGCTAAGGAGGCAACTTTACATTCTGAATTAAAAATATATAAACGTGGGCTTCAATGGGATTGGGGAGGGGGGAGTTGATATTGCAATCATTTGCATTAATAATAAAAAGAAGAAACTAAACTAAAAATTCTCAAATGGTTGCTGAATGAAAGAGAAATATTTGGAAGTCGGTTACAGATAAACATTTTAAATATTTGGTTTTTTGCCAAACCATCTTTTAATAGCCTTTCATTTGAATCCAGACTTGTCTCATTGCATATGGGATAAAATACCTTTCTAGGACCTAGTATGCCAGAAATTGTTAAAACAGACATTTAAGGGGGAGGAGGCAGAGGGGATGAGGAAAACTTTACAGTCAGAATGTACAAAATTGAGGAGTTAATCAGAAAAAGACTTAACACATTTTTAGAAAGATATTAACTTCAGCAGACAAACTTTACGATCTTATACAAGTCCCCTTTAGTACCATAATTCAAGGAGGCATTACCCTTATGTAGGGCCGGCTCTGGCTTTTTTGCCACCCTAGGCAAAAAAGCCACCCGCCGCCCCCCACCCCCCGCCAGCGCGGCAGGAGAGGGCGCCGAGCCCGGCTGCGGGCCTGCAATCCCCGACTGGCCAGAGCGCCGGGGGGAGGGCGGCGAGCCCGCCATGGCTCCGCTCTCCCCGGCGGCCAGAGCGCTGGGAGCAGGGCAGAGAGCCCGGCCGGGGCTTTCTGCTCTCCCCGGCGGCAAGCCCCGGTGGCCAGAGCGCCGGGAGCAGGGCGGAGAGCCCGGCTGGGGCTCTCCGCTCTCCCCGGTGGCGAGCCCCCGGCGGCCAGAGCGCCGGGGTGAGGGCGGAGAGCCCCCGGCGGCCAGAGCGCCGGGAGGAGGACGGACAGCCCGGCCGGGGCTCTCTGCTCTCCCCTGCGACCAGAGCACCAGGACCAGGGTGAAGAGCCCGGCCGGGGCTCTCCGCTCTCCCCGGCAGCGAGCCCCCGGCGGCCAGAGCACCGGGAGCAGGGGGAGAGCCCCCGGCGGCCAGAGTGCCGGGGGGAGGGTGGAGAGCCCCCAGCGGCCAGAGCGCTGGGGGGAGGGCGGCAAGCCCGCTGCAGCTCCGCTGTCCCCAGCGGCCGGAGCACCGTGGGGAGGGCAGTGAGCCCAGTCGCTTGGTGGGCTGGTACCTGGAGCCGGCCCTGGCCTTATGACTCTTGGCAAAAAGTGGAAATTTGAGATTCCTTTTATTGTAATAAAATGTTGTTAATTAGAAATCTAGCAACAAAGGTATTTTCCCTATAAATGGGTGGAATTATCGTATTTTGTTTCCGGTCATTTAGTATATAAAACAGAGAAATAGAGCGACTGGATCCAGGTATCTAAAATAAATTTTTCTCAACTATTAATTAGAAAAATTCAAATAATTTCACCTTTTTTTTTTTAATAATCTGAACTTGCTAGAGAGAGCTTGCCTGCTAGGAAAAAGTGTGCAGTGACTCCTTTTACAGTGTTCTGTTCTTATCAAAAGTGTAGCTTTCCCATTCATAAAGTTATTTCTGGTACTTTTCTCTCGCAGCTTGGTAGCCCTCAGCAGAAGCCTAAGCGTTTGCGCCTGGTAGTGGATGTTTCTGGCAGCATGTACCGCTTTAATGGGGTAGATGGTCGACTGGAGCGTTCCATGGAGGCTGTCTGCATGGTCATGGAAGCTTTTGAGAATTACGAGCACAAGTTTAAGGTAACTATAGCTGGGCCAGGAGTTTAGTGGTAATGAGTACTTGCACAGGCTGCGTACAGGCAGTGGAAAAAAGTATTTCATTACTCTGTCTAGCCAAAGAGTATTATTCATCCATGTAAGGAAATAAAGACTTAATTAAATCTGTTGCTAGCAGCCTGAAAATAATACCAGTCCATGGATAGGAAGCATTGAACACTATGAGTGCAGATTATGATTCAGTTTAAGGGTTATAAAAACAGACACACAAAAATGGAACACCATTATTAGTTGTGAAAATTGCCACTCTTGTAAAGAACTGTAAGGCTTATCCTGGGGCAAGTGAGATATTATTCTTTCTCCATTTCTCTCTCTGCTGCTTCATAAGGACTAGACACAATTGGAGCATACAGTTCGCAGAAGACCAGTGTCATCACTAGTGCTGTTCTTTATAAAGTTGGCAATGAGGGTATATGACCTCACATTGCACTGACCAGCAAAGTTGACCCAAGTGGGCAATGGGGGAGCCCTGGACCCATGAAATTGTAGGGCAGTGGGTGCACCCAGCCACAGTTGCTCTCAGAGCTCCCATTGAGCTAATTGTGCTCCTTCCATACATTACTGTCCTTTTATCTCCCTTCCATGAGACAAAAGCTTCCTTGTTATCAGACTAGTCTTTAGAGTATTTGGGAATTGTAGCCTGACTTACTGATTACATGATAAATGAAGTAGACTCACAGTTTTTTTCCCTCTGCTACTTTACTTATCTAGAGGCAAGAGTTAAATGACCCTCATTCTCTTCTCTTCTCTCTTATCCCTCCACCTTTCCCCAGCCCTTCCCATAACTTGATTTGACAGAATTTGTTGACCTTCGGAGATACTTGCTGATACCTCTTCCTGTTGTAGACTAATGCAATGGTTTTCAAACCTGTGGTCCCTGGGGGTTCACAGACTATGTCTAAGATTTCCAAAGGGGTCTGCACCTCCAGTTGACATTTTCTAGGGGTCTGCAAATGAAAAAAGGTTGAAAACGACTGGACTAATCTCTCAGAGAAGCAGCCATTTAAGGGCAGATTTTAAGAGTTTCTGGTGCAAGGTCTGGTGGATCTGTGAAGCAGCATTATAAGCAAAACATTCAAAACTGATTACACATTGAAATTCTCTACTCCTGTCATTAAAGTTCTATTTTTGACTGCTTAAAACCACTTCCCAGCCTAAGCCCATTTTTTGTTCTGGTGCTTTAATTAGTTCTCTGCTAAAAAGGGGACTGAATCAGGGAACTTTTTTTCCCTTCCTCACTGTGCTTTCTCACTATATATTACCCTTTTGGTCACCATCCCATGAGACTTTCTTGTTGTCAGATTAGTCTTTAGGGCCTGACATATTGATTACATGATAAATGAAGTAGACTCACATTTTTTTTCCTCTGCTACTTTACTTATCTAGGGACAAGAACTAAAATGTATAGTGTGGTTGCTCTAAGTCGGACAATATGGTAGTGATCCATTTAAGGTTAGAAGAGTGACAGTGGACATTTCTTGTCTGTCTGTACGCCTTTATGCCCAAGGTGGCTATTTGTTTCCAATTCTCATAGGGACAACCTTGTTCAGAGAGGGAGAGAAGGGAGACTCTTTCTACAATCAGGGAATCAGTTGGTCTACATTAACTGCCATCTTTTAAATTCCTCCTCCAAAATCACCTCTTCCATGCATCTCACAAGGGCTTAGCCTCAAACTCAACATATTAAAGGAGTGGGAGAGAGGAGAATGAAGTTCTAACACCGAACCTTCTTCCAAGTCTCTCAATGCATTCTGTGCTGTCTATTTAGATTCTAAGTTTCTTGGGGAAGGTAACATGCATTGTTCTGCGTCCAATTGTCCTGTAAGTGGCTGAGCTCTTTGTTGGCGTTTAATAAATGTTACTACCACTGCTAACTGTGTTGTATTCCAGGAGGTCAAATTTTTAAAGGCTACTCCTAAATCATGCATGCAAAAGGTGCACCTGCATATCCATCTACCCTTTTCATATGTGCAGATGGCAGGATACACATTATAATAATAAAGTCATTTTGCAGATTTGAAATTATTATAGCATCTTTTCTAGTGTTGTCCATCTTATATGCTGAACCTATTTGAAAATATCTCCTAAAATGGAAGTTAGTTCTGTGCTTTACATAAAGTACAAAGTCCTATGGCTTTAGATCAAGAGCCATAACTTAGTTATTAGACTATGTAGCAAAGGTTTTATGAGGGTTTCTAAAAACTTCAGAAATGGTTCCATGAACTACAAGCTATATAATTGTTGTGAAAATCCTTACGTTTTTGATTTATAGTGATATTAAAAGGGAGCATTATACATTTTGTATACGCAATTCAGGAGGCCACAGCTGAGAAGCTGATGTTAGAGGCAGTGTCATTTAAATGGAAGTGGAAGAGGAAAAAGGAGAAATGTTTTGTAATGCTTGGCAGCATAATTTCTTTTTTAAAGTCAAGCGGGTGGCAGGCTAAATAAAAATATTAAAGGGTATATTTAGTGTTGTCCAGAACAGGAAGGGATTTGGAAGCTGGTATCTCTTCCAGCGAAAGCCTGACTGATTCGTAATATATTTTCCATTCATCACACATGGCCTTTCATTTTTCCTTATTGCTTTGAAAAAAGCAACATCTTGGTGCAGAGTGTGGTAGCAGCAGTGGAAGATGAAATTTTTCTCATTTCACGCACACTTTCTGAATTTCACAGTAGCAACAACACAGTATGTGCTGTATTTATCAGCAGAGTGGAATGAACTTTTACTAACGTCTCAAGAAAAGTAATGAACTGAAAGTTAATATTTAGGGAAACTTGTGTTTTACAGTTTGTATACCCAGAGCTTTAATAGAGCAAAATCTTTCACAGAGCATCTGATGCTATTAGAAAATTCAGAACAAAGTAGTGCAATAATCAACTAAGTCAATGAAACTAGCACCAATTTAAGCGGAACTGGGCTGTTTGATTTGTGCTGTAACACACATGGGCTGTAAATCAGCTTTCAGGAGAACATAAGAATGGCCATACTGGGTCAGACCAATAGTCCATCTAGCACAGTATCCTGTCTTCCCACAGTGGGCAATGGCAGATGCTTAAGAGGGGATGAACAGAACAGGTAATCATCAAGTGATCCATCCTCTGTCACCCATTCTCAGCCTCTGGCAAACAGAGGCTAGGGAACACTTCAGAGCATAGTTTTGCATCCCTGTCCATCCTGGCTAATAGCCATTGATGGACCTATCCTCCAGGAATTTATCTAGTTCATTTTTGAACCGTGTTATAGTCTTGGCCTTCACAACATCCTCTGGCAAAGAGTTCCACAGGTTGACTGTGTGTTGTATGAAGAAATACTTCCTTTTGTTTGTTTTAAATCTGCTGCCTATTAATTTAATTTAGTGACTCCTAGTTCTTGTGTTATGAGAAGGAGTAAACAACACTTCTCTATTCGTCTTGTCCACACCAGTCATGATTTTATAGACTTCCAACATATCCCCCTTTACTCGACTTTTTTCCAAGCTGAAAATTCCCAGCCTCTTACTAATCTGTCCTCATATAGAAGCTGTTCCATACCCCTAATCATTTAAATGCCACTGCATATTGAGTGGATGTTTTCAGAGAACTATCTACAATTACTCCAAGATCTTTTTCTTGAGTGGTAACAGCTAATTTAGACCCTTTTTTACATTGTATATGTATAGTTGGGATTATGTTTTCCAATGTGCATTACTTTGCATTTATCAACATTGAATTTCATCTGCCATTTTGTTGTCTAGACACCCAGTTTTGTGAGATTCCTTTGTAACTCTGCACAGTCTACTCAAGATAGTTAACTCCAAAGCAGTTTGGTATCATCTGCAAATTTTGCCACCTCCCTGTTTACCCCTTTTTCCAGACCATTTATGAATATGTTTAATAGGACTGGTCCCAGTACAGACCCCTGGGGGACACTACTATTTACCTCTCTCCATTCTGAAAACTGACCATTTATTCCTGCCCTCTGTTTCCTATCTTTTAACCGGTTATTGATCCATAAGAGGACTTTCCCTCTGATCCCATGACAGCTTCCTTTGCTTAAGAGCTATTTGTGAGGGACCTTGTCAAAGGCTTTCTGAAAATCTATGTACACTTTATCCACTGGATCCCCCTTATCCATATGCTTGTTGACCCCCCCAAAAAAAATTCTAGTAGATTGGTGAGGGATGATTTCCCTTTACAAAACCCATGTTGACTCTTCCCCAACAAATTGTGTTCATCTGTGTGTCTAATAATTCTGTTCTTTACTATAGTTTCAACCAATTTGCATGGTACTGAAGTTAGGCTTGCTGGCCTGGAATTGCCAGGATCACCTCTGGAGTCTTTTTTTAAAATTGGTGTCACATTAGCTATACTCCAGTCATCTGGTACAGAAGATGATTAAAATGATAGGTTACATACCACAGTTAGTTCTGCAATTTCACATTTGAGGTCCTTCAGAACTCTTGGGTGAATATCATCTGGTCCTGGTGACCTATTACTGTTTAGTTTATCAATTTGTTCCAAAACCTCCTCTAATAACACCTCAAGCTGGGACAGTTCCTCAGATTTGACAAGTTTGGAAATCTCCCTCACATCCTCAGCCATGAAGACTGATGCAAAGAATTCATTTAGTTTCTCCACAATAGCATTATCTCTCTTAAGGGCTCCTTTAGCATCTCAATCATCCAGTGGCCCCATTGGTTGTTTAGCAGGTTTCCTGCTTCTGATGTACTTAAACATTTTTTGCTGTTACTTTTTGAGTCTTTGGATAGCTGTTCTTCACGTTTGTTTGTTTGTTTGTTTGTTGGCCTTCCTAATTATATTTTTACACTTCATTTGCTAGAGTTTATGCTCCTTTCTGTTTTTCTCACTAGGATTTAACTTCCACTGTTTAAAGAATGCCTTTTTGTCTCTAACTTCTTTTACTTTTGTTGTTTAGCCATGGTGGCACTTTTTTGGTCCTCTTACTATGTTTTTAAATTTGGGATATACATTTAAATTGAGCCTCTGTTATGGTGTCTTTAAAAATTTTCCATGCAGCTTGCAGGGATTTCACTTTTGGCATTGTACCTTTTAATTTCTGTTTAACTAACCTCCTCATTTTTGTGTAGCTTCCCTTTCTGAAATTAATTGCTACCATGGTGGGCTGCTTTGGTGTTCCCCTTCCCCCAGGGATGCTACATTTTGTTATGTTAGGGTCACTATTACCAAGTGGATCAGCTATATTCACCTCTTGGACCTGATCCTGTGCTCCACTTAGGACTAAAACAAGAATTGCCTCTCCTCTTGTGGGTTCCAGGACTATCTGCTCCAAGAAGCAGTCATTTAAGGTGTCATGAAACTTTATCTCTGCATCCTGTCCTGAGGTGACATATACCCAGTCAATATGGGAATAGTTGATATCTCCCATTATTATTGATTTTTTAATGTTTATAGCCTCTTTAATCTCCCTTGTGTGTGCAGCCATGCCTGTGAGGCTAATGTGTGAGGCTAACTTGCACTGTGTTTAAAAACTTCCACCAGGATCACACCCAAAGTCCTTAATTCTTACTTAATCTTTACTCCCAATGGAATTCATGAGAAAAAGCATTTTGGGTTCTACTTCTGCTTCTAGACACTGAAAGCTAAATGGAAGACCAAGATGTTCTGCATTTGACTTCTTTTTATAATAGCTGTTATTTGGGAAGCTGCTTTCTTAAGCCTTTCCGTGCCAATGATTCTTAAAGTGTGAGACTAATAGCACTGAGTAAGTCAGTCCTACTGCAGCCAGGTGCTCAAGCTTCCAAGTAGTTTTTCAGATACCTTTTAGCCTTGGCCTGCAGTTGCCCATATACACTAGTCGTGGACCTCTCTCATACAGGGATGAGAAACATACCAAACTGTGGCTTGGTTTTGTGATGTATGGACTAGAACAGGGATCGGCAACCTTTGGCCCGCGGCCCACCAGGGAAAGCCCTACTGCGTCTGCGGTACCATTCCAGGCAATGGGGGCTGTGGGAAGGACAACCAGCACATCCCTTGATCCACGCCACTTCTCGCAGCCCCCATTGGCCTGGAACAGCGAACCAAGGCCAATGGGAGCCGCGATCGGCCGAACCTGCAGACAGGGCAGGTAAACAAACCGGCCCAGCCCGCCAGGTGATTTCCCTGGCAGGCCGCATCCCAAAGGTTGCCGATCCGTGGACTAGGCGCTATTCAAAGCCTATTTTCACAAGTCACCTAAATTCAGTTTGAACCCAGTAGCTTCAGAGTGAAAGGCTCATTCATTATTGTCTTGTGCTAAGCAGCAGGGTGGTATTCCCAGGCTGCAAAATATGGAATACCCCTTTAAAGTTGGTACACTAACATCAATGTCAGAACAGCTATCTGGAGAAGAAATCAGAAGGTCCAGATCCAAAGAGATAGCACATTACAAAAGAGTCATACAACTTTAAACCCAAGAGAACCTCATCTCTGCACTTTACATAATTTAGAAAGTAATCCATATTGTTTTGGACAAAATATATATAATCTTTGAAAGCGATATAGTATTGAATGGTTTTGTATTGCTTTCACCATGTGACCATTACTGTACTGGATTTGTTCCTCTACTAAGCCCAGAGTATGCTGAATGCAATCCTATTATTATCGTTATTAAAAATCAGAAAACATAATGGGGCGCTTGGAATTCAACCCTCTGTGTATTTCCAGCCATAGTTTTGATCTGTTGTGCAGACCTAAAAAGTGAAGGATGGATTTTAAAAAATAGTGTGTAACA
Organism: Malaclemys terrapin pileata; assembly: GCF_027887155.1. Classification (NCBI taxonomy): domain Eukaryota; kingdom Metazoa; phylum Chordata; order Testudines; family Emydidae; genus Malaclemys; species Malaclemys terrapin. The sequence continues at coordinate 290,177,708 of NC_071505.1, read as the reverse complement.
CTTTTTTTTTTCCCAGATCAGAATGAGATCACATAAACAGCTTGTCAAACCTCAGAACTACACTTTAACAATCCACTTCTTGTGTGCCAGATTGCAGGGAGAAGAGAGTAAATTGTAACTCTACAAATAAAATGGACAGTGTGAAAAGCTAAGATTCTAATCTCACTTAACACCGCTGTAAAACTGGTGGAATGAGTCAGAATCAGGTGCTAGAAATATAATGAGTTACTGCTGCTTATTTTAATTAGTTTGGGCAATTTTATCTTGCAAAAGTGTTTTAGTGGTAGTGAGAAATTGTAGTCAGTTCCTTTAAACTGATCATAAATGTAAACCGCCATCAGCATTTATCTTTTAGTTAAAAGCAAATTGCCTTTGATCAGACTTCATGTCATTCTGAGTCAGCAGTCACTCCTTATTCTTAACAGATTACTCTTTCATTCTCTTTCCTGCAGTACGATATCGTTGGACATTCAGGAGATGGCTTCAACATTGCATTGGTTGGGAGTGACAAAGTTCCCAAGAACAATAAGCAAAGATTAGAGATTATTAAGGTAAATCCTGTTGATAAATAGCTCTGGATAATCAAGGATTCTACAATGCTGAGGATAAGTTCCTACATGTCACAGAATACAAAAAGTAAAGAGAAGGGAAGTTGCTGGAAGGGAGGCGAAGGAGCGATATGAGGAGCTATGTATGTACATGAAGCTGGGGAAAAACCTTTTAGACTTTTAAAAATAGAATAGAATAAGGATGCATCTCTCTTGAACTGTCCTAAACAGTCCATTAATGATCACAGGAAGTCCCATACACACTGATCAGTTGGTACAGCTATGTAGAAAGCTCTCCATTAATAAAAAAGTATTATTGTTAACATGTAGCCACTGATGAGGGAAACTCTGGGGGTGATCCTTAATACTTGTTTGTACAGTCCTTGGAAGCCATAAAGTGCTGTAATAGCAGTAAGAGTATGTAAACTCCTAGACTGAAAAGATGTTAAACCATCATTGCAAAGTGAACATGTACTGTAAATGTAGTTAGGAAACCTTTGCTACATCAAAGCAACAGAAAATCTGACTATAACATAGAATTTAACTAATTAACAGAATGGTGCTGTGGAACTGTATATTTAAGCTGACAGTTTCATGGGAAAATCTTTCTTTTCTAAATCAGCGTGTCTCTTACTAAGTGGGTTGTTTTTGTTTGTTTGTTTGTTTCCAGAAATAGGCTGTTGTATTAGACTAGGAGAACTGGGTTTTCCACTGACCAAACTCCTTAACTTTTTCATAGGAAATGGCTTTGTCCTCCACATTCTCCAATGCAGAATAACACATTTCTCTCTTGTTTTGTAAACCATATGTTTAAATAATGTTAAAGTCTATATTGTCACCATGAGCAGGCTCAAATTAACCAATGTTCACTTGGGGCACTTTCACGGAGCCCCACTGAAAGAGGCCCCCGACCGCCAAACAAAACTGAGTGTTGCAGCCACCCTGTGCACCAGATCACATCATCACTCACTCAGATTTGGGGTGTACACCCCTCTGTCATGATGGAGGAGTGGCTGGGCCAGACCTGAGCAGTTCGAGGCCGTGTGCACATGGGCCGGAAAAGGAGAGGAAGTGGAGCGGGGCAACTGGGATTGAGAGAAGCTGCCCTAGCCTGGGAGGGAGCACTGAGTCAGGGGGGCAGCAGTGAGGAGCTGGGGAGAGTTGTTGGTGGGCTATGGGGTGAGTGCAGAATATTGGGGCCTGCGGATTGGGATGTATGTTAGGGCTGCTGGGATATGTGGGTGGCTGTCAGAATAAGTAGGGGCTGGTGTAGGGTTGTGGATATATGTGGAATAGGAGACGCATTCAGGGGTCTGGGGAGAGAGGGGCATTCTGTGATCTGTGTGGGGTGGTGGCGGCATGTATGGGACGAAAGCACTTTAAGAAAGGTGGGGGGAGCCCATTTTCCACAGTGCAGAGGGCAACAAAATTATTTAATCTGATCATGAGTCTTGTATGTGGTAATAACACTTCATACTGAAGTCCATTAGTCCAGGGGTCGGCAACCTCTGGCACGCGGCTCGCTAGGGTAAGCACCCTGGTGGGCCGGGCCGGTTTGTTTACCTGCCGCATCGGCAGGTTCAGCTGATCATGGCTCCCACTAGCCGCGGTTTGCCACTCCAGGCCAATGGCGGTGGTGGGAAGCCGTAGCCATCACATCCCTCACCCGCGCGGCTTCCCGCAGCCCCCATTGGCCTGGGATGGTGAACCACAGCCAGTGGGAACCACCATCGGCCGAACCTGCTGACGCAGCAGGTAAACAAACTGGCCCGGCCCGCCAGGGTGCTTACCCTAGCAAGCTGCGTGCCAGAGGTTGCCGACCCCTGCATGAGTCTAATATACATTATGAACAGGTGGGATTTGGTCAGGGTATTCTCCCTCAGATCTATAGCAATATGGAAACCCAATCTCCAGCCTACAAAAGTGTTTTACTTCTTCACTCTCTAGTTCTGAAAGCTAAATTCCCTCAGTGTGATTTTTCCAGTTCTGACATTGCAAATTGGGTTTTAAGATTTTATGTTTGTATTGAGTGAAATGAACCCTAAAATGCTGCATATTCTCTAAAATATGGAGCAAGATGCCCCTTTCTAAATGTGTTTCACTTAATATGGCTTAGAAGAATGTTTGCCCCTTTTCATAACAACTAAATGTGTGTTTTATTTGGAATAGTTCTCTCTGTACATTTCCTTTTGACTTTGTTGTGTACCCAGATAATGCATGCCCATGCTCAATTCTGTATGAGTGGAGACCATACTCTGGAAGGGACGGAGCATGCTGTTCGTGAAATTGCCAAAGAAGAGGCTGATGAATATTTTGTCATAGTCTTGAGCGATGCAAACCTTGAACGATATGGTATCCCACCAGCAAGATTTGCCCAAACCTTGACCATCAACCCTCAAGTTAATGCTTTTGCCATATTCATAGGATCCTTAGGAGACCAGGCAGACAGGTAAATATATTGCTGCGAGTAGTGGTGGCAGCATAGGCTTTATGCTACTTAACAGCAACTTTTTCCAGCAAGTTCAGGGCATTGGTGGCATCAAAAGGGTGTCCATTCAGTTCTCCGGCTCCAAGGTAGGGGCTTTCAAAGACATAAATCCAGTATGGAATTAAGGTTTTGGCCACAAATCAGCACCCCTGGACTCTTCCCTAATGTGGGAGTTAAAAATACATGTACATAGTCTAATCCAAAGTAGATTAAACTGAAACTCGGGAGATGTTTAGCAATGTGAGGGATGCCTAAAAACTAACTATATTTCTGATTATGGCTCCATAGCCTATATCATAACTAGGGCCCTACCGAATTCACAGTCCATTCTGGTCAATTTCACGGTCACAGGTTTTTAAAAATCATAAATTTCATGATTTCAGCTATTTAAATCTGAAATTTCATGGTGTTGTAATCGTAGGGGTCCTGACCCAAAAAGAGTTGGGAGGGGTCTCAAGGTTATTGTAGAGGGGGTTGCGGTACTGCTACCCTTTCTTCTGTGCTGCTGCTGGCGATGGCGCTGCCTTCAGAGATAGGTAGCTGGAGAGCAGCGGCTACTGGCTGCGATCCCAGCTCTGAAGGCAGAGCCGCCGCCAGCAGCAGCGCAGAAGTAAGGATGGCATGGTATAGTATTGCTTCCTTTACTTCTGCACTGCTGCCTGCAGAGCTGGACCCTCAGTCAGCAGCCGCCACTCTCCGGCTGCCCAGCTCTGAAGGCAGCAGCGCAGAAGTAAGGGTGGCATGCTATGGTATTGCCATCCTTACTTCTGCGCTGCTGCTGGCAGGGCGATGCCTTCAGAGCTGGGCGCCCAGCCAACAGCTGCCATTCTCTGGCAGCCTGGCTCTGAAGACAGCACAGAAGTTATAGGTGGCAATACCCCAATCCCCCTAAAATAACTTTGCGACCCCCCCGAAACTCCCTTTTGGCTCAGTATCCCCAATTTGAGAAATGCTGGTCTCCTCCCTGAAATCTGTATAGTATAGGGTAAAAGCACACAAAAGACCAGATTTCATGGTGGGAAACCAGATATCACAGTCCGTAACACGTTTTTCGTGGCCGGGAATTTGGTAGGGCCCTAGTCATAGCTTGAGATGATACAGGGAAGACAGAGAACTTTTATACAAACCAACCTTCTGCATCTGCTGCCCAGTCGCCGGTACATACAACACAAAGCTATTATCTGTATCGTAAACATGTGCCAGTTACCACTAATGTTAAAGGGCCAATTCTGCTTTTTTAAAAAAAAAAAAGGTCATTGACTTAAAGGGTAGTAGGATCAAGCCCAGAAGGAGTTAGGTCATAGCATGTGGTATAATTTTAAAAGGTTTGGAATGTGCGCAGTGCATTGTATTTCTGCAGGTTCCATCAATCTATTGTTTGTGTTCCCCATAAAGAACTCCTAGTTTGAAATATTATTGGAGGTTGAGTTTTATTTTTCCTACTGGAAAAATGGGTTCATCATCCACATTCATCCATGAGGAAAAGAGGTTATCAATTTGCCCAATTTACTAGATATAGAATACATATATATATATACATGACACAGTACCACTGAAATACAACTGCATGTATGTGCATAATTAAGCAAAGCTTTCCTTTCAAATATAATTTTAGGGGGGAGGGGAGTTACTTTTATTAGTTTTTCTTTCCACATGGCTTGTATATTTCCACATGGTTTATATTTTCATTTCAACTGGGAGATCTCTGGGATTGAGTTTATAGTCTATGGGGAAATGACAGTGGGACACAAATATAAATTAAAACTTGTTTTAAAAAATCAGTGAAACAGTATACACCAAAACTGCTGATTAAATATTAGTGATGTGAATTTTGTAATGTGTATCTTTTATACTATTAAAAGCGTTGAATAAAAATGTACAAGGCTGACTACCTTAGGCCTCGGGCTAGCAGCTGTAGTAAAACATGAATTCATTTTAACCTATTGTAGGCTAGAAACTGACATATCAACAGCACATTTATAGCCAATATATAAAACTTCAGATAAAATCCGTAGTTTTTGTGGGGTGGAGGAGTTAAGGTTTACCAAACACTTAAGTTAGTACAGTAACATTTTTAAATGAACTAAATGATCCCCTACAGAGAGTGAGTTTATAGTTGTTTCTAGAAGATCAGCTGTGCTAATACTGTACCTTGTTTGGTCACTGGTACCTTAATCTCAGCAGAGATTTTCACACACCAGAAATAGGGACAATAACAAAGGAATGGAAATCTGTGGAAACAGGTCAGTTGTCTTGCTGAAAAGACCTCTGTGACATAACCCCTTTCAGTGTTTCCTTGCGCTGCTGCTTTCCCAAGCTTTTAATTGCATAGTGACAGCAGTGTGAATGGCATGTATCAGCAAGGTATTCAAAAGTAAAAACATCCTTTCTTAAGGAACTCTCTGGACTCTTTGGTTTGCTGTCAGGAACATAATTTGCAATGGTAATTCTTTTTCCCTTCCCATTCTGATCCCTAGGCTGCAGAAGATGCTACCAGCAGGCCGGTCTTTTATTGCCATGGATACCAAGCAGATCCCCCAGATCTTGCAACAGATCTTTACATCCACCATGTTGTCCAGTGCCTAAGACGTTCCCGTTACTATTAAATTTAATAATTGGACATTGTAACAAGCACAATTGAGAAACAAGCTGGCTGGTGAAAGACAAAATCGGCACCTGATGAAGTTAAGAACTATAAAACTGATAAATATAATTTTCATATTGAAATATTATAGTCCCTTAATCGAAATGCCAAAAACAACACTGTAGTGTAGATTTTTGGTGAAATCGTACAGCATAGCCATCAGGTGACTTAAAGTTCTGCATTCAGAGAGATAAGAGAGTTCAAGGGGGTTGATGTAGTGCACAGGATATCTGTGTCAAATGAACAGAGGGACAGATGATACATCATTTGTGATCATTCTGGCTGATATATTGCCAGCAGCTCTTTGGGACAGCATCATTTTACTCAGTTTTATTAGCAGTGTTTCTTGGGGTTGAATACCAAGTTATAGAGCAATGTGCAAGTCAGACGCAGCTAATCTGCCCCACTGTTGTGTGTGCTGAGTTCAGAATTAGAAATGCAAGTAACTGCACACTCGAACAAGACTGCTCATCCTGATCTGCATCCGACCTTTGCTATTGGATGTCAGGAACAATAGAATGGTGTGGAAGCACAGAACTTTGCAGTATAAACATACATTATTGGATCTGGAGCACAGCTCAGAGTAGTGAAAATCCCTAGAAAAAAGTTAATTTATTTTTTCCTGGAAAGACAGAGCTGAAAGGGGTCAAAGTGGTCTAAGACCCACCTATGAAGGGTGCACCACCATGGCTTTCCCACTGCATGGTAGCAGATGATGATGTCTAGTTTCTCTGTTGCCAGGACTCCTAGGAAAGGGCCTCTTCCCCCAGAGGCTGGATGTGCTCATGTTTTTTTACATTTTGCTTCCATTTCAAGAGCTCTTTGCACTTTCTGTTTTGGTTTCTAAAATGTGAAGCTGGAGGGCAGATCTGTGTGTCAGAAAATGACTTTTAATAAAGAAGAAAATAAGTAAAGAGGAAAAATAGATCGAGAGTAAAAGTATGTGGCTTTCATTTTGGTAGGAAATCTGTGTTTGGGGGTCTTCTTTTAATGCAGAACACTCTCACTCTGTGCATCTTTTCTATTGTAAGTATTTTCCTCCCATTTCCACATTCTCAAACAGGAACTCTTGCTTTAGAATTAAATTGGTTGAAGTTTGTACTGCACTCTGAAGATGAAAATCCCTAGGTAGGGGCTAACTAAGAGTACTTTTGCAATCACTGTGCTTCAGGAACACTGGAATACTTAATAAATTGAATTCACCATCCTACCGCGAGTAACTGTTAACTCTCATCACCACCAATAAAAAGACTCTTGCCCCATGGTTGATTATTATAAACTATTATAAAGAGGTGAAAGAAAGAGCACTGTCTCCAATCATGCTTAGAAATTGTGGTACTTCACTGCGAAAACGAGTTTCCTAACTCCTACAAGATTTCTAACTACATTAAAGCTGCTGTTTGGGTGGGATGAGGGATGGAGAGAGAGCATCTGTTTGTTCCTTCATTTCTACAAAACCATCACAGTTTTTAAATGCACCATAATGCATTTTTGCTAGTCTTGCCATTTTCCACCGTGTCATAATAACATAAGAACGGCCATACTCGGTCAGACCAAAGGTCCATCCAGCCCAGTATCCTGTCCTCTGACAATGGCCAATGCCAGGTGTCCCAGAGGGAGTGAACCTAACAGGTAATGATCAAGTTTCAATCCCACAGCAGCATTATGGACCCAATCCTATAAGATGATGAGAATCCTCAACTTCCATTCAAGTACAAAGGCAGTCGAGAGTGCTCAGCGACTCAACAAATGAGGCGTTCTGGCCTCGATGCACAAAAGGAGCTAGGTGCTAAGTGCCAGGGATGGCTCTACTGCAGTGCACAAAACTCCTGACTAACTCTGTAGGTGCCTAAACTCACTCAACACCTAACGTTTCAGGGTAAAAGTTCCCAAGGCACCTACGTTTATGCCTCTGGGCATGCGGTCAAACCCAGATCATAGAATCATAGAATATCAGGGTTGGAAGGGACCTCAAGAGGTCATCTAGTCCAACCCCCTGCTCAAAGCAGGACCAATTCCCAACTAAGTCATCCCAGCCAGGGCTTTGTCAAGCCGGGCCTTAAAAACCTCCAAGGAAGGAGACTCCACCACCTCCCTAGGTAACGCATTCCAGTGCTTCACCACCCTCCTAGTGAAATAGTGTTTCCTAATATCCAACCTGGACCTCCGCCACTGCAACTTGAGACCATTGCTCCTTGTTCTGTCATCTGCCACCACTGAGAACAGCCGAGCTCCATCCTCTTTGGAACCCCCCTTCAGGTAGTTGAAGGCTGCTATCAAATCCCCCCTCATTCTTCTCTTCTGGAGACTAAACAATCCCAGTTCCCTCAGCCTCTCCTCATAAGTCATGTGCTCCAGACCCCTAATCATTTTTGTTGCCCTCCGCTGGACTCTTTCCAATTTTTCCACATCCTTCTTGTAGTGTGGGGCCCAAAACTGGACACAGTATTCTAGATGAGGCCTCACCAATGTCGAATAAAGGGGAACGATCACGTTCCTTGATCTGCTAGCAATGCCCCTACTTATACAGCCCAAAATGCCGTTAGCCTTCTTGGCAACAAGAGCACACTGTTGACTCATATCCAGCTTCTCGTCCACTGTGACCCCTAGGTCCTTTTCTGCAGAACTGCTACCTAGCCATTCGGTCCCTAGTCTGTAGCAGTGCATGGGATTCTTCCGTCCTAAGTGCAGGACTCTGCACTTGTCCTTGTTGAACCTCATCAGGTTTTTTTTTGGCCCAATCCTCTAATTTGTCTAGGTCCATCTGTATCCGATCCTTACCCTCTAGTGTATCTACCACGCCTCCGAGTTTAGTGTCATCTGCAAACTTGCTGAGAGTGCAGTCCACACCATCCAGATTTCCTGCCTGAGTCACAGGGACGACAGGGATTCAGCCGTCTAAATCGTGTGCAGGGTCTGCTGCTGTAGGAGTGCTCAAATGTCCTATTCAAAAGCCAGCCGGAGGAGGCGGTGGGCATGGTTCCCACTATAACTTTTAGCCCATTGGTTAGAGCACTCACCTGGGATGTGGGAAACCCAAATTAAATTGCCCCCACTGACAGATACCTAATACCATGGCAATAAGTCTTGCCCCAGTATTGTGAAGTAATTGTTCAAACTAAACTCCACAGATTCAAAATGACTTTAAAAAGTGGCCAGGCAATCAAAGCAACATCCAGCTGGTCTGTCATGCTTCCTGGAGAGACGAGAGCATTGGGACCCTACTCTGTGTCTGGATTAAAAAACAAACCATACAATTGCTGCCTGTACTTTTCAAAATATGATTATATAAGCTTCTTAGACCTATAAACACATTCATTGTATTTATAAGAGACCCCTAAGTAGAATAGTGCTAAATGGAGTTATTACTCCTTAGCACTCAACTTTTTGCAATTTCTCAAAACTCTGCTTTTATCCTTAAAGATTCTTACAGTTAGGAAAATACTTTCCCCTTTAAAATAACTAAAGATTTTATCATACTTACTGTACTGTAGACCACTTGATTGTACAGATCCATCCCTGGTGTAACTCCATTTACTTCAGTGACCTCATTAACTTTACAATAGAGATTAATGGGGTATTTCTTTTGGGGACACAGTAGAGTGGTTTAGATTAAATTTTGAACTAATATTTTAAAAAGGAAACTGACAAGGGTAAATATGTTTACAAAAAGTATGGAACATATCACCTCAGATTATTAAAAATGCTTAAATCTAGCGTACTAGTTATTTAGGCTATTTATTTAATTATGTGCAGTTCTCTCACCTGGCACAATGAAAATACTTGTTTTATTTTGTTTCCAGCCAGAGTCTGTTCAATTTTACTTCCAGATTCCATGTACTAACAGCATGCTGCAGCGATTACAACCCAAACACTTCAAGGGACTTTTTTTTAAAGCATTTTCCAGTGGAATTTAAGACACTCCCCCTCCTCTCTGCCCCCCCCCCCCCCCCCCAAACCATGAAATGATTTCAGTTGGTTCTGGAAAGGTCTTTACTTATGTGTCTCAGTTCTGGGACATAGTTGACCTGACAGCGTCCCTTTACGTTGTTATAATATGATGAGAAATTCTGTCTGGACTCTCTATATCTCACCTGCTTTAATATCCATCACTCTGGCATTGAGAAATCAAAATAGCAGCTGTTCTTCCCCTCCCTCTAGAATCTACAAAAAGAAATTCTGCTGCTCAGCCAGTTAATAGAAGAATTTAGCAAACTCACACTGGTCTTCTGTGTCCTTAAGTCACGACAGAGCTTTCAAATATGCAATTAATGAAAACAGTTATGAGAAACATGTTGATTAGCTGTTCACTTCAGCACTGCCCGTTTAGCATCTGTATTTGTTAATATTCCAGAGTCCACCAAAGCATATGTACCAACAACCCCCTTAAATTGCCATTTGATTTAATAAGACTTATTGTATCTTAAAAGGAGGACATATGACTTCTCCTTTTCTCACTGTTTATTATACCATCTTAGAAGTTTGAAACAAATCTATTATTTACTGAACTGTCATTGCTTCGTTGCATGGGTATTATTGTTTGTTGTTGTAGGGTTCTGATTTACTGCAGCTGATGTAACATTAGCACCCTTGCTTAAGTAATCTTAACTACCTCTAATAATGCAATTTTTTTAATTGGTTTTCATTAAAATCATTAAATGATTGTGTGTATAAAGTGTAATCATGCTGAATATTTGTTGTTTTTCATTTCAAGCAACATGAGACAGCTTGATGTATTTATTATCATCAGGATTATGATGCATACTGCAGCAAATGGTATAAATAGAGTACAGAATGTATTCTGTTGGAATGTGAAAAGTGCATTAGACAAGCACATTTAAAAACTTAAAGCAGCCTTGTATGGTGACTTGTAAAATGCCCCGTGTTAGTATAAAGCGCCTAAATAAAGTGTGAAAGATTAAGAGCAGGTTGCTAACCCTTGACATTGACTCCAGCAGTGTTGTTGTAGCTGTGCTGGTCCAGGATATTCGTGAGACAAGGTGGGTGAAGTATTATCTTTTATTGGACCAACTTCTGTTGGTGAGAAAGACAAGCTTTTCTTCAGCTCTGTGTAAGCTCGAAAGCATGTCTCTCTCACCAACAGAAGTTGGTCCAATAAAAAATATTACCTCACCTCACCCACCTTGTTTCACTGACCCCATCACTCATTCAGTTACATATTTTGAAGTTTATGTAGTTACAATCTATCATCTCTAGCTTAGTTTCCTTTGCAGACATGCCTGGAAATCATTATGTATGTAATGCTATAGCTCAGAGTCTTCCATTGTAAAATTTAGAATGCATTTTTAATTTCTTAATTTAATACACTGATGTAACAATCAATGGAAAGACAAACATACAACAGGAACAGTGCTGTTGAATTGCAGTATGGCTTCTGTCTTCAAAATTGGGTTCTTATCCAAAAGTTTATTGGGTTACTTTGTATCTGTAAAATAAACTTCATTGCTGCTGTCAGGTTGGGGACAAATGTGAGAGCTCTAGAGGTTGTGCTTTTCTTGCAGGGACTACGCATTTTAAAGCCATGGATCAAAACTGTTTGAATACTTGTGTTACAGATGTGTTTAAGAAATCACTTTTTGTTATGTTGTTCATTGCAAGTATCTCTTTGATTGTTAAAGTTTCTACAAAACAACTGAGAACATACAAGTTAATTTACCTGATACCAATAAAATTCACTAACTTGTGCTGAAGGCAGAAAGATATACCACCACCAATAGTCTAATTTATTTGTATGTTTGTATTAGAGGGGCTTGATATTTTTTTGTTGTTGTTTTATTTGTAGTTTGAATGTAGAGTTTTTCATGACTGCTATAAGTGTAGTAACAGCTAGCAGGGTGCTGTATGGCTGTGAGATAACCCATTCCTAGAAGCACTAGAAGTGATTGGATTTTGGCCTCAGCCTTACTTTGCCTCACTCCCCATTGCCTATTTTTCTTTTCTTCTGTAATTTCGAGAGGATAAACTGTCTTGCTAACATTGATAGAGAACTGTTCAAGAAAGGAAAGGCAATGTTTCTCACTTTCAGTCTCTGCCCAAATTATTATAAGAGGGGCACTCATGGCATTCAAGTGTTTTTACAGCTGAACAGACATTTTCCATTAAGAGTTTAAGATGAAATTCACTCAATGTGGCCTTTCCAAGTCCCTAGTCACCACACAAACTCTGTTGGAGGCTTTAAGCTTCCAGGGACACTACGCACTGTAGTGTATCTCCCTGTTAATAGGAAGGGGGTATATACACACAGTTGCCAAATCTCTCCTATGAAATGCTGAGTGCCCTCAAGTGCCAGAAAAGTCAATGGGACTTTAACACTTTGTAGGTTCATGCTGTTAAGGAATGATAGTTTAAAGAAAATCTATAAGCAAATCTCTTAAGTGACTAAATGCTATTCACTGAGAATGTTGCCGGACCTTTCTATTCCTATGGAACAATGTGTGCTTGTTTATTTTAAATGGTTTAAACCCTATTAAACAAAGATTCCCCTAGGAAAAAAATGCTTGCAAAGCAAACTCAACTGGAGAAGGACTTGGGAGGTTTTGGGAGCCAAAACCTTTGGGAGTCTTAACCTTTAAACAGAGAAAGTGTTCTCCTTGCCACTCATACAATGATTCATGAACAGATTATTTTAGAATGCCAGTGTTGCATAACTGCTACGTAAATAAATCAAATTTCACATGTGGTATTTTTCTGGCTAGTGTGCACATTGCTATGAAATGAAGCAGTGTTATGTTCTGATAGAAGAAGTGTTATTACTTGGATGAACAATACATATAACCTTTAAAGTGAAAAGAACCATAGTCCATATTATTATCCAAATGAACAAGTAACAATCTACCTAACTTAAAAGTTATGCTTTTAAAAATGACCCCATTCTCATCTTCCATTTTTCCCTGGTTAACTTTTCTGAGTTGAGGTCACATTCTCTTTCATATACAGGTTAGATCAGTTTTCTTTCTAAGGCCCCACAATGTCCTATTAAAAACTCCACAGTCCCCTTGTGCCTCCACAAGTGTTTTTCTGCATATAAAAGCAAGGACCAGCGTTAGGGGGTAGCAAGCAGGGGAACTGCCCAGAGCCCCATGCCACAGGGGGGCCCATGAAGTTAAGTTGCTCAGGCTTCAGCTTCAGCCCCGCGTGGAGGGGGCTCGGGCCTCTGGGCTTCAACCCCATGCAATGGGACTTTGGCTTTCTGCCCTGGGTCCCAGCAAGTCTAACACTGGTCCTGCTTGGTGGACCCCCTGAAACATTGCTCACAGCCCCGCAGGGGGCCCCAGACCTCTGGTTGAGAACCACTGATTTAGATCAGACCATCACATAAGTGGGCTTGAAAAGGAGACCGGGTGTGACACTAAATATTCAGGGTGAACTTTTCAGCAGCTAAAGGAGTTTCGCTCTTTCACTGACTTTCGAAGAGCCTTTGGAAATTCCAGACAAAACCCAAAGATGTTATAATGTCAGAACTATTTTACAATCAGATTCTACAACCAAGCTAAGAAAGATAGATTTAAAATATATGAACTTTGGCTTTCTGACCTTTGTACACAATTTTTCATTTTGACACAATATGCAAGCCTGTGAAGAGCTTTCTATTTATCAGTCACGTTTTGTTTCAGTATTGTGCACAACATTCTCCTGGTGTAACTCTGCTACAGGTATTTGCTGCAGCCCAGCATCTCCCACAATTCGGATATGGCTGGGCTGCTCCCCTCTACTCTGCAGTTCCCAGAGGCCGTGCAAAGCTGCAGCGTAGTGAGTGCTGACCTTGCCTCCTTTTCCTGCTTGCCAACTGGTCTCCTGCCTCCGCGATCGCAATCAAGTGTTGTTTCATTTACGTCCAGCCCTTTCTGTTATCTTTCTCGCCATTTCTGTGCAGTAACCAACGAGCCTTTTTTCTCTTCTCACTCCTCCTTCGGTAGCTCTGCAGCGGCTTCCTCCTGAGCTCCTCTGCCCCATTACAGGCATGACAGCGCCACTGTGCAAGCACTGGGCTTAGTACAAAGGGGGCTCTCGATGGGAGGGAGCTTTCCCAGGAGCAGCTTGCTCCCACCCAGTTAACACTATTGCTGCTAGGGCACGAGGCTCTAGCTCAGATAGGCATGTTGGGGCCCCCTATCCTTTCCAAGGAGCCATGGTTGCCCCAGAAAAAAATGACCAAGAGCAGAACAGAGACTCTGAGGACAACCACTACATCCAGATAAGCCAGGAGTAAATCCTGGGGTGACACAGGACCATAGACATAAGTCCCCTGCATAGTTACCAGTCCTCTCTGCTCTCTACTCCTCCCCCCCTCCCCGCCCAAGTCTAGAAATAGGTCTCTGGTAGCCTTGGGAGAGAAGCCGGCCTTATATCCAGCCCCCCTTCCTCCCAAAACAAGCCAGAGAACTCTGATTATAAGAACATAAGAATGGCCATACTGGGTCAGACCAAAGGTCCATCCAGCCCAGTGTCCTGTCTGCCGACAGTGGCCAATGCCAGGTGCCCTAGAGGGAGTGAACTTAACAGGTAATGATCAGGTGATCTCTCTCCTGCCATCCATCTCCACCTTCCAACACACAGGCTAGGGACACCATTCCTTACCCATCCTGGCTAATAACCATTATGGACTTAACCTCCATGAATTTCTAGTTCTATTTTAAACCCTGTTATAGTTCTAGCCTTCACAACCTCCTCAGGCAAGGAGTTCCACAGGTTGTGCACTGTGTGAAGAAGAACTTCCTTTTATTTGTTTTAAACATGCTGCCCATTAATTTCATTTGGTGGCCCCTAATTCTTATATTATGGGAACAAGTAAATAACTTTTCCTTATGCACTTTCTCCACACCACTCATGATTTTATATACCTCTATCATATCCCCCGTTAGTCTCTTCTTTTCCAAGCTGAAAAGTCCTAGCCTCTTTAATCTCTCCTCATATGGGACCCGTTCCAAACCCCTAATCATTTTAGTTGCCCTTCTCTGAACCTTTTTCTAATGCCAGTATATCTTTTTTGAGATGAGACCACATCTGTACGCAGTATTCAAGATGGGGGTGTACCATAAGGGCAATAAGATATTCTCTGTCTTATTCTCTATCCCTTTTTGAATGATTCCTAACATCCTGTTTGCTTTTTTGACTGCGTGGACATCTTCAGAGAACTATCCATGATGACTCCAAGAGCTCTTTCCTGATTAGTTGTAGCTAAATTAGCCCCCATCATATTGTATGTATAGTTGGGGTTATATTTTCCAATGTGCATTACTTTAGATTTATCCACATTAAATTTAATTTGCCATTTTGTTGCCCAATCACTTAGTTTTGTGAGATCTTTTTGAAGTTCTTCATAGTCTCCTTTGGTCTTAACTATCTTGAGCAGTTTAGTATAGTCTGCAAACTTTGCCACTTCACTGTTTACCCCTTTCTTCAGATCTTTTATGAATAAGTTGAATAGGATTGGTCCTAGGACTGACCCTTGGGGAACACCACCTAATTACCCCTCTCCATTCTGAAAATTTACCATTTATTCCTACCCTTTGTTCCCTGTCTTTTAACCAGTTCTCAATCCATGAAAGGATCTTCCCTCTTATCCCATGAAAACTTAATTTACATAAGAGCCTTTGGTGAGGATCTTGTCAAAGGCTTTCTGGAAATCTAAGTACACTATGTGCACTGGATCCCCCTTGTCCATATGTTTGTTGACGCCATCAAAGAACTCTAATACAGTGATTCTCAAACTAGGGCCGCTGCTTGTTCAGGGAAAACCCCTGGCGGGCCGGTCCGGTTTGTTTACCTGCCGCGTCCGCAAGTTTGGCCGATCGCAGCTCCCACTTGCCGTGGTTCGCCGCTCCAGGCCCATGGGGGCTGCAGGAAGCAGTGTGGGCCGAGGGACGTACTGGCCGCTGCTTCCCGCCCTCCTCCTCCTCCCCCCACCCCCATTGGCCTGGGGCGGCGAACCACGGCCAATGGGAGCTGCAATCGGCCGAACCTGCGAACGCGGCAGGTAAAAAAAACGGCCCGGCCCACCAGGGGTTTTCCCTGAACAAGCGGCAGCCCTAGTTTGAGAACCACTGCTCTAATAGATTAGTAAGACGTGATTTCCCTTTACAGAAACCATGTTGACTTTTGCCCAACAATTTATGTTTTTCTGTGTGTCTGACAATTTTATTCTTTACTATTGTTTCAACTAATTTGCCAGGTACTGACATTAGACTTACCGGTCTGTAATTGCCAGGATCACCTCTTAGAGCCCTTTTTATATATTGACGTTACATTAGCTATCTTCCAGTCACTGGATACAGAAAGTGATTTAAAGGACAGGTTACAAACCATAGTTGTTAGTTCCACGATTTCACATTTGAGTTCTTTCAGAACTCTTGGGTGAATGCCATCTGGTCCCGGTGACTTGTTACTGTTAAGTTTATCAATTAATTCCAAAACTTCCTCTAGTGACACTTCAATCTGTGACAATTCCTCAGATTTATCACCTACAAAGGATGGCTCAGGTTTGGGAATCTCCCTAACATCCTCAGCCGTGAAGACTGAAGCAAAGAATTCATTTAGTTTCTCCGCAATGACTTTATTGTCTTTAAGTGCTCCTTTTGTATCTCGATCGTCCAGGGACCCACTGGTTGTTTAGCAGGCTTCCAGCTTCTGATGTACTTAAAAAACATTTTGTTATTACCTTTTGAGTTTTTGGCTAGCTGTTCTTCAAACTCCTTTTTGGCTTTTCTTATTACATTTTTACACTTAATTTGGCAGTGTTTATGCTCCTTTCTATTTACCTCACTAGGATCTGACTTCCACCTTTTTAAAAGATGCCTTTTTATCTCTCACTGCTTCTTTTACATGGTTGTTAAGCCACAGGTGGCTCTTTTTTAGTTCTTTTACTGTGTTTTTTAATTTGGGGTATACATTTAAGGTGGGCCTCTATTATGGTGTCTTGGAAAAGTGTTCATGCAGCTTGCAGGGATTTCACTCTAGTCATTGTACCTTTTAATTTCTCTTTAACTAACCCTCTCATTTTTGCATAGTTCCCCTTTCTGAAATTAAATACTACCGTGTTGGGCTGTTGAGGTGTTCTTCCCACCACAGGAATGTTAAATGTTATTATATTATGGTCACTATTTCCAAGCGGTCCTGTTATACTTACCTCTTGGACCAGATCCTGTGCTCCACTCAGAACTAAATCGAGAATTGCCTCTCCCCTTGTGGGTTCCTGTACCAGCTGCTCCAAGAAGCAGTCATTTAAAGTATCGAGAAATTTTGTCTCTGCATTTCATCCTGAGGTGACATGTACCCAGTCAATATGGGGATAATTTAAATCTCCCACTATTGTTGAGTTCTTTATTTTGATAGCCTCTCTAATCTCCCTTAGCATTTCATCATCACTATCACTGTCCTGGTCAGGTGGTCGATAATAGATCCTTACTGCTATATTCTTATTAGAGCATGGAATTACTATCCATATATTTTGTACCCCGGAATGATTGTGTCCCATTGATTGTCCTCACTGCACCAGGCTTCTGTGATGTCAATTATATCAATATTCTCCTTTAACACGAGGCACTCTAGTTCACCCATCTTATTATTTAGATTTCTAGCATTTGTATACGATACTTTAAAAACTTGTCACTGTTTATTTGTCTACCCTTTTCTGATGTGTCAGATTCTTTTTTATGTGAATGTTTCTCATCTGGCCCATACTTTATCCTCTTCCATCCTCCCCTCCTGACTAAAACCTAGAGAATCTCTAACAATAGACTATCCTCTAAGAGAAGTCTTTGTCCGATCCACACTGCAGCCATCGGCTTTCCCCCATCTCTTAGTTTAAAAACTGCTCTGCAACCTTTTTAAATTATGAGACCCCCCACTCTGGAGAAATTAGATCCTGAAGTGGAGGACTTCCAGGGAGAAATTTCTAGAGGGCTCTGCACAAAAGGAAGCTGCAAACAACTCTGCGTCAAAAAAGAATAAAGAAAAAGAAAAAGTACATAAAAAATCCAGAAGGTACTCCACCTCTCATTCAGACTCCTCCGCTGCCAAGGAAGGTAAGCTTTCAGGCTCTGAATCTGAGCAGATGAGAAAAAAATTGTTGCAGTTTTTCCCAAATCTGAGTGCAAAAAGGTGGTGGCCACAATACAGATTCAATCTGAGCAGGCTCCTGAAGATAAGCCGCAAAGCAAATACTCTCACTCCAAATCCTCCCCTGAGCCAGCAATGCCTTTGTACTCCTCCTTTGAGGACATAATCAGGGAAGAATCAGAAAAGCCTGGCACAGGTAAACTGAGCCACAAGCAGGAGGTTAGCTTCTACACGTTGCAAGACCCAAAGAATGTTCTTACTGAAGTCCCAAAGGTTGATGCTGCAGCAGTGTCCCTAGCTAGAGACATGGTGGTTCCTTCAGAAGAGGAATTCTTCCCTAAAGGACCTAACAGGAGAATGGAAGCCGCCCTTAGAAAGGATGTCAAAGCTTTCTCGGCCGTCCTCAGAGCATCCCTGTCAGCCAGGTGCTTTGCGAGAACAACACAATCCTGGCTGGCAGACTTCAGGGCCCGACGGACAGAGACCACCCCGACACTGGCGCCACATTAAAGCACATTTTACAAGAACACAGATATTCAGAAAGTTATAACTATGATAAGGTACATCATCCAATACAGCTTCATGGAAGAAGTGAGTTTTGAAGGAAGGATTTGATTTAACAGAGCAGTGGGATTACTTGATATACAACAGGAAGAGTTTGCCAAGCATAGGGAGCAGCATGGAGGAAAGAGAAAAGGTATCTTAGTAATGGCAGTGCTAAGACGAAAAGAGTGCAGAAATATAGGAAATAAGCTATAACATTGCTCTACAGCCAAAATGCTTCTGAAATAAATGTAGTCGAACTTTACTAATTCTGGATCGCTGAGAATGAAAATGATGCTTAAAATTGTTGATTGGCTCTAGTTTTCAAGATATGCTATTGGGTCAGTATATATGACCCTTGACTTGGGAATGGCAGAGGATAAGTGAGTTATAAAGGGAAAGGATCTCAGTTTAAACCAGAAATGACTAAAATACATCTTTGACTGGATCTATGAATAAATCTATAACTGGGTTTGGACAATACTTGCTTTTTAGGCAAAACAATGAATGATGTAATCTGAAGCTGGTATTGCGTCATACGTGATATGAATTGCATCATGTTATTCCTAGAAGTCATGGATGATGCAATCATAACGAAGCTTACATCACTCTGCTGAACAAATTGCCCTATATCAGCTCTAGAAATCATACAGTGTCATGCTCTCTTATTTGTCAGTGTTTGATTTTTGCAAAGGGACACATTTCTGTTTAGCCAAAGTGAGCAGAGATGCCTCGTACTTGTGTGAACAGTGCAGATAACTTCTGCTATGTTTGTGGTGAAGTGACTTTTGCATCACAAAAGCGCAGTATAACCACTATGGTTAAGAAAGCCTATCACCTTTATTTTGGCTGCAAAATTGGAGATCAGGACAAGAGGTGGGCCCCACACATATGCTGCAACACTTGTGCAAGAAATCTTCGCCAGTGGTTGAACAGGAAAAGGAAATCTATGCCTTTTGCAGTGCCAATGATTTGGAGAGAGCCAACAGATCATACCAGCAATTGTTACTTCTGCATGGTGCCTCCAGTTGGGAAAGGTGTGTCAAAGAAGAAAAAGTGGACTGTGCATTATCCAAACATTCCATCAGCTGTACGCCCAGTACCCCACAGAGAAGGACTGCCGGTTCCTGATGCACCAGAATCATTCTCACTTGAGTCAGACGAGGAAGAGGATGAAACTTCTGGTCCTGAACCATCAATGTCACAGGACCCACATTTTCTCCCATCCTCTGCCTCTGAACCACACCTCATAACATAAGGTGAACTGAATGATCTTGTCAGAGATTTGGAACTACCCAAGAGTAAGGCAGAACTGTTGGGCTCCAGACTACAGCAGTGGAATCTCCTGGCAGGTGATGTTAGGGTTTCCATGTTCCGTGACCGTCAAAAGGATCTTGTCCCATTCTTCTTCATGGAAGGTGGTCTTGTAGCCTGCAACAACATCGATGGTGTGATGGCAGCCCTCAACATCGTTCACGATCCAGATGAGTGGAGACTGTTCATTGATTCATCGAAGACGAGTCTTAAAGCTATTTTATTGCATAATAGCAATGTTTTGCCATCAATTCCAGTTGGTCATGCAGTCCATATGAAGGAAACCTATGACAACATGAAACAACTTTTGAGGTGCATAAACTATGACCAACATCAGTGGCAGCTTTGTGGTGATTTGAAGGTTGTTGCTCTCTTGCTTGGTCTGCAGACTGGATACACAAAGTACTGCTATTTTCTCTGCGAATGGGATAGTCGTGCAAGAGATTCCCACTACATCAAGAAAGATTGGCCACTCCGACAGTCATTGGAGCCTGGGAGGAAAAGTGTTCAGCATCCACCACTTGTTGAATCAAGGAAGATTTTGTTACCACCCTTACACATCAAGTTGGGTCTGATGAAGAACTTTGTCAAGGCCATTGACAAAACACAAGCAGCTTTCAAGTACCTCTGTGGAAAATTTCCAAGGTTAAGTGAAGCTAAGATAAAAGAAGGTGTCTTTATTGGTGTCACAGACTCACAGATCATGCCCACTCTTGGCCCCGTGCGGTCCGTGGGGGGTGCCCCTTTTAGTGAGACAGCCCTTCTCGGGGTCCACTCTCTCTTGGGGTCAGGCCCCTCCATCTCCGGGATCTGCACCTCTCGGAGCCCTAGCACACCTGTTTCTCGCCGTGGGCCCCCTCAGGGAGTCCACTCGCTCTGGACCCCCCGGGCCTCCACCCCCAAAGGGGTTGATGCCACCCTGTTCTCTAGACCGGAGTGACTCTCAGCCAGCATAAAACAGGAGGGTTTATTGAGAGTTGAACACAGCACAGGAAACTCTCAGGGCCTCAGGCCTGGCCCCCCTCAGCCCAGCACACCCCAGTCTCTCTGCATCCAGGTTGGCTCTGCCTGCTCCCCCTCTCTAGCCCAGAGCCCCCCTGCTCCCAGCTGGGCATCTGAGATCATGGGCCCCAGGCCCCGCCTCTGTCCATTGTCTTCTCTCCAGGTAAACAGGGTCGTAAACCGGGGCCTCCTCTCCTCGCTTTTGTCTTCTGGCTAGAACCAGCTGGTTAGGTGACTGGGTCCTCACTCTGCAGGCCATTGTCTGCCCACTGGCCAGAACCGGCTGTGTCTCCTCAGCTGGGCCTCCGGGTCACCAGGTCGCCAGGTCACTGGTCGCTGGGGTATCCATCCTCCCAGCCATCGGCTGGGTCCCCAAGTCCTCTCTCCGGTCCTCTGCAAAATAAACTCCCTCTCCCCTCACCTCGTTAAACCAGTAATACCCAGGGAAACTGAGTCCCACCCCCTCTGCATGCAAACCATTGAAACTCCACAGAAAACAAGAAAACCTCCCACTTCGTCACAGTTTATCCTCAGATTCGTGAACTTCTTCGAGATGATGCATTTGACCATGCACTGCGTGGCAAGGAAAAGATGGCATGGAAAGCCTTCCAGTTAGTGGCAATAAATTTTCTCGGAAACAACAAGGCAAACAACTACAGGTTGTTGGTGGAAAACCTCCTCAAGGCATACAAAAGCCTTGGTTGCAACGTGTCACTAAAGATCCATTTTTTGCACTCTCATCTAGATTTTTTTCCACCGAACTGCGGAGCAGTGAGTGACGAGCACGGCGAGCAATTTCACCAGGACATTGCAACAATGGAGAAATGCAATCAGGGCAAATGGAGCCCATCAATGCTTGCAGACTATTGCTGGACAGTGACAAGAGATGCTCCATTTAATGAATACAAGAGACAAGCCAAGAAGCGCCGAGTAGACACTGAATAGGACTAAACTATGTACATAATAGTTTTTTGCCTTGTGTTTCATAATAAATTTTATTTATATAACCCTTTTGCTGATTTTTAAAGTGTTACATAAACAGAACAGGTGAACTATTATCATGTAAAGCAACCATAAACACATGAAAAGACCTAGGTTTACAATTTATGATTAAAACTCTATCATCTACACAATATACATAGACATAAAACGTAAAAACTTAAATATCTTAGAAACAGTAGCCAATCAGTTGTTTTAATTGTCATATTTGAATTCAACACATCAAAATACAAAATAAATAGCATATTTTATCTCTGAAGCAGATGACTTCTCAAAAATTGTAGACCAGTGTAATCGGGTGGAAGCCTCTAGAACAGTTTGAGAGGGTAAGATAGCATAGGCATGGGAACTAGGAGTGCGGGGGGTGCTGCAGCACCTCCAGGTTTGACACAGGGCTCTGCTGCTGACCCCGTATGTGGGGTCCCAGCTGCCGCCCTGCGCCCAAGGGGCCCCACGCCTGAGAGTCCCGGCTGCCAGCCCCAGCTTTGGCCCCCTTACCTCTGTCTGGGTCTCCTCTCCCCCCCCCCCACTCCGAGACACTGCCCTGCTCCTGGCCCCAGCTCTGGGGGTGGGGGGGAGGGGGGCGCAGACAAGGGCAAGAGGCCTGGCTTTCAGCACCCCTACTCTTAAAAGTGCTCCAGCGCCACTGGAAGACAGGACAAATTTTGAACATGATTCATTTAGCATTACTGTAGCCACAAGGTTGAATTTTGTTAGGAGACAACAAATATTCCCAGGTTTGGGCACACCACATCCTGTGAACTATTACTTAGGAGTGAAATCAGGAAGGCCAAATCACACTTGGAGTTGCAGCTAGCAAGAGATGTTAAGAGTAACAAGAAGGGTTTCTTCAGGTATGTTAGCAACAAGAAGAAAGTCAAGGAAAGTGTGGGCCCCTTACTGAATGAGGGAGGCAACCTAGTGACAGAGGATGTGGAAAAAGCTAATGTACTCAATGCTATTTTTGCCTCTGTCTTCACGAACAAGGTCAGCTCCCAGACTGCTGCACTGGACAGCACAGTATGGGGAGAAGGTGACCAGCCCTCTGTGGAGAAAGAAGTGGTTCGGGACTATTTAGAAAAACTGGATGAGCACAAGTCCATGGGGCCGGATGCGCTGCATCCGAGGGTGCTAAAGGAGTTGGCGGATGAGATTGCAGAGCCATTAGCCATTATTTTTGAAAACTCATGGCGATTGGGGGAGGTCCCGGATGACTGGAAAAAGGCTAATGTAGTGCCCATCTTTAAAAAAGGGAAGAAGGAGGATCCAGGGAACTACAGGCCAGTCAGCCTCCCCTCAGTCCCTGGAAAAATCATGGAGCAGGTCCTCAAGGAATCAATTATGAAACACTTAGAGGAGAGGAAAGTGATCAGGAACAGTCAGCATGGATTCACCAAGGGGAAGTCATGCCTGACTAACCTAATTGCCTTCTACGATGAGATAACTGGCTCTGTGGATGAGGGGAAAGCAGTGGGTGTGTTATCCCTTGACTTTAGCAAAGCTTTTGATACAGTCTCCCACAGTATTCTTGCTGCCAAGTTAAAGTAGTATGAGCTGGATGAATGGACTGTAAGGTGGATAGAAAGCTGGCTAGATCGTCAGGCTCAACGGGTAGTGATCAATGGCTCCATGTCTAATTGGCAGCCGGTTTCAAGCGGAGTGCCCCAGGGATCAGTCGTGGGGCCGGTTTTGTTTAATTTCTTTATTAATGATCTGGAGGATGGTGTGGACTGCACTCTCAGCAAGTTTGCAGATGACACTAAACTGGGAGGCGTGGTAGATACACTAGAGGGTAAGGATCGGATACAGAAGGACCTAGACAAATTAGAGGATTGGGCCAAAAAAAACCTGATGAGGTTCAACAAGGACAAGTGCAGAGACCTGCACTTAGGACAGAAGAATCCCATGCACTGCTACACACTAGGGACCGAATGGCTAGGTAGTCACAGTGGGCGAGAAGCTGGATATGAGTCAACAGTGTGCTCTTGTTGCCAAGAAGGCTAACGGCATTTTGGGCTGTATAAGTAGGGGCATTGCCAGCAGATCAAGGAACGTGATCGTTCCCCTTTATTTGACATTGGTGAGGCCTCATCTGGAGTACTGTGTCCAGTTTTGGGCCCCACACTACAAGAAGGATGTGGAAAAATTGGAAAGAGTCCAGCGGAGGGCAACAAAATGAGTAGGGGGCTGGAGCACATAACTTATGAGGAGAAGCTGCGGGAACTGGTATTGTTTAGTCTCCAGAAGAGAAGAATGAGGGGGGATTTGATAGCTGTTTTCAACTACCTGACGGGGGGTTCCAAAGAGGATGGAGCTCGGCTGTTCTCAGTGGTGGCAGATGACAGAACAAGGAGCAATGGTCTCAAGTTGCAGCGGGGGAGGTCTAGGTTGGATATTAGGAAACACTATTTCACTAGGAGGGTGGTGAAGCACTGGAATGCGTTACCTAGGGAGGTGGTGGAATCTCCTTCCTTAGAGGTTTTTAAGGCCCGGCTTGACAGCCCTGGCGGGGATGATTTAGTTGGGAATTGGTCCTGCTTTGAGCAGGGGGTTGGACTAGATGACCTCCTGAGGTCCCTTCCAACTCTGATATTCTATGATTCTATGGTGGAAAATAAGCTACATTTTCCTTTTGCTATACCATGTTCCTTGCTTTATATTGTGTGTTAGATTGTAAGCTCTTCAGAACAGTGTGTGTCTTATGTTCTGCAAAATATGGTGTACATCTATAACACTATAGAGATGCTTCATAATAAAACAAAGCTAGAAATCATGAAAAGTAATGTGTTTTCTATAGCACTGCATGCAGACTCTTCTAGCCATCTTTGAATGGTGCTAGACTATGTTTGATACAAAGCAAATTCATGAGGATATCAGTCTACACTTAAAAAGAAATCCAGACAATTGAAGGACCTTTGAATAGAGAACCCAGCAACTTACACCTTACAGACAGTAAGTTAAACATGGGGAAATCTCACTGTTTCTTTAACTTGGGCTCTGTCTGTTTTGTATTTTTCCTTGTAATTTATAAACTTTGCACCATAATAGTTTGAAAGGGGGAAAAAGTGTTTTCAGGGCTTATTCTTTCTTTTGCACACTAAATTTTTAGTTTAATGAAAATGGAGTCATTTCCATCTGTCACTTTTTAAATGGACTAACACAGCCTATACAGGATTGTTTTTTAAACTGTCAATTCAGTAGAGGGCACCAGGGATAAATTTGGCCCTAAGTGTTTATCAAGATCGAAGGAAGGATGAAGACCTAAGAATTTGAAGAATTGGGTTCTATTCTTAACCTTGCTTCAAACTTCATGTATGTGACCTTGGGCAAGTTATTTAATCTCTATGCTTCAGTTTCCTCACATGTAGCATGCAGATAATAAACTACTTCCCTACTCAGAAGGTTGTTGAGGCTAAATTAACTAAAGTTAGTTAATATCCTCAAATAAATACAAGTGTTTTGGATTAAGATGAATGTATCCTCTTAATAATAAAGTATTGTTCCCCTATAGTAAGCACATACAATTCAGTGCTTCCTAGCACAACTCAAAATTTAGCAATCACTGTAATATTTTACTTACAGTGGAAACTTTCATTTAGCTCCTCTCAATGTGATGAAAATTCCTTTTCTGCTTTGGACAGATATTAATCCCATTTTTGCCAATGGTCTTTTCAGTTCAGCGAATTTTATGATAATTATCTTGACCAGTTTATTAAGCGACATGATAGAGTATTAGAAGCAGACACTGGTTTGGATAAAGTCCAAGGATAATATTTACTTGGTTGGGCAAATGTGTTATACTATATAGTACAGGCCTGCGAACCAAGGATGTACCATCTTTTTTTCCTATTATGAATTAATCATGTTGGATGTGGTCTGAATATAGTATATAAACAGCTGTAATTCAGGCTTGGATTGGTTTCATGCCATTAGAGCCATCTACAGAAGTTTCCTAATTGAGAATAATAATAGAATGAGGCTGGATTGTCCCTATATGAGGTACTATCATATAATATATTAACTGTATTTTTCCATATTTGAGTTATATTGGAGACTTCTCGTAGCAGAGAAAGTGTCTTCATATTTGAACAGTGCCAAGCACAATCAGCATTTAATAAATAAACTATAATAATACTGATGATGCTGAGGCATAGACCATTAACCCACACCCTTTTCCAACAATTTACAGCAACAGAAAAGGAAGAACATACTTTCTAGCCTGTCAGGTCTCATTTTGATTACTTTTCTCTTGAACTTTCCTGTATATTCAGATACTCCATGCTCTACTTCTCCCGGTGTCTAGCCTTACAACAGTTTTACCCTCTGCAACAAAAAACACAATGGAAGTTTGGTAAAACAAAATAGAATCATAGAATATCAGGGTTGGAAGGGACCGCAGGAGGTCATCTAGTACAACCTCCTACTCAAAGCAGGACCAATCCCCAACTAAATCATTCCAGCCAGAACTTGGTCAAACCGGGCCTTAAAAACCTCTAAGGAAGGAGATTCCACCACTTCCCTAGGTAACCCATTCCAGTGCTTCACCACCCTCCTAGTGAAAAAGTTTTTCCTAATGTCCAACTTAAACCTCCCCCACTGCAACTTGAGACCATTACTCTATTGCTCCGGGGGGGGCTCTGCATTTTAATGTAATTTTAAATGAAGCTTCTTAAACATTTTAAAAACCTTATTTACTTTACATACAATAGTTTAGTTAAATAGATACACTATGTAATAGGCATCTCTTTCTGGACCACCCCCCCCAATCCACCTTATTCAATGTTTCTTAATGCTGTTCAGGCTTTCAGTGTCATGATGCCAAGTGCTGAAGACCAAATGGGAAACACAGCAAACCAAAGTCCTCTTTATCAGGTAACCAACCCCCACAATGAGAACTTTCCTCCTCTGCCCTGTGGATAACTTCAAGCCTAACCTAAAGGGACCACCCTGAATAGGAAGGGAGCCAGTAGTTCAGGGCTTCCCTTTAACCAGAACCAATTACACTTGCCAAATTGTGCATAATTACATGTGGCGAGTCTAGTTTAGGTATTTTTTGCTCCCTAACA
Organism: Malaclemys terrapin pileata; assembly: GCF_027887155.1. NCBI lineage: Eukaryota > Metazoa > Chordata > Testudines > Emydidae > Malaclemys > Malaclemys terrapin. The sequence continues at coordinate 290,151,026 of NC_071505.1, read as the reverse complement.
TGGCCTGATTTGACTTAGCTCAATTCTAATATTTCACTTTCACTAAATGTAAGAGGAAAGACCAGGGCCTTATGCACTGACTCTGTCAATAAGTTTGCATTTTTAAGTCTTCTTGCCTATATTTATGTGTAAGCACATTATCCACTCTTCAGACGTGATCTGGTTAATAGACATGCATTGTGTTTAATGAAAGTCTGGAAGCTCTTGTGATGGGCATATTAAAATGCCTACGTGTGGCATATGGGGTAGGAGAGAGAGAAAGGACAAAGCAGCCAGCCTAGATGTAAGATTGTATGTAGACATCTTGGTGTCCTGATGATACTATCAAGAACAATGGCAAAATAGGCCCTAATCCTGCATTCATACAGACTCATTGACTTCAGTGGGACTCTGCTCAGGCAGTAGGCAGACTATTTTAGATTGCTGCATCAGGGACACAGTTTGTAGGACCAGCAAAACCTCAAGGTCTTTAGTGAGCCTTGTCTCACAGTTTTCTAATTTCACTGATAAGAGTGAGAGCCAGGTGTTGTTTCTCCCAGAGCGAGTGAAGGACCCGCCGCCGAAGCGCCCCGAAGATGCGGAGTGGAAGGACCCCCGCCGCCGAATTGCCACTGAGGATAGCAAAATGCCGCCCCACAAATCCTGCCACCCTAGGCGATCGCCTAGGGTCGCCAAGTGGAAGCGCCGGCCCTGCCTCTCCCAGACCACTGTCCTTCAAAAGGTGGCTAGAGAAGGTGGTGATGTTGCTGCTACCCACCGTATCATGTTGAGTGCAGTGATTACAGCATTCACCAGGAATGTGGGAGACCCAGTGCAGTTCCCTTACCAGACAGAGAGAAAATTTAAACAGGGATCCACCCCCCACCCATCTGTCAGGAGAGTACTCTAACCACTAAGCTATGGGGTATTCTGCTGTGGGGCTCCCTCAGTCTTTCATTATTTATCCACAGTGGAACAGCTTCAACAGGAAAGAGTCATTTGGCCAAGGAGAGAAGGATTTTGTAGCCCAGCAGCTAATGCACCCACCAGGGAGATGGGAGACCCAGGTTTTGGTCCCCCTTGCTCCAATGACTGTTTAATTATTTATACAAAAGGATCCGGTTCAACAGGAGGGATTGAGGGAGCCTCACATCAAAGTATCTGAGTTTTCTGGGCAGTGGGAGATGCGTGTTCAAATTCTTTCTCCCTATCAAGAAGAGCGGGGAATGGAACCTGGGCCCCCACGTCCTGGGTGAGGGCTCTAATCACTGGGATAAAAGCTATAAGCTGGCCAGCCCATCACTGCTACCACCTCCACTTTGTGACGAGTGAGGCAGGCACCTAACTCATTCTCACAAGAAGTGACTTAGGTGCCTAAGCCCCACCTGACTCAGGAGAGTGGTTCCTGAGTGTGGATCCCTAGCAGAGATTGACACCCAGTTCCATGTGGGGGCAGGGTTTAAAACACATTCCTCTCACTAGCATCTCCCATTGGCTAGCTTAGTCTCCCCATCTAGGACATTCTCTCCCCATTCAGTGGTTAGGGAGCCGTGGTGCCTAACTCAGGCTTTGTGGATGCCATTGTTATGCCACTGATCTTCTAGGTACACCTCTATCCCGATATAACGCTGTCCTCGGGAGCCAAAAAAATCTTACTGCGTTATAGGTGAAACTGCGTTATATTGAACTAGTTTTGATCGGCTGGAGTGCGAGCCCCGCCCCCCTGGAGCACTGCTTTACCGCGTTATATCCAAATTCATGTTATATCAGGTCACGTTATATCAGGGTAAAGGTGTACCTAAAATTAGGTGTGGGGCCAGTGAGCATTGCAGCACCTCTGCCTATTTGTGGATCCAGGCCCTATTGGCTTCAGTGGGAGTTACTGTTATACAACTCAGCTTCTTCATTCACAGTACAGCACCAAGCCTGTACTCTGAGAGCCTGAGCCTCTGCTCCACTACAACTGGTTTAGGATACTATAATGCCATTAAGTCAGTGGCGTTGCACCTGTGTTGTAGACTAATGAATCTGGCAGGAGACCCGTGGAAGTATGTGAACACACAGTTAAAGGCAGTGCGCCAGAGCCTGGGTTGCACCTGATCTGCTGAGTGCATGTTGGCAGGGATGATACAGAGGTGGCTTAAAGCTCATCTTTGCACTCCCCTGATCTTAGTGCCAGCTCAGTACAGGGTTACTCCTCCCCCCCATGTACAGTTAGAGAAGCCTGAGGCCTGCTAACAGCCCAAAACTGCAGCTGGGGAGGTTGTGTGGGACAGGGACACACCAACTGTGGCCCTGTTCCCAAGCAGCAGGGACAGGCAGGGCCGGCGTGACCCATTAGGCAACCTAGGCGGTCGCCTAGGGCGCTACAATTTGGGGGCGGGGCAATGGTGGTATTTCGGCGGCGGGACCTTCCGCCACCTAGGGTGGCAGAAAAGCTGGCAGCGCTCCTGGGGACAGGGCATGTCATAAAAGCCCTTGCAACAATTCTACAGCAGAGTGAGCTTCCATTGGCTGATTATGCCAAATTTAGAGCCACGTTATTATGGCAGTGTGCCACAAAGCAGCTGCACCACACCAGAGAACTAGGCCCTGCATTGTTAGGAACACATAAAAGGGAGAAGAATTAAGGACTGCTTGTGCCACCTAACCTTTGCTTTGCTGACTTGAGCCTTTCATTCTGCAAACTTAATGTTTTTTAAATTAGGTTTTTAGTATGGAATATTCTCGCTTCAAAATCCTTAGCATCAGGATTAGATTTCATTGTGAAACTCAAGGGTAGTTCTCCTTTCGCCTTTGACTTTTTCATGAAAGCACAAGTTGCTGATTTACATCCAGTTTTGAAAGGCTCTATCTCAAAATGTGTGATTACAGAACAACTAGTCACTGCCATACGAGTGAGATGCAGTAGCATTAATGAATTTTTAACTCGGTTAAATGAATAAAAGATAGTTGCAAAATGAAATTAAACAAAAATGATGTAAGTGTGATAAAACAGCACAGCAATTTATGAAACATATTGCACCATTCCAACACTTTAATGTGTTGGCAACAGGTAAAGAACTAATTCCAGACTTATTAGTCTGATTCATAGTAATCCTTTTTAGCTCGTTAATGCACCATCTGTTAGCTGAATCAAGACTGACAGGCAGACGGACTATTACTTTAACTTCAAATTAAATCCCTGACATTAGTATTCTTAAGTTCTTAGATGCACCATCTTTTCCTAATCAGCCATTATAAAAGTGATTTGGAAACCAAGACTTCATACTTGATTTTTTAAAGAAAGTTAAAAATATACCCAAAATAGTTTATCTATCAATGGCATTTTAAAACCACACCTCATCTTTTCATGTAAGCATTGGTCTTGTACAAGTCACCATCACATCAGCTTGCTGTGAAATACTCTGTAAACTGCAGCCCTACATTGTATAAACACCCAACCTCCATCTATGATGGTAATAGCCGCGTGATAAATTACGGTTATCCTAGACCTTTGACAGCTTCCCTTGGACTGCTCTGGCTCCTAGCATAATTGAGGCCTTGTCTACACTGCACTTTCATAGTTAAAACTTTTGTTGCTCAGGGGGGTGAAAAAAACACACGCCTGAATGACAAAAGTTTTAACGATGAAAAGTGCCCGTGTGGACAATGCTTTGTCAGCGGGAGATGCTCTCCTGCCAATGAAGCTACCGCCCCTCGTTGGGCGCCATTTTATTTTGTCATCAGCAGAGCTCTCTCCCAGCACCAAAGAGTGGCTACACTGCGTGTCTTACAACGGTGTGGCTGTAGCACCATAGCCACACTGTTGTAAAGTGTGCAGTGTAGACATAGGGTTCGGCTACACTTGCAAGTTAGAGCACATTAAATCAGCCCCGGGCACCCTAACTCCTGGGGTGTTCACACTAGCAAGGCTAGTGCACTAGTGTAGAGTGCCCAGACCCCACTGCTGGAGCGCTCCTGGCAATCCACCTCCACGAGAAGCATAGAGCTTTCTGCACCCCGTCTGAAGTTCCGGGGTGTCAGTGTGGATGACGTGTTGCATTACTGCACTCTGATTGGCCTCCGGAAACATCCCATAATCCCCTGAAGTCAAGTGGCCACTCTTCTCATTGTTTTGAACTCGGCTGCAGGCATGCGGATATACCCTTTCAAAGCTCCGTTTCTGACAGCCGGCATGCTTATCTGCTCCGGGACCATTACTGTGGAATGCTTCTGCTTCTGCTGCTCTGTGTGTGTGTGTGTGTGTGTGTGTGTGTGTGTGTGTGAGAGAGAGAGGCGGGGGCTGATGTCGGGTTTTCCCTTCCCCCTGCCATTGTCTGAACTTACAAGATAGCATGCTGACACACTCTGCCCCCCATGCTTTGGAAACCCTTTCCAAAACACATTGCAGCCACTTGCACACTGGGATAGCTACCACAATGCACTGCTCTCTGTGGCATTGCAAGAGCTGCTAATGTGGACATGCTCCACAGTCACAAGGAGCACAGCGCTTTCCTGGCTGCTGTCTCCGAGGGCTGATTTAACTCCCGGTGCTCTACATCTGCAAGTGTACCAATGCCCATAGCCTTAGAGCAGCCTTAAGGTTGTTAGGTAATGAAGAAAGATCTGAAAGCAGAGTTGCTAGGGGAAATTAGAGAAAGTGATTGGAAAACAAAGTGGCACCAAAGTCAGTGGCAGTGAGGCGAGTACCAGAGTGTAAGACAGCAAAGAGAGATGCCAACATGAGTCAGCACTAATTCATTTCTTTGCATCTTTATTCGTGGCTATAGCACCTGAACTAAGGGTTACTCACAGGTGTTCTGCATTCTTCCTCTACAAGACCTTAGACTCTGCCAGCCTAGTACAGACTGTTCAAACCCAGCATTCCGTTGTATTTTTCCAGACATTATATAACAAAGGGAAATCTAAAAAAACCCACTGCAAAGTCCCTGTATTGTGAAGAGTGTATGAACTCATGGCATGTGGCTGCCATTTACTAGTCTGCAAATTCCAACCATAATCGGGTGGAGCTTAGAAGAAAGAGACAGCTAAATTGAGGTCATGAAACCTTTTCCCGTACTGTAGCAGAGACTTAGGATATTTAAGGACAGCCAGTTAGGTTAACAAAAGACACTTTGTTTCTCTGGATGATTTTTTCTTAGCAAAAGCATGCATGCAAATGTGGGAAACTCAGAGTCTACAAAGCAAGTGAATGTCAGAGTTCAGTCAACTTCTCTCAAAATAAAAGTCTAGGGGGTTGATGGATTTTTAAGTTAAAATATGTTTAAATTGCTCAATTTTTCTCATGCCACTGAAACTAGGTGTTTCAAAATTGCAGCCATTTATTTGGACCTTTCTGAACTTCTAGTGTAGATGCAGCTTATCCCAGAGTTCTTTGGCTGGTGTTGCTAACATACTAGATTTTGTCACACTCCCAATCAACATAATATGCCAGCAAAACTTCTTAAGTATAGACCAGGCCCCATTCAGCCCAATCTGGCATTTGCTTCTGTTCCATTTAAGGTTCTTTTCTCTGGAATTCTGCAGAATATTATACAGTCTCTTATTGGGCTGTTGATCATTTTTATCCCAAATAATCAATAACTTCTTCCACCACAGTGTCTTCATAAATCCAGGACTTGATGCTGCAGTTTACCTCTGAAGAGACATAACTATCCCTGGCACAGGAAGAACTTTTACATCAACTATTTTTGACAAAGTTTTTTTTGAGGGCACCGAACTGAGGCTGTGTAGTATTAGATTGTCAAAGGACAATTATTAAAAGCTTAGTAATAGACTAGTAATTAAAATAGTTTTGACTTTACCAAGGGTTTGGGACTAGAAATAGTGCAATGTAATGTTCCTAGATAGTAGTTGTCATGTTACACCCATATTCTTCATAGAAATATGGTTATGATCAGACATGCCAAACCCGTAGAAATTGGGCTTGTTTTTGGCTTAATTGGCTTGTGAGTTGCTTGTTGGCTAGTTTTTGGCTTGTTGTGTGTTGTAGCTTGTTGCTTCTTTTTTATGATTGGCTCCCAGCAAGCAGGAGCCAGGGCCAAGCAGGGGCAAGGGGGAGAGAGAGTCGGAGTGCACAGTGGGCCCACCACCGTCCCAGACTACACGCCGGGGGGATCTAGTCACACAGAGTGTTGGGGTTCTTAGGGATTGGCTTGTTTTGGCCTTGTTTTGAAATGAGATTGGCTTGATTTTGGGCTTATTGTGAAAGTCGGGGTGCTTATTTACCGCGTGAAAGTTGGCAACTGTGGTTATGATATGAATATGGCATAACTAAGCTATACTTTATGCAAGAGGGCTCATGTAAGATATCATTGGAAAGGTTATGATTTAGGGCTTGTCTACACTGGCACTTTACAGCGCTGCAACTTTCTCGCTCAGGGGTGTGAAAAAACACACCCCTGAGCACTTCAAGTTTCAGCGCTGTAACATGCCAATATAGACAGAGCACCAACTCTGGGAGCCACCCTCCGAGCGCTGGTAGCTACGCCCCTCGTGGAGGTGGGTTTTTTAAAGTGCTCTCCCAGCGCTGTGCTGCGACTACACAATCCACATTAAAGCACTGCCGTGGCAGCGCTTTAATGTTGCCAGTGTAGACAAACCCTTACTGAATGTGATTATCCGGTTTGTATGCATGTATCATTTCTGTTTCTGAAGTTAGGAATATTGACTATGTAACAATTACTACTGTGTGTGGACTTGGGAAAACGCTCACCAGACAATAAGTAATCATCCTGAATGAGCCATTTAAGAAGGACAATAGAACTCTGAAGATATTAATCTCCCACTTTCCTGAGGAGTTTCCTGGGATGCTGCATTGACACTACAAGATCCGGTGATAATGTCACCTGATGCAAAATACCACCTTGGACACTGCTGGTACTTTTCCTTTGTAGGGGGATGGGGATCAGACAAAGGTTTCCCGCCTCAGGTAAATCCTTTTCAAGGCTGGGGAGGGGATTAATCTGCACTCTCCTCCATTGTCTAGCCAAGAAGAAAGAGTGTTGAAAGTACCTGAAGAGGAAAAGGAACTAACTTGTGGGGAAAGGCAGGGGTGAGTGCAGACCGAGACAGTCTGTAAGAAGAAATAAGTGGAACTCTAAGCTACAGAAACTCATCAACTTGCCTAAAACAACATTTAGGGTGAGAAAATATTTCTTGAAACCAGTCTCTTTAAGATCTTAAGTTTAGTATGCATGTTTCATTTTATTTGCTTAGTAATCTGCTTTGTTCTGTTGGCTATCCCTTATAATCATGTAAAATCTGTCATTTGTAGTTAATAAACTTATTTCTTGTTTATAACATAAACCAGTTTGTGCAATCCATAACTGGGGGGGGGGGTCAAGAAGATGTGCATATCTCTCTTCACAATGAGGGAGAGGGCAAATTTCATGAGCTTGCACTGTGCAGATCTTTCTATACACCGCAAGACAGTATTATTTTAGGTTTATTCCCCAAAGGGGGTGTGCATGTGAGTGCTGGGTGAAACCTCTCACACAGAGCTGACTTCAGTCTGTGTCTGCAGCTGGGTGGGGCCCTACCTGTGTGTGTGCTGCAAGAGGCCAGAGAGCCTAATTCAGCAAAACAGGGAGAGGGAATCCAGACTGGTGGAGCAGGAGGGGCTCAGTGAAACCCCAGTACATCAGATGGCATCCCTGAAGGGAGTCTAATCTGTCACCATTGTAAAGTAGTAAATATGCCATACTCTTAATTTGTAACTAGGATTACAGTTGACCTGAGCGTCTAGTATGAGATTTTCCAGTGTTTGCTTTCTCTGGCGGACACAATAGCTACATGTCAGATCAATGCATACGCCATACATTTTCCTAAGAAACAACCAATAGCATTATTTTAGGTTAGCTATATTTAGACTATGACTAACTCCTGTGCCATTTTCCCCAAATTATCAACTGATCATCTGAGCTTGTGCTAACACTAACAAGCAACAAGATTAAACAAGTGCTCCAGACAGGCAAAGACTCACAGAGCTATTTTCAATAAGCAATAAAAGAACTAAACTATTCCCTTGATTGGCCTTAAACAAAATAAAATCAATTCTGAAAGCAGAGCTGCTATTTTGGTGCAATTGTATTATTTCTCTGGGATGTGAGACATTTTGGTTTAACATTCTTCCTCTATCTATGTCATCTCTACATGAATGGTGTAGCGAGAGATGTGTGAGGGGCATTTGCTTGTGGGGATGTCTTACCATGCAGACTTGTCATCAAATTCACACATCTGCATTGCAGCTGAAACAGGATGCTACTTATATGTCGTTGTTGGAGCAAGCTAATACTAATGTATCGTCTGTACTAGAAATAGGTATTGACAAGATATGGCAACAAAATGGAGTCACATGGCCGTTTGGGGGTGGGGTGTGTGTGAGAGAGAGAGAGAGAGAGTGGGTTGTTTTATGTAAACCATGCAAATTAAAAGAGGAGAGAGTAGTCTAAGGCTTTTGATGGGACAGGTGCCCTCTTTCATTAAGTCTCCCTGCTATAGTGCTAGAACATTGGCCAATATCGGGCAAAGGCCTCTCCTACCAATATGTTGTTGAACTACAGTACAGCCACTGTGCTTTTTGATGCCAGCCTGATTTCATCTACACTGGTCTCACCCCAGTCCACTGACTTGCGATACCATGTGAAAAACCTAGAGAGAGACAGAGAGAAGGAGCTCAGTACTCAAGGGGAGGCAAAAGTGGCTCTCGGGGTGTGTGTCATGGATGGGGTAAAGGGGGCACGATCCTGAAAAGTTTGGGGACCACTGTGTTGAAGGATAGCATTACTAGGCCTGGGTTGTCTTTCCTCAATTTTATACTGCGCACTCTTTCTGCCTAGTATTGTCCATTACAGAACTGTTTGCGAACTGCACATCCAAGTGAATTTATGTCCCCTGTAATTCTCCCAAAGTCAGTAAGGCTGAATGGTGAGCTGCTGAAGAAGTGCTGGTAACACACTTGAAGCTGTCTGGAGGCAACTCACCAAGGGCTTGTCTCCATAGCGTGGGAAGCTCATTGCGGGGGGAGGGGAGAGATCTGTAAAACACTCCAATGTACAGCACTCTAATTGCCCCATGTAGATCCTGCTGGCACCAACTAAAAGATACCTAGTTTGTGTTTAATATAGGTTGATAAATGACTACATTAATGCAAACTAGGTACCTTTTAGTTCACACTAGTAAGGTTTACACAGGGCAGTTAAAACATGCAGCACATTAGAGAACTTTACAAATCACAGCCCCTCTAATGCATTGTGCAGACAAACTAAAAAAAAAATGGATTGATGTAGCTCGCATTCAGGCTAGAAATCACCTTCCCCCTCCCATTTTTCTAAAATTTCCTCAAACCCAGGAAGTATCAGTCATCAACCTCTCATTATCTTAACACCAAAACCACCTCATACTCTCCAGTTTTGGAAATATGCCCAGCTCCTTCTTGAGTTACTTATTTAACTGATGATTTTGGCAGTTTGCTCCATGTTTTTCAGGTACCCTTCTGTGAAGAATTCATAGCTAAGTTGCTTATACTGTGGCAAGATTTGTCTTCAATATTGACTCTGTGACCTATTTATTCTTGCATTAGTAATAGACTAAAGACTCAAGCGGCGTGAATAATTAACAAATAATGTACTTGACAGATGCTAGTGGGCATCCTAGAGCAGATTGTAAATTTATCTCGCATATGCTCATTATTTCACAAATCTATTTTTTATCTATTTTCATATTTTCTGGATCGACTACATAGAAATTTAATATTGGAGCTCTGGTGTCAAGTTTAAATTTAAAACTTGGTTTCACCAAATCCGCTCTCATGCAGCATTAAAATCTCCTTTCCCTCTCTCCCAGTAAAACTATGTGGTGGCTTAGTTTGACCCATCTCTCTCTCTCTCTCTCTCTCTCTCTCTCTCTCTCACACACACACACACACACACACACACACACACACACACACACACACACACACACACACACACACACACACACACACACACCACATGATTCAGGAGAGAAACTGAAAAATGTCTTTTGAATTGAAATAGCAGATCAAGATTGTAGCAACATGCATAGAAATTGAAGTGAGAAGCACAGGTTGCAGGAGACGAGAGTTTGATGAAGCATCAGGAGGTTAATCTGTGTGCGAAGGGATAGAATGCTAGCTACAGTATGTCTGTAAACAGTTCTCTTAATAATGAGCCAGATTAGTTTTACAAATGTGAAGTCTTCTGGTGTTATTACCCAGCACATGGTTTATGAAACAAGATCAGATTAAACACCTTTATCTATTGTTAAAAGTATCACATATTCTTTGCTAACCAAAACTAATAATTTGAGCAGCCTCAAGACACCAGCTGATACAATAGGCCAGATTGTTAAGGTATTTAGATGCCTCAAGATGCAGATAGGTGTCTAGTGGGATTTTCAAAGGTATCTAGATACCTAACTCCCAGTGATATCAGGCCAGTGTCATGTCATTCTTTATACTGTTAGTAGGCTGGCCAGGTGTCCGGTTTTCAACCAGAAAGTCACCCGCGCCAGCACCTACTCAGCCAGCCCCAGCTCTGCAGGCGAGTACCTCCTGACCCAGGCAGAGGGGAGGGGGAAAGAGAGTTAATGGGGGCATGGCCTTGGGGGGAAAGGCGGAGCATGGGCAGGGCCTCGGGGGCAGGACTTGGGTGGGGCAGTTCTGGCACTCCTGCTGGAGTGTCCGGTTTTTAAATATTATAAAGTTGTCAACCCTAACTATAAGGTGCCTGTTTTTTACAACCCCAAAGATTAATTGCTAGAAAGATCTGTTATTTTAGCTAATCTGGCACTTGAGCAACATATTCCCTAATCTTTTTCGGTCTCTGATCTAGTTTGTGGTCCCAGTATCATCATCAGTAGGTGAAATGTTTGGACTTTTATGTTCTTTGCATTTGGACACTTCACTTACTGAGCCTCTTTGTAATGATATTGCCATAACATGGAGACTTCAGTTAGTCCTAACAATAATCACCTAGTATCCTCTTGATCCTTTTCCAATGCAGCTGCACATTGCACTGAATAGTTTAAGTCTGACGGTAGAAGTTTAAAAAAATATAATAACCCTCAAATCTGTTTCCTGGTCCATGTCCTGCAGCCACCCCATCTGCAGCTGGTAGATGGAACGCACATACTGTACAGATATATACACTGATGCACCGGCTTCTGCATTTCACTAATGCAAAACTGGAAGGCAAGGTAGGAACCTGTGCGGGGGTTGTTTGAGAGAGACTTATTTCCTTGGAAAAGAAAATGGAATCTCTCTTCCCTCCCAAGAAGATATACAAGACATTATAATATTTTCAGGGTGTCTTAAATAATATCCCCTCTCAAATTTGACTTCAAGGCACATTCTTTATCTCATCACTCATCTCTTAAGAGATGTAGTTTCCTGTTAGTCCAGATACATTAAGTGGTAATGCAAATGATCCAAATCTCAACTCTTTCTCACTCATAGTTCATCACTATTCCCTGTTCTTCCCAAATTAGCATCACTGGGAAACTTGGAAATCTTGTTTTAAATACCCCATCTGCTGTATAAACAACGAAAACCTGTGTTCCCAAGCCTGACATTTGAAAGCAGTACAGTAATCTCTTTGTAGCCCAAAAATCTACAGCTCTGTTTATAGCTCTACTTGGGCAATTTTACATTCAATGAGAAACATCCTTCTTCTAATTTCAAAACATTGCACAAACCACAGATAAGAGATTTGTGAAAAGCTCTTTGGAAGCCTTTAAAAGATAAACTCACGTGACTTATAATCAGATTTTACATAGATAAATATTTTTAATCCCCAAATAGATTTTTTAAAGAAATACCTGCTGCAGCCATAATATTTCTGTCGTAGAATATGGATGTGCCTTTCATCAATGACAACTATCATTTTGGGAGGAAATGCACAGCGTAGGACTAGCAGAAACTCATTCTGTATTTCACTGAATGGGAACAACAGGATACTTGGAAGGCTCTTTGACAGTTACTGAAGAGGATTTCAAGTTTGCGTGGAAAGCTGTTTACACATTCCTGTTGTCCCCATTCATGGAATAACTGAGGGCGTTTATTAGTTCTGCTATATGTCACTTCCCCCAAAAAATGTTGGACTCCAGGTTCTTTAACCTGACCCTCTGATCCAGACAGTGCCCTTGACCTGGGGCTGGAGTGGAACCAGCAGCCCCTGGAAGGCAAAGGGCCTGCATTCCATTCCCAACCCCAAGAGCCAGTGGTTTTAAAACAAAAACTCCTGTGATTTTGAAGGACTGACAGCACCAAAGTACAAGAGTGTTTTGTTGTGGGACAGTTATTGTTTAAAAACAATGGGGCTTTAATTTACGTACACCAATACCAGAGATAGACTTCAAACTGGCCATCCGTGCCTGCTAATACTGAATGTCCTCTACCCTCACGGGATCTGCATATGCACATTAGACATGCCTTGTCATGTGCAGCCAAAAACAGGCCCTGAATCTGTACTATTGCTCAGGGCCGGCTCCAGATTTCTGCCGCCCCAAGCAAAAACAAACAAACAAACAAACAAACAAAAAGCCGCGATCACCGGCGGCAATTGGAAAAAAAAGCCGCGATCGCCGGCGGCAGTTCAGTGGCAGGTCCTTTGCTCCTAGAGGGAGTGAGGGACCTGCTGCCCCCAAATTGCCGCTGGTGCCGCCCCTCTCCCTTGGCCTCCCCAAGCACCTGCTTTTTAAGCTGGTGCCTGGAGCCGGCCCTGCTATTGCTATAATAAAGGAGTGAAATGACATATGTTCATGCCAGTTTGGTTTGGGCTAAACCATTACACTAAAAAGCAACAGAGGGTCCTGTGGCACCTTTGAGACTAACAGAAGTACTGGGAGCATAAGCTTTCGTGGGTAAGAACCTCACTTCTTCAGATGCAAGTAATGGAAATCTCCAGAGGCAGGTATATATCAGTGTGGAGATAACGAGGTTAGTTCAATCAGGGAGGGTGAGGTGCTCTGCTAGCAGTTGAGGTGTGAACACCAAGGGAGGAGAAACTGTTTCTGTAGTTGGATAGCCATTCACAGTCTTTGTTTAATCCTGATCTGATGGTGTCAAATTTGCAAATGAACTGGAGCTCAGCAGTTTCTCTTTGGAGTCTGGTCCTGAAGTTTTTTTGCTGTAAGATGGCAACCTTTACATCTGCTATTGTGTGGCCAGGGAGGTTGAAGTGTTCTCCTACAGGTTTTTGTATATTGCCGTTCCTGTTCCTGAGTTAGAGTTGTTATGGTGCGGTGCGTGGTTGCTGGTGAGAATATGCTTAAGGTTGGCAGGTTGTCTGTGGGCGAGGACTGGCCTGCCTCCCAAGGTCTGTGAAAGTGAGGGATCATTGTCCCTACGTACTATGATTTACATGCACTGCTCAACTTTCACTTGTGAACTGAGTGGACAGTTTACGCCTCTGCTTTAGTTGTTGAATGTATTCAGTGGCTAAGAAATAAGCAACTAGTGGTCCTTATCATATGAAGCTGATGTGGGATTTTTGAATCCAGAGATTTACTAAGGCTTGGTCTACAGCAAAATACACCACATACATATATATAAAACAAAAAAGTTCTTGGTGGGAGAAGAGGTACAAGGGGAGGACTGACTTTCAGAGCTGTGCATAAGTCCAGCTATCATTTGAAAAGGTGTCCATTGGGATGGAGTGAATGGGAAAGTGAGAAGTCCCAGATAGTGGAAAGGAATGAGTGAGTGGAGTTTGAGGAGGGCCTGGGAAAGAGTTCTGAATGTGCTGAAGGGGAGGGTGGGCACACACCTGCTCAATCTGGCGTGTTATGAGGGACTTGAGCATTTCAGTTTGTTCCTCCATAACTTTCTTCATCCTCTGAGTACCTTCCTTAACGAAGGCCTCATTTTCTTTTCTGTCCTGCCTTTCAATTTCCCTCCACTTCATGTGGTCCCTCTTTTCTGCATCTGAGTATTGCAGCAGCTCCCGGAACATGTCCTCCTTGCTCCATCTCAGGCACTTTCTTATCTGGCGAAGCTGCTCCGCCAGTGCGTAGGCAGTGCCTCTGAAGGTCGCATCTGCAGAAGCACAAGGAACAATACACAGAAGCATGATTGTTAAGTACACGTACAGCATTGAAACAGTACAATAAAATACACCTCTAGTAACATACCAACATAGGCGGGGAAATAGATGTACGGGGGATGCTGCAGCACCCCCTGGTTTTACGCAGGGTTCCGCTCCCGGCCCCACATGTGGGGTCCCAGCTGCTGGCCCCATGCCTGGGCTCCATTCCTGGCCCTGCAAGTGGGATCCAGACCCACACCCAGGGCTACTCTTCTGGACCCCCATGTGGAGTCCTGGTTGCTGGCCCCATGCTGATGGGTCCCGGCTGCTGGCCCTGCACCTGAGGGTCCCAGCTTCCAGCCCCACGTCCAAGGGTCCCAGCTGCCGGCCCCATCCTCTTAGCCCTGTCCGGGCCACCCGCCTCCCTCAGACATGGCCCTGCTCCCAGTCCCAGCTCTGGGGTGGGGGCCACGGACAGGGGTAAGGAGGCTGCCTTTCAGCACCCCCACTACTAAAAATGTTCCAGAGCCACTGCATACCAATCACTTTCTCACGGACTCTTGACAAGCACACATGTTGGGGAACACCCCAAGCATGGTGAGTTTATCCCGGGGCGGCGAGCATGCTACACGGGGAGAAAAGCAATAAGAACGGGTCACAGTGCAGTCAACTAGGGACAACATTCTAAATTTTCCCACATTTTTCCACAGGCGGGGGTCATTGTAACAGATATCTCACTCCTGAGATTAAGCAAGGAAGCAAAGCTTCCGACCCAGTCCCTATGCTGCTTGCCTGTGTGCCGCTTTGGTCCCTGCAAAAGTGATTGCAAAATGGCATGAGAAAGTTTCCTTCAATGGGGAAGGAACAAAGCAGCTCTGACAAGAAACTTTTGGCAGAGGATTGCCGAGTACCCCCAGGAAAGTTTCCTAGAGATCACTCTGGAGGATTCCCATGAAATCTTGGTGTGCATCAACACTCTGTCCCGCACACAGAAACACAGCCAGCCCTGCAATTTTCTATGCCCTCAACCACCTCTACACTTCACAAAGCAAAACCACTTACCGGGGTCTCCTCTCCTGCTTCTTGCTTGACGGAGTGCGACTGCCGAGAGTGGTTAGAACAGCTCCTGACTGGACGCCACCCGGCGATCCCACCATGGGCTCCACGTTGTCATCTAACTCCCACCTCTTCATCAATTCTTTGTCCTCTAGGTTAGGTCCACTTTCTGCCAGCTCCAGCCCCCCCGAAGTATCCACAGGGCTCTTGGTGGTACAGATGGGGTCGCCACCGAGGACAGTGTCTAACTCCTTATAGAAACAGCATGTCTCAGGCCTTCAGCGCAGCATTGGACTGAGGGTTTGGCTCCCTTGCCTTCTGATACGTCTGCCTCAGCTACTTGATCTTTGCTCTGCACTGCACCGTGTCTGGATCATAGCCCTTTTTGCACAAGCTTTGAGAAATATGCCTTTAGGTAGCGAAATTCCTATGGCTGGAGCGCAGCTGGGACTGCACTGCCTCCTCTCTCCAAATACTGAGCAGATCTAGCAGCTCCACAGGGGTCCAAGTGGGAGAGCGTCTGCTGCATGGAGCAGTCATAATCAGCTGGGAAGATGCAATGTGAGCTCTCCATGCCAAGCCAAAAGGAAGTGGAATTTCAAAAATTCCCAAGGCTTTAAACGGGGAGGGGAAGATGGTTGTTTACCTGGCTGCAGGGCAGTGGAGTTGGAACTGCTGACCAAACTGGTCTGGATGGGCATTGTGGGACACCTTCCAGAGACCAATTAAAGCAATAAAATCAAGGCAGTGTCTATAGTGGCACTTTGTCGATAACCCTTTTGTGCAAAAAGCCCTATATCTCTCGTCAAGGTGGTTTTGTTACCAAAAGTGGCATTGTAGTGTGTACACCTCCACTGTTTTGCTGCCAAAAGCTGCCTTTTGCCGAAAAAAACTCTGCGGTGTAGACCAGGCCTTACAGCAGATGGTAGATAAAACTTATGCAATGAGAGCAAAGCAGGAGTTTGACATAGTCATGGAAGCCAACCTGCTGCAAAGAAGTGGTTTAGAAGACATGAATTGCGGCTGCATATAGTCCACAATGGCTCTATGTAAATAGGACTAGGTCTAATTTAAGGGAACAGTATAAACTAAACTGGGCGGGGGGGGGGGGAATCAGGGATGTAGATCAGGTAGAACACTTATGGCCCAGAATGACACGGTGAGTTTTGGTGCCTCTCTTTTAAACGTAGAGCTGAGCTAGTCAGGAAATCTCTTCGTGGAAATAGCTTTGCCTAAAGCAGAAGGCAAATTAGATAATGAATGTCTGAAGGTGACAGTGGGGTAGGGTGACCAGACAGCAAGTGTGAAAAATCGGGACAGGGGGTGGGGGGAAATAGGAGCCTATATAAGAAAAAGACCCAAAAATCGGGACTGTCCAAATAAAATCGGGACATCTGGTCACCCTACAGTGGGGACATAGGCCTAGTTTACACTAGAAGCGCTACAGTAGTGCAGCTGCACCGATGCAGCTGATCTGCGATAGTGCGTCTGGTGAAGATGGTCTCTGCCAACGGGAGAGACCTCTCCTGTTGGCATAATAAATCCACCTCCGCAAGAGGTGGTAGCTATGTCATCAGGAGAAGAGCTCCCACTGACATAGCGCTGTCCACAACGATGCTTAGGGTGATGTAACTTGCATCGCTCAAGGGGTGGCTTATTCACACCATCTCTTGCAACAGTGCAGCCTGCTTCTCCAGCAAACTTGCCAGATCTGCAGGCCAGTGCAGAGGAGGGCCAGTGCCAGGGACCCACTTCTTCCAGGGTGGATTGTTCCCTGTGGAGCTGGCTCTATGCTCCCTTGAGGGCAAGGACTGTGACTAATTAGAGAGAACCTCTTGCATCCTCTACCCCACCCCCCACACTAGGGCCAGAGCAATCTGATCTATGCTGAAAGATTCTGGGGTTCAGCTTATTTCTAACTCACATTAATGAGTATGGATATACATCACAGTCCCCTTTCCACTAATCCACCAGGTGCTAGCAGACAAGGATCCATCTCACACTGGCACTCAGCAGCACTTCCATATTTCCTGGACCGTGTCTAAGCCAGATGGCTTTCATTCAGGATACCCTCATGGGGGAGGGAGGGGTGCGCGGAGGGGGAATGCTGAATGAAAGCCATCTGTCTCACTTGAGTGAGATAGCTGTATGGCAGACTCATTAACTATGTGACCTTGAAGGGCTTAATGTTCATATAAGGCACCTTTTATGTACGAAGTCAGACACAAACATTCCCTTCTACACCTTACAGATGGCCAAGATTCAGTCCTGCACCATTAATAGCTACTCAAAGCATAGGGTCAGGAGAAGTCCATTATCTTGTGGCCCTGTAGAAATAGCAGTTTTATCCCACTGGGTAAGGGAGATACTCAATGTCCCCATGGAAATGGCAGTATTGCTTTTGACCACAAGTTAACCATCTTTAAAGACATGACATTTCTTACACCTAGGAAAGACATTTTAAGTAACCTCTGGAGAGGTTTCTCTCCCCACCCCCAATCTGCCCCAGCCCTGTTGAATTGAACTCATGGGAACTAAGGAACAGGCTTTAAGGCAGAGGGAAATACGAACTAGTTCTGGTAATTTTTTTCAATACACCTTTTGACACATTCCAAAGGCCTTTGCTTCTGTAACCTGTATGGCCTGTACAAAACACCTGACTGTGTGGTACAAAGGTGTTATCAGCATTTGTGTAGTATGACTTGCATAATGCACCCCTGGCTACATGACTAGTGATTGACAACCATCCCTAATGCATGCCCATGTAACCTGTACTTCACCACTGTATTAGTCCAACACACCCATCCAGCTACAAGGCTGAAAGATGTCTGCATTCTAAGGGTTAAGCTCCAGTGAAGACACTCGGGTTACTCCTGTGCTAAAAGTAACCAAACATTAGTAAATGTGTCCAAAGAATTGGGAATAGTGCAGAAAGTATTAATTAAGTCAAGTATCAGAGGGGTAGCCGTGTTAGACATGCATCTGACGAAGTGGGTATTCACCCACGAAAGCTTATGCGCCAAAAAATTTGTTAGTCTATAAGGTGCCACAGGACTCTTTGTTGCTTTTTAATTAAGTCAGTGATGCTCCTTCCTCCAAGTCAGTAAGGTAAAGTATTATGCAAGGCTCCGGGTAGGTATTAAGAGGACACAATTACTGGAGGGTCAGTCTTTGAGATGAGCCACTTTTTCATTAAAGATCCCATGGCTTTTTCTGTAAAAGCATAGAACTTTTAACCCTAATGTCCCAGCCAAACTCCTATTCTGGTGATAGCATTCTGCCTAACCAAGTTTCCCTTGGAGTTTAATTGGATACATTTATTTATTTCCTTTCCTAAACTGATGTGTAGTGTTGCTATGTGTTAAAATGTTGCCTCTACCTCAGGGATCAACTATGCCATTTTCAGTGGCAGATAAAGCGATACCTGTGGACAGATTGTGTATCAGGCCTTGGCAACACTCAGGGAGAAGTCAATCTAAGATACACAATTTGAGTTATGTGAATAGCGTAACTCAAGTTGACGTAGCTTAGATCTATTTACTGCAGGGTCCATACTACGTGATGTCGACGGGAGACGCTCTCCCATCGACTCCCCCTACTCTTCTCTATCTGGTGGAGTACAAGAGTCGACGGGAGAGCGATCTGCAGTCGATTTAGCGGGTCTCACCGTGCGTCGATCTCCTGGTAAGTGTAGACAAGCCCTCAGATTAAAGGCCCAATTTTTGCAAGATTGAGTCCTATATGTGTAAAGTGCTTTGGGATCCTTTGGGGTACAAGATATTGCTATTCTATGCATGAAGCTGCAGCTGCTACTTCAATTAAAGACAAATCTAAACCTAAGACTTACATTTTCAGCACAGCACTTAGAGATTTAGCCTCACAACTGTCATTAACATTAATAATAATTGGCTGAAAGGAATCCTGACTCACCACTCTGAAAATATATCCCATTTGTAGGGTATGTCTGCTTTCCAGATGTAATTTACTGCTAAAGTTCTCGTAGTCTGGGAGGGAAAGAAAAAGCCAAGCTTATCCTGGCTTCTCTATACCATAATCAGTGAAGCGTCGCTTTTAAGCATTTTGTGTGCTTAGGGGGACAATAAATTCTGCAGTAACAGAGGCTTTCTTGACTAAAAACATAACTGTGCTTAATAGTTTACATATTAGAAGCTTCTTCACATACTGGGGAAGTTGTGTGATCAGCTACTACATTAAAGTAATACAATTGTAGATATGGGCCCTAGACTCAGAGTTTAGCTATAGATAACACAAATTATCACAATCACAAATTATAGGCTTGATGTAGGAAATATTGGATGAAATCCTATGGCTTGTGTTATGAGGATCAGATTATCGTAATGGTCCCTTCTGGCTTGAAAGTCTATTATATGACCTTTATCCACGTTTGAGGGGGTTGGATCCAGGAATGTTTTTTCAGTTCACTCTAGAGAGGCCAGGCTCAAAAATCAGATCCTCATTTGGATCTGAACTTTCCCAAAGTTCAGGTGTTTTGATCCTGGGCTTGGTTCAGGCCCATCTCTATTTAAATCACATCTGTTTTACCAGAAACACCATCTACATGGATGTTGAGGCCTCCCAAGACAATTAATCTTGTGCACTTCATTGCCATATCAGACAGAGTCACGATTAGCTCCTCTAGAAAGATTTTGGTATTGAGAGGTTTATAGACCAGCAAGATGCCAGAATTGCCTCTAGGCTTACAGAATAAATGAGCAGCCTCAATCCTGCATTTGGAACTCATAGCATGGAGTACCACTGACTAAAAGATCAAGGTGTATTCCTTTAATTCAGCCTGTTCTTACCTTTCTACCAATTATTTGATAACTATCCATTTAGAGGACTGTACTCTGAAGTTTTAGTTGCAGGGTCAAATTCTTCTCTGTTACACCAGTATAAATTTAGAGTAACTTGCATTGAAACCAGAGGAGAGACTCTAGATTTGCACTAGTGTAACTGAGCAGAGTTTGGCCCATGATATCTAAATATCTCCCCGAAAGTCACAGCTATTGTGGTCTGTTGACTGTCTGTTTCAGGGTAAAATGAATAAAGTAAGATCAGGTAGCTCCCAACTCTCAAAATATCTTGCCAACGTGAACAGTTTATACACCAGCTGAGTGACAGCAGCAATTACGCAATGGATGTCTCAGCCCCAGTCTACAGAAGCCAAATTATTGCCAGAAACCTGCCCTTTCATTTACAGGAGTAAATAGGCAATCTCTGATGAGCGATGCAGTGATTTACATAGTTCTGATCTATGGTTGCAAGACATTTTGATTTAAGAGAAGTCACTCACAAGCAATACTGGACTGCCAAAAGTGAGGATGAAAACATATGTGAGGATTTCCCACACAGGGTCTGTGGCAAACTTTCTGTGCTCCCAAGGTTCACATCTGGGTGTGCCTCTGTGCATGCAATTTATCTGCCTCATTTAGAAGCCATTTCCATCTCCAGACACTGCTAAACCATCCCAAATAGGCTTGACATGTCCTAGATCATGAATATACTTATGAAAAATGACAGAATCTTTTTTTTGTCTTTGGAATGCCTCCAATAGCGGCTTTGTTCAGTTTTTAATTCCCAGAGGCGGATGCAACTGGATCGCCCCCTTGCAAATGAGTCAGTCACCCAGACCACTTTGCAGCTGCCAAAGACAATCCCTGAAAAGCCCAGCCACAGCCTGAGCCCTACCACATTAGAACCCGCAAGCCTGGCGGAGTGCAAAAGGGACAATTCGAGTTATGGTTAACACGAGCATTTGATTGGGGGAAGGGTAGTGGGGGGGGGAGGGTCTGAATTTTGTGAAAAAAGGATCTGAAGGCTCAGCAAAGCGGAGAACCACTCATGCATGCTACATCCATATGGGATATTTTCCACTCTCCTAATCGCTTAATGAACCTGAGGACAAACCCTTCACCCAAAGAGCTGGGCAGTGGGGTGATAAATGGCTGAAAGCAGAAGGCTTCCAAGAGCACAGAGCAACTGCAGCGCCATTCCTTGGAGGCTATCTTGGTCCCATGACTGAGCACCTCTAATGTGGCTACACTACAGCTGACGACCAAGACCAAATAATCAGTGCAATGGCAGATCTTCTGATCCAGTGCCTGTGCCTCTCCTCCACCCACTCCTTGCATGCCACAGGGCAAGGAAAAAAATCTATGGAGCAGAACAGATCACTGACCCACAGAAAGCAGCCCCCGTCCCCTGGAATCCCTTGTGCAGCAGCAAAGTCCTAATTCTTGGGGGAAGCTTCATGGTCAGAGAGGTAGGGGGTGGAAGAGGATGAAATCCATCCCCCTTCCATTGTGAAACTGCTTACCTTTCTAACTTGCAGGATGCAAATTCACTGAAAGATCTCTGCAAGGAAAAACACCCCTCATAGAGACATTTTGAACTTGCTTTAGTATTGCCGAAGAAGCAGACATAGTCCACTTG
This sequence comes from Malaclemys terrapin pileata, assembly GCF_027887155.1. Lineage (NCBI taxonomy): Eukaryota > Metazoa > Chordata > Testudines > Emydidae > Malaclemys > Malaclemys terrapin. Next base: position 290,129,487 of record NC_071505.1, on the reverse strand, counting down.
GCTTTGTTTCCACAGTAGGATGAACCCTTAAATGAAGTGCTTCCAAATTGATGTGATTTCACCAAGGATGTGCAACAATACATTAAGGCCATTTAATCTTAAAAAGACCCATACGCATTTGTTATTGCAGTGCTGTGTAAAGAACCCTAATAGCTTAAAACGACTATGCCGAACGGGCAGCAACAGCAGTAGGTCGGGATTTTTAAGTCACTTCAGCTTCTCAGTCAGATCCATAAGGTTTCACAGTTCAGGGAATAAGCAGCTTGCTCAGCTCTGAGTTTTGAACAACCCCGACTCACTACAATTTTACCAATAAAAATCTCAAATATTACAGTTCAAATGATATAGCTTATCAGGTGTCATAAAAGCTGAAAAGAAATTTTCCCTGTCTTTCCTTTACCATCTATGAATCTGTTGTTTAATGTATTATTGTGCTTTACTACACATTTAAAGGGAAGTGTCACAACATCACCAGCCACTAACTGTGTGTTTTTCAAAGTTATTTGCGCCCTATCCTGCAATCTGATTCACACCAGTGAAGCTTTATGCCTGTGCAGAGTCCTACTGAAGTCAACAGGTGCACAGGGCCCCTTGTGCAGAACATATTGAAGGATTAGAACCTGATTGTTGTTGAACATTTTCTTTTAAAGTAAAAAGAAGAACAGGAGAACTTGTGGCACCTTAGAGACTAACAAATTTATTAGAGCATAAGCTTTCGTGGACTACAGCCCACTTCTTCGGATGCATATGCATATGCATCCGAAGAAGTGGGCTGTAGTCCACGAAAGCTTATGCTCTAATAAATTTGTTAGTCTCTAAGGTGCCACAAGTACTCCTGTTCTTCTTTTTGCGGATACAGACTAACACGGCTGTTACTCTGAAACTTCTTTTAAAGTGTTTATATTACAGGTTTAAATATGTACGATGGTAGTGACAATCTTAGGGGAGGGGTCTAGTTTCACTTTTCCTACCATTGAAAATATGTCTGGCTGTAGGTTGTAACTGAATTTCATTTATCAGGGGTTCTTAGCCTGGGGTGGGAGGAGAGGGTCAAAACCAGGTTTCAGAGCAATTGCAACCACCTGCCCCGTCCTCTCGTACCATTTCGTTTAAAATGAATCAGTTACGTTTCTAGCCCCTCGTCGTTGCAGAGACAACTTCGAAAACACGAGCCAGATATAAATGGATACAGTGATGTCTGCCTGGATCTGCAGAGAGCCTGAAATAAAAACTCTAAGACATAAGGTCTCCAACCAAAGGCCACACCCTCCAAGGGGGTCACAAACAGGCAGTAGGTGGTCATGATTACCCTGCCCTTCCCACATTGTTCAATGAGGGGGCGGGGATCCCAGAAGGATGGAAGGAGGGCCCCAGGGGGTTCTGGAATGGAAAAGGTTGAGAACCTTTAATCAAAATAGTTGAGCATGAAACAAAGATTTAGAATATATTTTCCCCCTCCTCAAAGTACATAAAAATATTAATATGAGCTTAGATAATAAACTTTAAACTAGGTTCTGTGTTACTGTGGCTTAAACAAGCCAAGAAAAAAAACCCACAACATACACTTGGGATGTTTGTGGATTTTCCATTTTTACTTCACAAGTAACATCAGGAAGCTGTAATTTTGGCATTCAAATTAGTTGTTGCATTAGTGCTGCTTTATAAATCTAAATCATATTGCATGATTATGTGAAAATAAAATTTGGATAACACTGAAACTAAAGAATATCCAAACAAGACTGAGTACAATGAAAGATTAATGGTAAGCTCTGGTTCTTGCAGAGCACTGTGGGGGAGAGCTTGGTTTCACCCACACATGTACTAATGTAAGCATTAAAAAAAAATAAACAGACGAGCAAAGACTGGGAGGCCTGTGGGGTTGCTAATTTGGATTTAACAAAAACAAATGATTAACATTTATCTTGGAAAAGTAGAAGCTATTCCTAAAGCCAAAGCCATGACAGCATTGACTCTTGCTGTTGGGAAATGGTCCGTATACCATAGAGAAAGCCACTTGAAAAAATACCATTGGCTTAACAATTACATATTGATAATGTATGCATCATATGGTGCTCATTAAAACAATTAACTAGAGACAGAGCAAAATTTCCCCACCCAGTGTACCTTGAAGTCTAGCCTGCTGCGTTTCTGCAGTTCCAGCTCTGGGTTTCTTCTCAGCTAGTCAAGCCAAATCCTGGTTTTGTAATGGGAACAATCACCAAAGAACTAGTTCAACAACACTGATTGCACTTGTGAGCACAGGTTTTCAGAGGTGCAGGGCTCTCTATGGAGGAAGGACGAGCTCAAAGCCACTTTCCTTGTTGCAGATGTTTCTGTTGCCATCCCACCTCCCCCCCCCCTGCCCCCAACCCTGACATTACCTCTAGGGGGAAAGGAGAAGAGGCACAGTGCCAATAATTGGTTTTAGTACAGACCCCTATTTATGTCATCTTGTGAGGAAGGAGGAAGCACAAAGCCACCTCTATCTTTAATAGGCAGCAGGTTTAAAACAAATACAAGGAAGTTCTTCTTCACTTAGCGCACAGTCAACTTGTGGAACTCCTTACCTGAAGAGGTTGTGAAGGCTAGGACTATAACAGCGTTTAAAAGAGAACTAGATAAATTCATAGTGGTTAAGTCCATTAATGGCTATTAGCCAGGATGGGTAAGGAATGGTGTCCCTAGCCTCTGTCTGTCAGAGGATGGAGATGGATGGCAGGAGAGAGATCACTTGATCATTGCCTGTTAGGTCCACTCCCTCTGGGGCACTTGGCATTGGCCACTGTCGGTAGACAGGATACTGGGCTAGATGGACCTTTGGTCTGACCCAGTATGGCCGTTCTTATGTAGTATTAGTTGCTCTTACATGTTTCAGATTCCAGACAGGTTCCTCCTGATGACATCTTCTTGCAGAGCATGGAGGGAGATGAGGGTGTTAAGGAAGGTTTGTAAGTAGCTTCATTGCTTGGTTTTCTTATTGGTTTTTGAAAGTCGCTTTGTTGACATAGGCAGTGTTCAATATTTCCCTCCCCCCCTCCAGAGTGGTGTTTTCTCTCATTTATTCTTCCATTTCAACATTAGGCCACAAAAAGAGAATAGAATACCACAAAGTATTAAGGCATCCCAAGGTATGGCCCATTTTCTCAGGTCAAGTTTCCCCATTAGCAAAAGGGGAGCTGCCAGTTAGATTTTTCCTCGAGGCAATTCCATGTACCCCACAATGCTTAGATCATTAATAGGACAATATTGGGATTACTGGGGGTGAGATTACTTTGAATGGATTGGGGGGGGCATTCCATGCTGTGAAAGAGAAGCAAAATTAGTCACCTATATTTCCAAACATCATCTGGGTAATAATACAGCCGCTCATGGGGAGAGGTTGCAAATAATGAGGACAAACAAGACAATCAGAATGGGCAGCCCCACCGATCAGCTTCTCTCCCTCTCCCCCCCCCCCCCAGCGCCTCCCACCCACCGGCGGCCCCATCAATCACTGCCTCCTCCTCCATCCCACTGTCTCCTGCCCACCACGATCAGCTGTTCAGCGGTGTGCAGGAGGCGTGTGGGGGAGGGAGCAGAATGAGGGCAGGGTACGCGTGGGGGAGGGGGCGGAATGGTGGCAGGGCGGGGGTGGGGTCTTGAGGAAAGGGGTGGCATGGGGGGCAGGGCCTTGGCTGGAGCGGGGGTCAAGCTCCCCCAGGGAAAGTGGAAAGTCGATGTCTCTGGTCTCTTATGCTTGCTAAAGAAAAATTTAGTTTTTGGCAAAAGAGTGGAATCTTCGGAGAGTTCCCAGCAAAACAACTCCTTGTCATTGAGACTGCTGAGTATATGGGGTGGGGGAAATGAGGGGATAGTTGTAATTGAAGGGAAAATTGGTTCCAGTCTTAGAAATATATAAACCTGTAAAATCCCTAGATCAGACAAGGAGTCCAGAGATTTCACCTCCATTTGAATGTTACTATTCTAATTGGGCATTTTAAACATTTCTCTGATAAGATTTCTTTCTTTCTTTCTTTTTTTTTTTTAAACAAAAACCAACCAAAAGGGTCTATTATGTACTGGAAACAGAATTAATGTATTTCTGGATTTGCCCTGGGCAGTTTAGCAGCGTATCACAGAAAGAAATTATTTTAAATTTTTAAAAGTGAATTCCAATAGCTTGGAGTGGAAGCAGATATCATTGGTTATAGTTCCAGATGGGAGAAAGTACTTTTTTAAAAATGTAGATCATGATAAAGCTAACTGTTTATTGGATAATAAATTATTTGTTGAATGGTCTGAAGATGTACAGAAGCCAAATCAGGGTGATAATTATGTTATTATTCAATTTGGTCGGGCTGTTTGATCATGCCCGCCTATAAAACAATTATAGAAGAGGCCAGGGGAGGACTTTCCACAAGGTTCTCTTGGAAGATTTCTCCCCAGTTGTTTTGTTAAGGGAAGGGAGGAGCAAGATTCACAGATTTGTAAGGCCAGAAGGGACCATTATGGTGATATAATCTGACCAGTTGTTCTCAAAAAGGGGTACGCGTACCCTTAGGGGTACGCAGAGGTCTTCCAAGGGGTACAGCCATTCATCTAAATATTTGCCTAGTTTTACAACAGGCTACATAAAAAGCACTAGCGAAGTCAGTGCAAACTAAAATTTCATACAATGACTTGTTTATACTGACTGCTTTCTATACTATACACTGAAATGTAAGTACAATATTTATATTTCAATTGATTTATTTTATAACTATAGGGTAAAAATAGAGAAAGTAAGCAATTTTTCAGTACTAGTGTGCTGTCACACTTTTGTATTTTTTTTCCGATTTTGTAAGCAAGTAGTTTTTAAGTGAGGTGAAACTTGAGGGTACGCAAGACAAATTAGACTCCTGAAAGGGCTACAGTAATCTGGAAAGGTTGAGAGCCACTGACATTGACCATGGAATTTCACCAGAGAGATTCCTGCATCAAGCCCATAACTTATGGTTGAGTTAGAACATGGGTGAAATCCCAGCTTCCTTGAAGCCAATGACAAAACTCACACTGACTACAGTGGCGCCAGGATTTTATCTCATATCTTTTCCGAATACTTCCAATCTTGATTTAAAAAGACTTTAAGTGATGGAGAATCCATCACATCCCTAGGTAAATTGTTCCAGTGGTTAGTCATCATCATTGTTAAAAATGTGTGCTTTACTTCTATTCTATATTTGTCTAGCTTCAATTTCAGCCACTGGATGGTGTTATGTCTTTGGCTGTTAGATTACAACAGTTCATGTTGACACATAGACAGTGATCTCTTGGATCCAACCTTCTCTTGGATAAACTAAAGATCTGCTCAGTTCCCTGAAGAACTGACAATGATATTGGTCCCCCAAGCCTGGTATCCTGGGAGGTGGGCAGGGCTGTATTTACATCTTGTGCGCCTCTAGTACCCTCGGTGGCTGGGCAGCTGCGGGGGCCCCAGCTCTGAGCTCTTCCCCACTGCCCGTAGGAGCTCAGAGCTGCGGAGGGGAAGGGGGCTACCACCCTCAGCGGCTGGGAGCTGCAGGGGTCCCCCATCACCTGCACCAGCCGGGAGCTGCTGTGGGCGGCAAGTACCCTGCCACTTTGAACTTTTAGGCACTGTACCACACAGCCCACAACTACCCAGTGCCCCATCTAGACCCCATTGCCCAGTGCCCAAACACACGCAGACCTCCTCCACTACCCAGGACCCCCCCACAAACCGCCCACTTCCCAGTGTCCCCCACCCCTTTACTGCCCACCCGCTGGGAGGTGACTGTGTTTGCCGGGCATCACAATGGCCACTCGGGAACAGTGCGATCAGCCAGGTTGAAGCAGGAGCAGGGCCTGCCCAGGCCAGACTCCCTCAGGATCCGCTTGCCCAGCAGAGCCCCCTGCGTTGGACTGCTGAGTTCTTCCCCTGCCACAGGGGGCTGTTTCACCTTCCCTACTGGCAGAAGTGCTCCAGCAGGGCTGCGTGGGGCCATCTCCCCCTAAGCCGGCCCTGTCCCCTGTCCATAGGTGCTGGAACTAAGGGTGCTGGGGGCGCTGCAGCACGCCCTGCCTTGAAGTGGTTTCCATCGGATCCACGGGTTTACAGTTTTGTTCAATGGCTCTCAGTGTTATACCAATAGAATAAAAACCAGCACGATCTTATTAAGAGGGATAAGGCAAAGATGCCACATTTATTGTAAATATACCGATAAAGCAAAAGATAAAAGTAAACAATGTTGTCTGACTACTTATTTCTTATGCACACACACACACATAGAGAGAGAGAGAGAGAGAGAGAGAGGTTCATTCACACAATCATTCATTCAAGTTCTGTATAGGTGTTATAGTTACCAGCCTAGAAGTTGCTCATGCCAAGTTACTGGCCAGGTATCTTGGTCAGGGGATGGAGCCGAGTCAGTGTCAGGTGCACCTGATGCTCCTCGAGGCTGGCAGCAGAACCAGAGACTCAAAGTCATCGGTCTTTAGAGTCCATTCTTATAGGAATTAATTCCTATGTTAGTCTATGGGAACTGTTTCATCCTGCTGTTGCTGACTCAATCAGCAGATGGCACATTCCTGTTCAAAGTGGCACATTCCTGGTGGCTCCACACTGTCCAAAGTTTGTGTTTCTCATCCTTTTAGGTGATGGGGTGGATCCCAGTTTACCCTCAGGGGGTTGTCTGGTGGTCCTACTTGACACATTCTTTGGCCGATGGATACTCCCTTTCTAGGCTGGCACCTCCCTAACCATTCATGTACATCAAGCATTCATCAACATACATTCCATATCTTAACCATATTTTAATTTACTGTCTCCACCACTTTCGGGGTGTGTGCTAATTAATTTGAGACTCCCGGCCCTTTAATCACAGGGGTGGGGGTCTGTCCTAGGAGCCGTTGAATGAAGTGAAAGTCACTTAACAGCATATAGTGTTTGTTTACATTGTATCAATTACTTCAAGAACAAAGTCAATTAACTTGTTTGTAAATTTTACATAGTAATAAAGTATCTTTCACAGGGTAGATATAATCAATAATTTCTACAGACATAGCTTACAAGTTTTAACAGAAGACCCAAGAGATTTTTGTACTTGGTGAAACTGTTGATTTTAAAGTGTGGGGGACAAATTATGAGGGGGTCACTGTCACTTGAGGGAATCACTGTTAGTACCTTCTTTTATATCCCTACATCAGCACCCCCACTGTACAAATTGTTCCAGCACCTCTGCCCCGTCGGGACCCGGGAGCAGCAAACTTTGAATTTTTAGGCACTCCTTGAACGCCAACACTAGGGTTACCATACGTCCGGATTTTCCTGGACATGTCCGGCTTTTTGGGCCTCAAATCCCCGTCTGGGGGGAAATCCCAAAAAGCCGAACATGTCTGAGAAAATAGGGACATGCGGGGCCGGGGGTGCTGGGCCAGGGGCTGGGCCGGGAGCCGGCGGTTCTGTGCCGGGGGCCGGGCCAGGGGCCGGCGGTGCTGGGCTGGGGGCCGGCGGTGCTGGGCCAGGGCCGGGCTGGGGGCCAGCGGTACTGAGCCGGGGCCGGGCTGGGGGCCGGCGGTGCTGGTCTGGGGGCCGGCGGTGCTGGGCCGGGGCCAGGCCGGGGGCCGGCGGTGCTGGGCCGGGGCCGGACCAGGGGCCGGCGGTACTGGGCCGGCAGTGCTGGGCCGGGGGCCGGGGCCGGGCCGGGGGCCGGCGGTGCTGGGCCGGGGGCTGGGGCCGGAGCCAGGGCCGGGCCGGCAGTGCTGGGCCAGGCCGGCAGTGCTCGGCCGGGGGCTGGCCCGGGGCCGGCACCCCCGAGCCGAGCCAGGCTGGAGATGCTGGGGCTGGGGCCGGGGCCGGCCGCCGGAGGGAGCCGCTCGGTTGGGGGGGGGGTAGACTGGGCCGTGCCTCCTCCCCCCACCCACCCCCCAGTTTACCTGCCGCCTGCTTCAGGCTTCCCGCGAATCAAATGTTCGCGGGAAGCAGGGGAGGGGGTGGAGTTGGGGCGGGGACTTTGGGGAAGGAGTGGAGTTGGGGCGGGGGCGGGGCCCCGTGGAGTGTCCTCTTTTTGGACACTCAAAATATGGTAACCCTAGCCAACACCCTTAGGCACATGCCTACTGTACCTAATTGGAAATCTGGTCCTGGGGGCGGGAGGGGAGATCAATGGGAGGCTAGGGCCACTAGAGATTACATACCTATGTCATCCACTGACATGGCTCCCAAGGCAGTGGCTTCCCCAAGGAGGGCAGGCGGAGGAACAATCTGGGGTGGGTTTGTCGCTGTTGAAAGATGACAGCCTTGGTCTGTATTATCTTTCCTCCCTAAACTATACAGGATCCTCAGAGGGGAAGGCAGCATGTGCATCCCCTAACCTGCCTGCTCCCTCTATGCAGACTGCAGAGCCTTATTTGAGGCCAGGAAAAGGGGAGGGCCCTAGCATGGAGGCAGATGACACGTGCATGTATTTCCCCCTGCCACATGTATGAAGGGGAAGATCCCTTCCACCCCATGGGTCTACGGAGGTATGATTAGATTCTTAGTTAATGTTGCTTTCATACAAAGCTCTCTTGAGTATACTTTTTAAGAGAGAAGTTGAAGAGTCTGAAAGTCTTTAACCAAGCTATTTTTAATCTCTTAGGCCAGATTTTAAGAAAAAGGGGCCTCACTTTTTGTGTCTTCCCTTTGCAGCTAGGAAACTGAGACAGTGTATTGAGTTGTAGCAGGGTGGTCACCCACTCTTGGCCTGAAAGGGGCTAAAAGCCAGCCCTTGGGGAGGGCTGGGGCTGGGAGCCTTAGGCTGGGCTGATTGGGAGGCAGCCTCATCTGTGGCCACGCCCCAAACAGATTCAGCTGGCCCTACAAAAGACAGGGAAGCCAGGGGCAGACACACAGTCTCCTCTAGCTGTAGAGGGAGATGGGCCTGGCTGCTGGGGAGCTAGAGAAGGGTCAGCCGGGGTCTCTGAGGGACACGGGGGCCAGCGGTAGCGGGACACCAGCCGACGGGGGCACTCCGGAGGCTGGAAGCTAATTCCCTGAGACGACCAGCAGGGGGTGCTGCTGGGTGATTCTGCGCCCGATTACATGAGTTAAATCATTCACATTTTAAATTCTTCCCCTTTTGCTTCTCTCTAAAACTAGGAACTGCTCCTCCTTTATAAAATGATCGGTATGCATCCGAAGAAGTGGGTATTCACCCACGAAAGCTCATGCTCCTATACGTCTGTTAGTCTATAAGGTGCCACAGGACTCTTTGCTACAAGAAGAAAGAAGTGAAAGCAGAATCTAATTGAACTTACACATGTTTTTATCATTTCAGGAGGAACAAGTGCTTCCCTCAAATTCTTATTTTTGTGTGCGCACAGAGAGAGAGAGAGAGAGGGAGAGAGAGTTACATAAAGACAAAAAAGTGAAACCCTGACATTTTTACCAGGTACATTGAATTAAGCATGTGTGACTGGAGATGGAAACTTCCTTTCTCCTACACAAGAGAAGTGTAAAACTTAATCTTTCCTCACCAGCATGAAAGACAGTGTTAATTAAAGCTGTGGTGAAAACACCATACGAGAGGGGGGAAAATGAGAGTGTAGGCTGGAGGAGACTGTATGAAATCCAATCTCAAAAAGCCCCAGCAAATAAAGCCCCTTTCTTATTTTATTGCTTTTCAGTGCTTAATGCTGGACTAGTGCACCCGAAGAATAGACAAGGATAAGCCTGTAATTTACCAGGACACACTGGCAGTCGAGGAAGGAAACAGTGAGAACAGTGTGACTCCACAGCCACATTCATTCACTGAGGCACTATGTAAATAGGAAACTGGGTCATCGTCCATTATACAGCAAGGGGCCAACATTGTTGGGGAAGACTGGAGTCCAGAAAGCAAGAGTTTAAAAGCTTGTTATATATGCACTGTATTTACTCGTGTACCTTCCCGTTGTACCTTTTCTGAGAGCAATGTGTTCAGTGTCGAATGCTAGCCAGGATGAGAGGGGTAGAGTTGTGGGGAGAATTTGGTGACATTTTGGAACTCTTCCCCATGGTCCAAGAGAGCCTAAATTAGCTGGACTGTAGAGCAGGTTGTGAAGCTTGTCCATTTCCACAAGCTTCCACAAACTGAGGATTCATTTGTATTGATCTTATTAAATACAAAGGAAGGGAGAAAAACCAAACCACTTAAGGAGAATATATGGATATCGTCTTGTAATAGCAGCTACCTCAAAGGCAGGTGAGAATATTTAATTAGCATTTACAAAGCCCTCTGAGGTCCCCTAATATGCACCTGGAGAAATAGTATTAATGCAGTTTGAAGTGATTCTAATAGGCCTGATTTTCAGAAGTGCTTCAAGTCCACGGGCAGTGGGGGTACCCAGCAGCATCTTCTGGAAAGCAGCCCCCCAGTTTGTACAGTTTAGTTTCACATGCCTGTGACTCATAGAGAAGTAAATCAAAGAGTTTTCTAAGGGCAGGTCTACACTACCGGTGAAGTCAATCTAACTTACATGGCTCAGGGATGTGTAAAATCCCCTCGCCCTCGCACCTCCAAGCTACATAAGTTCCGTGCTGGCCACACTGGCACTATGTTGGTGGGAGACGCTCTCTTGCTGATCTAGCTTCCGCTTCTCGCTGAGGTGGAGTAATAATGCCAATGGGAGAGCAGTCTCTCGTCGGCACAGCGCCACAGGTGCTGGAACAGTTTTTATAGTGGGGGTGCTGAGAGACATGAAACAAAACTGTAAACCCTGTAATGGTGGAAACCACTTCAAACCAGGGGGTGCTACTGCAGCCCAGCACCCTTAGTTCCAGCACCTATGCACAGGGCGTCTTCACCAGATGCACTGCGTTGGTGCAGCTGCGCTGCTGTAGCGCTGTAGTGTACACTTGCCCTCAGAGGTACTATAAACGTAATTTCCCTTTATGAAAGTTCCTTTCTCCAGTGCTATGGACACACCTGCACTCATTATAAACTATTAAGAACAATTTGGACCAATGTCCAACAAAGTGAGGGCTCTTAGACCACAATCCCCCTCATGGCTCTAAAACTTGAATTCATCCACCACCACCAACAACAACCACTTCCTTAAGACTCTGCAGCATTCTGGTCTCCTGAGGGGAAGCACCGAGAACTAAGGTACTTAGGCACCACAACACCTAATACCCCAGCTGCCCTGCTGCACAGTGGAATCCTTAGCCCTGAGTTAAGGCACCCAGGCATCCCATTCAATGCATGGGGGGAGCTAGGTCCTCAAGAAAGGGATCCTCAGAAGCCAAAAAGCTGATGGGGGGGATGGGGGGAGAGGCTGCCTAAAGTGGTCAGGAGTGAAATGAAGAGGGAAGAGGCGGGGCTTAGGCCCAGATCAGCAAAAGATATTTAGGTACCTAACTCCTATTTAGCTGGACCTCTAGGTGCCTGACTGCCTCTCTCCACTCAGGATTCTCAGCTGCGAACCCTCTCCTGGAGTCAGATGCCTGAGCCAGGTCAGCCACTTAGGTAGCCTATGTGCTAGAAGCCAAAACTGAGGCCTTTCTCATGAAAAACCAGGGAAAGAGATCCACCCCAGACTACCCCATAGCTTGCTGGTTAGGGCACTCACCTGGGATGTGAGAGACCTCAGTTCCAACTCAGACAGAGCAGGGATTCAAACCCAGGTTTCCCATATCTGTGCCCTAACCACTATGCCAGGACACACAGATGCCTGCCAGCACATGCTTGCCCCAGCTGTCTTCAGTGGCAGGTATCAGGTATTAGGCATGCTCTGAGAACAGCTATGGATTGAGCCCCACTGGCGAGATAGGCAGAGGAGTGCCTAGTTTGAGAATCCCTCTTTGGGGCCACCAGGGATTTGGCTTCAGCGAGGGCTCCAAGCAGCTTGTTAGCTGTGGGCAGCATCAGTGCTAAGCCGAGACGGCCCATGCCTGCCGATAGCGGCGGGGACAGAGTGAAGGCAGCCAGCTTCAGCAGGGTTACTGAGCATGCTCAGTCCATGTGATGTGAGCATGCTTAGTACAAGCCAAACAGCAAAAATGAGGGGGTGGCACATGACCCTATATGTGCCACCCTCCCCCCCTCCCCAAGCCTGCTTGGACTTTGGGCATGTCTACCAGTGGAAACTTTGGTACCTAAGGCACCTACAGCAGCAGCTGAGTGGTGGTTTTGAGAATGTCAGTGGCACCTAAAGGGTGGACTTAGGTGACTAAACACCTGTGTGGCTCTTGCCTTTAGTGACTAAGGCCCAGATCATTGACCTAAGTGACTTGCCTAAAGTCACACAGAGTCAGTGGCTAAATAGGGAACTGAACCTGGGTCTCCCTAACCACTGGGCATCTTTATTCTCCACCAGAATTCAAGTCTGACACCCCCCCGCCCACACACAATTCAAATTCTAGTGAAATAGTTTTAGGCAGCTTTTCACATTGTTTTCTCCCCAAAGTAATTTTCTATAATCAAGAAACAGTGTTGTTTCTTCACTACTGTGCTCACCTAATTTTAGCCACATGCTAAGAACTGAGCGAGGGGGGAAAGGGATTTTTAAAAATAAAATGCTCTCCAGTTGAGTATTCAACTCTCATAACTGTTCCTGTCGTAAACTGCAGAAGGTCCCTTTGGAACTGGCTTTCTATCGACTGGAGCTGTTTGGGGGATGCAGTAATAACAATCGCTATGTTTCATTAAATTGCTGATCCTCCTCCAGCTATGAACACTGGGCTCATCCAACATGGAAAAGAAAAATCTGTTTAACAAGCTGTAAAACCAATATAAAAACTAGTATTTCACAGCAAGACAGTAAAAGGGAGGGCCATTAAATTTCTGATATAGAAACCAAGTCCCACTAAACCACATCTTACTTTCCTAAGGGACTTAAGATCTAAAAGTCAAAGATATATTAGAAAAACAGTACAGTGCACTAAAGAGTTTAGAGGTTATTGTGATGTGCCTGCCATTATATATTAGAGTAAGTACATATTGTTCTCCATTGTGCAGAAGATCATTATTTGGCCCATTTGAGAGATTTGGAAAAATGAAGGCAGTATACTTTTAACAAGGTTGTATACTTTATTTCACCTAATCAAATGTCTCTGCATGTCTCATTTTTCCAAGTGGGAAAAGCTATGAACAAAAAATAGCATCTTAGGGTCTGATCCTACAAATGCTGTGACTACTAACCTGGTACTTACTACTGTGAGTAATCCCACCAAAGTCACTACTCCAAGTGGTAAGTGTTTGCAGAATCAGCTCCTAAGAGCCTAGTACTGCTCCCATTGACTTCTGTGGGAGCAGGAATAAACCATATAATTTCAATAATCATTTCACCGCCCATGGAAGTGCGGGTACACGTCTAACAATTTAAGAATGGACATGAAGACTATATTAGCTATGACTTGATGAGAGAGGACTTTAGTTTGGCAGAATGTAATTACTCAAGAACATAAGAATGGCCATACTGGATCAGCCCAAGGGTCCACCTAGGCCAGTGTCCTGTCTTTTAACAGTAGTAGGCAATGCCAGGTGCTTCAGAGGGAATGAACAGAACAGGTAATCATCAAGTATCCATCCTCTGTCAGCTATTCCCACCTCCTGGCAAACAAAGGCTAGGGACACCATCTCTGCACATCCTGGCTAATAGCCATTGATGGACCATTAACTTATCTAATTCTTTTTTGAGCCCTGTTATAGTCTTGGCCTTCACAACATCCTCTGGCAAGGAGTTCCACAGGTTGACTGTGTGTTGTGTGAAAAAAAATACTTCCTTTTGTTAGTTTTAAACCTACTGCCTATTAATTTCACGTGATGACCCATAGTTCTTGTGTTATGAGGAGTAAATAACACTTCCTTATTTACTTTCTCACATCAGTCATGATTTTATAGAGCTCTATCATATCTCCCCTAAGTCATCTCTTTTCCAAGCTGAAAAGTCTCAGTCTTATTAATCTCTCCTCATACGGCAGCTGTTCCATACCCCTAATCATTTTTGTTGCCCTTTTCTGAACCTTTTCCAAGTGAAATATATCTTTTTAAGATGGGGCGACCAAATCTGCACACAGTATTCAAGATGTGGATGTACCATGGATTTATATAAAGGCAATAGGATATTTTCTGTCTTATTATCTATCCTTTTTTTAATGATTCCCAACATTCTGTTCACTTTTTTGACTGCTGCTGCACATTGAGTGGCTGTTTTCAGAGAACTATCCACAATGACTCCAAGATCTTTCTTGAGCGGTAACAGCTAATTTAGATCCCATCATTTTTTATGTATAGTTGGGATTATGTTTACTCAGACTGGAATTTAGCCTGGGAAATAACAAAAAGTGTTACAGGATCTTAAATAAGTACAAGTGGCCAGGACCTCAGATTTATGTCTTGTGTGAAAGATGATCACCTCAAATTCTGGGAGGTTCTGAAACATTGAACAAGCTGTCAGTCTAGGTACATGTTTACAAAGGGTTCAATCCAGACCCCAATGAAGTTAATGGACATTTTGCCATTAACTTCAGTGACACGAGAATATGGTCCTCAGTAAATAAGCCATTAGTTATGGTTATCTATAATTAAGCTACTAATTAACTATGTGGAGATTTACAAAGCACTTAAAAATAAAGTTCCAAACAATTTGGTATGTTTGAAGATTGGTGAACATGCGTGTCCCAAATCAGACCAGACAAATTTGGTGGGTTCAAAAGTTGAATTCAAACCTGAACATTTTAAGGTTCATATTCCATGATGTGAAAGAAAAAGCAGAGAGGAATAAATGAACTCACTACCCCTAGCTCTACTACAAATTTCTTGTGTGATGCTGGGCAAGTCACCTAAATCAGACTTTTCACAGATGGTCACTACTTGTTTTCCTCATTTTCTGTGTACCCAACTTAATACCCTGGTGTCTAATTTACAGAAGCACTGATTATAGTGGGAGGTAGAACAATCTGGTGTGAGAAAAGTGGTTGGTTATGATCCAAAAGTACATGATGCTCAAACTAAATGTTAAAACAATTAGCACTACAGCTATTATACTAGAAGGATGGGAATATAAGCTACTTGTTGCACTGTTACTGAACTCAGATAGTTTGAGATGTTGGGGATGAGATTTGTTCCTTCCCACTGGACCCTCAGATCACATGTTTTGTGTTACCCAATCTCTTACAGACTTTGGGCCTGGAATTGAGATCCAAAACTGTCTCGCCCCATTTCCTTGTTTATGTCTGTAGTAATTGAAATATTTTAGTTGTACTTGTTAGAGAGACACTTTGCTAGGCACCTCGATCTGTAAGGCTGGATTCACATTCATAACTGCAATAACACCTCAAGAGGAGTTTAAAATATAGTCCATTCCTTACCTCATATTTATGTGAAGTTAATCTGCAAATTTGGGGCTAAAATCAGACAACGACTTGCTGGTATGCCTATGTGTGTCATAACATTCTTCTCAGCCTAGGCTTTGGGAGCATTAGAAATGCTTTCTCTCTATAGTACCTAATTACTGAATATTGAGCAACTTTCTTAGGAAAACGAATACTGCATTGGCAGATAAGTTGTGCATAAAAGAAAAACAGACTATTACTTACTAAATTCAGTGCTCAAACTGAAAAATGTGATTGGAGAACAGAAGGTGTGGAAGTGAACCTCGCTTATGCTCTCCCTCCCATTGGCCATCACTTGAGACTGGTGAAGGATAAGTCAGGGCTAGGAAAATAAGTGTCTTCAATTGAGCAGCTACAAGAGGATGCTTTCATACCATCATTTCAGGATGGGGTCCCTTCAAAAGGAAGGACTGGTACATAGTTAAGCCTTGTTCTCAGAAGCGGATGTTTGCAGAGGTAAAATACACACAGAAAGTCCTCTAGAAGGCAGAAGCAATCATGTCTGCAAATAATGTTTTTAACTGCCAAGCTCTGTGTGGCTTGAAAGCGTGTCCCTTGCACCGACAGAAGTTGGTTTAGTAAAAGATACTACCTCACCCACCTTGTCTCTCTATTATCCTGGAACCAACACTGCAAACATTAATGTGTCACTTTAAAGTCTTATTGTCCGCTCCTGGATTTCAGTGTGAAGCACAAGGAATTTAATAGTAAAATGGGGAATGTTCCACCTTATGCAGAACTCTGAGGAAGTGTGGAGGGTTTGCTAGATGCAAACAGCTGTTTTCTAAAACTGACCAGCTCAACAATCAGAAAGCTATTCCCATCTCTGTGGAGTCTGAGAAAAATGGCTGTCTTATGTAAGGTTCATTTAATCAAAAGGGCTTGGGAATGTTAGGACATCTGCTAGACTGTTGGAGTGAAATTTTCAGTAACACAGCTGGTTGTTGTGCTTGGAAACAGTGAATATTATAAAACCAATATGGCTGCAGCAGCTCTTGAATTAAATCCAATATTAGATATTAGCATCACAAACTGCATATGTTCCATGGGAAAACTCCTGTTTTCTGTATGATTTTACTGATTTCATTTCAGCTTGGCTTGCAATTCTGCCAGTCTAAATGACAAGATAAAAATGATGTAACCTAATATTGTTTGTTATTTCTCATTAGTTTAGCATTTCTGTTATTTTGTAAAATAGAACATTTTGGGCTCCCTTCTTCTTATGGCTCCTCAGTCATCAATTAGTTAGTTGGTACCCATTACGTCTCTGGCGTTAGGGAAGCGACAAAGCTCCTCCTCCACTCCTGTCTGTTTCTGGCAAGTCTTTCAACAGTTCCCCAGCTGTGCCCCAGGTTTTTCAGCTCAGCTTCCACAGCTCTTCACCATGTTGTTTTTGGTTGGCCTCATTTTCGCTTGCCTTCAGGTGTCCATCTTAGTGCTATTCTGGTGATGGAATCAGTTTCCATCCAAAGCACATGGCCAATCCATCTCCAACACCTCCTGGTAATGATGGTGCTCAGATCCTCTTCGCTGCACTGTGTCAATAGATCTTTGTTTGAGATTGTTCTGGGCCAAAAGATATGGAGGATTTTTCTGGGGCAGGTTGCATGGAACGAAGACAGTTTGGGCATGTCATGCTTTGTCATTCCCCAGCATTCTGCACTATAAAGTAGTGTTGAAAGTACGCAGCTTTCATAAGTCTTAAATTTGGTTTTGGTGTTGTATTTTGATGATTTCCAGACTATATTTAAGTTCATGAAGGTGTTCCTGGATTTATTGATTCTGTTCCGGATGTCCTGGCTTGTTCCACTGTCTTGGCTGATGGTGCTGCCCAAGTATGTGAATGTTTCTACATTGGTGAGAAACGTGATCTTCTATACATACTGGTGATGGTGAGTCAATATTAAGGCTGAAAGCCTCAATCATCAGGTAAGCGTTTAAAGCTGGTTTGTCAGTATCAGACTGGGGCTGGCCATATCAGTCAGCACAGAGCACTCTTACAGGAGGTCTGTTCTGTTCTCTAGAAGAAAATTATAGATTACTTCTCCCTAAAAAAATCACAAATTAAAGACCTGGTTCTCCATTCCACGGAGGTACACACACATCTCATTGGTATCAGTGGGAGACTTGGGAATACCTGGAATATGGGATCAGGCCCTAAATTTAGGAGTGAATACATCTCTGTCAAAATCTTTGTTTTTCTATAGCTAATGTTGCTGAAGTACTAAGCATTTAAATATTTGTCTATGGTCTTTACTTTTTAATATGAGAAAATATTGTTAAGGCATGTCCACATCTTGATGGTTCGGAAAGTTCTTGCTAGTGTAGAAACATAAAAGGTAGAATTTTGTAATTGTCCTAATGATAGAGTAGTGAATAACAACTTCATTGGCCTGGGTTCTGTACCTGTCCAGGTTACATAGTAGATATAAATAACTGAGAAATTACAGTTTGATGGGACCTAAGGAAACTCTGAGGATAGTTGCTAGGACTGCAGCATGTGGATTGCAGGCAGTCTATACCCTAAAAAGGCTAAATTTGCAAAGAATGTAGAGGCTTAGCTGCAGAAATCTTTAACTGAAGTTATACAGCACATCACACAATGCTACCAGACACAGCTGTAGGAATGAGAGAGCGAGTGAATGTGTGTGTGTGGGGGGGGGGTCAGTCTCCATTTCTGGGTCACCAAGCTTAGGTGAAGTCAATGAAGACTTAACCCCTACCATGTAACAGGGATATCACTTTCTGTAACCCTGACCCATGTCAGTTGACTGAAAATAAAGATCGGTATCTTATGAGCATTCGTGTGTCACACTTTTTATTAAATAAATAGTCTGCTCTGCAGGCCCTCTGCCACTTTTGAGAGGCCAGAATGGGGACAGTTCAACTTCTGGCTGCACTTTTTTCTGCTTTTGCTTAGGCATGGTGGCAAGCAGAACTTGGTCCAAAATATGCAACATTTCAAATGTACATACTTATAAGAGGTATTAGTATACAAGTATCAATCCCTTAATGTGGTGTTCTGGGCAAGCATTGTTTGTGCAGTGCCTAGCATATTTTGGGTGTTACCATATTACACACTAATTAAGCACAAAAAACTACATTAAAAGGTCATTATTAAGGTTGCAAAGCCAACCCTCCAAAAGTTAGGACATTCCAGTGTGAGGGGGTATAGACCTCACACTGTCAGAGAAAGAGTTAACTAGAGCAAGAGAGCAATTAGTGCAATGGGTTGCACCTGGAAGGTGGGCCAGGCCCTACTTAGGATTAGGCCCAGATGGGGAGGAGCTGGGTGATTAATAAAGGAAGAACTTCAGGGCAGCAGAAGGGAGGCCCATGGGGAGAGTAGGCCTTAGGCTATTCTCCCAAGAAGGGAATTCTGATGAAAGGCCAGGATGGATACTGGGAACCCACAAAAGTGGTGCAAGCTCCTGTGGTGAGCCTTGACAAAAGGATAAGACCCCCAGGGGGAGGCAGTCTGGGGGCTGGGTTTCTGGAGGAAAGAGACATGGATATGCAAAGTGGCAGACAGGAACCAGGCCTCCAGGGAGAAAGTGCTGGGAGGTGTTGCTCAGTACAGGAGCTGGAAAGAACTCTGCAGAGTCTGGGGAGGGGGCTGGCAAAAAGGGCCTAGAGACAGGCTAAGGTAGGAAGTAACAAGGAGTCTGAGGAAGTAACAAGGAGTCTAAGGAAGCAGACCTTATCTGCTTAATACAGGGTCCCTGCACTGCATCCCAGAGTAGCAGGGGGAGGGCCTGCGGTCCCTCTCTGGACACCAAAGAAGGTTGTATGAATGCCCTTTGATTGATTAATTATTTAATTAAAGTAGAACAACTTCAATAGGAGAGATTGAGACACCCACATCAGAATAGTCCAATCTCTCCTATTGAAGTTGTTCCACTTAATTAATTAGTTGAATAGCTAGTGACTAGGACACTCACCGAGAGGTGGCAGATCCCTGTTTAAGTCCCTTTCTCCCCTTCTGGAGGAGGAGGAACTTAAACTGGAAGTATGCCACTTCCTTGGTGAGTACCCTATCCATTAAGCTAAAGATTACCAGGGAGGTCCTTTGTTGGCCATTTTGTGACTTAGACGTTTTGCCACATTTCTTCCCCAGGCTCCTGGATCACAAGCAAAATCAGTACTTGGTCCTGCTAGTGAAGGCAAGGGGCTGGACTCGATGACCTTTCAGGGTCCCTTCCAGCTCTATGAGATAGGTATATCTCCATATATTTATTATTTATTATTAATTATTATTATTTTAAGCAGAGAGAGAAGCCTGGATTTAGCTGCCTATCCCTGTGAGAGGGGTGGCCTTTCCTCAGTGACTCCCATTGCCTAGTCTAGGTTGCACGTTGGCTGTGGGGAGTCTAAAGTGCCTGCCTCTTCCCATCAATTGTACAGGGAGCCTAGGTGCCTCACTCAGGTTTTGTGGATCAGAGTGACTTTTCTAGACAGAGGGTACGTCTTCACTTACCAGAGGGTCCGGCGGCAGACAATCGATGTTCTGGGATCGATTTATCGCGTCTGGCTAAGACGCGATAAATCGATCCCGGATCGATCCCAGAAGTGCTCGCCGTCGACGCCGGTACTCCAGCTCGGCGAGAGGAGTATGCAGCATCGACGGGGGAGCATCCGTGCCGCGTCTGGACCCGCAGTAAGTTCAGACTAAGGTACTTCGAATTCAGCTACGTTATTAACGTAGCTGAATTTGCGTACCTTAGTCCGAAGTGGGGACTTAGTGGGGACCAGGCCAGAGTTGCAGCACTCAGGATTGCAGCACCTATGGCCTTTCATGGATCTGAGCCAGAGAGATTAAGGTCAAAAGAATATGCTAATGTAGTGTGCTGCAAATCAGGGTGCGACCTGACTTTTTAGAACACTTGGCATTCTATAGTGCTTCTATCTGCAAAGCTCAGCTCCTATTGACTTCAGTTGTGGCTGTGAGTAACCAGGGAATCAGTGACAAAATGAACATGGTGACACTGATGTCATTTTTTCAAGTTGTGTAAATATCATTTTTTCCAAAATAAATCTGATATTACTTAAAATAAGAAAAACAAAGTCTTCCCTTTTTATTTCTGTTATCATCTGCTAAAGGAACAGAACTTCTCCCCACAGACAGCACTTTCAGATTCAGCCAAATCAAGGAATCCCCTTCACTGAGCATATTAGAAACATTCCCTTAGAGTTGGAACACAGAGCCTCACTAGGATTCAAGAATTTAAACTGGATGGGCCATATTTTCCTCTCAGTTACACTAGGGTAGCCAAAAGGAAAATTTGCTCCTGAAGGTTTGAATTTTCATATTGTTCCTCCTTTGCCAGAGCAAGCCTACCTAATGCTTCAGCTTGATTTTTTTTTCCCTACTGTACAGTAACCAAATGAGCAGATATTAGAAGATCTTAGGCATAATTACAAGTGTGTTACTTTCCTGAATTGGATTCTTTTCACCTTCACGCGGTACAAATATTCTTTGGGGTGCCGGCGCTGAGCCTGTCCTCCACTCACCCCCCACTGGCAGCTTCTGTCTGGCTGGGCTGGGCCCAGCTCCCCCTCCAGACCGTTGGCTGTCAACACTTGCAGATTCAGAGGAACCTGCCAGGACCACCTGACATGTGCCTCTACACGCAGGCAGGGCCATATCCCTGCGATGCCATGCCCCATCCCATCTCCTGGTACCATTGAACACAGGGTCTCAGGAGCTCCACCATCCCTCGGGACTCCCCTTCCTCCCCTGGGACACCCCTTTCCATCCTTCATCTCAGAATCCCTCCTTCCCTCAGGACTCCACTTCCCCTGGGACTCTCCCATCACCTCAGAATCACCCCATCCTTTCCCCAGGAACTCTTCTTCTCCCCGAATCCTTTCAAAATCTTCTCCCCTTCCTCCAGTCGCCTCCAAATCTCCCCCCTCCTTCCAGGACTCCCTTCCCCTATCACCTCAGGATCTCCCCGCTCCCCTCAGGACTCTCCTTTCCTCCCCAGTCTCCTCTGGATCTCCCCACTCCCTGGACTCTTGCCCCCATCCCAGTGATCCTTTCTGGGAAGTGCCACTCAGGAGCTAGGAGCCAGCACCATCTGCCATGAATTAAGTTTGCAGGTAGGACCTTCTTCCCATGAAAGCCTGTCTGCCCCACCGCCCTCCAGGGCCCTGACACCACTGGATGCGGGGCTTTACCTGCTGATCTGGGTATGTGCACAGGTGGCAGCGTGACTCAGAAAAATAGAGTGGGGGAGACTGAGCCCCTTTTAACCACTCGCATCCTGGTCATAGCCCCTCCTCCCTCCAACACATCCCTGATATGCCTTTTGCCTCATGTTGAGATAGCCATGCCAGCTCTGTGCTTGCCAGGAGCCCCCTAAGTCCAGGAAGTCACTAGGGTGGCTTTGCAGCCCCTTCATGCTTTCATAACAGAGAAACATCACACTACTGAAGTTGATCACATTTAGATTTTTTCAAGGTATTTCTCCACTCAGCATTGTAAGGACCTGATACTTAAAGGTACTTACACATTTCTCTGCTCAGCATTGCAATGCCTAGACCTGTCCCTGCCACCTCATGGAATCCTCAGCCCAGATTTAGGGGCCACATGGAGAGAGAGGCACCTGAGGAAGGGATCCTCAAAAGCCAGCTAACTGAGTAGGGTGCCAACTAAGCTAACTGGGAGTGAAATGAAGAGGCAAGGGGAGGGGCTTAGGTCCAGATCCTCAAAGGCATTTAGGTGCCTAACTCCCATTGATCTGGATCTTTTCTAGCTAGCTGAGAGGTAGGCCCCTCCCTCCTAATCAATAAGCCTGGTGTTTAGGTTACTGGGAGAAGGGATTTGAATCCAGGTCTACCATATTGCAGGGAAGACTGGGCTGGGATGTTCAACTTTGTTTGTTAGAGGGCTTGAACCTAGATCTCCTATATCTTAAGTCAGTGCCCTAACCACAGGGCTACAGCATCAGGCCAGCTCTAATTTTCTCTGGCCCAACAAATGTTTAATTATTTATATAAAGTAGACCAGCTTCAACAGGAGAGGTCAAGAGACATCTATCCTAGAACAGCCTTGCATTTAGGGTACTCAGCTGAAATGTAGCAAACATGGGTTCAAGTCCCTACTCCAAATCACACAACCAAAGGAGTTAAACCTGGGTCTCTCACATGAGTGCCCTAACCCCCAGAAGAAGAGAGTATATACTGAAAAGATTGCTATCTAGTAGGGCTGTCAATTAATCGCAGTTAACTCAAGTGATTACCTCAACAAAAATTCACTACATTAGAAAAATTAATTGTGATTAATTGCAGTTTTATAATAAATCTTTTTGGATGTTTTTCTACATTTTCATATATATTGATTTGAATTACACCACAGAATACAAAGTGCACAGTGCTCACGTTATATTATTTTTATTACAAATATTTGCACTGTAAAAAGATAAAATAAATAGTATTTTTCAATTCACCTCATACAAGTACTGTAGTGCAATCTCTTTATAAGTGAAAGTGCAACTTACAAATGTAGAATTTTTTTCACATAAGTACACTCAAAAACAATGTCAAACTTTCGAGCCTACAAGTCCGTTCAGTCCTACTTCTTGTTCAGCCAACAGCTAAGAAAACAAGTTTGTTTACATTTACAGGAAATAATGCTGCACGCTTCTTATTTACAATGTCACCTGAAGTAAGAACAGGCATTCTCATGGCACAGTTGTAGCCAACATTGCAAGGTATTTACGTGAGAGATAAGCTAAACATTCGTATGCCCCTGCATGCTTCGACTTGTAGATTGCACTTGTTTATCTTTTTTACAGTGCAAATATTTGTAATCAAAAATAATATAAAGTGAGCACTGTACCCTTCGTATTCTGCACTGTAATTGAAATCAATATTTTTGAAATGTAGAAAATATCCAAAAATATTTATAATAAATTTAAATTGGTGTTCTATTAACAGTGTGATTAAAGCTGCAATTAATCACGATAAAAAAATTTTGATTGTTTGACAGCCCTACTATCTAGCTTTCTCTCAATGCTTTAAGCGTGCTCTGAGCATGCTTTAAGAATCAGTCCCTGCTGACAAGATAGGCATTCCCCCCAGGGCTGGCATTGGGACTCACTGGGGCCCAAGGCAGAAACTAAGGAGTGGGTCCCCACCCTGCCGAAGCTGGAGCCTCACCGTCTGGGGCTGAAGCCTGAGCCCAAGCCCCTCTCCCCCACTCGTAACTTAGTTTTGTGGGGGCCCCCTCTGGTGTGGGGCCCTGGGCAATTGCCCTGCATTCTATGTCATAATGCCAGCCCTGATTCCCCCATCCACTTTGAGAATCCTCCTTGGGGCCTCTTCTTCAGTAAGGGCTCACTAGCTGTGGGGTGGCATCAATGCTTAGGGGGCTTTGCGAATGCTGACAAGCAAAAAATCAAGGTGCCTACAGGCAGTGGCAGGCACAAGCACCCAGAAAGGCAGTTACCTAAATACCTGTGTGGATCTGACCATAAGTGACTTACATGGCTAAGTCACACTTTGAAAAGTGACTTAGGTATGTAGGAGCCTAAATCTTACTGAAAGTCAATGGGATTGTCACTTAGGCATTGCTCCACTCAGCCTAAGCACCTTTAAATATCTTGGCCTAAGTGTGTTGGCTCCCAATCAGTGTTTGATTTAGAGTGGTGCATTCAATAACATTAACATTTAAATGACACCACCAAAGCTTGGAAGTTCATTAAGGGGGTCTCTTAGATAGGGCTTGAAAGCTCTTCACACACACACACACACACACACACACACACACACACACACACACACACAAAAAGGGGTATTGAAGTCCGTAGAAATATACCAGACTTATCCTCGTGTGAGATCAGCATTTGGCTCAATTGATTCTATTCCCTAGGCATTTAATATGTAATACTCACATTTAACCAACGTTGGCCCTTTAATTGAGAAAAATGTAAAGTTTTGCATAAAGCCTGCATTTTGTTATTTTGCCTATCATGAAATAAGTTATCAGACATTTTAAAATCTGATGCATGTTCTCGGGAACTGAGATGAGTTTGAAACTTAATAAATTAATCTTCTTAAACCCACAAAGCGATTTTAGACAGCTAGATTTCAGTTCAGGTTTTATTTGTATACAAAAATATATTAAAAGCATTAAAGTTTCCAACTATATAAAATTACAAATATATTTTCATAAAAGCAATTTTAAATTAGAATTTAAGCTATATTTTTAAGAAAAAAATATAGTATCAGCACATTTAAGTTATCTGATCCTGCCTGCTGCAAAGTAACAAAACTGATGTCATCAGTTAAATGCTTAGAGAAGGTGACTATTGTTATGTTCAGAAGATGAATATGCTGGATAGCAAAGTTGACAGTTGTCAGACATGGCAGCGGCTTTCAGTGATCCATATCATTAGGTCTTCATTGCATCTTTCAAGGAATTATCTGTAGACAGGGATGATGCCAAAAATCCCTTTGCTTCACATACCTGTAAACATGAAAGATGAGAAATCCCAAATGCTACACTTAACAAGATTACGTTTCACTGACAAAATGTCATATTTGATGTCCCGTTTCTTAAATTGTCTGCTGTTTAACTGACGTGAAAGAGGGGAAAGCCAAAAAATATATATAGAAGCCAAAAAGTTATAAAGATTGTAAAGTTGTAAAGGTTTAAGAAAATCACTGTTCTAATGTATCCAAAGGCATCTTAGGTATCCAAAGGCATCTGCACAAGTAAGTATAGGTTGTTGCATAACCCCAACTATATAGTAGAACTCAAAATATGTGATAGTAATACAAGACTGAAGTTGGCCTTTTTCACTGCATTAATCTCACTGGTAAAGAATGAATAGCTCTAGAATGGATCCATTGCAAAAGATAGTAAATAAGAAAATACTTAAAATAAGTGAAACTAGGCCAGAATTAAGATACAAGTGAGAAGACAGCAAGGGCTAATCACAAATAAGCCAGATCATAACACAAGTTTACGATCATAAAAGAAGTTGTCTTGAGTTAAACTCAAGGAAATCAACTAAGGCTTAAAAAATACAAAGAAGGGGAAACAAAGGATTTAAAAACAACAAACAAACAATTTGTGTTACACCTTTCGTTCTTTGTCTGTACTGCCTATTTAGGCCCCAGGGGGCTCAACACTCTGTTTGCATGCAAAGGAATACAAGACCATGGCCCAAATGAACAGTACAGGCAAACTGTGAGAAGAGGAATAGATGTAACACAATATTTAAAAAAAGAAGTGTTGTTCCATAGCCCGATGAAGAGCCAAAGAATAATGTAACTGAATAACAGATTGTCAGGTAGTGACAAATTTGGTCTGTATTTAATGGAGGCTAGATCAACTGATTTTTTATTTAAAGTATAAGGTATGGACTTCCTTTCCATAATCATTTTGTAAAGACAATGATAGCAGTCTAATATTTACATTTATACCAGTCATTCATAGTTACTGGCCAGTTATTTAGACTTACAGGACTATGAAACACAAGCCTGTTTTTCACTGTGTTGAATCAGTTTTTGAAGAACTCTTGCTTGCATAATAGGTGTACTATCAAAGCAACTTCATGATATATGGTTTGTTTTATGTCCCAAAAATGCTATATGTAAGAAAGTGCTATTCAAAATCAAGTTGAATTTGGCTGCTAAAAAGTGGGAAAATATACAAGGAGGGAGGGGAGTAGAGAAATGAGACCATCTACGTAGCAGGAAAAGGAGACTAAGGAGACCTAAAAGTACAAATACATGGACAAAGGAAGATCTGTCCCCATGTTCTACCCCATTACTTCTCTCACAACAAAAGACACAAAAAGAACTCTAATATTTTAAAGGAAATTATGTAAAAATACTGTTCCCCACCCCCAACCCCATCTCCACTGATATTTTGTATTGTAAATACTTTGACTTCCATCATTTTTAAGGTACCACACAAAGTGAATCTACTTACTTGCTAATGTCCTGTCAAGATCAGCAATAAAGTCTTCTAGTTCTTTTGTGTCTCCAAGCTTTGCTGCAAAATAAGAGTACAGTCAGCACTGTTTATAAGTGGAAAAAATGTAAGTCTCTGCCACTGAGGCAAATAAAGGCCATTAGAAACCACTTGAATTTTGAAGGACAACTCCCATTATTCCCAGTAGTATCTAATCTCTTCTTGATTATCTTCAGAGAGGATTCCTTGACCTCTTCCTTTAATAGTCCTACTGCAATGTCCAAATGCTTCTGAGAAAAGACTATCCTGATATCTGGCCTAAAATTTTGATTCCTTTCTTTTAGGGAATTATTCACATAATGACATTAGAGCAAAACTCATTTTGTTTCCTTAAAAATTAGAAGTTAAGCTTTTTCCATCACTGTTAGATGTCCACTGCTTGCTAGTGAAGAATTGTTATTTATGTATAAATTCTAGTATTCTAGAATTTATACATAAATCCAGTTTTTTAAGATTGCAAGTGGCTTCTATCACTTCATTCTAGAGAGTATTCCACAATCAAATAAACCTTGCTCTCAGAAATAGCTTCCGGATAGTCAGTCTAATTCTTTGCTGAGTCTCTGCTGCCAGCTTAATTGGATCCCATTACTTCTCATTAATACCCCCTAATACCAAGTTAAATAGTTAATTCTTCTCTTTGTTATTTACAACCTTCTGATATTTGTAAGGTTATGTCCCACCTTCCCTTAGATGGCTTAATCAAACTGTACATATGTAGCTTTTTATCTTTCCTCCTAAGTAAATCCCTCCACATTCCCTGAAATGGGTGTTCAATTGCACAGCCTTAATATTGCCTTAGCTTAGTTTATGTAAGGAATTTTAATTAAATATATGGCATGTCAGCATACGTGTTCACATATGGGTAGGTGTAACCCTGAGCACCTCCGTATTCACACTATTGAATTAATCTTTCTACAAAATATGCCTTGTGAGGTACAGTAACTCCTCGCTTAACGTTGTAGTTATGTTCCTGAAAAATGCAACTTTAAGTGAAACAGTGTTAAGCAAATCCAATTTCCCCATAAGAATTAATGTAAATGGGGGGGTTAGGTTCCAGGGAAATTTTTTTCAACAGACAAAAAACTATAGATTATATAGATATACACACAGTATACGTTTTAAACAAACAATTTAATACTGTTCACAACTATGATGATTGTGAAGCTTGGTTGAGGTGGGGAAGTTAGAGGGTGAAAGAGGGAGGGATATTTCCCAGGGAATGCCTTGCTGCTAAATGATGAATTAGCACTCGGCTGAGCCCTCAGTAGCCTCTCACACAAGACAGCACGAACACGAGGGAGGGGAGACAGCATAGCAGACAGAGACAGACACACACCTTGTGTGTGGGGGAGAGAGAGAGAGAGAGAGATGCACACTGCCCCTTTAAGTAAACTGAGCCACTCTTAAGTGCATTGTCTTTTTAAGTGGATCAGGAAGTTGAGACAGCAGCTGCTGCCCCAAGCTCTCTCTCTGTCTGTGTCCCCTCCCTGCTCTATATGAAGAAGGGGTAAGTGGGGTGCAGGAGCAGGGGGGAGGGGGACACCCTGACATTAGCTCCCTCTCTTCCCCCCCTGCACAGCAAACAGGAGTCTCTGGGAGCAGCTCCAAGACAGAGGGCAGGAGCAGCACATGGCAGTGGGGGGAGGGACAGCTGCAATTGCTAGCCTGCTGGGTGGCTGCAGCACAGGGAATTTAGGGGAGCGGAAAGCTGATGGAAACCGGTCCACCCTGGTTACAAGCCCCCACCAGCTAGCTGCAACGGGCTGCTCTTCCTGCAAGCAGTGGACAAAGCAGGCGGCTGCCAAATGACGTTAGAAGGGAGCATTGCACAACTTTAAAAGAGCATGTTCCCTAATTGATCAGCAACGTAACAACAAAATAACGTTAACCGGGACGACTTTAAGTGAGGAGTTACCGTATCATTTAAAAACTAAAAACACACTGATCGTTCTTGTGTAATGTGTGTACGAAATGCGTACTAAGAGTTATGAACATAAACTGAAATTATGACTACAGTGTGTTTACCAGACAAGTCAAGGAAAGGAGTAAACTGGTTTCTCAAATATAAAGGACAAGCTGACACCTCTAGCCAGGTGTCATCAAAGTTGATTGGCAATAACCTGTCAAGTAGCTATTCTTTGGCAAATGAAGGGAAGCAGGAACAGATCGATCTGCCTTTTAGCAAACAACAGCATGGAACTTCTTTCACCATGAGACTCCATGTCTGCTTCCTCACAGCTGGAATGAACTTTATCTATGGGTAATCCTCAGAAATTTGCATTTCAAAGGGTGACTGGACTATAAAAGTGAGGGGCAAAAACACCCCAGACTCTCTCTTTTACCTAAGACTTTGCGGTGAGATCCTGACCTGAGAAGTTGCTCAACCATGTTGCTTGGAACCTGTGATAAGGATTTTACCTTAAACCAAGTCTAGCTTGTTATGTTTTAGCTCCTAGAAAGCGTTTTATCTTTATTTCTCTTGTAACCATTTCTGAATTTAATCCCATATATTTGTACTCACTTAAAACTCTCTTTGTAGTTAAATGAACTTGTTTTATTTTTAATCTAAACTAATCCAGTGTTGTGTTTAAACTGAACTGTTTGGTAACTCCAGGTAAAGCAGTAAACTTTAATATTGACCGTTACAATATCGGTATATATACAATATAAGGGGCAACAGACCTTTAATATCTGAACTGTCCAGGAGAGGTTTGGATAGTGCAGACCACAGGTGTCTGGGAAAATTCAGGTCTGGGAGTGTATTGGGGATGCAAGTAGTAACCAAGGCTTGTGGAAGCCAGAGTGTGACTGACAGGCTACTTGGAGCAGAGCTGCTGGACCAGGGCCAGCACATCCCTAGGCCCACGCTGCTTCCCGCCACTGCCATTGGCCTGGGATGGCGAACTGCGGCCAGTGGGAGCCGCGATCAGCCGAACCTGCAGACGCAGCAGGTAAACAAACTGGCCCAGCCCGCCAGGGTGCTTACCCTGGCAAGCTGTGTGCCAGAGGTTGCTGATCCCTGCTATACACAAACACTCAGGGTGCGACTTGCATGATGGCAGACTGTTTGTGAGCAGCCCAGTGGGGAGCTACAACAGCTAGCATTGTGAGGCACCCAAGGTTGTGGGTCAGGTAGTGACAACCCCTCACTGGTCTGGATTGCACCCTGGAATGTGACAGTAGGTCTCCATACATGTATGCAGATAATATAAATGAAGGTGGGAAAAATACTTGAGCAAGTACAGTAGAACCTCAGAGTTACGAACACCTTGGGAATGGAGGTTGTATGTAACTCTGAACAAAACGTTATGGTTGTTCTTTCAAAAGTTTACAACTGAACATTGACTTAATATAGCTTTGAAACTTTACTATGCAGAAGAAAAATGCTGCTTTTAACCATCTTAATTTAAATGAAATGAGCACAGAAACAGTTTCTTTACCTTAGCAATTTTTTTTAAACTTCCCCTTTATTTATTAGTAGTTTACATTTAACACAGTACTGCACAGTATTTGTTATTTTTCCTTTCTTTTTTTTCGGTCTCTGCTGCCTGATTGCGTACTTCCGGTTCCAAATGAGGTGTGTGGTTGACCGGTCAGTTCGTAACTCTGAGGTGCTACTGTATGTGAAAGCTCTGTGTAGCATGGATATATGCCTGTTCCTTTCATTGGCTTAAGAGTATGTCTACCCTGCAGTTGGGAGTGTGCTTCCCAGCATGGGCAGATTGATCCATGCTAGCTCTGCTCGCTCTACTGCCTTAAAATAGCAGCATGACCATGGCGGCATGGCTCAGGCTAGCCCCTTGAGAACAAACTCAGTTGGCCAGCCCGAGCCACTAGCTGGACCACTTTGGCACTCTGCTATTTTTAGCATGCTAGCACGAGCAGAGCTAGCACAAGTCTGCCTATCCTCACTGAGAAGCATACTCCCAGCTGCAGTGCAGACATCACTCTTCAGAAAAGACGTAAGGTAACTCGAGTTATCTGCGCTCAAGTTAAGGCTTCTCAAGTTAGCCTAGGCCAAGTGAGACCAGTGACACTGCAAAGAGTGATTGTGTCAGCAGCTGACAAGTTAGACTACAGCTTGAGTTAGCACATCTGCCATGACAGGCCAGACAACTCACATGAAAAGCACCCTGCACTCAAGTTAAGCGTTTTTGTGTACATTCAAGTTGTAACATGAGTTCTCTACAGTGAAAATAAAACCATTCAAGGAAGTATTTAGTAAAACACATCACAATTTTAGATCAGCCAAAAACTAATGTTTCCTTTAATGCTGTAGATTCATAGCTAATACAGTTAGCAGGCCCACCTATGAACCACTGGTTATTGCAGACATTGCACCTAATGTGCCACTGTGTTTAACACAGATACTAGTAGGACTTATGTTTGAAGTAGTCTTAATACTAACACTCAGGAGTTTGTTCACATCTTAAATATCAGTAGATTAACATTTGACAGAGATGAGTCTGCACCACTCAGAGTTCAGAAGAAACTTAAACATTTAAAATAAAGTTACTATGAGATTTACCTTTACAAGGAGTTACTGCTGGAGATGGTAAAGTTGGAGTTGGAATTGACATTGTTGGAGAGTTAAGTTTTTCATCACTGAAGCTAAAACTGTTTCTGTAGAGTGAATCTGCACCTGTAAGACAAATTCTAAGCATTAGAAATTAAGACCAATGCCCATGGCAAGTTTATAACAGTAACAAAACAAAACAATGTAAACATCATAGGTGGTGTTTGGGGGGGTATGGCTGGGGCATTGCCCCTCCCCCCAAAAATTGCAAGCCTCAGGCTGGCAGCCAGAGTGTGCAATGCAATGAGTTCAGCAGAGGAGAAAGGAGATGTGCTGTTCCCAGCTTGCACCCCTGAGGCAGGGAGTCAGAATTTTGTTTATAAAGAGACTGATTAACAGGCGATTATGATAAGAAAGGGCTGTTAGGATGTTTCCTAAAGTTAAATGATCTGTTCCAAGTTTGGTGAACTGCAAAAAGTAAGCCTAAATGATAGAAAGTAATAGGCAGCAGATCTGCAGAAAAGGATCTAGGGGTTACAGTGGACGAGAAGCTGGATATGAGTCAACAGTGTGCCCTTGTTGCCAAGAAGGCTAATGGCATTTTGGGCTGTATAAGTAGGAGCATTGCCAGCAGATCAAGGGACGTGATCATTCCCCTCTATTTGGCATTGGTGAGGCCTCATCTGGAGTACTGTGTCCGGTTTTGGGCCCCACACTACAAGAAGGATGTGGAAAAATTGAAAAGAGTCCAGCGGAGGGCAATGAAAATTATTAGGGGGCTGGAGCACATAACTTATGAGGAGAGGCTGAGGGAACTGGGATTATTTAGTCTGCAGAAGAGAAGAATGAGGGGGGATTTGATAGCTGCTTTCAACTACCTGAAAGGGGGTTCCAAAGAGGATGGATCTAGACTGTTCTCAATGGTACCAGGTGACAGAACAAGGAGCAATGGTCTCAAGTTGCAGTGGGGGAGGTTTAGGTTGGATATTAGGAAAAACTTTTTCACTAGGAAGGTGGTGAAGCACTGGAATGGGTTATCTAGGGAGGTGGCGGAATCTCCTTTGTTAGAGGTTTTTAAGGTCAGGCTTGACAAAGCCCTGGCTGGGATGATTTAGTTGGGAATTGGTCCTGCCTTGAGCAGGGGGTTAGACTAGATGACCTCCTGAGGTCCCTTCCAACCCTGATATTCTATGATTCTACAGTTGTTTCAATTGTTGTATTCAGGAAGTAGTAACAAAGTTACTAAAATCTTTCTTTAAGAAGATAACTGATTTTTTAGACAAAAGAAATGCAGTAGATCTAATCTACCTGGATGTCAGTAAGGCACTTGATACAGTTACACATGATAAATTATTAGTTAAACTAGAGAAGATGGGGATTAATATGAGCACTGAAAGGTGAACAGGAACTGGTTGAAGAGGAGACTACAATAGGTCATACTGAAAGATGAACTGTAAGGCTAGAGGGAGGTTACTAGTGGAGTTCCTCGGGATCAGTCTTGGGATCAATCTTATCTAACATTTTTATTATTGACCTTGGCACAAAAAGTGGGAGTGTGTTAATAAAATTTCTGGATGACACAAAGTTGTGAGGTATTGCCAGTACAGAGGAGTACTGAAATATAAAAGAAGATCTGGATGACATTATAAACTGGAGTAATAGAAATGGGATGATATTTAGTAGTACAAAGTCATGCATTTAGGGATTAACAACAAGAATTTTTGCTATAAGCTGGGGACTTATCAATTGGAAGTGACAGAGGAGGAGAAAGACCTGGGTGTGCTGGTTGATCACAGGATGAATATGAACCGTCAATGTGATGCAGCCTTGAAAAAGGCTAATGCAGTCCAAGTGTGCTTCAGGCAAGGTATTTCCAGTAGAAACAAGGAAGTGTTACTACCATTATACAGAGCACTGGTGAGACCTCATCTGGAATACAGTATGCAATTCTGGTCTCCCATGTTTACAAAAGATGAATTCAAACTGGAACAGATGCAGAGAGAGGCTACTAGGATGATCTGAGGAATGGAAAACCTACCTTATGAAAGGAGACTCAAAGAGCTTGACTTGTTTAGCTTAACCAAAAGAAGGCTGAGGGGAGGTATGATTGCTCCCTATAAATACATCAGAGGAATAAATAGGAGGGAGGGAGAGGAGTTATTTAAATTAAGCACCAATGTGGACCCCAGAACAAATGGATATGAACTGGCCATCAACAAGTTTAGGCTTGAAATTAGGCAAAGGTTTCTAACCATCGGAGGAGTGAAGTTCTAGAGCAGCCTCCCAAGGGGAGCAGTGGGGGGCAAAAAACCTATCTAGCTTCAAGACTGAGCTTGATAAGTTTCTGGAGGGGATGGTATGACAGGACTGCCTACAATGGCATGTGGCCCATCCGTGACTGCCTGTAACAAAAATCCCCAACAGCTGGAGAAGGGACATGAGATATGGAGGGCTCTGAGTTACTGCAGAGAATTCTTTACCAGGTATCTGCCTGGTGGGTTTTGCTCACATGCTCAGGGTCTGACTGATCACCATATCTGTGGACAGGAAGGAATTCTTCCCCAGGTCAGATTGGCAGAGACCTTGTGGGTTTTTCGCCTTCCTCTGCAGCATGGGGCATGGGTAACTTGCACATTTAAACTAACATAAATGGAGAATTTTCTGTAACTTGAAGTCTTTAAACCAGGTCCCTGCAGCCTACACCGCTTCCCGCAGCTCCCGTTGGCCGGGAACGGCAAACCGCGGCCACTGGAAGCTGCGGGGGGCATGCCTGTGGACAGTCAACGTAAACAAAATGTCTCGCAGTCTGCCAGTGGATTACCCTGATGGGCCACGTGCCGAAGGTTGCCAACCCCTGCTTTAAACCATGATTTGAGGACTTCAGTAACTCAGCCAGAGGCTACAGTTCTATTACAGGAGTGAGTGGATGAGGTTCTGTGGCCTGCAATGTGCAGAAGGTTAGACTAGATGACCATGATGGTCCCTTCTGACTTTAGTAAGAGTCAGCGGCGGCTCCAGGCACCAGCGCACCAAGCGTGTGCCTGGGGCGGCAAGCCACAGGGGGTACTCTGCCGGTCCCTGTGCGGGTGGCAGTCAGGCAGCTTTCGGCAGCATGCCTGCAGGGGGTACGCCAAATCCGCGGGACAGGGGATCTCCCGCAGGCAAGCCCCCAAAGGCAGCCTGCCTGCCGTGCTTGGGGCAGCAAAAAAGCTAGCGCCGCCCCTGGTAAGAGTATCTGAGTAAGAATATACATTAAAAGTTTTAAATCTAACCAGTGTCCCTTAAGTAACTTGCCACAAAATGTCAGAACCGGCATCTCTCCCTGCTGGCCCTAGCACGGACCTGCCCCGGACTTGCCACAGCTGCGGGAGGAGCCCTCAGCCCAGCCCAGCACCGCCGGAGCTGCCGCAGCTGGGGAGAGAGCTGGGGGGAGTCCTCTCCCCCCACCACAGCCCCGGGGCAGCCTGCACCCCAAATCCCTCATCCCCAGCCGCATCCCAGAGCCCACACCCCACTGCACCCTAACCCTCTGCCCCAGCCCTAAGCTCCCTCCTGCACCCCAAACCTCTCATCCCAGGCCTCACCCCAGAGCCTTCACCCCTAGCTGGACTCCTCACCCCCTGCCCCAACCCTGTGCCCCCTCCTGCACCCCAAACCCCTCATCCCCAGCCCAACCCCAGAGCCTGCACCCCAGCCAGAGCCCTCATCCCGGAGCCCTCTGCCCCAGCCCTGAGCCCCCTCCCGCACTCCAAACCCCTCGGCTCCACCCCCAGCACATGAATTTGTTATGTGCACCAATATGAAGGTGCACCTCCATATTGATGCACATAACAAAATTCATTCCGCACATGGACGTAAAAAATTAGAGGGAACACTGGTCAGAACACATTAGTATTAGAGCTGAGTGGGTCTAATATTTATTTAATTTTCTTTCTTGATATAGGAATTAGATACAGTGCTCCTGTCAGATAATTTCTAAGTTATTATCTGCCAAAATACAAGAGTTTTCAGTTGCCTAAGTAGCCCCTGGAATTACAGTTAAAGTTGACACTGCTCTCGCCCCCCCCACCCCCAAAATCTGAAATGGCACCCCTGTGGGCAGGCACGGAATTTGCCACACACACACACATGCGTCCACGTTGGCCTGGCTGGAGCGGCCCCTCCTTAAATATAGATGTTAAACTACATGTATGGTAAATGTCTGCGCCCTCAGACAAATAATTTCTGGAAGAAGCATCAGACACAGTCCAGAATAAGCGAGAGAGAGAAATGTCACAGTGTGCCAAATTTATCCCTTGTTTAATTCCATCAAATTCAGTAGTTATCCAACCTAATTTGAAGTCCTCATGTGCCTTGCCTGATTCACAATGGCCAGAAAAAAATGTTAGACTGAACTGTTTTAAAAATACCATTAAAAAACATGTAGCAAACTTGTGGAGCAAACAATGCCCCACAAAAGCAGGGTCAGGGTGTAACACTGCAATTGCAATGTCAATGCTGAATAAATACAATGTGTGGTAATCTAAGGCAGTATGCAAAATTACTGAGAGAAGAGATGCACATCAGCCACTATTATTAGCAACAGCCGCTTCTGACACTTCACACAATCTGACCACTACAGGGGAGTGAAACATCATTTGTTCCTACCTCTGACAAATTTCTTCTCCCTCTTTCTGCCTAATCTACTCTACCTTTCTTCAAAATTCATCTATAAACATCTCATTTCCTTTGCCTATAACTCTTGATATTGCGCCTTCTGCTTTTTTAGATCTTGTGTCTTTGGATAATTTTTTTAATAGAGTTCTTTTATACAGGGCTCTGAGATGCCAACCCCATGATACCTCCTCCAGAGATGATATTCTGCACTCTTATTTTATGATTTGTGGAGAAAGGCTGAATGTGTTATGGAAAAGCAATAGGTCTAATCCCCTTATAAATGTTATTTGGTTTGGGATGTGGGGCAAAGTTTTTAGTTTTTTTCAACATCAACACTTTTCTAAGGCTAGTACTTCTTTTCATAATAATGGCCCCATGACACCCAGTTCTTGAAAAGTATTAGTCACAGTTCCAGTGAATGGAAGAGTTCTTATGGTGTTGAAGATACCAAGAGCTGCCAGCTCCCACATTAGGAGCTAACAACCTGAAAAATGTAGTTCTACAAAACTAACATTTTAATCTGAATTCAGTAATGCACTTCATTTAATTAGGACATCTCCCAGGAAACAAATTTAAAGCTCATTATGCTTTAGGGCAATGCTGCTCAGTGCAGATGGTGATTCTGCTTAAGTGGGATGCCTATAGATGATTTTGTTGTACTTGTTTTTTGGTGTTTCCCTGGGCATGACTGCACTACAGGCACTACAGTGCCACTGCTGCAGCTACACTGCTGTAGCATAGACACTTGCTAAAGCAACAGAAGGGGTTTTTATGTCACTGTAGTAAATCCACCTCCTTGAGAGGTAGTGGCTAGAAGACCCTATGAAGAATTCTTCTGTTGACTTATCTGCATCCATGGTGGAAGTTAGGCCAACCTAGCTATGTCACACAGGGCACAAAATTTTTCACAGCCCTGAACAATGTAGCTAGGTCAATCTAAGTTTTAGGTGCAGACCAGGCCTAAATCTCATGCTGGTTCTGTCTGCTTGCTTCTCTCATGGTAGCTTTAACTCCCTCCTCTGCTGAGGTACATGCAGAGAAAACACATGGAGGGCTCCCAGCATATTTGCTTGCTCCTCTTCCACCAGCTATATATTCCTGGTGTCTCACAGCTGCCACTCAGGAGCGCTGCCAGCTTTTCTGCTGCCCTAGGCAGCGGAAGGTCCCACCCCGAAATGCCGCCCCCCACAGAGGCAGCGGAAGGTGCTGCCGCCAAAATACCGCCGCAGTCGCCACCCCCCAAATTGTAGCACCCTAGGCGACCGCCTAGGTCACCTAATGGGTTGCGCCGGCCCTGCTGCCACTGCAGTGCAGGCTGCCAGCTCAGTTCCTATTCAAGATAGACAAGGCCTCCTACCAACTCCATAGGCTGGTCCAGCAATTCAGTGCAACAGGCTCACCACAGTTCTCTCCAGACAGCAGCATTCAAACAACATATGTTAAGTGGGAATGCAGCTTACCAGCATGAAAGTCATCTTCGGGGCTTCCCCATTCAAAAGGCTAGGGATAGTTGCTTATCTCTAGCCCTCTTTTATGATCTCAGTTTGACTTCTTCACTCCTATACTTCCACCCCAACTTTTCCAAATCAAATGCAATCCACCTGAAATGTCACAGTTGTGATTAGAGAAGAGTTCTGAGATGCAGCAAAATTCTAAATGCACTATTTAAAAGGTGGTCCATCAGACACCTTTTTTAAAGTTATCCAATCTAAAAAAAAATCCAATTGACATTGATCCTCTAATTATGTGAGTCTTCCTGGTGTTGTACTGTACATCAAGTAAGGCCCAATAGATTGTAAGTCACATTTAAAAACATTACGTGTTTCCTCCTGAGATCAGCCTGTAGACAAAGTTTCAACTAAAACAACATTTTTATAGCCAAGTTACATGCACCATGAGTAGGATATTTACTGTGGAAGATACAGAAAACTTTAACTATGGCAGCATAAACACTGGCATTATAATAAAGTCGAATAACTCACAGCACCTCAAATAAACAGCACTGAGGACAAGAGTCTAGTCCATTGAAACACTGGTGAAGAAGAATGCCTAAATACACCTCTACCCCACTATAACGCTGTCCTCAGGAGCCAAAAAATCTTACTGCGTTATTGGTGAAACCGCGTTATATCGAACTTGCTTTGATCCGCTGGACTGCGCAGCCCCGCCCCCCCGGAGCACTGCTTTACCACATTATATCCGAATTTGTGTTATATCGGGTCGCGTTATATCGGGGTAGAGGTGTACCAACACTTTCAGTACACTACAATTGGAAAGAATACCACAACTAATTTCAAGCAATTTTCTGTTTTAAAGCTTTTAGAACCAGCTGAATTGAATGAGTTATATGTATTTTTCAAATAGTCCTCATTTTAGTATCCTGGCACCACATACAATGATAGAGGATGTTATATTTCAAACCAGGGCTTAAAGCATGTCAACTCACAAGCTTCTGTTCAGTTTATAGGTAACTAGATCGAATAACATGCCCCTTTTGCTGAATACTTGCAAGGGCAACTTGAATAAATTAAACAAGCTTTAATTAAGCAGTAGCTTTAGTAGTTTGTAAATTGATCTAGGGCTATTCACACAATTATTTTTCTTTATAAATATATACTTATCTGAATTTTTAACAACCCTCTTTGATAAATTATAAAAATTTCTGTAGTTTTCTCTCTCCCCATTTTCCAAGCAGTCAAAGTACTGACAACCCATTCTGCAATGGTTACTAGCTAGAGCTGGTTGGAACATTTCCACTAAAATATGCTGTTTCATGGAGCTGTATTGGCTTCTACAAAGCTTTAAGGGCTTGGGGGTCCAGCACAAAGAGAGAGATTTTGCATAAATATTTTAAAGATTTTGGTTTTGTTCCCAGATGGAGCAAAAGCAAATTTTTAAACCTCAAAAGTTGCCACAAAATGGAATTGTCATCCTCCAGTCATCTCAAGTACTATCATGACTTGTTTCTTCATTAAGAGTTCAAGTTTTATCATTCTCAGTAGGCGAAAATACACCTGCCCATTCACCGGTGGAAAGTCAAGTTATTGGCCAGATGAGTACATTTCTTTTACCTTGAAAACCATCCTAGCCATTTTAGGCAAAGCATTGTTAAAAGAATACTAATACTCACTTGTATTGATTCAGATTCCAAGGTTAGAAGGAACCATTGTGACCATCGAGTCTGACCTCCTGTATAACAACTTCCCCAAAATAATTCCTAGAGCATATCTTTGAGAAAAACATCCAATTTTGATTTACAAATTGTCAGTGATGGAACAATTTACCAAGGGTGGTGGTGGATTCTCCAATGGTCAGTTACTTTCACTGTTATTTCCAGTCTGAATTTGTCTAGCTCCACCTCCCAACCATTGGACTATGTTTTACCTTTCTCTGCTATACTGAAGAGCCCATTATGACATATTTGTTCCCCATGTAGATGCTTTAGACTATAATCAAGTCACTCCCTAACCTTCTCTTTGTTAAGCTGAGCTCCTATCAGGCATATTTTCTAATTCCTTTAATCATTCTTGTGACTCTTTTCTAAACCTTCTCCTATTTTTCAACACCCTTCTTGAATTGTGGACACCAGAACTGGATGTGGTATTCCAGCAGCAGTCACACCAGTGCAAAGTACAGAGGTAAAATAACTTCTCTACTCCTACTTGGGATTCCCCTGTTTATGTATCTATAGTGGAACAGCCACTTACTGAGCACAGGTTACTGTGACAAAGAAACCCCTTGGCAAAGGGTCCCCTGTTAATTGTAAACAACTTTTGACTCAACCCTGACAAACTCACTACACCAAACATGGCTTGCAGAGTATTTATCCATAAGGGGCATCATGTAAGGTATCTACAGAAAGCTCTTGTTAACCCGCAAGGCATAGACATGACTAGCATAGCTCAATGGAGACTGCTTGAGTGGCTGAAAGGCTGGTGGTGTTAGGAGCTGATACCCTGTTACTACTCCCTCATGTTGAGGGCAGGGGCTAACAAGGTGACCCACAGTCCTGGGTACCCAGAGATCTGTCACAGTCACTTTGCAGGCATCTTGGCCTTGTTAGCCTCCTCTTGCAGGCCCCTTAAGCATTTCACACAGTTTCTGTTGTGACTCGCATCACCCCTAACTGGGGCTGGTTTAACATCAAATAGAGTTCACACAGTCTTCAGAGTCCTTAATCACAAAATAATCCAAACACTCCTCAATGACTCCCCAATATCAAGTTCATACTCAGAATTCTACTAGAATTCTTTATGGGGGTCAACAAATATGTGGACAAGAGTGATCCAGTTGATATAGTGTATTTGGACTTTTAGAAAGCATTTGACAAGGTCCCTCCCCAAAGGCTCTTAAGCAAAGTAAGCAGTCATGGGATAAGAGGGAAGGTCCTCTCATGGATCAGTAACTGGTTAAAAGATAGGAAACAAAGGAGAGGAATAAATGGTCAGTTTTCACAGTGGAGAGAGGTAAGTAGCAGAATCCCTCAAAGATCTGTACTGGGACCAATGCTGTTCAATATATTATATTCATAAATGATCTGGTAAAAGGAATAAACAGTGAGGTGACAAAGTTTGCAGATGGTACAAAACGACTCAAAATAGTTAAGTCCAAAACAGACTGTGAAGAGTTAAAGGGGTCTCACAAAACTGGGTGACTGGGCAATAAAATGGCAGATGAAATTCGATGTGGATAAAAGCAAAGTAAAAAACACTGGAAAACAATCCCAAATATACATACAAAATGCTGGGGTCTAACTTAGCAGCTACCACTCAAGAAAGAGATCTTGGAGTCATTATGGATAATTCTTTGAAAATATCTGCTCAATGTGAAGTGGCAGTCAAAAAGTTAACAATGTTAGGAATCATTAGGAAAGGGATAGATAATAAGACAGAAAATATCATACTATATAAATCCATGGTATGCCCACAACTTGAATGCATGCAGTTCTGGGCACCCCATCTCAAAAAAGATATATTGGAATTGGAAAAGGTACAGAGAAGGGTCACAAAAATGATTAAGGATATGGAACAGTTTTCATATGAAGAGATTAAAAAGACTGGGACTGTTCAGCTTGGAAAAGAGGCAGCTAAGGGCGGGATAAGATAGAGATTTATAAAAGCATGAACAGTGTGGAGAAAAATGAATAAGAAAGTGTTATTTACCCCTTCACATAACACAAGAACCAAGGGTCACCCAAAGAAATTAATAGCCAGCAATTTAAAACAAACAGAAGGAATTACTTCTTCACACAACACAGAGTCACCCTGTGGAATTCATTGCCAGGGATGTTATGAATGCCAAAAGTATAGCTGGGTTCAAAATATAATTAGATACGTTCATGGAGGACAGATCCATCAGTGGCTACTAGCCAAGGTGGTCGGGGATGCAACCCCATGCTCTGCATGTACCTAAGCCTCTGACTGCCAGAGGCTGAGACTGAATGTTGGGATGGATCACTCAATAATTGCCGTGTTCTGTTCATCCCCCTGAAGCATCTGGCATCAGACACTGTTGGAAGACAGGATACTGGGCTAGATGGACCATTGGTCTGACCCTGTGTGGCCGTTCTTATGTAATTCAACAGTTCATACTTAGCTCTGGTTCTGCTGCCACACCCACAGCTCTTCCTCTGTCAGTCTGCTCCACCTAAAGCCACAAGTCCTAGCACTTTTTCACTGGAACTAAGCCCATTTGGTTTGGCTTCCTTCTCCTGTCAGTGTCTCCCTTGTTCTGAGGAAGAAGACAGTCTATATACTGCCCTCCTCCATAGAGCTCCTTTCGACTGGCTGGAAGAGAGGGGAGCCCTGCTCCACCCTACACAACAGGGCTCCTGATCTTGGGCCCTTAAAGGAACAGTGTCCTGGGGTTTTTACCCCCTGCCCTCCACCCCCACCGCCCCAGGATCCAACTTGTAAATCCCCAGACAGCTTCCTCTCTTCCACGACCATGCTATTTTCTGGTCTCTTGTTCATTCCAAGACCTGGAATGGGGCCTTCTGGACCCCTTTATTCTTAAAACGTCTAGTACACCCCTCTACAATATCCAAGGATCGCATTAGCCCTTCTGCCCACAGCATCATACTGAGAGCTCATGTTCAGCTGATTATCCAAGATAACCTCCAAATCTTTTACAGAATCCCTACTCCTTAGGATAGAGTCCCCCATCCCTTAAATATGGCCTACATTCTTTGTTCCTAGATGTATACATTTATATTTGATCATATTAAAACACATGTTGTTTTATTTGCACCCAGTTTACCAGATATCTCTGCAACAGTGACCTGTCCTTTTCATTATTTATGACACCTCCAATTTTTGTATCATCTGCAAACTTTATCAGTGATGATTTTATGTTTTCTTTCATGTCAATGATAAAAATGCTAAATAGCCTAGGGCCAAGAACCGATCCATACAGCAGCCTGCTAGAAACGCACTGCTTGTTAATGCTTCCCTGTCCACAATTACATTTTGAGACCCATCAGTTAGCCAGTTTTTAATCCATTTAATGTGTGCCATGTTAATTTTACACAATTCTAGGTTTTTAATCAAAATGTCATGTGTACCAAGTCAAATGCCATATAGAAGTCTGGGTATATTACATCAACACTATTACCGTTATCAACCAAACTTGTAATCTCAATGAAAAAAAGATATCAAGTTAGTTTGACAAGATCTATTTTCCATAAACCCATATTGATTGGCATTAATTATATTGCCCTCCTTTAATTCTTTATTAATTGAGTCCCATTCAACCACTCCATTCTCTTGCCTTGGACTGATGTCAGACTGACAAGCCTATAATTAACCTGCGTCATCCCATTTACCCTATTTAAATGTTGGCACACTAGCTTTCTTCCAGCTTTGTGCAACTTCCCCAGTGTTCTAAGACTTATTGAAAATCAACAGTAAAGTCCAGCCTGCTCATCGGGCAGCTCCTTTAAAACTCTTGTTCAAATAAGTTACCTGGAACTTCTTTTTTAAAAATATCTAATTTTAGTAGCTGCTATTTAGCATCCTCCTGAGATACTAGGGCAGGGGTCGGCAACCTTTGGCACGCGGCTCGCCAGGGTAAGCACCCTTGTGGGCTTGGCCAGTTTGTTTATCTGCTGCATGCACAGGTTCGGCCGATCGCGGCTCCCACTGGCCACGGCTCGCTGTCCCAGGCCAATGGGGGCTGCGGGAAGCGGCGCGGGCCAAGGGATGTGCTTGTCACCGCTTTCCGCCACCCCCATTGGCCTGGGACAGTGAACCGGGGCCAGTGGGAGCCGTGATTGGCCGAACCTGCAGATGCGGCAGGTAAACAAACCAGTCCAACCCGCCAAGGTGCTTACCCTGGTGGGCCGGGGGCCAAAGGTTGCCGATCCCTGTACTAGGGAATGGAAAGAGTGTTATCATAATCATATGATATCATATCATCTGTTTTTTCCCCCAAATACAGAACTGAAAAATGTATTGACCACTTCAGCCTTTTCTGAGTTATTATTGATGATTCTACCAGTTCCATCTAGTAATGGACCAATACCATAGTTAGGATTTTTTTTGTTCCTAATATACTTAAACTCTTTCTTATGATCCTTCACTCTGCAGGCCATAGATTTCTCCTTGTGTCCCTTTGCATCTCTTATAAACTTTCTACAATTCTAAGCTTCTGATTTATATTTATTACAATCAACTTCCCATTTCTTCTATTTGTTATGTATTATTTTTATGTTATGAAATATCAGCCTTTCTTTAGTCTGGATGTAGGATAGAGAAACGGCTGGGATAACGAAGCTTCAATCTTTGCCCTCCCCTAAACATCCTGACCAGGGCAGTTTGTGTATTTTGTGCATCATTCAAAAGACACACTCCAGAAAGGGTGTAAGCCTTAAAATCCTCACCATCACCACCATCCTAGAAGCAGCACTCCTAACACATCCTGATACCCACTTTGGCACGCGGCCAGTGGGAGCCACGATCGGCTGAACCTGGGGACACGGCAGGTAAACTAACCGGCCCGGCCCACCAGGGGGCTTACCCTGATGAGCCACATGCCAAAGGTTGCCGATCCCTGAGCTAGAGGCTGACGTCAAAGTTCTATCACATGGTTGCTCCTACTCATGCCACACACTCCTAGCTGTGACATCCGTCTTATCACTAATTATTATT
Source organism: Malaclemys terrapin pileata (assembly GCF_027887155.1). Classification (NCBI taxonomy): domain Eukaryota; kingdom Metazoa; phylum Chordata; order Testudines; family Emydidae; genus Malaclemys; species Malaclemys terrapin. The sequence goes on along the minus strand of NC_071505.1, from coordinate 290,085,850 downwards.
ATGGCTTTCTAGTTTTATTCCTCTGGCAAGTCAGTGTTTGTTAAATTATGATCCCTGAGTGACTATCTTTTAAGAAATAACCCAGTAAAAGCCTTTGCCATTTTATGAAGCTGCCAGCTGAACCCAAGTCAGTCTGTTCAGTTGATATACTTAGAATAGGACGAAGAAATAGCTGCAAAATGAAGGGTTTGGAGTAAAGATGGGTGGGTTGTATTTTGGTGAAATAATTCAAGGTTCTCACTGGCCTTTGCTGTCCCAGAACACAGTTAAACCTCAAAGCATAAAACCCACTGTAAGGCCATATAAATATACAATATTCCAGGAGATAAACAATTGAAACTTTCTGGATAGTAATTAGCTGAAAAAGGAAATCTTCAGACCTTCCCTTTTAAAACAGGCAATGATATATTCAAATATTTTATAAAAATAATATTCATCATACTATTCTGGAAGAGGCAACTTAGGGTAAGATTTTCAAGAGTGCTTAGTGTTGGTCTAGCATTGCTCCCACTGAAATCAAGGGGACTTTTTACCAACACTGAACATTTTTGAAAATCTCATCCCTAAAGTTTTCACAGGGGAAATTTTAAAACTTCATTTTAAAGCCTCTTTAAATCATATATTTATTATTATGCAGTTCAAAGGCTCAGAGCTTTTACTCACAGGTTGCACAGCTCAGCCCCTACTCAACATTAACTGCTCTAGAAGTCTGTGATTTTTAAAAAAATGAAGTCAAATACTTAATAGTTCTAATGCTGCAGTTAAAAATGAATGTTAATAAGTCTTGGAAGAAATAGAGCTGTCACGACCAGAGAGAGCACGATTTACTTTGGACATAAACATGCTCACACTTTACTGCATTGTTTACTCTATCAGCCTTCTACTCCACATGCTGACACTCTCTAAACAAAAAACAAAACAAAACCAAAAAAGGTGGGAGGCACACCCTGAGACAGCTTGCACAACCTGGGCTTGAAGATTTGAAGAGCTCCAAATCTCCCTTAACTCTCTGCCTGGTAGATACCAGGAAGGGATCATGGGAAATCAGTAGCTGTATTTTTTAATGTGTATCATGGTTTCTCATTACATATGTTTCCCATATAGTCCCCATCAATCTTGCTAGTTGTGAGCTAGTGTTTTTATTTTAAACCTTCCCCTGTTTAATGATGATTCCTTTTCCTAGAGCAAAAATAGTGAAAGGAAAAGAAAGTGGTATGCAGGAGAGGCAAGGGCAAGGCAGAACAAATCCAGAAGTGCTAAGGTATTTTTTATTAGTCATTTTATTGCTCCCTGCTGATTGTAATATCTTGTTGTAAGTTTGAGGCAACAATCTATTTCCTTAGAATATTTTTCTCCACCATATCTACCTACTGGTTTGTTACTGCAGGATTGCTAATGAATGCTGCCTTTTCATGATGAATATAGCATTATTAACTGGGTTTGAAATTATAAAATAAATAAAGCTAAAGCAGCATGAGTGGGATTTGATTTTGAAAGCTAAGAGTTGATTGACAAAGAAGTTTACTTCTTAAGTCAAGAATGATATCAAGTTACAACATTGTAGCCAGTATCACTGAAGGGTCTAAATCAAATGTATTTATTTTATAAGATTTTTATTACATCAATGGCAATATGAAACATTTTGAGAGCATGATAGTGGATTATGGCTTATATTGTAAAAAGGTTTTTTTGGGGGGTGGGGTGCATAAAATGATATAGTTATGGTGAAATATTTCTATTCTGAAGCTCCTAATTAATGATAAGAATTTAAAGAAACAAAATGAAAGGAGAGATAGGCAAGGTCTACACTAGAATTATTTTGCCAATATAGCAATAGAGGTGTACTGTACCGGCAAAGAACTGTTAGTGTGGACGCAGCTTATACCAGCAAAATTGTGCTTTTGCCAGCATAGTTTATTGCAGTCCCACCCAACCACCAAGTGAAACAAACTATACGAGATACCAGCAAAAAAGCAGTTCTATTAGTATAACTGGATCTGCACTAGAAGCTTTTGCTGGCACAGCTATATCAGTCACAAATTGCATATCATCCTACCCATGACCAACAGAGCTATGCTGGAAAACGTTTGTAGCTAGCCTAAGCAGTTTTACTGTAAGCACTAACTTTACATGAACAACTACCTAATGCCTGGAGCTTTTATACTTGTACTTTGACCCTACTGAGGGCTTCAAGCTGAAACATGTAGGTACTATTTATCCTGGTAGTTCAGCAACTAGTCAATATGTGTCCCCTTTATTACTATGGGGAATAAAGAATTGAGTTTTGATACAGCACTAAGCCACCAGTTGTGTCATGAGTGCCAGCACAGACCCACTTGAGTTAAAACTGGGACTTTATGTGCCTAAGTCCCTTTGTGGATCCAGGCCTAAGATCTTAATTAATGTTTGTTCCTGTCAGAATTCTTTATATTATGGTAGGGTCTAGAGCCAATTGTTCTAGGTGCTGTACGTAGTTAGAGACAAACCTTGGCCCAAAGACCATACTATCTAAAGTAACATGACAAAGATCACAAAATGGGAGAATTTTCCAGACAGGGAAATAACTTTGGACTCCAATTCTAAAGTTTTCAAGAAGCCTCCCATATATGGTATAAGATCTTCAATTAGTCTTTTTGGTGTCCATTTCCTTAAAAGGGGACTTTTCAGACAGAAGCAATGTGTAAAGGACTGTGCTTTCTGTCTTAGCAAGATGATATGGGGAAGAGGGGAAATGCAAGCTTTTCCAAAAGGAAAGTGGCTTACCCTGCTGGCAGAAGCACTAGAAAGAGGAATGGATTTACACACCCTACTACAAAACAATAGTTTTCAGGGGAGGGCATTTGTTGCCAGTTACATTGAATGTTAAAGTAGATCAATAGTGCAAAATTTGCTATAACTACATTGTGTGTCTTTCCATCTTTGAGCCTGACCCTGGCAAACACTTACTAATAGACTCACAATTTTTGAGAAGTGCCACTGATTTTGGGTAGCTCAGATTTGGTATACCCAGCCTGTGCATGCTGAGTACTTGCAGTTCCCATTAACAGCTGTCAGAGTGGCTCAGCACCTTTGACAATCAGCCCAAGAGGTCTCAGGTTGGGTACCCCAAAACTGAAGTACACAAAAACCAGTGGCCCTTTTGGTTATATCTTGGTGTAAGCCAATTGTGGTTCATGGATAAGGATATGATTTTGTCACAGAGGTCATGGATTTTGTGACTTTCAGAGATCTCTGTGACATTTTCTGCTTCAGCCCGAGGCCTTGGGGCTGGAGAGGTCAGCCGCAGTGGGCAGCAGGGGCCCCACAGCTCTTAGCAGTTGGCAGGGATCCCAGAGCTATGAGCTGTGAGTCCCACAGCAGTCAGCCATGGTGGGGTCCCCACAGCTATCAGCCACTATAGGCAGCCCCCCCATTATTTTTAGTAAAAGTCCCAGACAGGTTGCAGGCAATAAACAAAAATTCACAGAAGCCTGTGACCTGTCTGGGACTTTTACTAAAAATAACAGAGACAAAATCTTAACCTTATTTGTGGTACAATGGCCCATACCAAGCACTTGTAGGATCACCCCATAAAAACATGATCCTGTAGCTCTTATACACAGAGTAATGGCTGTGGAATTGACAGATTTATGAAGATGGAGAGAGTTTATACAAATTACATTTTTAAGCAAAAGCAGTTCAGAAAAAACACTGTCAGCATTTCTTTTGCTGTTGTTGCAGATTTCTGTTTTAAGAATTTGTCCCCACACAGCCCAGCTACGTTTAATGTAAGTGTTGCCACGGTAATAGTGAGGTCACTACAACTTCACTAAAATCAAAACTTCACTAAGATCAAGTTAGAAGAAAAGCTGGGCTGAGGGAAGAAGCCTCTGTTTGAATAGAAATAGCTTGGAAATTAGCACATGTAGTAAGAGGAGTTCTGAAAGACAAGGGGAATGTAACTGGATTTATGTTTACATCTGATATTTGAGCCTTTCTTTGGTATGAAAGACCCTCTTTATTAAAAACTGCCATTCATCTCTGATTTCACCAAAATGGTACAGGGAGGTTTGGAGAGGGATTTACTATATTAAATGATGTCTTCAGAAAGAGAAACAAGTTTTGCTGGGTATTTTTACGATAATTAGATCAGAGAGTCAAGGAAAAAGAATCCAGGCAGAACATACCAGTATAGACAGGTCTCTTAAGTAAACTGAAAGTACCTGACTGCAGGCTTGCAGTAAATCTGAAAATGGTGGAAATTTTTTTTTTTTTTAAATGGATTAGAGCAGGGATCAGCAACCTTTGGCACACGGCCCACCAGAGTAAGCACCCTGGCGAGCCGGGCCAGTTTGTTTACCTGCGGTGTCCGCAGGTTCGGCCTATCGCGACTCCCTCTGGCCGTGGTTCGCCGCTCCAAGCCAATGGGGGCTGCGGTAAGCGGCAGCCAGCACATCTCTCGGCCCGTGCCGCTTACCGCCGCCCTCATTGGCCTGCTTACGCTGGTGGGTCGCGTGCCAAAGGTTGCCGATTCCTGGTCTAACCTGCTCTTAAAAACCTTCAAAATGGGGATTCTACAATCTCCCTTGCAAACTTAACTATCCTTAGCATTAGAAAGTTTTTTCCTAATATCTAACGTAAATCTCTTTTTCTGAACATTAAGCCCATTACTTCTTGTCCTATCTTCAGTGGACATGGAAAACAATTGATCATCATCCTCTTTATAACAGCCCTTAATGTATTTGAAGACTTAGCAGGTCCCTCAGTCTTCTTTTCTCAAGACTAAACATGTCCAGTTTTTTTAACCTTTCCTCACAGGTCAAGTTTTCTAAACCTTTTATTATTTTTGTTGCATTCTTCTGGACTCAAATTCATTCATGTCTTTCTTGAAGTGTGGTTTCCAGAACTGGACACAGTACTCCAGCAGAGGCCTCACCAGTATCAAGCAGGACAGGACAATTAGCTCATGTCTTACATACACCACTCTCGTTAATATACACCCCAGAATGATGTTAGCCTTTTTTGCAACTGCATCACGTTGTTGATGCATATTCACTTTGTATCTGCTATAAGCCCCAGATCCTTTTCTTCAGTACTGCTACCTAGCCAGTTATTCCCCATTTTGTAGTTCTGCATTTGATTTTTTTCTACTTAAGTGTAATACTTTGCACTTATCTTTATTGAATTTCATCTTGTGGATTTCAGACCAATTCTGCAACTTGTCAAGGTCGTTTTGAATTCTAATCCTGTCCTCCAAAGTACTTCCGACCCTTCCCAGCTTGGTGTTATCACAAATTTTATAAGCATACTCTCCACTCATTATCTGACATTAATGACAATATTGAGTAGTAACAGACCCTGCAGAACTCCTCTAAATATACCCTCTGATTTGACAGCAAACCATTGATTACTACTCCAAGTATAGTCTTTCAACTAGTTTTGAACCCACCTTATAGTAATTTCATCTAGATAGCATTTCCCTAGTTTGCTTGTGAGATTGTCATGATGGACTGTGTCAAAAGCTTTACTAAAATCAAGATATGTAACATTTACAGCTTCCCCCCATCCACAAGACCAGTAACCCTGTCAAAGAAGGAAATTAGGTTGGTTTGGCATGATTTTTTCTGGATAAATTCATGTTGGCTATTACTTTAACCCAGGGGTTCTCAAACTGGGGGTTGGGAGCCCTTAGAGGGTCATGAGGTTCTTACACAGGAGATCAGAAGCTGTCAGGCTCAACCCAAACCCCATGTTGCCTCCAGCATTTATTATGGTGTTAAATATATAAAGGAGAGGGTCACACTCAGAGGCTTGCTATGTTGAAGGGGTCACCAATGCAAAAGTTTGAGAACCTCTGCTATAACCTATTATCCTCTAGGTGCTTACAAATTGATGGATTATTTGTTCCAGTATCTTTCCAGGTGTTGACATTAGGCTGTTTTTTTTCCCCCGCCTTTTTAAAGACAGGTACTATGTTTGCCCTTCTCCAGTCCTCTTGGGACCTCACCCATGCTCCATGTTTTCTTAAAGAATATCACTAAACAGTTCCAAGATTGTTTCAGCTAGTTCCTCAAGTACCTTAGGATTCATTTCATCAGGTCCTGCCAATATGAATACATCTGACTTGTCTAAATAGACTTTAACCCATTTTTTCCCCTATTTTGGCTTGTGTTCCTTCCCCTTTGTTGTTAATATTAATTAAGTTAAGTATCTGGTCACAATTTACCATTTTAGTGAAAGAAACATTTTCATTACTAGAAATCACTGGAAATCAGAAAGTATAAGTTTTTAGAAGGCAAATTCTATGGAATTTTTTTGAGAAGAGGAAGTTAGCAATTAAAAATATAGGTTTTGCTTGTGTGGGGTTTTTTTTAAACTTACTTATGACAACTTAAACATTGATTCCATGAAAAGAAGAACAGGAGTACTTGTGGCACCTTAGAGACTAACAAATTTATTAGAGCATAAGCTTTCGTGGACTACAGCCCACTTCTTCGGATGCATATAGAATGGAACATATAATGAGGAGATAGATATACACATATACAGAGAGCATAAACAGGTGGGAGTTGTCTTACCAACTCTGAGAGGCCAATTAATTAAGAGAAAAAAAACTTTTGAAGTGATAATCAAGCTAGCCGAGTACAGACAGTGTGATAAGAAGTGTGAGAGTACTTACAAGGGGAGATAGAGTCAAGGTTTGTAATGTCACAAATCTGACATCAGGAATCAAAATACTCAAAAACCAGTGGGAGAACACTTTAACCTGTCTGGTCATTCAGTGACAGACCTGCGGGTGGCTATATTACAACAGAAAAACTTCAAAAACAGACTCCAAAGAGAGACTGCAGAGCTAGAATTGATATGCAAACTAGACACAATCAACTCCGGTTTGAATAAGGACTAGGAATGGCTGAGCCATTACAAACGTTGACTCTATCTCCCCTTGTAAGTACTCTCACACTTCTTATCACACTGTCTGTACTCGGCTAGCTTGATTATCACTTCAAAAGTTTTTTTTCTCTTAATTAATTGGCCTCTCAGAGTTGGTAAGACAGCTCCCACCTGTTTATGCTCTCTGTATGTGTGTATATATATCTCCTCATTATATGTTCCATTCTATATGCATCCGAAGAAGTGGGCTGTAGTCCAAGAAAGCTTATGCTCTAATAAATTTGTTAGTCTCTAAGGTGCCACAAGTACTCCTGTTCTTCTTTTTGCGGATACAGACTAACACGGCTGTTACTCTGAAACTTGTCATTGATTCCATGGATTTTTAAATGAGAAAGCAGGTTCTTTCAGTCCTCCTAATTACTATTAATTTTGGTATACTCTCCTTGACAAACAAGAACAACCAAAATATATAATTTTTAAAAGAAATGATAACACTAACAAATGTATGCTAAACTTTATTGCTCAGTTACCTTGATTTTGGATATTCCTGATTCCATATCCTTTGCTTGTATGTTGTCGGTATGCTATCTGTATTAATTTAATACTCTTTTGTACAACTAGCACTCTTTCTGCACTGTACAAATAATGTTTTGCCTCAAACTGGAACTAGTGATTTAAATTATCTTTAAAATGGCAACCTCCAAAACCAGAAGACAGCACCATTCACTGAAGGGAGAGGAGGAAGTGGTTTCCGGTATTTCTATAAACCTCTTGTGAAAATACTTTTAATACAACATTCTTGTTTAGTAAATATTTAGTTAACTACAGGATGAAGAAGTCATCAGGAGTCTTCCTGCTAGAATGGACTAGGGTTGTCTTTGGCTTTTAAAAAATGGAGTGCCTCTATAGTCTTCTACCAGCCAGCTGGGAACTCTTTCTTCTCTGACACCTTATTTTCCAGCCTCTGACCTCATCCACCCCAAGTACCATTGTGTTTCTCTTTGACTTTTCACTTTTGTATAGCATAGCAAGATTCTCCCCAGCAATCATCAACATTAAGGGAACCCACAAAGGAAAAAGAAAAATGAGCTTTTGTCCTTGTCTGCATCTTTATGATTGATCAGTTAAGGCAAACTACGGCCTGCAGACCAGATCCGGCCCCTCAGGGCTTTGCGCTGCCAACACCACATCCCTGCGGCCCCAGGCAGGGGGGACACAGGGCTCCGTGCGTTGCTCTTGCCTCCAGGCACTGCCCCCCACAGCTCCAATTGGCTGGGAACAGGGAACCGCGGCCAGTGGGAGCTTCAGGGGAGGTACCTGGAGGCGCGGCAAGGGCAATGCACGCAGAGCCCTCCACCCTCCCTCCCCCAGGGGCCGCAGCGCTTCCTGGAGCGGCACAGGCCGGGGTAGGGTGACCAGACAGCAAATGTGAAAAATCGGGTCAGGGGGTGGGGTGGTAATAGGAGCTTATATAAGAAAAAGACCCAAAAATCAGGACTGTCTCTATAAAATCAGGACATCTGGTCACCCTAGGCCGGGGACAGGGCAGGCATGCAGGGACACCGCTGCCACCCTGGAGCCGCTATAGGTAAGTGGTGCTGGGCCGGAGCTCGAACCCCTCCTGCACCCCCCCCAACTCCCTGCCCTAAGCCCCCTGCCTGCACCTCACACCCCAACTCCCTGCCCTAAGCCCCCTGCCTGCACCTCACACCCCAACTCCCTGCCCTGAGCCCCCTCATACATCTCACACCCCTCCTGCACCCAACCCCCTGCCCTGAGCTACCTGCTGCACCCCAACCCCCAGACCTGAGCCCCCTGCACCTCAAACCCTGCCCTGATCCCCCTCCTGCAGTCCGCACCCTTCCTGCACCCCAACACCCTTCCCTGAGCCCTCTTATATACCCTGCACCCCTCCTCTGCCCCAATCCCTTGCTCTGAGCCCCTTCCTGATCACTGCACCCCCTCCTTCACCCCACTCTCCCTCCCGTACCCCAACCCTGCATACTATTTCCCCACCCAGATGTGGCCCTCAGCCCAAAAAGTTTGCCCACCCCTGAGTTAAGGTGTGAAAATTAACAAGAAATGTCTGCGACTTCCAAGAAGACAAAACCAGAGAAGACCAGACTTGACATTCTTGAGATTTGTGCGGGGAAAAATAAGAAAATTATTTTTAAAACATAAATCTTTCTGGATTTATTTATGCATCATAAAAGGAGGGCAAAAAGGGACACAAATTTAATTTAAAAACATTGTCTGCGGGTCACCTTCAACGAGCTGTTTGATGGAAGGAACAAAGAGTAAGGTGCGGGAATGCTTGGAGAAGACAGCAAAATTAAATGCATAATAGTTTTAATTTTTGTCAAGCAGGGGACAAAAGTAAACGGTATAAATAGTGCTAGATAATCTCTGCCTTTTGTAACAATAAGACACCTGTTTCTTAAGAAATGTACATTTAGTTTAGATCATAGAAACTGGTACAATGTCTCCCCAAATGCTGCTGAAAAGACTTACGTTCCAGACACCAAAATACAAGGACAGAAGAAAAAAAGAGCCATGCAGTGTTTTGCTGTCTGAAGGGTGGGGAGAGCTGTCAAGTATCTAGAAGTCAGAGCTATTTTTACCTGTCAGCTCTGAAAGTTCCTCCCCCCGGAATAAGCTGTAGAAACAACTGGTTTGCTAGCCAAAGCAACACTGAACTGCATGCAGATGCGGTGAAGGAGACGCTAACTGGCAGCTGCCCTTGCCCGCTGCGCAGGAGAGAGGGAAAGGGGAAGGGGAAGCGTGGGGGAGGGCTGGGGAAGGCAGAGCGAGGGCCGGGGGGTCTCACTCTCGGAGTCGCTCATGCCGCTGCTGTCGCTGACGCTGGCGCTGCTCCGCCGTTTCATCCGCGCCAGGTGCTCTTCGTACTGGAAGTGGCGCTTGCTGACGGGCGAGGAGAAGTCTTCTATCACGGCATCGAACTCACCCAGCACCTCCGCCAGCTCCCCGGCGTCCGCCCGCAGGGCGGCAGGGCCCGGGGCCGGCCCCGGCCGGGACGGAAGAGGACGAGGGAGACCGTCACCGGAGCCTAACGAGAAACATGGACACCCTTAAAATCCCCCCGACCCTCGGAGAGCAGGGCTGGAGCACAAGAGAGAGACCGAGCCAACCCCCCCAGCGCCACCCCCACGTCCCCCCCAGAGAGACCGGCCACCCCCTCCAGCGACACCCCCATTTCCCCCCACAGAGAGACCGGTCACACACACATCCAGTGCCACCCCCCATTTCCTCCCCCCCGAGAGACCGGCCACCCACGCCCAGCGCCACCCCCATTCCTCCCCCCCGAGAGACCGGCCACCCCCCCCCCAGCGCCACCCCCCCTCCCCCCCCCGAGAGACCGGTCACCCCCTCCAGCGACACCCCGATGTCCCCCAGAGAGAGACCGACCGACCCCCCATCCCCCAGCGACACACCCATGTCCCCGCAGAGACACCGGCCACCCCCTTAGCGCCACCCCCACGTTCCCCCAGAGAGACCGGTCACCCCCCCCAGCGACACCCCCATTTCCCCCCACAGAGAGACCGGTCACACACACATCCAGTGCCACCCCCCATTTCCTCCCCCCCGAGAGACCGGCCACCCCACGCCCAGCGCCACCCCCATTCCTCCCCCCCGAGAGACCGGCCACCCCCACTTCCCCACCCAACGCCACCCCACTTCCTCCCCCCATTTCTCCCCCAGAGAGAGAGACCGACCCCCCCTCCCCCAGCGACACCCCCATGTCACCGCAGAGACACCGGCCATACCTCCCCCCCAGCGACACCCCCCCATTCTCCCCCCCAGCGAGACCGGTCACCCCCACCCCAGCGACACCCCCCCATTTCCCCCCACAGAGAGACCAGCCCCCCCCCGCGACAACCCCATGTCCCCGCAGAGAGAGACCAGCCCCCCCCCATGTCCCCGCAGAGAGAGACCAGCCCCCCATGTCCCCGCAAAAAGCGGGACCGACTGGGGAAACAGAGGGAGCCGGGAGCAGCCGAGCCTCAGTCGCTCGCCGGGCCTGGGTCGGGTCTGCTCCCGCCAGTAACTGGGGTTTGCACCGAGCGCTCCCCGCGGCTGCTGCGAGCACCGCTCGGCCCCGGTGACAGCCAGCCAGACGAAGGACACCGACCCCGCAACCCGCAGCCCAGCGGCGGCTGCCGCCAGCCCCGACGGTGGCTCTCGCTAGGGGGCTGCAGCCGAGCGCCCGGGCCAGCCGCGCTCACCTTTGCCGGCCGCGCTCTTGGTTTGCGGGGACTTCATGGCCGCAGGTTCTCGCCTCTCCCCGCCGCCTCCTGCCTCCAGCATCTGCCGCCAGCCCCAGCCGGAGCCTCTTATAGCCCGTGCCCCGGGGAGCGGCCGCGGCGCAGCCAGACGTGGAAGGAGGCGGGCGTGGGAGGGGGCACGGCCGAGCCCGGCCGCAGCTCTCGCGCTGGGGCGGCGAAGTGGGAAGGACGCGGCCCGCCGGCGGGGCTGGATTATCCCCCTGCCTCTGTATCCAGCCTCCTACCGGTCCCACAGAGCCCCGAGCCGGGGCCTCCCACGTGCCCGCCTCGGACCTCACTGGCGGGACTTCCGAGCCCCCCAATCCAAGCCCTCTGGCTTGGGGGTACAGGCATCTAGCCCCTGAACATCAGGCTGAAATTGTCACTGCTCGGGAGGGCTTCCCTCCCGCGTCCCCCGCAGAGACTGTGCGAGACAGACGGTCTATACCCGCCTCCCCCCGCAAAACAACATCACGGTTCCACCCCAGAAATACACCGCAGTGCTGGGTGGGAGGCGTTTGCTGGCTGGAGCCACTGCCATGTGTTGTTAGAAAAACGCAGCTCCCGCTAGAGTGGGACAAAGCACTAATGGCCGGGGCAGATAGGCACTGAAAAGCCTTCACAGCGCCTGCCTGAGTCCGAGGCTGAGTTAGGGAGGTTTGTGGTCACAGCTTCCTACTAGCACATCAAGTGCCTGGGCTAGAACCTGTGCTACAAAGTAGAAGACCTGCCTTGTTTCCTTTTACTACCCAAAAGCAACATGAGCCTGCAGCAGGAACAGAATCAATCATAGAATATCAGGGTTGGAAGGGACCTCAGGAGGTCATGTAGTCCAACCCCCGGCTCAAGGCAGGACCCATTTCCAACTAGGAGAGTTTAACTACAACTGAGTCGGGCTTTTTTGTTAGCAATAGATATTTTTTTCTATCTATCTCGCGCTCTGTAAAATCAAGGTAAAACCTCTTAAATGTTGAGTTAATGCACGAGGGGTGAATGGGCTGAAGAACCTTGTGTGAATGAAGATAAATTGGCTCAGCAGCACACTTCATACTAGAAGAGGCATTGCAGTATGCACTCCTTCACCCTGGGACGTTACCTTCTGGTTGGTACCGGCCAGAAGAGATCCAAGAAATGCCATGTTCCATAAAATCAGAGCAATGATAGGAATATTCCTTAGCCTTTTGACTTTCTCTAGTGGGGGTATTTGTGGCAGCAGAGCTCCAGGCAGGCTCACAGTCTAGTAATGACTTACCTGGAGCAGCAGCACCAGGGTTAAGTCACAGTCACTCCAGCGGGACACTGCATAGCAAGACAGTTCCAAAAAAGGCTTGAAAGCACTAATGAGAGAGAAAAACTATAAGGCTGAATCTACACTAGGTAAACTGGGGACCTGTAATTCTCGACAGTACAGCTCCAATAGCATTGCCTGTTGCCTAGACAAACTGAAGGCATTTTTATCACAATCTTATCACAGGGATAGAGCCCATCTAGCCCTGAAGATAACTTTCAGAAAGCACCTAAAGGCAATGCTTTTGAAGCTGTAGCCACACTGAAAGTGGGAAAGTCCCCCATTTATCACGTGGGTGTTAATGTTATGGCCTAATTGTCATTAGTGTTGTTTAAATGCTGTAACAATGTTAGCAGTTTCACTTCTGTTTCTCATATAATAAACATCCAACTACTGCACCTACTCAGGGTACTTACCTGCTGATGATGCTTCATTCCTTCAAAAGGAATTTGCATGGGAAAAAGGCTGAAAAGCTTTGAATACCCAAAGAGCTGAATAAATCAAATAACCATCTGGGATGTTTTGAAATATTTTAGAGAGTTATTTGAATAAGGGCTTATCTTCATTGCAGTTAACTCTGGCTCTTACTCATGTATTGTCCCTAACTCACCTCCAATTCACACACAACCCTCTTCCCACATATGGTGATGCTTTCAGATCAGTTTCAACATAGCTAGCCAGCCTGTCCAGGATATAGGTTAAATAAAGCCTGAGTGCACCCTATCTCCAGCTGCTAACCCAGCACATTTTGCAGTGAGGACACAGCTAAAACACTCCAGTGCCTTTCCATATTTTCCCTATGTGCACAGAGGAATAGACAAGTTCTTCCAAAGTTCACTGGGAAAGAATCAGAGTGGCTCAGCTTACTGCAATTCTAAGAACCATGGATATGCCTTCAGAAGTCCTAGCACCTCACACAGGCAAGTGCAGCACTAGTGTTGAGGTATGTGGACACTCACATCCAAGTTAGACTAATCTGGGTGCTCAGACCCAGGTGCTGATCATTTGGGGTAATTGCAGTGAAGACATACCCTAAGAAAGATACTTGCTCTTGGCTGTAAAGTCAGGGTAAAACTGGTAGAATAAAAAAGAAAAATTCCATTGTAGAATTTGCCCAGATTCGAGTAGAACATATATATATATTGCAATCAAAAATATATTTCTTTTGACACAGAATTTTTTTTTACCGATGAATTATAAACCCAAGAAATTAGATTTATAATGGAAAGTATCAGAGCTTTAAATATAGCTGAATTATAGTAAACATTCATCTATGGGGATACTGTCAACTTGGTTTAACCCTAAAATTTAGCAGATATTAAATAAGGATTTTATAAAGGTTAGAAGGGTTTGATTTAAATTTTACCTTGCATTACTGAACCCAAAAACAACAGCATTATGTTAGTGTATATGACCCAGAAAATGGACCTGGTAGAAACTAATTATAAACAAAAGTAAAACTGATATGTCATTTCATTGGCCAAGAACAGCGAAATACATAAGGGTTCCTAATGGAGTTAACTGATTGTTATGTAATGAGGATATTATATGGAATATAATTCCATTTCATTGTGTTTCAAAAACTGCCTTGAATATTTATCACCTATAATTAAGGCTATGTTTTAGCCATGGGTATTTTTAGTAAAAGTCATGGACGGGTCACGGGCCATGATTTTTTGTTTACTTCCCGTGACCCATCCATGACTTCTACTATATGCCCCTGACTAAATTGGGGGGAGGGGGTGATGGGGACAGGGGGGCAGCAGCACATGGTCTGTGACCCTGCTGGTGCTTGGGGGGGCCAGCAGGCTCCCTACCTGGCTCCGCACCTCCCCGGAAGTGGGGACATCCCCCTCGCTCAGCTCCTAGGTGGAGGTATGGCCAGGCAGATCTGCACACTGCCTTTGCCCAAAGCGCTGGCTTCGCAGCTCCCAGCCAATGGGGGAGGCAGTGTGCAAAGCTGCCTGCCTATGCCTCCACCTGGAAGCTGAGCAAGGGGGATTTCCAGCTTCCGGGAAGCCTGCAAGGTAAGCGCTGACCAGAGCCTGCCTCACCCCATCCTGTGCCCCAACCCCCTGCTCCCTCTCACACCCAAACTCCTGCTTCTGCTGGGGTGTGGTGGCTCTAGACTGCCCCAGCAGTAGCTGGTACAACTAGCGCAGGGGCTGCCTGAGCTGCCCCAGGACCAGGTCTCAATGATTTATTATTATTTATTATTCATAGTGTGGTAGCACCCAGGGCTGGATAAACTTTTTGTCGGCCCGGCTTCAAACATATCTTGTGGGCCCCCATTGGGGAAATAGGGCATGTGATGGGGGGGGCGGTCCGCAGAGCAGGGGGGCGGTTGGGGGCAATGAGGCACAGTGAGAGTGGCTCCACTCAGCCCAGCACAAGGGCACTGTTTACAAACCCAAAACTGCTAGATGCACACTGGTCCACCCAGCCCTGAGCTGCCAGCGTGCCCCTTCCACACTGCTCCCCCCCGCCCAGTACCCTGCCCTTATGCCAGCACCCCGTCACCCAGAGACTTCCCCCACAGATCCCTATGCCCAGCACCCCCTGCCTAGAGACCCCTCCCACTGACCTCCCACCACAACTGCACAGCACCCTGCACACCATACCCCCTGCCCAGCTCCCCCTCCCATAGATCCCCTACTGTCCCACCATCACAGCTCTACAGTGCCCCATATTCCTGAGGGAATTCTGCATCAAATTCTATGAATATTTTAAAATTCTGAATTTTTTTTATCATAAATAAATGTGGAAGCTCCACCATGGTAGTGGGGAGCACAGGCCACTGGCTGCATGGAGGTGGGACAATACCCTGCAGCCTTCCCCACCCCCTGGACAGGGACTTGGCAGTGAGACTGAACCTGACCCTGACACAGCACAAGGGCCATGCCTGCCACAGAAACACCCTGGGGCCCTGCCCCTTTTGTGCCAGGCACACCAGATGTAGGCAGAGAGGCTCAGTCCAGCAGCAGGATCCAAGTGCAGAGGGACTTAGTGTGGGGAGATCCAGATGGGGGTAAGAGGGTTCGGTGTGGGGCAGTCTGGGTGCAGGCAGCTCAGTGGGGGAGCTGGATGTACAGGGAGATGCCAGGTGCAGGGGCAATGGGAGTCTGCAAGGGGGACCAAGTGAAAGTGGCTGGAGCTCAGCGGGGGGGAGGCGGGGAGAGTCTGGGTGCAGGGGAGGTGGGGTTGTTGTACTTAAAGTACTGCACAGGATCTTTTCAGGGGGAAATAAGGCAAATGCCCCATTCATTGGTAATAGATGCATCAATCAACAATGTATCATATGCATATGATCTATATTACACATGCACTCACATACACAAACACACTGTCTTGTTGTTGTTACCAACTAGTTGCTCCCCTTAACTTCACTGGCCAGGTGAGTTAGATAGGGGACGGGTGCAGCCAGGCTTCTGCCGATCCGGATCGATGCTCCGATGTTGAAAAAGACGAGACCTGGGGTCCTCTGCAAGACACCTCACTTTTATAGCAGCTTCCCTCTCATGCAAATCTGTACCAGATTCAAAATCTGTGTCTATGGGTATGTCTACACTACGGGATTAATCCGAATTTAGATAATTCGGATTTGAGAAACAGGTTGTATAAAGTCGAAATGAGTGCGACCACACTAGCACAGTAATTCGGTGGTGTGCGTCCAAGTACCGGGGCTAGTGTCGATTTCTGCACTGTTGCACTGTGGGTAGCAATTCCATAGCTATCCCATAGTTCCCGCAGTCTCCCGCGCCCATTGGGATTGTGGGTTAAGATCCCAGTGCCTGATGGGACAAAAAACATCGTCGCAGGTGGTTCTGGGTACAGCCTCACTTCCTCCCTCCCTCCCTCCCTGCATGAAAGCAACGGACGGCAGACAACCATTTTCGCGCCTTTTTTCCTGGGTGGGTGAACACTGCAGACTCCATACCACGGCAAGCATGGAGCCCGCTGAGGTCAAGACAGCACTCATGAATATTGCAAACACCTCGCGCGTTCTCGTGGAGTTTATGCTCAGCCAGGACCAGAAAAACGAGGCGAGGAGGCAGCGGCGGCGGCAGCGCAGCGACAAGCATGATGAGGACATGGACACGGACACGGACACAGAATTCAGTGAAACCACAGGCCCCGGTGCTTTGGAGATCATGTTGTTAATGGGGCAGATTCTATCCATGGAACGCCGATTCTGGGCAAGGGAAACAAGCACAGACTGGTGGGACCGCATAGTGTTGCAGGTCTGGGACGATTCCCAGTGGCTGCGGAACTTTCGCATGCGTAAGGGCACTTTCATGGAACTTTGTGACTTGCTGTCTCCTGCCCTGAAATGCCAGAATACCAAGATGAGAGCAGCCCTCACAGTTGAGAAGCGCGTGGCGATAGCCCTGTGGAAGCTTGCAACGCCAGACAGCTACCGGTCAGTCGGGAATCAATTTGGAGTGGGCAAATCTACGGTGGGGGCTGCTGTGATGCAAGTAGCCAAAGCAATCACTCAGGTGCTGCTACGAAAGTTAGTGACTCTGGGAAATGTGCAGGCTATAGTGGATGGTTTTGCTGCAATGGGATTCCCTAACTGTGGTGGGGCAATAGACGGAACCCATATCCCTATCTTGGCACCGGAGCACCAAGCCACCGAGTACATAAGGGGTACTTTTCAATGGTGCTGCAAGCACTTGTGGATCACAAGGGACGTTTCACCAACATCAACGCGGGCTGGGCGGGAAGGGTTCATGACGCTCGCGTCTTCAGGAACACTACTCTGTTTAAAGGGCTGCAGCAAGGGACTTACTTTCCGGACCAGAAAATAACCATTGGGGATGTTGAAATGCCCATAGTTATTCTTGGGGACCCAGCCTACCCCTTAATGCCATGGCTTATGAAGCCATACACAGGCAGCCTGGACAGGAGTCAGGAGCTGTTTAACTACAGGCTAAGCAAGTGCAGAATGGTGGTAGAATGTGCATTTGGCCGTTTAAAAGGTTGCTGGCGTTCATTATTGACTCGCTCTGACCTCAGCCAAAGAAATCTCCCCATTGTTATTTCTGCTTGCTGTGTGCTCCACAATCTCTGTGAAAGTAAGGGGGAGACCTTTATGGCGGGGTGGGAGGCTGAGGCAAATCGCCTGGCTGCTGATTACGCGCAGCCAGACACCAGGGCGATTAGAAGATCACACCATGAAGCGCTGTGCATCAGAGAAGCTTTGAAAACCAGTTTCATGGCTGGCCAGGCTACCGTGTGAAATATCTGTTTGTTTCTCCTTCATGAAAACCCTCCCCCTTTACTGACTGATTTTCTGTAAGGAACCCACCCTGCCCCTTACCCCAGCTTTCTTTCAAACCAAATAAAGTCACTATCATTTAAAAATCATTTATTCTTTATTAATAGATTAGAAAAAGAGGGAGGGAACCCGGGTGGTATTTGGGAGGAGGATTGCTGGGAAGGAAAAAGCCACAAAGAAAAGGTTAAAAAAATGACAGCCTTTTGCTTGGGCTGTCTACTGGGGTGGAATGGGAAGGTGTACGGAGCCTCCCCCCCCGCGTTCTTACACGTCTGGGTGAGGAGGATACGGAACATGGGGAGGGGGGAGGGTGGAACAGGGGCTGAAGCGGCAGTCTGTTTTCCAGCAGCCGTTCCTGAACCTCCACCAGACGCCGGAGCAGCCCCAGCGTTGCATCCTTCATCCTCTGGTCTTCCTGCCGCCATCTCTCATCTCGATCGTCTCTCCTCTCCTCACGTTGGTCCCTCCTCTCCTCACGTTGGTCCCTCCTCTCCTCACGTTCACTGACTTCTTTCCTATACTTTGAAACTGTTTCCTTCCACTCATTCAGATGAGCTCTGTCACTCCTGCTGGATTGCATAATTTCAGAAAACATGTCCTCCCGCGTCTTCTTCTTACGACGCCTTATCTGTGATAACCTTCGGGATGGAGGAGGGAGGCTTGAGGAATTTGCAGCTGCTGTAGGGAGGGGAAAAAAGAGAGAATTGTTTTAAAAGCTACATTTTGCAGAACAATGCTTATACTCTTTCACGGTGACCAACACTGTTCACATTACATAGCACATGTGATTTCTGTGCAAGGTCGCATTTTGCCTCTTAATGCTGAGTGCTTGTGGCTTTGCTGCTAGAGATCACAGGTCTGGGCAACAGAATTCGGCTTGCATGCGGCCATGGTAAGCCATTGTTTTACAGCTTCTGCACCCTCCTTTCCCACATACCAAGCATAGCCTGTAGAGTGCTGCAGAAGCCTGGCCAATCTCAGCCAGTTGGGGGGGGGGCAGTGTGGGGGGGCTTGTCTGGGCCCCTTCAGGCAAGTAGAGTGCTGCGGTTTTTCTGTTAACATTCAGCAGCACCAGAAAACAAACTAACCCCCCCCCCCGCCATGAATTCTCTGGGATGATCACGGTACCCCTCCCCCCACCGCATGGCTGGTATCAGGGAAGATCCCTGCAGGCACCAAACTACCCCCCCCCGCCGCCGACCCCCCCCCTCGCCATGAATTCTCTGGGATGATCACGGTACCCTCCCCCCACCGCGTGGCTGGTAACAGGGAAGATCCCTGCTAGCCAAACGCGGAAAACTTCAGGGCCAATTTCCCATCTGCGCTTGGCTAACTGCAGGGAAGGATTTATTTTCCGCCACAGGCAAACAGCCCAGTAGGAACGGCCACCTCTGTCCCCTTAATTAAGTTCCCGTATTTCAACCAGGTTACCAGGAGTGATATCACTCTCCTGAGGATTACACAACAAGATAAAGAACGGATGTTGCTTGAATGCCAGCAAACACCGGGACCATACGCTGCCAGGCTTTGTCAGGCAATGATACCAGATTACTTGCTGCAAGCATGGCGTGGTCAAGTGTCCTACCATGGAGGAGGGAATAAGGATGCACTGCCCAGAAACCTTCTGGCAAGGCTTTCGGAGTACCTCCAGGAGAGCTTCATGGAGATGTCCCTGGAGGATTTCCGCTCCATCCCCAGACACGTTAACAGACGTTTCCAGTAGCTACAGACTTTTCCAGTAGCTGAACTGACCGCGAATGCAAAGTCAGGCAAAGTAATCATTAAAAACCGTTTGCTTTTAAAACAAGTTTTATATTTTAAAAGGTAAACTCACCTGAGGTCCCTTCCATGGGGTCAGAGTCTTGGGTACTGGCTTGGGAGGCTTGGGAGGGTACTTCAGTCAGGGTGATAAAAAGATCCTGGCTGTTGGGGAGAATGGAGTGCTGTGTGCTCTCTGCAAGCTCATCCTCCTCCTCCTCCTCCTCCTCTACCCCATCGGCAGAATCCTCAGGCGTCGAGACTATCCCCGACCCAGAATCCACGAACAAAGGTGGGGTAGTGGTGGCAGCCCCCCCTAGAATTGCATGCAGCTCGGCGTAGTAGAGGCATGTCCGCGGCTCTGACCCGGAGCGACCGTTTGCCTCCTTTGTTTTTTTGATAGGCTTGTCTGAGCTCCTTGACCTTCACGCGGCACTGCTCAGAGTCCCTATTGTGGCCTCTCTCCATCATGCCCTTGGAAATTTTTTCAAAAGTTTTTGCATTTCGTCTTTTAGAACGAAGTTCTGCAAGCACTGAATCCTCTCCCCATACAGCGATCAGATCCAGTACCTCCCTCACGGTCCATGCTGGTGCTCTTTTTCGATTATCAGCCTGCATGGTTACCTGTGCTGATGAGGTATCTGTGGTCACCTGTGCTCTCCACGCTGGGCAAACAGGAAATGAAGTTCAAATGTTCGCGGGGCTTTTCCTGTCTACCTGGCCAGTGCATCCGAGTTCGGATTGCTGTCCAGAGCGGTCACAATGATGCACTGTGGGATAGCTCCCGGAGGCCAATACCATCGAATTGCGGCCACACTAACCCTAATTCGAATTGCTAAAATCGATTTTGGCGCTACTCCGCTCGTTGGGGTGGAGTACAGAAATCGATTTAAAGGGCCCTTTACATCGAATTAAATGGCGTCGTTGTGTGGACGGTTACAGGGTTAATTCGAATTAAAGCTGATAAATCCGAATTAAAGTCGTAGTGTAGACCAGGCCTAAGTCAGTTGGTCCTTTGTGCTGCTTCCTTCTGGGCGTTGTCCCACTGCTTCAAACCACCTTCAAAGAGGGTGTTTCCAAAAGAAGGTGCTTGCTTCTAACTCCCTCCCCCCCCCCCCCGAGGCTGTCAATATGTCTGCTCTTCTTTAGTGAGCCCACTTGACAAGTTTTATTGTCCTTGGGTCTGGTTTCCATCTCCTCTCTAGCTGTCTGGAGGTGCTTGCCTTCCATGCCTTACTCATTCACACCTCATTCATTCAACACGGCAATTAATTGGGGGGGGGGGGAGGGAGATCTTATTCTACTCCTAGCAAAAATACATTTTTCTTCTACTTTAACTATCCTTAGGGGCTATAACATTATACCAAGGCTTAACACAAAGTTTTCTATAAGTTTTTCTACATAGGGATCTGATACAAAGTTCCTATATCAAAGGACTTGATACAAAGTTGTATGAAAATAGCTTAATACAGGGTTATATGAAGAGGCATAATACAAAGACATATGAAAGTTAGAGATTATATATGGATAGGCTTAATACAAGGTTATATAGAGAGGCATAATACAAAGTCATAAGCATCTTCACATAACTTTCATAATACAGAGATTTATCTACAGGGTTCATTTGGGTTGGGGTCCAGGTGTAGGTGGTTGGGGCTCAGTGGGGTGCAGGGTTGGCTTTACCAGGTGCGGGGCCTCATGCCGGGACGCGACTGTCTCGCGCCCCTCCCACCCCAACTCTGCCCCGTCCCCGGCCCCTCCCTGCCCCATTGGATCCCTCCCCAAATCCCCGCCCTGGCCCCACACCCAGCCCCAACCCTCCCTGCCCCATTGGATCCCTCCCCAAATCCCCACCCCACCCATGTCCCCAACCCCACCCCCTCACTGCCCCATTGGATCCCTCCCCAAATCCCCACCCTGGCCCCGCATCTTCCCCAAGCACGCCACATTCCTCCTTCTCACCCCTCCCTCCCAGGCTTGCGCTGATCAGCTGTATGGCGGCACAAGTGCCGGAGGGAGGGGGGAGAAGCAGGGTGCACCTTTTTTTTTTTCCCCTCCGCCAGCAGGCCCGGATGTTGTGGGGCTCTTTTAGGCACGGGGCCCCATTCCGGGGAATCGACTGAATCAGCTTAAAGCTGGCCCTGGTGGGGAGGCTTAACAGGGGAGCCCCAGCTGCTGCAAAGGGGATCTGCATGCTGGGCCCCCGTTTCCCCTATCCAAGGGATCGGCAACCTTCGGCATGCAGCCCACCAGGGTAAGCCCCCTGGCAGGCCGGGCCAGTTTGTTTACTTGCCGCGTCCGTAGGTTTGGCCGATCGCGGCTCCCACTGGCCGTGGTTTGCTGCTCCAGGCCAATGGGGGCTGCGAGAAGCCGTGGCCAGCACATCCCTCATCCTGCAGCCCCCCATTAGCCTGGAGCGGCGAACCA
The DNA here is from genome assembly GCF_027887155.1 of Malaclemys terrapin pileata. Classification (NCBI taxonomy): domain Eukaryota; kingdom Metazoa; phylum Chordata; order Testudines; family Emydidae; genus Malaclemys; species Malaclemys terrapin. The sequence goes on along the minus strand of NC_071505.1, from coordinate 290,063,940 downwards.
CAGCCAGTGGGAGCCACGATCGGCCAAACCTGTGGACGCGGCAGGTAAACAAACCGGCCCAGCCCGGCCCGCCAGGGGGCTTACCCTGGAGAGCCGCGTGCCTAAGGTTACCGATCCCTTGGATAGGGGAAACGGGGGCCCAGCATGCAGATCCCCTTTGCAGCAGCTGGGGCTCCCCTGTTAAGCAGACCCATCAAACCCTCACCCTGACAAGCCCCACCTCCCCTGCATCTGTATCACCCCGATAAGCCCCTCCCAGACACCCTCCCCACCAGGGCCATCCCATGCCCCTTTCCCACCATTCCATCTCCTCCCCATCCCACCCCCTTCCTTCCCCACTGCCTCTGTCCCCCTGCCCTGCCTGCCCCACCACAGGCACTCACTGTTGTACAAGATGAAGGATGGTTCTCAGCACACAGATGGGAGCTCAACCAGCACTAGGACCCAGAAGATGGTGTCCAGCTGCAAAGTCCCCAGAGCTGAGCAGCACCTTCTTTTTTCAGCCTGGCTGTGCAGCTCTACAGTCAGAGTAGGTATGCTCGTTTCACACACACACACACACACACACACACACACACACACACACACACACACACACACACAAGGCCCCACCCCCGTCTCTTCTCTGCCTCCTCTCCCAAGGTGAGCATGCTGCAGCTGTGTTCCTCCCCCCGCCCTCCTGTCGGCAAACAGCAGATCGAAACAGCTGATCAGTGGCAGGGATGGGGAGGACGGGAACGGAGCAAGCTGTGAGTGGAGGCAGGGGAGGGGGAGTTTGGCTGCCCTACTGCAGCAGGAGCCTCGCTTCCAGGAGCACCAAGCTTCTGCCCCCCACAGGAGAGAGCGGGGGCCAGAGAAGAGTGGCCCTGGCTGGGGCCCCCCTGGAGTGTGGGCCCGGCCCCATGGCAAATCCGCTACTGAGCACCCAAAGTTCCCAGTCAGAACAGAACCCCTGTGTATTAGACACTGTATTAGCACATAGGAAGATAAAGTCTCTCCCCCGAACAACATAGATGCTAAAAAGACAAAAAAAGAGAACAAAACCAAAAACAGACAAAGGGTGGGAAAAAGGAATACAAACAAGTGGTGAGGGTGAAGTTTGACTAACGGCTTGTTAGGTGGATTCTTTCATTCCATTTGTAATAAAAGAGACATTGCAAGTGTTCATTTTTGGGGGGTGATATAAGTGGAGAGTAAAAAGACGAGAGGGATGAAGCTGTTAGAGTTGGGGGTGAAGAATGAGATAGAAGGAGGTGAGAGGCGGCAGCAGGAGACTTGAGCATGTGATTGGAAAATAATTCATAGTTCCAAAACTCTAGGGCCCAGATCCTCAATTGGTGTAAATTGGTAGAGCTATGCTCATTTAAACCAGCTGAGCATCTGGCACCAAGTGATGTCAGGGGGTTAAAAATCTGAACACTGCTCTTGTTGCTCTTTGGGGCATGTGAGAGGTGTGTAAGAGTTTAACACAAGCACAACAACCACCTGTGTTACAAACAGGACTGTATGGAATTATGGACTATTTTTCATTAAATTTTCCAGTTTTGTTTCACTAATTTTTGTGCTTACAAAGTGTTGCATTTTTTGTAAAATTTTGCAAAGAGTTATTTAACTTTGAAACATGTGAAATGGGAGACTTTTGCTTTTTTCACCATGAAAACATTTTATTCAAATAGGAATATTTTTGGATGGCTATTGAAATAAAAATAATCAAACTTTATCTACTTCTAGTGACAAATAACATTGATTATTAAAATGGAAAACTTAAAAATAATCTAGGTTTCACTATTTGGGTAAAATTTTTTAAAGTGTCTTAGTCACTTAGGAACCTAAGTATAACTGAAATCAGTAAAATGTAGATTCTAATAACCTAAATCACTTTTGAAAATAGGACTTAAGCTCCTAAGTCACTTAGTAAGCACATTTGAAAAATTTGCCCTGTATGTTTTTGCATTTCATCAAAGTAAAGTAAACAAAGCAAGAGCAGTCATTTTCTCTTCATAAAATAATAATCACACTTTGTCCATCGATAGGGCCTTTCATCTGAAATTCTCAAAGCCTTTTACAAATATTATAGCGCCTCACAGTTCATCTGTGAGAGAGGTATTATCCCCATTTTACAGAAGGGAACCACAGTTAAACCAAGATTTTCAGACTTGGGTGGCTATAGTTGGGTTCTTGAATTTATATTTAGCTACCTAAAGGCATGTCCTAGTTGTAAAATGTTCTGAGGACCCAATATCTCCCATTGGCTTCAGATGTAATTTGTAAGGACTCAGCAGTGCACCTCTGAAAATCAGTCCAAAGGTGTCTTAATTTGGGTACCCAAAAACGGAGGCACCAAAAATCAAGCACCACTTTTGAAAATTCATCCGTAAGTAACGTGGATGAGATCACATAGAAAGTCGATAGCTGAACTGCCAGGTTTGTATCTGACCCCCCCACCCCCCATGACCCGCCTTTTTCAGTCCTCACAGTTATTCATGCACTATCTCCTGGTTCTTCTCTTTGGATTTCCAACACTACTGGATGGTTTTAATTTTTTAAAGTGTTTTTAACACTGACAGTTTAAAAACTTCAATTTTAAACATTTCAAAAACATTTCTATGCATGCAGTATAAATGGTTTCATAATCTTCCTCTCCTCAGTCCCAGAACTGTTGTGTACACTTGTCTTCTTGAGTCTTTTCTTTTCAGAACAAACCCTAAATATGGGGCTTAAAACTACTTGACAGTGTCCTTTTAAATGTTTAATTGTTTTCTAGGCAAAGGTCTTAATATTTCTACAGACAAAACAACATTTCTTAATGTCTATGTTAGCTGCCTATAACAGTTTCTACTGTCTTTGAAGCAGTCTGAAGTTATACTGAATGCAGCTGATGAATTTTAATTTTCAGTGTGGTTCATAGGTTTATGCATGACAACAAATTAAGAAATCAGTTTTATGCCCATCCATTCTAAAGAAAGGGTTCGTATTAATGACACCCATCAACATATTGGCTGCAGCTGCATAAATATTGTTTAATGACCCTACCCTGCTCTCATTGAATTTGATGGAATTTTTGCCATTCATGACAACAGGAGCAGATAAGGCCCTACATTTGGTCAGCTGAAAAAAGTAGCTTCTAAAGCTTCTGGCTATCTGCTAATGGCCTCTGTACTTGTCCTTGCAGACTGACAAGTATATTGGATATTTCTACTGAAAACAAAAACTTGACACATGACTTGTAATGTAAACCTCAACTACTGAATCCCTCCCTTCTTCCAAGGAACAATCCAATGTGTATTTAAAAAGTATACTCCTTCCTGAACATTCGCCACAGTGTCTCCAGCGCCTTGTGAGTCAATGATGCAATGTTTACAATCCAACCTACGTTTTTCTATTACATTTTTAACCTTGCAAGCTGAGCCATGCAGCTAGTTGACGCAGCTCTACTGATTTGGCATGTGTCTGTAAAGGACACAGCAGGGAAAGAATTTAAAACCATTAGCAGGCATTCTTCTGTTGCCAAATAGCATGAGGTACTACTGTGCTTTTGACACACATGTGGGCTCCCAACTTTATGCACCTACTAGGGTGGATCAGATGGCAAGAGTGAAATATCAGGACACATTGGGCGAGCAGGGGTGGGGGTGACACAGGTGCATAGCCCCAACCAGAGCCAGAGGCATACTGGTCCACCTGGCCCTGTGCTACCAGCGTGCCCTTTCCTGTTGGGGATGGGCCATGCTGCATCACACAGCTCCCCTGCCCAGCGCCCCCTGGATCCACTATGCCCAGAGCTCCCCTACAACTCTTCCACCACAAATGCACAGTGCTGTGCCCAGCGCCCCCCTGCCCACAGCCCCACCACAGTTCCCCAGCACCCCACACAGAACCCCCCACTTGCGTTTCCCAATACACACAGATTTCCCCTCCCTCCCTCCCTCCCAGTGCCCTTCCCCACAGCCGCACCACAACTACACAATGCCCCACACAGATCCGCACTGCCCAGTGCTCTGACACACACAGATCTCCTCCACTGCTCAGCACCCCCCAACAGGCCCCCACTGTCAGGGCCAGCTCCAGCCTTTTTGCCGCCCCAAGCAGCAGAAAAAAAAAAAAAAAGCTGCGATCGGTGGCAGCTCTACCAGTCCTTCCCTCCAAGAGGGACTGAGGGACCCGCCACCGAATTGCTGCCGAAGAGCCGGACATGCCGCCCCTTTCTGTTGGCTGCCCCAAGCACCCGCTTTCTGCGCTGGTGCCTGGAGCCGGTCCTGCCCACTGTCTAGCACCCCAAAACACAGCAACTTCCCTCACTGCCCAGCACCCTCCACACACTCACAGCCCAGCACCCCCCCCACACCTCCCAGACACTCACTCCATCACACCCTGCCTCATTCCCTAGCTGCACTCACCAGCCCTGCTGGGAGGTCTCTGGCTCTTAGGGTGAGAGCAGCTAGGGGGGTCTCCAGACCCTCCACGTGCTGCGCCCACCACAAGCGTGAGCTCTGTGGCTCCCATCGGCCGGGAAAAGCACCAATGGGAGCTGCCGGAGCCGTGGAGTGGGGCTTGCAGGCACTGGCAGCACACAGAGCCCCCCCACCCTAAGAGCCAGAGGGACCTGCCAGGGGGTGAGGTGGGGAGTCCCGGCAATGCTTACCTGGGGTGGCTCCCGTCCTGGGAAGCATCCGGCAGGCTGGTCCCTCTGGCTCCTAGGGTCGCGGGTCGGGTTGGGTGGGGGTGGTGGAGGACTCTCTGCCCGCTCCCAGCGCCTGCAAGCCCCGCCCCTGCAGCACACGGCGCTCCTGATGGCGGGCAGGCCCTGGGAGCTGCCCCAGGAAGCGGTGACGCCGCGGCTGCGGTCCGGACGGTCCCCGATATTGGGACAAAGGGCGTCCCAACCGATGTAAGGTTGGGACGTGGGACAAGTCCCCTAAAATCGGGACTGTCCTGATAATATTGGGACATCTGGTCACCCTAGCACCTACATTTAGAAGAACCCTAAAATTGATTCACACAAGTATTTGTGTTTGCAGATTGTGAAGCCAGTTGTCTAGTTTCATGGTCTGTCTCTGCAAATCAGAGATGGAGAGGTTACTTACCTGTACAGTAACTTGAGTTCTTCCAGATGTTTTATCACTATAGGTGCTTCAAGCAGAGATTGTGAAGCACTGTCTGTGGGCCAATGGCTGCACAGAGGAGCTCCTCGTGTTCCCATTTGAGGGCATATATGGTGGCATGGACCCACGCCACTCAGTTCCTTCTCAACCACAAAGACTCCACAGTGGCAAGGAAGGAGGGCAGAAGGTGGAGCACCCCTAAGGAAAAAAAAATCTTGAAGACCTTAGGTTAATGTACAGGTTAGTAACCTCCCATTCTTCTTCAAGTATATGCCCTTATCGGAGCTCCACTGTAGTATATGCTCAGCCAGTAACTTAACTTGGAGGTGGATGCTGAGGAGGCAGAGCCAAGATATTCCAGCAGTCTCATAGCACATTAAGATGCAACCCGACATCCACTCTGACAGTCTTTGTGTGAAAATGTCCTCTCATCCTCTCTGCAAAAGACACACATAGTCTTGGGGTATGTCTACACTACGAAATTAGATCGATTTTATAGAAGTTGATTTTTAGAAATCGATTTTATACAGTCGATTGCGTACGTCCACACTAAGGGCATTAAGTCAGCGGAGTGCATCCTCACTACCGTGGCTAGCATCGACTTACGGAGCAGTGCACTGTGGGTAGCTATCCCACAGTTCCCACAATCTCTGCCGCCCATTGAAATTCTGGGTTAAGCTCCCAGAATTTGCCTGATGGGGCAAAAACATTGTCACGGGTGGTTTTGGGTACATGTTGTCAGTCCCCCTTCCCTCTGTGAAAGTAATGGCAGACAATCGTTTCGCGCCAGACACCAGGGTGATTAGAAGAGCCAGGGCCGGTTCCAGCATTTTTGCTGTCCCAAGCTGCGGGGGAAAAAAAAAAAAAATTTGCAATCGGCAGCAGCTTTACTGTTGCCGCTTCATTCTTTGGCAGCAATTTGGCGGCTGGTCCTTCCCTCCGAGAGGGACTGAGGGACTTGCCGCCGAAGAGCCGGACATACCACCCCTTTCCGTTGGCCGACCCAAGCACCTGCTTGCCGGGCTGGTGCCTGGAGCCGGCTCTGAGAAGAGCACAGCAAGGCATGCTGCACATCAGAGAGGCTTTGAAAACCAGTTTCATGACTGGCCAGGCTTCGGTGCGACAGTTGTGTGTGTTTCTCCTTGATGCAAACCCGCCCCCTTTGTTGATTTTAATTCCCTGTAAGCAGTGATGAGGCGTCTGGGTGAGGAGGCTATGGAACATGGGGAGGAGGGGAGGCGGTTATACAGTGGATGCAGCGGGGGTTGGTGCTCTTGTTGGCTTTCCTGCAGCTCCAACAGACACTTCATCATGTCCGTTTGCTCCCCCATTAGCCTCAGCATCGCGTCCTGTCTCCGCTCTTCGCACTCATTTAAATCTTTCCTGGCCTCTGCCACTGAATGTCTCCATGCATTAAGCTGCGCCCTATCAGTGTGAGAGGGCTGCATGAGCTCGTAAAACATGTAATCACGAGTGCATTTTTTTTTTTTTTTTACTTCTAATCTGCAATAACCTCAGGGACGGAGAGGATAGGGGAGCGTAGAAACATGCTACGCTCTACGATTCTGGAGGGACTTCATGGTCACCTGTGCTGCTGAGTTCGCCACGCTGAACAAACAGGAAATGAAATTCAAAAGTTCCCAGGGCTTTTCCTGTGTACCTGGCTAGTGCATTGGAGTTCAAAGTGCTGTCCAGAGCAGTCACAATGGAGCACTCTGGGATAGCTCCCGGAGGCCAATACCGTCGATTTGCATCCGCACTACCCCAAATTCGACCTAGCAAAGTTGATTTTAGCATTACTCCCCTCACCGGGGGAAGAGTACAGAAGTCGATTTTAAGAGCCCTTTAGGTTGACGAAACAGGGTTGGTTGTGTGGATGCATTCATTTTTAAATCGACCTAACACGGCTAAATTCGACCTAACCAGTGTAGACCAGGCCTTCGAGAGGTCCCGAAGGTCTTAGTCCTGTCAAGGAAGAAAACGAGAGCCCCATCCTGACATCTAGTGTCTGTAGGCTGGTTTTCTCCTTGAAGGCATGAGGCTTTGGGTAGAACACTGGTACCTGGATTTCCTGAGACCTTAGGGAGGAAGTGAGGATGGGGACATAGTGAAACCTTATCTCTGTAGAAGGTAGTGAATGGTGAGTCTCCTGTGACATCATCTAGTTTTCCCACTTGTCTAGCCAAACAGGCTAGTTCCATGCTTGAGAACCATCAGGAACCAAGCTTTCAGGTTCAAGGAAGGGGGCTGGGATGGATCAGGATCCCTCAGTTCTGTGGCAGGAGATCCCTCCTGAGAGAAAGGCTGCGAGGTACTGCCACAGAGAGGTGAAGGAGGTTTGAGTACCACACTTGTCTTGGCCAGGACAGTGCTATGGAGATAACCCTTGCTCTTCCTTGTCACAGTTTTAGCAGGGTCTTGAGAATTAGCGGTAGAGGCGGGTAAGCATATAGCAGGGTATGTGGCCACTGTGTTATCAGGGCATTTCCCAGTGAGTTGTAGTCGTATCCTTCCTTGGAGCAGAAGGGGCAACATTTTGTGTTGATTGGATTAGCAGAGAAGTCTGCTTCTGGTAGGCCCGGCTCTAACAGATGCTGTGGAAACAGAATCGTTGAGCTCCCATTCATTGCCAGGGTGGAAGTTCCTGTTTGGAGAGTCTGCAACTGTACTCTGGAGGTCTGGTAGTTTGTTGCCCTGTTGTCCAGCATTATTCTGATAAAGTGACCGTGTATGTTGTAAAGGAAGTATTGGCAAGCTTATCAAACTACTCTTAGATGTAGGATGTTGATGTGGAGCATGGCCTCTTGTGTAGACCACTTGCCCTAAGCTGTAACACCGTGGATGTGAGCCCTGCATCCCAAAAGGGAGGTATGTATTGAGAGGATCTTGGAGGGTGGGGAATGTGGGAATGGGATTCCCATACAGACCTTCAGTGGGTCCTTCCATCACCTGAGAGAGAGTCCAGAACTTTTTGAGGTACTGTGATGCATTTGGAGAGACTGTGTCTGTTTGGGGTATACATAGTCCTTACCCATGTCTGAAGGCACCTGAGGTGCAGTCTTTTTTCCTACTGGAAAAAAATCCATAAGACGCCAAATATTTGCTAACCACTCAGCTAAAAAGGGGACTAACAAAAAACACTATAACAAAAGACATTTATGTGTTAGCGCAATATAAAACTAATTTTAACTGCTGTATTACAAGACTAATAACCCTAAAGCAGTCCATCACCATCATTTTATGTTTTCACTTCTGGAACGAAGAAAGTGTGTTTTTTTACCCTTGTACAGATGTGTAAAATCTTGTGTCCATTCAAAGCCTACTAAAACCAGAATGGTTACAGGGAGCATAGGGAGAAGTGAACGGCTGGATTCTGCACCTATCATCAGCATGAACCGGTCACTGAAGCAGGTGAATTCAAAATAATGGAGGAGGAGGAGGAACATTTCATCAGGAGAAACAGGACCAGGGCTGCTGCTGCAAACCAGGTCCATGTGCAATAACAGAGTGGGAGGGAGAAGCAGAGGCAGCCTGTTTGGTGTGGGCACATGGTTGTGCATGTGAGAGCAGTAGCCAAAGGATTTGCATACTACCGTTATCAATAAATATCTGTACTGTCCTATTACTTGTTTACTTATTTGTACTGCCATAGCACCAGGCAGGAACCAAGACCCCATTGTTCTAGGCACTGGACAAGCAGAACAAAAAGATTATTGTGCTTTGATTAGCTACTAAATAACCCACAGTCAATCAGAGCACAGGGATTTGCATGTCTGGCATTGAGAAATAACCATGCCGTCATTTTGCAAAGCAGACCCCCTGGCTAATCCAAGACTTGTGTACATGAGAAATAGCCATACAGTTGGGGTCAGTGATGTCCAGCCCTCTCCTCTGATGATCTTAGACAATTGCATTTCAGTTTAATCAAAAAGAGCTTTTGTTTTTGCCAGTTTCTATCAACCCTGAAATATTTTTTGTGACAAGTCATAGTGGGAAAAATCCTAAAGCCAACTAAACTATGCTGTAGTTTTCCAGCCTGAAGGAGGATCTATGGCAGAAACTTCACCCATATGCTCATTTTCTATTTCCAGCTTCTAGTTTATAAAAATAACTTGTTTTCAGAGTGCTGTTTTGTGATGCAGGGAACTGATGGGCAGGATCCCCTGAGAGGCTAATATGAGGGGGGAAAGGAGTTGAGGAGAGCTGGCTGTGTTTTAAACTGTGGCCACTGGGAGCTGCGAGCGGCTGTGCCTGGGGATGGTCAATGTAAACAAACTGTCTCGCGGCCTGCCACCAGATTAGCCTGATGGACCGCATGCAGCCTGCAGGTTGCCCACCACTGGGTAAGGATTACACCTCTACCTCGATATAATGCTGTCCTCGGGAGCCAAAAAATCTTACCGTGTTATAGGTGAAATCGCATTATATTGAAGTTGCTTTGATCCACTGGAGTAAGCAGCCTCCCCCTCCCCTGGAGCACTGCTTTACCACGTTATATCGAGGTAGAGGTGTATTTAGAAAAGCTGGACATGAACAAGTCCATGGGGCCAGATCTAATGCATCCGAGGGTGCTGAGGGAGTTGGCTGGTGTGATTGCAGAGCCATTGGCCATTATCTTTGAAAACTCGTGGTGATCGGGGGAGGTCCTGGACGATTGGAAAAAGGCAAATATAGTGCCCATCTTTAAAAAAAGAGAAGAAGGAGAATCTGGGGAACTACAGACTGGTCAGTCTCACCTGAGTCCCTGGAAAAATCATGGAACTGGTCCTCAAGGAAACCATTTTGAAGCACTTGGAGGAGAGGAAGGTGATCAGGAACAGTCAACATGGATTCACCAAGGGCAAGTCATGCCTGACCAACCTGACTGCCTTCTATGATGAGATAACTGTCTCTCTGGATATGGGGAAAGTGGTGGACATGATATTTCTTGACTTTAGCAAAGCTTTTTAGATGGTCTCCCACAGTATTCTTGCCAGCAAGTTAAAAAAGTATGGATAGGATGAATGGACTATAAGGTGGATAGAAAGATAAATAAATAAATAAAGGAAGGAAGAGTTAGTAAGAGGTTAAAATGAATTTTATACATTACAGTTGATTTCAGAGTTTGTAGATCAGGATAACAGCAGTGATGTTAAATCTGTCAGTTGGTAATAAGTCTCTCTAGTTCATCCCAAATACTGGGGTCCTCAGTCCATTGTTCAAAGCTCTTTGTTAGAAATCATAATCCAGAAATGCGGGGCAGGAAAGAGGCAAGGGGATGATGTGTCACTCTCCAATTTATACCCCGCAGTCCATGTGCATGGAAAGTTAGTCTCAAACATGAAGTCAGGGATCACATGTTCTACATGCCTTGCTGAGTCATGAGGCATCCATTGTCTACATGCTCTCTGAGGTGTCAACAAAAAAAAAAGTTGAATTATTTTTCAGCTTACCATTGTTACAAGGAACACGTACTTATTATAACTGCATTAAAAATATAAGTAGCCTTTATTTTGTTGAATAGTGTCAAAACATCACATATGAGGAATCAGAAATGAATAGAAATTGCTTCTACAAAACATGGGGGAATACTTCAGCATTTAATAGTGCGCCTCTCAATGTAGTGATAGACATAGCCGCACTTTTCTATGAAGTAGCAAGCCATATGTCGTGGTATGCTAGTCCTGAAGCTAAAGGATGAATGCCTAATATCAAGTGTTGTATTAAGGGGATTATATATTAATAATAAATAATAATAATAATAATAATATAGGTCAACATTTCAAAACTGGACGCTTAAAACAGTCTCCTAAATCCACATTTTGGACATTTAAGTAAAAATGGCTTGGTTTTCATAGGTTCTGAACATCCACAAATCCTAGCCGGAGTTGCTGATTCTTAGCACCTCTGAAAAATCAGATCACTTTTATTTAGATGTCAATACGTGGATATAGGAATCCAACTTTAGGCACCCACATTTGAAAATGTTGGGCTTACTCCTTTGGGCGTCTAGGGATCTCAGTTGCCCGAAGAAATATTAATGAATTGATTCTCTGAAGCTCTTTCATGTTCAATATCTAAACATTGATATTCAGCCACAGAGCATTTCTTTGTATACTCTCAAGGTACAATTGTATACTGTAAATAACTTATTATGGAGCCACAATACAGAATATATCTGGCTGCACAAAGACTATATTTTGTGGTTGAAGTTTATTTTGTTTCTGCTGCAAGTTAGAGAAGCTATCGTAGAACATTTAGAGTTTTAAAAAATTGTGTATTGGCATTATTCACCACATTTCTCCAGCTGAAAAAAACACGCCTCATGCCTGGTGTATCATCTGCAGGCCTCCAGGTGACAAAAAACTTGGATCTTAAGTCCTGATTTCAAAAAGGATTTAGGCACAGACCAATGGGAGTTAGGTGACTAAATAGCTTAGAGGATCTGGGCTTAGAAATTTAAGTCTCGTTTACTTTCAGTGAGCCTTAGACTTCTAAGTACTTAAGTCACTTAGGCACTTTTGAAAATTTTACAGAAAATTGCTTTTCTATCTGTCAAGGTGTCAAGGCTCATTCCCCTCTCTGGCACTTTGAGTGCAGAAGGCCCACTCCAGGCTGGTATTAAACTCCCAAGGTTACAGCTTCTCTCTGACCTCGGATGGGTAGAGCTGACACCACCCAAGTGCAAACCCCTCTCCCCTCCGCCCGCTTTTGAGAACCCAGGAAGGAGCACTTGGGAATTCCTTTCTGGGGGGTACCCTCAAGCCCTTTCACCCCTGTTCCGGGGAAGAGCTGAGAAACAAAACAAAGGAAATCAGCTGTTGCCACCAGCTAATTAAACAACATAGACACAAACCTCTTGGGACACAAAACACCCAATCCTGTTCTTAAAAAAAGGTAAATTTTATTAAAAACAAAAAAGAAAGAATACATCTGGAACTTAGGCTATTGCTAGATTTAAAAAGAGCAAGTATAATAATTACGCATCAAGAATGGTTTTCTTGAGGTCCAGCTTAAAGGTTACAAGCAAAACAAAAGCACCTGGGGTTAGCACAGAGGAGTCCACAAGCCATAAAGAGATAAACCTAATTGCATCTTCCTAGACATCCCCTGATCTACTTACATATCTGGGGTTTCAGATAAGTAGTTTCGAGATATGATTTGATGATTTTTCATACCTTGTTTAAAGCTTCTTACAGTATTGCTGCTCTGTGTCTCCTCTCTCTGGAGAATAGACAGACAAAGGGAAAGCTTTTTCCCAATTTTAAAAAGTTCTAGCCTTCCCATTGGCTCTTTTGGTCAGGTGCCCACTCCCTTCATTTTACCTATTGCTTTTTTTTAACCCTTTATAGGTAAAGCAAGTAGAGAACAGCTACTAACAGGAATTTTGTAGCTAACTGGCTGGTTGGGTGTCCATAACAGGAAGTTATCGTCCCCTTCCCTCCCCTTCATTTATCACACAAGGTGTAGCAGTTTTAAGGATCAATATCTTACAAAATACCAGGGATTTATAAACATCCACATTTGGTACGAAAGAAGGAAATGTTTTGGTGACAGGTTCTTTCAAAAAGAAAGTGGTTCAGGCTCGAATGGAATCTGAAAAAGAAATCAAATACCTCTGACAAAGGGAAAGGTACCAGAGGATAATGAGGATAAAGAAAAAGCGAAGAGCTTGAATCAAAACAAGCAGAGCTCAACATCCCAGAAATTTGGGCGTATCAAAAAGGGTGCTGAACGTCAACTCTGCAGCTTGAGACCATCTCTAAAGAGAAGCCATCCAGACAGTGTTAGAATATTCCTTCTTCAGCATCTTTTTCTCAGCGTCAACAACAACAACAACAAAGCTATAAACAAAGGGTTTGTCCTGCTGTTCTTGTTGCCCATGGGCCTCATTCAGCACTGGTCTGCATTTTGTATAGCCATTTACACCTGTGCACAGTTTAAAATCTATCATTTGAATTGGGTAGCAGCTTACACCCATTGGTGCACACAAGGCGGTAGAGAATCCGGGACCAGGTCTGGAATGCTCACTATCGTCAGCTGGGGTCTCACGTGCAGAGCATTTACCGAATCAGCTCCAAAGGGGAACAACGCTCTTCTGTTTCATCTCAGAACAGTATGGCCCTTCCTAACCATCAAAGCAACCAAGCACTTCAGAACCTACAACATATTTAGCTTCACAACTACCCTGTGAGACATGGAAGAGTTATTAATTCCCATTTTACAGATGGGGAACTGAGGTACAGTGAGGCTAAGCAATTTGCCTAACCTGGGGATTGAACCTTGGTCTCCTGAATCTCACATTAGTGCCATAACTAGTAGGCCATTCTCCCCCCCACAGCCTTCTATGTTTAAGAGGAAAACACTTAAACACCACACCCTTCCCAACAATAGAACAAGAAATCAATAAAAGACATAATGATTAAGGGTCCGTTCTAGAAATAACAGATTTTTTGGGGCACTACTAAAACCAATATCTCATTGCTTTACATACATATAACGAGATGGGCTCCTGCCCCAAATCAGGGGTTCTCACAACAACTCTTGCTTAATTAACTTTAGAAAAAACAAATAAATATACACATATACACATCCAAATCCTTTTAATTTATTGGTGTAGGGTTTGGTTTTTTTGTGGACTCAATAATAAAAATAATGCAGTGAAAAGTGATATTTGTATGTTCGTTAATACCACTTTTCACAGCACTCCTAGTAGGCTGGCTGTGAGGCTGTGATAAGTAATATTAACAAACATACAAGTATCACTTATCACAGCCTCCCAGCCAACTAGTAAGTCTGCTGTGAAAAGTGATACTTGCATGTTTAATATTACTTTTATCAGTAAGCCCCAGGACAAATTAAGCCCTGGATTTGGGGGGGGGGAGAAAGGGTCAGAGGGGGAGGCAGCAGGGGCCAGGGCGATGAGGGGGTGGGGATGGTGAGCCAACATGGCTGGAGGCGGGGATCAGCACCCGCCGCTGCATGGTCAGAGCTGCCACGCAGCTGAAATTGGGAGTTGGAGCCTGCTGCCACATGGTCTGGGCCAGGGGACAGCAGCCAGGGCCGGCACCCACTGCCACATGGCTGGAGCCAGGGGCCAGAGCCCGAAGCTAGGGCCACATGGCCAGAGCTGAGGCTTGGCGCCCGAAATCCCGCTGCTGGAACCTGCCAACCAACCACCCCAGGGCTGAAGCCGAGGGCTCCCCCTGCCTCCAAGGTGGGTCGAGAACTCACCTAGCTTCTGCAAAGTTGTGCCCTACCCGTCTCCAGAGGCGGTGCAGGGCAGCACATCCAGGAGCAACATGGAGGGAGGGGTAGAGGCTGATACCCACCCTCCCCCCTGCCCCATCACTGCCCAGGAGGCTGTCGTGGCTGCAGGAAAAGAAAATGGCCACATTTGAGAAACGCTACCCTAAACAGTGTACAAGCTAAATAGATAGATGAGGAAGAGGTAACTCTTAAATACTAAATCTCATAGAACTAGAATCTTCCTGAGCAAAGGACAGACTCCTTTATGCACCTGTGCCATTGTACTAGTTCACCCACAATTTAACACTTCATTTTATTTGTTTTTCCAAGATTTTATTTAGTCTTAGTATAACCATAGTGCCTCAGAATCCCAATCATGGACCAGGACCCCACTGTGCTAAGTGCTGTAAAAACCCAGAACAAAGAGACGGTCGCTGCCCCAAGGAGTTTACAATCTTCCTTATTTGTTTTGTATTACCCTTTTTTCATTTAGAGTATGTTATCAACCCTTACTACTTTTATCTGTTTCCTATAATATAACCAACCCCCCTCCTGTTTTCTTACCTAATACCCCTTACTCCCCACACTACTTAAAAAAAAATCCCCTTAACTAGGAGTAACTTTAGACATTAACAGCAAACTCAAGATATATCTTTACTGCACAATCAACCTGGACTCTTACCAGGATTTTAACACAAACCCTCCTACCATTCACACATATCCGAGTTTGGAGGGCGTTAAGCCCAACCTAGTTTACCTAACTGGGGGTATGAATTAGAGTCTAGGTTCCACTTTACCTTGAGCTGGAATTTACCCACTTTTCAGTGAGGCTAAATCACGAAGGTGCTGCTAGTCCTCCAATACCTTCTCACAATTCCTTGTAAAAGGACATGTTCTCTTTGTAGTTGACACAATGGACTGGGAAAGAATCCTAGATCATCTCAGCACAAAGAGATGAAGATTACTTACCAGTAACTGGAAGTTCTTTGACATGTGTGGTCCCTATCTGTATACCACCCATGCGCTACACATGTGCACCATGCGCAGGACTCTGGAATCTTTTTCCGGCAGTCCCTGTTGGCCCGCACATGCACTGTTGTTCTCCTCATGTTTTGAACCAAGGACATCAAAGGTGGTATGGGTCAACGCATCTCCAGTTTCCAGTTCTTACCACAGTTCAAAATAATCTGCAGCAGAGGAGAGGGAGGGTGGGTCATAGAATACAGACAGGGACCACACATCTTGAAGAACCTCAAGTTACAGGTAAATAACTGCCACTTCTTCTTCAAGTGATGGTCCCTATGTATGTTCCACATGTTGGTGATTAACAAGCAGTATTAAAACAGGCTGTGGGTGCAGAAGTAATAGCTGGTTGTAGTACTGCTGTCCCCACAGTTATACCCGCAGTTGATGACTTGTGAAGGGATGCAAAGAACTCCAAGTAGCTGCCCTATGTATTTCTACGAGTGAACATAAGAACATAAGACTGGCCATACTGGGTTAGACCAAAGGTCCATCCAGCCCAGTATCCTGTCTGCCGACAGTGGCCAATGCCCGGTGCTCCAGAGGGAGTGAACCTAACAGGTAATGATCAAGTGATCTCTCTCCTGCCATCCATCTCCACCCTCTGACAGACAGAGGCTAGGGACACCAACCTGGCTAATAGCCATTAATGGACTTAACCTCCATGATTTATCTAGTTCTCTTCGAAACCCTGTTATAGTCCTAGTCTTCACAACCTCCTCAGGCAAGGAGTTCCACAGGCTGACTGTGCGCTGCATGAAAAACTTCCTTTTATTTGTTTTAAACCTGCTGTCCATTAATTTCATTTGGTGGCCCCTAGTTCTTATATTATGGGAACAAGTAAATAACTTTTCCTTATTCACTTTCTCCACACCACTGATGATTTTATATATCTCTATCATATCCCCTCTTATTCTCCCCTTTTCCAAGCTGAAAAGTCCTAGCCTCTTTAATCTCTCTTCATAGGGGACCCATTCCAAATGCCTAATCATTTTAGTTGCCCTTCTCTGAACCTTTTCTAATGCCAGTATATCTTTTTTGAGATGAGGAGGCTGCCTCAGTTCGCCTCATGGTAAGGCCAGCCCTGCTTCTGTTCCCAAACGTGTGCTCAGAGGGGGGAGGGATAGCTCAGTGGTTTGAGCATCAGCCTGCTAAACCCAGGGTTGCGAGTTCAATCCTTGAGGGGGCTACTTAGGGATCTGGGGCAAAATCAGTGAAGGCAGGGGGCTGGACTTGATGACCTTTCGGGGTCCCTTCCAGCTCTATGAGATAGGTATATCTCCATACACTTAAAGATGATAAAGTCATTGCAGAGAAATGAAATTAATTCTTTACTTCAGTCTTCACAGCTGAGAATATTAGGGAGATTCCCAAACCTGAGCCATCCTTTGTAGGTGACAAATCCGAGGAATTGTCACAGATTGAAGTGTCATTAGAGGTGGTTTTGGAATTAATTGATAAACTTAACAGTAACAAGTCACCAGACCAGATGGCATTCACCCTAGAGTTCTGAAATTGCAGAACTATTAACTATGGTTTGTAACCTGTCCTTTAAATCAGCTTCTGTACCCAATGACTGGAAGATAGCTAATATAATGCCACTATTTAAAAAGGGCTCTAGAGGTGATCCCGGCAATTACAGACCGGTAAGTCTAACGTCAGTACCAGGCAAATTAGTTGAAACAATAGTAAAAAATAAAATTGGTACATCTCAGTGATGCAGCCGAAGTAGTTTGCCTTCTAGTGGGAAGAGCCCTCACCCTCTCGGGAGAGAGAATATAAGCTAGTTGGTAACTGTAAGCAGAGTCAGGATGAGCTCTACCCTGACATCTGGTGGTGAATTATGGCAAGTGTGGAAAAGAACTCCAGGGGCTGATCTTGTTTGCATAGGCACACCCACTCGCCTGGCATGAAACAACAGCAACTCAAAGTGGTTACTTTGGCTGGTGTGGGATCCCCAGTTTTCTCTGTTATTGGGGCAGGAAGAATAAAGTTTTCTTACCCTGATTCTGTGAATCAAGGCCAGTGGAACTGTTGTATGACAGAAGGACTGAGTGAGTCCTTCACCATTACCTAAGTAGCACTTGCTTGACAAGGGGCATGGGTTACAACTCCCAGTGAATGGAGAGAGGATGGGGATAGGTATTATTTGTACCTGATGGTATAGGTCCCCTCTGAGGGCTTGACACACCAATTGCAGTACCTCCTCTCTCCACTGTTGAATGTCAGAGCTAACTTTGATTCCATTAGGAGTCTAGTTACAGGCTGCTGAGCTGAATTCACTTTGGTCCAATGGTGCACTAGCACTGGGGCTCCCCTACTATGAGCTGAAATTGCTAAGAGCTGAAATCACAAGAGCTAAAGTTCTTAAGAGCTGAGATCACCGAGTGCTGTGTTAACTAGTGGGGGGAGCCTGAAGCTATATTGCTAAGCAGCTGGTGGAGCAATTTGTGGGGACGACTGGAGGAGCAGCGAGCGGCGCGGGGCCAGTTGGAGCGGCCCAAGGAACGGTGAGCGGAGCACTTTGTGGGACATCAGGAAGTGGACTGGCTTGTGGTGAAGGCTGTGGCGGAATCCCATGGAGAGACGGCCGGCCAGCCTCGGATCACGTAAGGTGCCCCTTAACACCCTGCGTGCCCCCCCCTTTTACTCTGGGGCTGCACTGACCAGGGACAGAGACTTTGGGGTCTGTTGGACTTTGGGTGGTTGCTGGACCCAAGAGACTTTGGGGGTGTTGGACTTTGGGGACTCTGGGTGATTTTTGGGTTGCTGGATTCAAGAACCCAAAGGGAAAGGACACAGCCCAATTTGCTGGGGTGGGTTTTTTGCTCATGGTTTGTGTTATGAATCCTGGTTGTGGTGTTTTTTCAATTTAATGCTGATGTCGTTTACCTCATGTTATTAAACATTTTCTGTCACACTCAGACTCCGTGCTTGCGAGAGGGGAAGTATTGCCTCTTAGAGGCACCCGAGGGGGGTATGTAATTGTCCCAGGTCATTGAGTGGGGGCTCGAGCCGGTTTTGCATTGCGTTATTGAAACGGAACCCCTAGATACAGAACCCGGCCCTTGTTGCTGCCAACTTAGATGGGCAGAAGGGTTACATAACAAAGGATAATACACACCAAGATCCATTCTGAAAGTCTCTGCACAGATATAGCTTGACCCCATGATAGCTCTGCTATGGTAACAAATAGTTTAAGTGTCTTCCTAACATCCTTTGTTCTTTGCAGATAAATGGCCAAAGGCCTTCAGTTCTCAAGAGAATGCAGACGTCTCTCTTCATCTGAGGCATGAGGTTTTGGAAAAAATACTGGTAAATAGACTGCCTGACACACATGAAACTTGGAAACTACGTTAGGAACAAATCTAGGGTGGGGTTGTGATGAGAGTTTTTTTTTTTTTTTTATAGAAGGTATATGGTGGGTACACCATGAGCGCTCCCAGCTTGCTGATCATTCTAGCTGACGTTATAGCTATTAGAAAGACCACCTTCATGAACAAATGGGACACAGAGAATGTAGCTAGAGGCTCAAGGGTTTAGTCAGAGAAAACAGGACAAAGTTGAGGTCCCATTGGTGCAAACTTCACCAGTGCTGGAAAGAATCTGAGAATCCCCTTCAGAAATCTAGTTGTGACAGGATGAGTGAAGATTGCATAGATATCCACCATATGGTGAAAAGTGCTGTAGTTGCTGCCATAATCTTCTGTTTGACTTTCATTGACAGTAACTATGATCTCATTTTGAATTATTTTTCCAAGGTAGTGGTGTGTGTACATTTCTTGGGTGGTGACTCTTCTTAGACGCTCCTGGAGTACAGCAGCAAACCAGACATCAGCTCCACAATTTTAAGGAAGTTTCCACATACAGCTGGTCTGAAGTGCCACACAGTGCTAGGTTTTGGGTAGCAAGCATTCTCACAATGGCAATGAGCCTTTTCAGAACATTTTGCCAGTAAAGAGACTGATGCAATCTTCTCTTGATGCTGATCATCATCTATGGTGGCCTTTAACCTTAGTCTTATCTCAAGCTCTTTTCACCTATGGAATGCTCTCTGGTGATTTGCTGCCTTCTCATGGCATGCCAGATTTCTAGCCAGATTTTTCCAGACCTTCGTTCCCGTAGACCCCAATGCGGCTGGAACATTAGACTGGAAGTGTTTGCAACAAACAGTATGCAGCATTCTGGGTTTTTGAGTACATAAGCCATGGCCTTTCCACTTTGTCACCATTGGGGATTTCACACCAGTAATGTGTTGGATGGAAACTTCTATTTTCATTGTCTTCCGGGAACATGAAGTTTTTCACTTGCTGTGGCCTATGCAGTACAAGGAAGTCCCTCAGGCTACTGCTCAAGTGGGTCCACAGTCCTGGACCATCTAGAGTTAAGGAACTAAACTCTGCAGCAGCTGTTTCTTGTGCCTCCACCACACTCTTCTCTGATCTACCCTTTTCTTCAGGAATGTGCAGATTACATCCATTTGAGATGGAGATATGGATGCTGCAGTAGCTGCCAGGTCACCTGCACTCTGACTAACTGGAAGATCAGGCATCTCACATCCTCACGGGGGCCAGAAGGCTCACCGTGAACATTTGTGTCTATGGATCTCAGGAGAGCTCCTTCCGCTTAGATAGAAAAACTTCCTTTGCTTTTTTTCTTTTTCTGAATGTTGTCCCAGAGGGGCGTTTTCTTCTTTCACTCATGACTGCTTTCAACACTCAGTTGAAGGGGACAAATAAGCAGGTTGGTAGCAGGGCCTGAGTGAGGGAAGATATCAGCGTCATAAGGGCCTAACTGGCTCCTACTACTTCAGTTGACTGCCTGTTCTCCTCAAGTGGGTTCAAGGAAGCAGCAGGAAACAGGAAGCTCCCTGAGAAGCTGGTGTTAATCAGTCCAGGCTCCTGGGGGTGCTAGAAAGGTACATAAGAGGCTCCTCCTCTCTCTCTCCCTGCAGCTCCTGCTACTTTCTGTTATTCCCTCTCACCTTTTCTCCTGCCTGACTTTTATGTCTCTTGTGCCCTCCTTCCTCCAGCACAGCACTCCACCATCTCTGTGCATCTAGAGCAAAGAGAATACATATGCACCAGCAGCAGACACAATTTTCTACACTCTGGGTCCTAGAGGCGCCCCCCGCCCCCACAGTCTGGCATCTGAGGTGGCCACCTCAGTTCGCCTCATGGTAAGGCCAGCCCTGCTTCTGTTCCCAAACTTGTGCTCAGAAGGGCACTGCCTGCTTAGTTAGGGTGGGTGGGTGGGGGTTTGTGCCCAGCCCAGATATGACTGGGGCTTCATTGCCTTCTCTATGAGATGTTATCTGACTCTCAGTTCCTGACTTGCACAAGTTCGGGGGGAGGGGGGAGAGTGGCAGATGCTGCACTTGGCAGAAATGCAAGCTTCACCCGGGCAGTAGAAGCAGCGTTGATGTTTGTCACTGAGGCAGGGTGCAGAGCAAGGAGTGCTTAAGCAGCTCCCTGCCACCCTCACCCAATTAGGGAGTAGATTAGAGCTAGAAACAGCTGCCAGCCTAATTAGCCAGTGGCTATAAAGGCTGGGAGGGAGAAAGGAAAGTAAGGGGGGGGGGGGGGGGAGAAGACAAAGGGAGAGGCCAGATGCCTCTGGGCTGCTGCTTGTGAAGCCTGGCTGTAAAATCCTGTATATAGATAGTAAGGTGGTGGTGGGAAATAGATATAAATAAAATACACTGGTGATTGCATCAACTTGAGGCATCTCTGACAGGTTTGTGAGGGCAGCACGGGCAGAAGCAAGAGGGACTCAGCTGCGCCTCGCTACAGTCACTCACTAAAAAGGAGCAAGGGCAGGAGAAACAGTGTTTGAACCCTGATCATAATTCTGGATTTCTTGCAAGGAAAAAGTTCCTCAATGGGAAAAATAATGGAGAAAAATATTATCTAACTATACTATGTAGACTATACTATAAAAAGCTACTAAGAAACTATATACAACATTTTACAGCAATGACACGGGGGGGAGGGGGAAGAAGAGCTAAGGATACCAAAGATTCCAGCTCAGACCATGCGGCGGTAAGAAGGACTTGGAAAGGCATCGGTCCGCACCACCTTTTAAGCCCTCAGTTCACAGCACAAGTTCATGGCACATGTGCAGGCCAATGGACACAGCTAGCAAAAAAATTCAAGACTCAGTCACGTGGTGTGCATGTATATTCCACATGTGGACACATAGGGACCATCACTTGAAGAATCTTGGAATACACCCTCTGATAGACATGCAAGTGCAGAAACAGCAAAGGCACATTAACATGAGTAGGATTTTGCTGTGAGAATGCGGACACCTGGGCTAGTCTAACCGGGTGCCCTGACCTGGGTGCCAATCTCACTGGTTAATTGTGCAGCAAATCTTCAAAGGCTGGGAGAGCTGTTCAAATCTCTGAACTGGGGTATTGCCTTGATTACATGTTCTGGTGCATATGTATGAATTCCTACTATAGACATTATTAGAAACTAGGTTTAACCTGTTTACAAGTAGGGGTTGGTACTAGTGCAGCTATGCAGGTGACTAGCCAGAGATGGCTGTAACCATGACAAATTCCCAACATAGAGAAGGCCTTAGTAATATTAAAATCCTCAACAGGACTTCATCAGCACAAGCTGGTATGAAGCTACTACTCTGACTCTTATTCCTTTTCATATTTATATCATTAACCTTTTAAAAAGAAAGTTGTGAAGATGGATGTTGTGAAGGCCAAGACTATAACAGGGTTCAGAAAAGAATTAGATACATTCATGGAGGATAGGTCCATCAATGGCTATTAGCCAGGATGGGCAGGGATAGTGTCCCTAATCTGTTTGCCAGATGCTGGGAACGGGCAACAGGGGATGGATCACTTGATTACCTGTTCTGTTCATTCCCTCTAGGACACCCAGCCTTGGCCACTGTTGGAAGACAGGATACTAGGCTAGATGGACCTTTGGTCTGACCCCGTATGGCCGTTCTTATGTTCTTAAATGAATTTCTAGTCTGTTGCCCCAGTGTCACAGACCTTGTAGGAGCCTTGCAGTAGAATATAGACCAAGTGTGCCGGATAGAATGACATACAACAATGACAGAGTTGTGTGCTAACAAGAGCTAAATGCACACTCCACATCCTCCTGCTCCTCAGTAGAGGAGAGGTAGGAAACTAGGAGTTACCCTGATCTCAGTTCTTGCCTCACCTGAAAAGCCAAGGGCCTGCCTCTCACATCTCAAAAGAGCTAGTGTTTTTGAATTTGAGATCAGCTATATGCTTTGGAGGAGGAAAAATGAAGGGAAGGTGAGGCTTGAGGTAAATCTTAGGGAGAGTTGTTAGACTGGAGAGAATGGTTTGGGGCAGGACAAATCTGAGGCTGCCGGTCTTGATGTTATCTGTGAGGGTCAGAGTTCAGTTCAAGTTCGATGGAAATGCCAGAATATGCTGGCCCAGAGGGTACAGTTCAGATCTTTATGGATAGTGTTACTAGAGGAAGGAGAAATCCAGTTATTAATTATTTGTATTATCACAGCAACTAGGAACCGTAATCATAGACCTTGTGCCAGTGCTGTACTACCCCAAAGTTCCTAGAACACCATGATTGCTGAAGAAAGGTATTGCGGGATAAATGGATAGAAAGGAATTAGGATTAGAGATTGTTGATTGTGGAGTAAGGAGTTTGAGTGAAGTCACACAAATGGGTATAAAGATAAAGAAAGAGCAAAGAAGAAATGGATGAGAAGGAAATAGAAACAGAGAAAGGAGAGACATGGGAAGCAAGAATGAAAAAAACAAAGTACACAATAGAAAACAAAGTGAAGGAAAAAGGAAAGGAAAGCAAAAGTATAACAGCTATAGTATAATAAACATTTTAGAATTTAGTAGAAACCTGAGGCAAACTTACAATAGAATACATACAATTTGCATGCATATATAAAAAAAATTCTCTGTACATAAACATTCTTTGAATTCATGTGCGACAGCTTTTGATAGCATACATCCCCTCCATGGAGGCTGTTACCATCCCTGTCAAGCCTGACATTTTTGTCTTTAGAATTACTGCAAAAGTAGCATGTATTTCCAAAAACATTTTCAGACAGGATCCACTTCTTGACACCTCTGTAAATGTATTATTCTTCCTACATCACCCTAGACCTTCTTTGCAGTGGTCTGAAGGATGGTCAGAAACTATTATACAGACCAATTTGAACCTGTGGCCCCAGCCATGAAGAAAGCTTAGCTAGCCTCAGCCCCTACAGCAGGTCCAGAAAGAGCAGAGGGGAATGGAGGGATTTGATTATTACAATTAATAAACGCTTTTCACGGGGGCTCCAACCATTCTGGAAGCTTGAAAACCACCTACCTAGTTCATCTACCTGCCAATGATGTTCTTTACACTCTATTCTCCTACTGCTTTCTTAGGTAACAGATTGTTGACATGGTGCTATGAATATTCGGTCTTGGGGATAAGGCTAGGCTTTATTTAAGCTTTATGAGATCAAGATGAAAAACAGATCCCAGTGGCATTCCTATCACCCTATACCTGTATCTATAGTACTGCTGCCTTTATTAGGTGTTCGATTACACCTTCATCCATTCAGACACCAGTTTCCAGGCCAAATATTGAAAGTGGATGCTGGGTGAGCCAACTGACTTTTACACCTTAGGCTGCTTCAGAAGCAAACAGATTCTAAGGGTGCTTTGGCTCCATGGCACATAACTGCAGTCAGATGCTTTTCCCTGCGTCATCTATACATAGGCTACTTTCCCACCTAAAGGCATTATGAATGTCAGTTTTGGGCAGGAAGACTGATGAGACAAAAGTTGCTTGTAGAGGTCTCTCAGAGAAATCAGTTACCAAAACACCTATGAGGTTGTGGGTGCAGGAATTATTTTTTCACAACTTACATAGGATTCATGTTGAACTTCCAGTGACTATGGAATTGAGGCTAGTAGCATTCAAAGAGAAAAACTAATTTATGTTAAATGGATTTTCTACTTTAAAATTGTGTGGCCATAGACTCTGCAAAAAATTAAAACCAAAGGCAAGTGTGTACAAAATAATTTATTACAGCATAACATATGTTGGCATTATTTTACAGTGAGTTTTTCATTCAACAATTTTGAATCTAAACAGATGACACACAAAGGAGACCATTTTAATTAGAACAGTTTATTTGTCTTAATAAAATCCCCCTTCATGAACTTATATTAGCCTTAGAGGGGCTAGTTAATATTACTGAAAATATTTACATTACAGTGAAATAAAAACAAATCTGATTGAATGATTCCATTGCCGTTTCCAGAAAAATGTATTTTCTGAACAAGCCTCAGTATACTTAGGTTTTGATAGCAGTTCTTGTAGAACGCAAAGCTGTCATATGTAGCCATTTTGTCCAGCAATATTATGCTTTAAAACAGCTATATTAAGTTCAGACTTTCATTTTGATGTGTTGTATATTTTATGCACTATTAGTTAATGCACCAGAACACAGAATAAGAAAGAGGTTCATTGTGATTTGTAGTCAGCCTATTTGTGCTCCCTTAAATAGTTTTTTAAATATAAAATGCACTCCTCAACTACTAGTTGCTTTTGTAGCACTTAAAGCAATAGTATTTAGGCAAGAGAAGTATTACATTTATCGGCTATAAGTCCACACCTAAGACTTTTAATGGAGGTATACAGTAAACTTACCAGTGAATTTTTATGATCCTGAGGAGAACCATATTCCCCATTATTGTACCTTATGCATCTGCCCAAAACTGGAGTAGCTTTTCCAAACCAATAAGTGGCAGTGAAAAAAGAAAGAAGACAGGCAGACAGACAATGGTATCTAAACAGGATCATATTCACTATTATTTCAGGGAATTACATGTACTCAACTGTTTTTTAAAATGTTAAACCATTCAAAAACATAAGGAAACAATAGCTATGGAACAAAAGGTAGAAAGAAAAGAGTTTTTGAAAACTCTTACCATCAATTTTTAACCAAACCTCCATATCCACCAGCACTAGTTCCATATAAGACACAGAATTGACAAGAAACATGCAAACAGCCAACATTTACAGTTATGTGCTTCAAAAGAAACCAAAATGACCAAACTTAAAGAAACCAAAACAAACAGAAAAAGATGAGGGGATGATACAAGCAGCACTTTTCAGTCTTAATTTGCTAAAATCTGCTCAACTGATAATTTCATTACCAAGAAATTATACTTATTTCTATATATAACAACATTAGGTGAAAGTAGTCTTTAATGTCGATAATTTGGGGATTTTGTTGTTGAATTTGGGGATTTTAAAAGACTTAAAACAGTACAAGAATAAACATGACAAATGTTGATTAGAGATAATGTTTACATAAACATTGGCAGTTCTTTTTGGATGAAAAACACGCTAATAGCATACTCCATTTTCATTTAACCATCCAAATATTTCATTTTATACCTGTAAGATATAAAAACTGCATCCTGGAAAAGTAAACCTGATCTGCATCCCACCAGTCTGTAGGTATAGTCCAATATTTTATTTGTACACTACTTCAAATTTCATTGGACAGCACATCATGGTTAACGGCTGTATGGTTCACTGATGCAAAGCTACTGTCATCCTCATTTGTGGCAGGCATAAAGGCAGACGTAAAAGGAAACAGTTTATGACATGCTGTCCGATACTCTTCATATTGGGTATGGCAGCTTCCGAAGCTGCCATCAAGCAGTGCCTCGAAAACCTTTGTTAAAGTCTAAAGAAACAAGAGCAACAGTTAAGTTTAGACTATTTTATTGCCAAAGAAAACATGGGGCTCTCTAAATCTCGCTTGCATAATTAATGAATGTTGTGCCCTCTGCTGGCAATAAGTCTCATTGTCCTTGTTTACAGAGGTCTGACATCAATATAACTTTAACCAAAATAAAAATATTCCTTTTAATATTAATAATCAAGATTCAGAAAAATTAACTGTACATGTATCTTGCACTTCGTATAACACACCTACTTTGTCCCTAAATATACAAAGAGGTTACAATTAAATTAGTTTACCTTCACATTTTTGTCTCTCATAGTTTCATCTAATCTAGTAGCAATAGCAATAGCTTTCTCTTGTCTTGATTTGTCCAGGAAATACATCATCTTAGCACCTTAAGCATAAGGGGAAAAAAACAAACATTTGATCAGATACTGACAACATACAAGTACAATACTTGATTTATTGTAAAATTATAAACTGATTCAGAAAACAATCCAAAAACAAAAAGGAAGATATTATGGATTGGGGCTTTCTACAGATTTTAGAACATATAATTGTTTCCATCCATTATATTTTGTATAAGAAAATTATATTTTCACATTTTACTTATTATAAGTGATGACACAGCAAAAATATTTGACATTAAGAGCATAAGGATAAAGTAAAGCTGTAGCTCTGCTACTGACAAAAATGAAATGCTCACTGGAAACTTTGTTTCAAGTTTTCACTAAAATGTTATTAAAAATAGGATGCCTGAGGCAAGAGTTAATAAGGCAAGAGAGGTCAACAGGCAGAATAGGGAAACAATATCTAGATAACTAAGTCATTCAAGTCAGCATGCTAGTTGAGATGCACCCTACAATGATAAAGGAACTGGCAGATGTCTTTTTAGAACTATTGTGAATTATTTTTTAAAAAGCTCTGGAGTTAAGGTGAGCTGCTAGAATAATGATAACTAATAGTGTTGGCAGGTATGACAGGTCTTTAAGCGACTTATCAGAAGAATTACAAATTTATGTAATTTGGCATCCTACCGGAATAAGTCCAATGGCATGAACAGACATTTCCCCTCTCCCAAATATGCAACACACACAAACTAAATAAGCACACAACCTACTAGCAAGGAAAAAAATATCATAAAAAGTATGGTTTTGACCTAAAAAGTAACTAAGTAAAAGCAGCACCATCTTACTTAGATCCATTCCTTGTCTGTAATTCAGTCTCATATTTGCTTACTATATTCTTTTCTCAAGAAGTTTTTATAGCTTTTTATTCCTGATTGCTCTACAGGCTCCTACACAACGAATGGGGACAGATAGGTGCCTAAAAATATAATCCACAAAACCCAGCATGCTAGGTGGGGAGCTGGGTACGTAAGCTAATAGAAGATGCTGAGAAGTGTGTGGGCTAAGCGCCGACCCTCTCATGGAAATAGGCGCTTCCCTGCAGCCTGGACTCATGTGCCTATCTCTACTTGCAATCCGTCATTACCTAGTGTTGTGAATAGCAGCAGTGAAAGTTACTAGTCTTGTTCTTTCATTCTGTTGCTGCTGCTTTGAAAAGCTATGAGCAGAAGCAGAGGCACTCCAGCTGAGTGGAAAATAAGGAGCGAGGATTGTTTACATTACAAAAGTTTTTTGAGACCACAACGGATAGAATCTTATGGTTTTTTTTTAAAATAAATCCTGTAGAAACGGAAAGCTTCCCACATGAGGCAGAGAGTGGGCAAGTGGATTACTAAAGCCCTTCAAACAAGCAGAAATGTCAAAAATAATTTGCATCTGAGCCTCTGACATATTCTGATTGGAATGAAGTACAGAGAAAGACATTAAGTTAATTATTTACCATCATTTAACATTTTCATAGCATCAAAATAAACAAACCTGAGAGCAGATGCAGAATGGAGGTAGCATTATATTTGAGAAACTCTTCATTAAAACTTTCCAAATCTTTGTTAACAAAAATTTTCTGCATTTCTTGAGTTAGGACCTTGTTCACAATTTCTGGGAGATTACTATGATCAGATACTTAGGAAAAGAAAAGCAGAAAAAGTTACCATTGCTGCTATTGTTCTAGAGAAACTTCACGTCTGCAAATGCACCTCTTTAGCATGCACACACACACACACACACTTTATGATTGAAATCAGTATTACAGAAGTCAATATTTTACCATCTTTGGTTTTCAGCAAAACATTAAATGGCTTCAATAGGTTCTGATGAAATTCTGAACACTTTGTATATAAATGTAATTTTTTTGCCATGTGTGTCTATGTTACTTTAAATATTTTAGTGTTTCTATAGTATTTAGACACTATAAAATATCTACAGCAGTTTCATTGTACATACCAGATTTAGAGAATTTAATCAAACATTCATGTAGCCATGGGTTGTTATTGTTGATAGCAAAAGCTCTCTTGACAGACTGCAACATTAACAGAAACTTTCCTATGCAAAAAACAAGAACCAAAAAACCAAAACCAACGTTAAATACATCTCTAACTTTGTGTTCCTTTAAAAAAAATGGTGTCATTGCAGACACCAACCCAAATCCTTAACTTTCTCATAAACATACCCCCAAATGCTCCAAACCTTTAGATTTAGTTAAAAAAGTAAGTTAAGTACATTTTTACTCTTTTCTTTTCAGAAATTAAAAAAAAAAAAATCTGTTTTTTTACAAAATGATAGCAATATTTTCTGAAGGATCCAGCAACCATGTAACATAAGTATAATATTTAGGTGTCTATCTTTTACAGGAAGTTATATCCCCAAATCCTTTGCAGTTTCATTAGTAAATCTAATGCAAATATTAGAAACACTAAGTCTTATGCAGAATTGTCATATCAGTACTCTCAATACCCAGATATAAAACACATATAACGTGGCAGCCCCTAACATCATTCCATTATAAAAAAGCTGCTGCTCACTATTATTAGCAACATTGCATCAGGTACATTAGTCTAATTTTTTTTAATTGCTAAAGAATTACAACTAGAAATATTTTTTCCTCCATATCATCTAATTAGCATATAATCACAAATTCCTTTATTCTTAAAGTCAGTTTTAAGAACAAATTATGTGCTGCCAAACAAAGGTGACATGGCATACATTAAATTTTCTGTAATATTTATCCACTAACGCTGGGCATGATGGAAACTCTTGCCTCAGTATGTTAGTAAATGGAGACTACAGTTGGGTAAAAATAGGCTGAAATAAAGATTAGAACATTTGGAGAAAAAAATTAAAACTTGCATATACTTTACCTTTTCTAAAGTATATTTCAAATGCTAACAGATGTGTGTCTACATTATCTGCAACAAGATTCTTAAGTGGCATAAGGAACTTAATAGCTTCCTCTAATGGATTTTTGACCTGTTTTAATAGAAGACAAAATTAAAGTTACATAAAGGAGGCATCTATCACTACCATACATCTTTTAAAAAGATGAAGCTTTCCATGAAGCTCTACCACTATGCAGTGACAGATTAGCCCTTTTGTTTTTTGAACAAAAAAAAAAAAAAAAAACAAAAACAAACAACAACAAAAACCACACCCCTGTCCTGGTCCCACTATGCACAGCATGCAAAAGAGTGCTTCAATCACCTATCTGATTTCTAGAGTATTGGCACAAAACAGAAAAATCTTCATTTATACCCCAGAATGAATTATCTACAGAGTTTAAGAGATCACACAGCCAACCAATAAACCATGACGACACCTATCTGAAGTACAATCTTCCAGAAGTGTGTGGGGATGGGGTGGCCAAAGAATATCATAAGATGAAACTGTCATAAATTTTACATAACAAGTAACACAATGCTTACTCTTTCCAGTTTTTCAGGAATTAATTCTTCCTTGGGACCACTAGTTTCCTCCTCTTCCTCATCTCGTTTTTTCTTTTGAGTCTTTTGCTGTCGTTCTCTTTCTGCATGCTTTCTCTCCTCTTCAAGTTTAGCTTTCTTCTGTGCTCTTCTCTGCTTGCTAAGCATTTTTTTCAGTTCTTTGGCTGACAGGTTTTCTATAGATAAAATAAAATAGTTTAATTTAACGTCTGATTTATACATAGACTCAAAATTTCAATAATAATCTTGGTTTTTCCTCAAACAATATATGCGCATCTCTAGACTTTTCATATAGGGAAAGGAGAGATGTATTTATACAAAAATTTCAAAAAGAAACCTTTTCACTTATCAGTAAAATGCACCAATTACTACGTAGTCTAATATTACTGGACATTACACATCCAACACAAAACATTTTGTATCTTAAATGCCAAGGTTTATATAAATAATATAAAACTGAAAGTCCAGAAACTTAGAAGTATTCATTTAAACCATGAGTCAGATGAAATGCAAAATTTGGAAATCTCATTATATTATTTATATCCTTTGGACATTATTACTCATACAGGGCTTTTCATCCAAAGATCTCAGGTGGCCCAACAAAAGGTGGATGACATTTTTCTTGGAGGCTAAACTTAAATTCACCTATTACCCTTAGTTCAATATCATCTTAATGCTCTTGGTAAGATCTACTGGAAACCTCCTAAAACATTACTACTACACCGGAGGGTTTCCACCCTTTAAGTGCATAGACTTAAATTTAACTTAGAAGGTAGTATAACTATTATATAGCATAAATAATTTATATACAGCTAATGTACTAGGTGCTTTGTAGAGGAGCTTACGCTATAAACAGACAGACAACTTGGCGGAGAAAGGAAAAAAGTGACATAAGGGCATTGAGCTGTGCTGTAAAACATGCATCTTATTATACACTATATATTGTGTAATTTATTATACTCTGAAGGGAGGATAAGGATTTATTGGTCTCACATATGTCAATTCTTCCTGTCCTTTAAAAAAAATTAAATTATCATCTTTGAATTTCTTCCCCTTGGTCAATGCTGTCTCAATATTAAGATGCTCTGGATACATGCAATATTCTAGTTGCAGCATCACTGGTGCATAGGTGGGAAGTAAAATTTTTAGACGTTTTGCAGGCATACTGCATTTGAAGAACCTCATAACTAATTTACTCACTATTATTACCCCCTTAGATCCTTCTCATTTACACTTTGAGAAAATATTTTTCCCAATGAATACCAGTTTCAGATTTCCCAGATGTATTCACTTGTATTTTGCCAAGCTGAAGCTCAATTTATTTCCTGTACATAATTCTAACATCTCTACGTGTCTCTGTATGTTCTCCCCAGGCAGAGTGGTGGGTGTAAAATACCTAAAATTATTAATATACCATATATACTCGTTCATAAGCCGAATATTTTTGGTAAAAGAGTGACGCATCAAAGAGCGGGGGGTCGGCTTATAAACGGGGTCTACACTAAAATTTGATGATTTTAAACTCTATGGAATCATTGAATTGAATATCTAATACATCGTTGTTCTGTTTACCTGGCGCGTCTGCAGCCATGGAGCCCTTCAGCTCCCTGTGGCCACGGTTTGCTGTTCCTAGCCAATGGGAGCTGGCTGGGAACGGCAAACCGCAGCCACCGGGAGCTGAGGGGCTCCATGCCTGCAGACGCTCCAGGTAAACAAAACATCCCAACCTGCCAGCGGCTTACCCTGACGGCCAGGAGCCAAGGTTTGCCAACCCCTGAAATATAGGGTCAGCTTATGAAAGGGTCATACAGTTTTTGCTATTTTTACCTAACCATCTTGGGGGGTCAGCTTATAAACGAACGGGCTAATGAACAAGTATATACGGTATTAACTACATTAGGTCTAACACCAATTACTGCAGCAATCCATTGACTACCTTCCGGAACCTAAACTCAATACATGATTGTTTTATCATTACCTCTTCATTTATTATTTTCCTGGTTAAGATCTATGTAGTGGTGTTTATATCTAAAACAAGATAAAATTTTAGAAGGTATTTTATATACACCAAATACTTTACTAAATTCAACCGACATCTGTCTTTTGTTCAACTACTAGTTTTGTAATTTGATAAAAAAAGCTTGTCTGCAATAATATTTATTCTTGACTATTTCTTTTCAGTCACTGATCAAACATTCAAGGACAGAAAATGAAAACTTCTGTATGGTACAATATATAATAATTTTATAGCATGCAATGTTATTTAACGTGGTAAATTTTAATTTGTGTTATGTACACATTGGCCTGCATTACTGCCTAGGTACCTGAATTCACTTCTTGTTCTTTGCTTTCATTGGTCAGAGGATTATCATGTAGTTTCAAGTAGATTTCAATTGCTGATTGAGCAGCCTTGAAATAGAAGGCATGTTTCCTGAGAACATCTTCCAATCTCAGAAGGTCTACATAGGCCCGAAGAGTCATCTTTCTCATGCAGTATGTGTGGAAGTCAAACTGATCATCTGTTATCTCAAAAAAATGCTTTAAAAAAAACAAACCAAAAAACAAGATCATACTTAAATCTTTTCACTGATTTTCTGTTCATTACCATCTAGATACAAAGTGGAGTAACAATTAGCATTATTTGCAGCCCCGACATATCTACCATGGAAAATAAGAGAGAACCATTTACTGTAGAAATGTAGTTAAGAGAAATCTCCCCTCCATCTCTTTAAAAAAGAAAGCTAATTTAATTTACCCAAAAAACAAGCCCCCGTCTCGTTGATGCGAACAACAATTTTTATTGTTCCGATTCCATCAGAAAATACTACCCCATTTTATTTTGTTTTTAAACAGTGTCTAAATTTTTGACCAGATAGAAGAGAGATGGCACAAAGTAATGTAAGAATAGTTTTAGATAATAGCATGTCAAAAAGATTTATGGTGATTGGATTTTTCGTTTAATAAAAAAAATCTGTTATCCATTAAGTTAACCCGCTGATTGTATAGCATTTTTTAAAACTGCAATATCAAGATTTTTAAATGTGACGAATGGCATGCTGAACTGATTGATGCAACCAATATTTACACTGCATTATGAAAAAATTTATATAGGAAACAGATCAATCTTTTTACCTACTTACCCTTTCCACTTCATGACATTTTTTCAAGGCATCACCATACTTCGCTAATCTCTGATAAGCTGAAGCGCATTCAGTCTGGAACCACATACACTGCATCTCATTTAGATTTTCCATAGCAGATGTCCCTTCCTAAAATGAAGAGATTCATAAATTATTGGTTTAACCAGTTATCAACTGCTGTTTTTTTCCCCCTCACACGTGACTTTTGTTACTGAACAACCATTCATTCATCTATAAACACATTTGCAGTACAATAAAAAATGGCTATAATTGCAAAACCTCCCTTATTAAATAATTATTGACATTCTGAAAAAGAAAAAAATAACTTCTGCTCCAGCTGATTCTTCTTCCAGCCTCCTTGTTTCTTTAAGTGGTACTTCTGCAAAGCCACATGGGCACAGATTAATATACTTGAAAAATAATTCATTTTGCAGGGTAATATCTCAATATATTTTCAAGATAAATTCAAACAAGAAAAGAGACAATTCCCTCTTCTAAGATTAAGAGGAAGTGAAATATAAGACTAATTTTTATGAGAATCCTTAAGTTTTTGAAGGAGTAGTTTATTCTTTTTTGCCTGAATCAGAGGAAGCACCTGCTAGTTTAAAACCAACAGGTATATTTATTGGTTTGTTGACAGTACCTCTACTGACTTCAAACACAATTTTTATACTCTGGATTTGGAATATTAAAAAAAAATATATAAGGAGAATTGTAGAATTTTTGTTTTATAAATTTCAAGATTTTAGATCAATAAAAACTATTGAAAAAATTGGAAGGCACATTCTATAAACTATCAAAATAATGACATACAAGAAACCAAGTTTGCCACCAAATTCTCAAAACACTTAAGAGGAAAGGAAAACACTACTAAACAAATCTAATTCTGACATACAAGTTATTTAACACAAATGTATCTTTGGCTTAATTCTGTATTATCAATTAAACTATAGATACAGTAGATGGCATTACTACATATGAAGAAAATACTACAATTTTGTTCCATTAATAGAGGAAAATAAATATTTTTCTTCAAGTCAGCTGATAAAAATATCAATAAACATCTAGCTCAAAACTTTCATAGTCAGATTATTCAACAGAAGAGCCAAAGACTTCCATTGATATTCTAAGAAAAAAAGACATCTTGTTTTCCACAGTACAAAAAACTTTATACAGAAACTAAATAGCACGCTAAATCAAATTAAATCAAACCAGATCCTCCCCCACTCTGTTTATGGGAACCATCAGACTACACTGTGGATTTCTACAGTTTCTGGAAACTGACAAGCGGTGAGCACCTTAGGTAAGAGAATGGTATTTTTGAAGTACTGCTTAAATTTCTGGAACTATGCAAACTGTTTTGCAGTGAGAATCTTAGTTTTTATACTCACGTGAACGCAGACATCGTGGATTTTATAAGCAGGGGGCTACAAGCTAAGTTTTCAGGAGTGCATAAAAGTGGTTTAGTAAGCTAAATCCCACTTTCAAATTAAATCAATGGGAATTATGCACTTACTATTTAGGTGTTTTTGAAAATCCTAATAGATGTCTATCTGCATCTTTAGGTGCCAAAATAGCTTTGAAAATCTAGCCCTTAGAAGCCTAAGTCTTATTGAAATGACTTGGATTCAACATGAACAATTTGAAATGCAGCAGATTTGTTCTTAAACAATTAGTCCAAGTTACATAGCTTGACAATGACAATTTTCCAAGACAAGATAGCTATCAAGTGTGTTCCACAAAGTGATTTACTCCTGTACATGTGGCAATGAATAAACATTTCTGGCATAACATCTGTGCTACATCATAGTCTGCTAGAAAATTATTTATTACTAATATTAAGTTATAATTACACAGGCAAGCATACCTTAACAATGAACAAATATCTCTAAATGGATAGATTTCTGTTGTCACTCAAATCAGTTACTCTGGCAGAGATGTGGTATCAGATACTTACATCGGATATATGTGATTTTCCAAATGACAATACTACAAACCCCCTCTTTAAAACAATATTTCCTACCCTTGTAAACTTGGAACACATCTCCTCTGCATCTTTCACCATATTTGCTCGGAGCATATATTTTGCACATTTGGAGTTGATGAATCTATCTGCTGTATCCAAAGACTGTGCTTCATCCATCCATTTGGCAGCTTCCTTGAGATTACCTACATGCTGTTATGGGGGAAAAAGTCAGTTATATTTCATTATTAAATACATTTTTGACTAAATATAGACATTTATAGCTATTAGTACTTTGGCACCAGGATTTATAAGCACCTTAGAAATATTAAGGATAGATTTTAGTCTTTTTTTCCTGTGGACTTTCCAAAATGACCACTCATCGTAAGTTATCATGCTTTACTCCATATTATAAACAAACTGGAAAGTGTGTTTACATTTTCTGATTGACAGAAGAGTGTCCAATAAAAAACAGAACAAATGATCATGCCCAAAACCAGATAATCACACTTCTGAAAATTTCAACTGAGTAAGGGACCTCTCATAGCCTAAAATTAGACACATTTAATTCAACTTTTTTACCTTGTAAATTTTTGCTTTTAAATAGAACAGTTCTATTAATGTTGGAGTGCTTGCAATTGCAGCATTAATGTATTCCAAGGCCAATGAACACTGGCCAAGTTTGTCAAAGTGCTGTGCCAGGAAATAACGAACCCAAAGTAGTGTCGTTGGGGGCTCCTTCTCTCCATTTTCTGTAACAAAACAGATATAAAATTACAGTGGCCAATAAGGCTGAAGACTTCATTTGGGGAAAAAAACAAAAAAAACTTGACAAATTCAGCAAATATTTGCTAAATTGTTTTTATTTGCAAAAAGGTAGAGATATAACTATTCTCTGGCAAAAGGTAGCAGCACTCCAACAATTATTGATAACTGTTAATACAGGGATTAGTAACTGAAATGTAATTTTAATACCTGTCTATTGAAACTTACCATATGGACTAAAAAAGTCACAGGTTTTCAGAGAGGCTTCGTAACCAGTAACAAGTTCTTGAATTATTTCTACCTATATATGAAAAATATAAATTTAAAGGTTTGCCTTAAAATACTATAAATGTTGGAAATAGGATCATGTTCACATTTTTACAGTTATAGCAAATCACCTAAAAATACACTGAAGCAGTGTTTATGGAACTACACTAAAATAAACAGACACTTAACTGGGAAAAATAGTGGATGGATCACGTGTGTATTCTAGAAGCAGCAACGAGGCGTGAGGCCAGGCTGCAGAGCCAGCGGAGCGCCTGAGGGTAGCGGTGTGCATGTGGCAGAAACAGCAATTGCTGTTCCTCATCACTTTCACAATATACCTTTTGTTCATCCATGGTAGCTGTTCTACATTTTCCCCCCACTACATATTCTTGAAAATGAACTATCAAAACTCAGTTAAATGTACTTGATTAATCACCCCCTCCCAAGGGCTGCTTAGGAAATTTTAGGTACTTCAATTTTTGAATGCCCAACTTGAGACAACTTGAAGAGGGTTTGTTTCTGAAGAGGGCTGCTTCTTGTAAGGATGAAGGGTGGAAAGGGGTCTCTGGCTGAGTCCCTGTGAAATGACTACTGGGAACGCTGCTGGGATTTTATTGAGTTATTAATGATGAGGGCAGTTAAAACTTAACTACCAGGTGGCAAATTTGTCACCTACACATGGAAGATATATAGCACAGCTATGCATAGTCCTAACTCAGGAAGTTCCTTCGAGAGGAAATATAACCAAACCTGGAGACAATGGGACTTTCTGTGCCTGCGTCCTGTAGATAATTAACTGATTGGTTTGCAAAATAATGCAAGGGGGGGAGCAAGTAGATGAACAATAAGGGGGTCATAAGAGGGACAGATACATGTAGCTTGCTAATTACGTATGGTAATGATAGCACATTTTGGCCAATCATAGAGCAATAGATTATCATAAGCAACTGCATATAATGCTTTGGTGTAAGTGTTTCCTTTGTTCTTGCTGACTTATGAGCTCGAACCCAATTGCAATTGAAATAAACGGATCGCCCCTCCCGGGGCTCCTTGCTTGATTAGCTGTGTCCGCCTCTCCTTATTCCTCAGCTGGAACGGACAGGAATTTCTAAGTTATACGACTTAGATTTTTAAAACTAAACAAAGAGGCCTGATTTTAAGAAGGTTGATGCTCAACACTTTTTGAAAATCAGGCCCCTTCAATGTCTGAAGTTGGTCACCCAAAAATTGAGGCACCTTAAATCAATAGTCTCTTGAAAACTTAGCCTACAACCTGAAATTTGCATTGTACAATCTTGACACAAATGCGCTCTCTGTGAGTAGTTGCGTAATATCATAAGAACCAATTCATTCTATTCTAGAGCAGACGACTTGGTAGTGCAATGCATCTACTCCTGAAAGCTTTAGAATTCTTTAGCACAATTCATTGTTTTGTAGCTAGGCTAATTGAGATTAAAAGTTGCCTTTCAAGTCTAGCAAGTATCCAACTTCTCAAGGGAACAAGAATAGAAATTAAGAGGAACAGAAAATTGTAATATGCATACAAAATACATTACATGCTGAAAAGCATTTATATTTTGGGCCGCGCATGGTGCATACGGGAGGGGACAACTCTATGGACCAGTTACATAAATACATTAGCTTTTCACCACCTAAAGATGGTGGAAAACCCTGCAAAATTAGCGAGATTTAAATCTGATGAAAAGTGCAACATTTTGAAGACATACTTTTAAAAGTATGAGAATTAAAACACAAAAACTAACTGTCACTCTAGACCACCAAGAGAAGTGGTCAGAAGGGCTTATTTTAGGTAAACACATACCTATCTTAATGTGCCAGGAAATACTAAGTCTCATTTTTCAAAGTAAATTATTTCACATTGGATCTGCTAAGTCCCATGAAGCCATTGTGAACTCTTCAAAGGGGGTTAGATTTATGAATGGTCATAAAGAGAGAGTTTTGGAAAAATCTCAACAGAAGTCGTGTTTTTGGTAAAAAAATAAAATAAAAATCTTAGGACTTACATACTAGCCCCTTTTCCCCCACATAGACCTAACTTTTAAAAAAGGAGAAAAAGTGCTGAAGAGCCACATTGTCTACTTGCCTAAGGAGAGGAAACATATTTAGTATTCCTCTCAGACCTGCCCGCTTCCATTTGTTGAAAGGACCTTTAAAGGACCAGCAGAAAACCTCTTATACAACCCCTTTCTTTTTTTAAGAGAATATTAAAATACTGAAAATATCAGTTTCCCCTTAAGCAGCAAGCTTGAGGTATATAGCTACACTACACAAACAGAACAAGCCACCTTTCCTTAGTGCTTTTCATTACTAATCTGAAGTGCTCCCAGACTTTAAATTCTTCTCATTTAACTACTGAAAAACTCAGATAATTTTTGTTGTGGTCAAGAAGCTTTACTAGCTTGAGAGTTATTTATGTCAAGAAGAATTAAATCTTCATACTGACTTCAGGAATATGGTTCATGAAGCATATTTAAATGTGAGCATTGTCTGGTTCCTAAAGTGACACAGATTCTACTAAATTGCACTCGCTCTTTAACAAGATGCTAAGTTCTTCCCCTGGCAGCCTCAGCTCACCGTGGTGCCAGCGCTCTGGGCGGCAGGGCTGCGAGCTCCTGCCAGGCAACAGCTGCAAGAGCCACCAGCCTGCCCCAGTGCTCTAGACTGCGCGTTGGCATGGCTGGCTCCAGCCGGGCAGCGCGGCTGCCAGTCCTGATGCTCTGAGTGGCATGGTAAGGGCCAGGGGAGCAGGGGTTCCGGGGGGCAGTCAGGGGATAGGGAGCAGGGGGTTGTTGAATAGGCGTGGGAGTCCCGGGGGCCCTGTCAGGGGACGGGGGTGTGGATAGGGGTTGGGGCAGTCAGGGGACAGGGAGTAGGGAGGGTTGGATAGGGAAGGTCCCAGGGGGGCAGTTAGGGGCAGGGGGTCCCAGGAGGGGGCAGTCAGGGGACAAGGAGCGGGGGGAATGGATGGGTCAGGGGTTCTGAGGGGGGGGCAGTCAAGGGTGGGAAGTGGGAGGGGGTGGATAGGGAGCAGGGGCCAGGCTGTTTGGGGAGGCACAGCCTTCCCTACCCGTCACTCCATACAGTTTTGGAACCCAGATGTGACCCTCAGGCCAAAAAGTTTGCCCACCCCTGCTCTAGGCAGAAGTACCCATTTCTCTCTTTACTGCAACAGGTAACCTTCATAGTAATCAGGACTTAGACCACATAGAGCTACAGGTCAGCGTTTGCACCCTGCATTACATCTGTAGAGTATTATTAAGCCAATGCAGGCTTTTGACAGGTGTAACATGCTCTAAACAGCTGCCACAGTTAAGAAAGCAGATCGCCACATTCTGCACTAATTGTAGATTCCAAAAAACAAAACAAAACAAAACAAAAAAACTTGAGTGGATAACTACCTTCCTGGTCTCCAAAGCACCTGCTCTTATGACCTGCTACAAACTTGCTCTTATGACATTTATATAGCATGTTTTCACAGATTCTACTCAGTCAAAATATGAGCTAGTTACATTTGAAAATGAAAGCATTGAATTATGAAGCTAAGCAAAGCCCAATTATATCCTTCATTGTTTGTGTTTCTCAAATATATATTTTTATTGTACAAACAAATGCAAATAATGTGTATGCATCTGAAAGTCATAAGTTATTTGTTATAAATGAATAGGTAATGGATTTCCAAAAATTCACACAAATGCATTTTCTTAATTATTTTATTCTTGTGCATAAATAGCTCTTGTTGAGTGGACTAGTACTGAAAAATAAACTGTTCTCTTAAGTAAGAAGTAGCATGGGGGAAATTAATATGCTTCTGTTAGTGTGATAACTAGTCAATTTGACAGACAAGAATATTTTTAAATAAATCCTTTCAGAGACGAGCACAAAAACTATCCAATTCCATTTAGAGACTGCGATGTTAAAATATTGATAAAACTATCTGCTGAATACTGAGTTAATTACATCTTGTATTACAGCAGTTAGTCAAAATATGTTGCATCACGCTAAACTAGGGGTCGGCAACCTCTGGCACGCGGCTCGCCAGGCGTGGGCCGAGGAACATGCTGGCTGCGGCTTCCCGCAGCCCCCATTGGCCTGGAGCGGCGAACCGCGGCCAGTGTCAGCTGGTGGTACCAAGCCG
Source organism: Malaclemys terrapin pileata (assembly GCF_027887155.1). Taxonomy (NCBI): domain Eukaryota; kingdom Metazoa; phylum Chordata; order Testudines; family Emydidae; genus Malaclemys; species Malaclemys terrapin. The sequence goes on along the minus strand of NC_071505.1, from coordinate 290,023,724 downwards.
CGATGGGTACTGTGGGTCTCAGAATCGCTCAAAGACTTATTGGTCGGTACAGGTCACTGATATTGAAAGAACCTGGAGCCTCAGCTGTACTCTTTTTAGGACATGTGGTCTCTGAAATAGCAGGCCTCTGAGGTGACCTAGACCTCTTACTGCTGACTTTGTGAAGCTATCTAGAGCTTTTTTGGGGGAAAGTCTTGGAGTCCCCCCCGCCCACTTCCACTTATTTCCTCAGTAGGAGTAATAGGTGAGTGGGCTACAGTGGAGGCTGAAGGGGCACTTTTGTTACCAAAGATCCATTGTACGGGGTGGTATCTTGGCATGTGCCTGATCAAGGTTGCAGGGAGCACTATCATGAGAAATCTAAGCTTTATCTCCCTGTTCTTTCTAGATCTGCTCCAGAACCCGATACAAACTCGACACCTACAAGGGATATGGATGTCCCCCAGGCAGTGAAGACAGCTAAAGTGCCCATCACTAACATGGACAGACTCCAACAAGTTAGACACCATTTAACCCCAGGACAATTCGACATATTCCAGAATATGGAAAACGAACTTCAGAAAAGATGACGACATCCTCTCAGGGAGGGAGTGTGAGTGTAAACAAACTTGCAAAAGGTTCCCCAAACTACATATAGAACTAAATTAACAAGTAAACCAACAACAAAATTACCACCTATAATAACTTATACAGGTCAGCTAAGCTACTTTAAGAAATGGGGACCTCAAGTCTTGCTCGGTCTCAGGCCAACGCAGTTGAAGAGGACAAGCCACCCTCAATTCCGCCACTGCCCTATGTACCATTGGTAAGGGGTATAAGGATAACTAGGGTGCACATGTGGACCAAACAGGTAATGCTACCAAAAGTCTCTAACCAAAGGCACATGCACATCTGAAGTGGAGCATCCACAGGGACATTACTCAAAGAAGAACCTTGTTTTTATTTATTTTTAGGTATTCTATTATAAGAGTTTTCTGTCTCCTTTTGGAAGACTTTCCATAGTTTATGTCTTAAACACATGGCTGACAAATCAGCTCACACAGGGCAACAGAAATTTTACAACTTGTTGCTGTGCAAACAGAAATAAGGGAAAGTAGTTGGAATGGAATAGAAGGGCATGGATTTTTCCACACTTTTTCTTGCTGAAGTCTTTTCTAAACCTTCTTCTGAAAGAGCAGAGATTCCTAATTTGTCTCTATAGTAATCCTTCTTGGCTATTTTCCTTGCCAGGCCCAATGAGTGAATTTTCTCTGTCTAACAAGTCCTATCTATTTTGTCTGAGTTTCTACTTATTTGAGTTGATTTGTAAAACAATCATTTTGGCTGTAAATAGATATTTACTCACTGCTATCCTAAAAAGGAATACCTTTGAGCAGGAGGAATAAATAAATACCACCAGCACTGTCATAAACACTTAGTCAGCTTGTTAATTCTTATTAGTGATCCAAGCACAGCTTGTAGAAAAGAACTTTTACCATTTATTTTTAATTAAAGTTTGTCCCAAGTGTCAAAGCGAACTATTAGCTCTACTTCAGCGTTTCTCAAACTGTGGTTGGTGACCACAGATATTTCACAAAATACTTGCTGGTAGTCCACAAAGCTGGTTGGTCATATGATGCTCACTCTCCTTGTTTCCAGCTACTAAGTCACATTAAAAGACAGCTGAAATTAAGGCCTGGTCTACACTACGAGTTTAGGCCGACTTTAGCAGCATTAAATCGAATTAAGCCTGGACACGTTCACACAACGAAGCCCTTTAAACCGGTTTCTTTACTCCACCTCTGACGAGGGGATTAGCGATAAAATCGGCCTTAGCGGGTCGGAATTGGGGTAGTGTGAACAGAATTCGACGTTATTGGCCTCCGGGAGCTATCTCACAGTGCTTCATTGTGACTGCTTTGGACAGCACTCTCAACTCAGATGCACTGGTCAGGTAGACAGGAAAAGCCCCGCAAACGTTTGAATTTCATTTCCTGTTTGCCCAGCGTGGAGAGCACAGGTAACAGTGATGAGTCCCAGGATCGCAAAAGAGCTCCAGCATGGACCAAACGGGAGGTACGGGATCTGCTTGCCATATGGGGAGACGAATCAGTGCTAGCTGAACTCCGTAGCAGTAAACGAAATGGCAAAATTGGAAAAGGTCTCAAAAGCCATGAAGGACAGAGGTCATAACAGGGATGCACAGCAGTGCCACGTGAAAATTAAGGAGCTAAGGCAAGCCTACCACAAAGCCAGAGAGGCAAACGGAAGGTCCGGGGCAGAGCCGCAAACATGCCGCTTCTATGCGGAGCTGCATGCCATGCTAGGGAGTGCAGCCACCACTACCCCAACCATGTGCTATGACTCTGTCACTGGAGAACCACACAGGGAAGAGGGTTCGGGGTATGAGGAAGAGGAGGATGAAGATAATGTAGATAGCTCACAGCAGCAAGGAAGCAGAGAAACCGGTTTCCCCAACAGCCAGGATATGTTTATCACCCTGGAGCCAGTAACCCCCGAACTCACCCAAGGCGTGCTCCCAGACCCTGAGGGCACACAGGGGACCTCTGGTGAGTGTACCTTTGTAAATATTACACATGGTTTAAAAGCAAGCGTGTTTAATGATTAATTTGCCCTGGCAATCGCGGCCAGTACAGCTACTGGAAAAGTCTGTTAACGTGTATGGGGATGGAGCGGAAATCCTCCAGGAACATCTCCAGAAAGCTCTCCTTCGTGTACTCCCAAAGCCTTTGCAAAAGGTTTCTGGGGAGGGCTGCCTTATCCCATCCGCCATGGTAGGACACTTTACCACGCCAGGCCAGTAGCACAAAATCTGGAATCATTGCATAACAAAGCATGGCAGCGTATGGTCCCGGTGTTTGCTGGCATGCAGACAACATCCATTCCTTACCTCTCTTTGTTTTCCTCAGGAGAGTGATATCATTCACGGTCACTTGGTTGAAATGGGGTGATTTTATTAAGGGGACATTCAGAGGTGCCCGTTCCTGCTCGGCTGAACAGAAATGTTCCCCGCTGTTAGCCACGTGGTGGGGGGGAGGGGTGAAGTGATCATCCCAGAGAACTGGGTGTGTGTGGGGGGGGGTAGAGTTGGGTTTGTGCTGCATGTTAACCCGGGAACCGCAGCCCCTCCTTTTACATTGCAAACCCATTTTAAATGGCCAACCCAACGGGTGCTTGCTATGGGAAATGAGGATGCTACTGTTTGAAACCATTCCCATATGTTAAGAAGGTTAAAAAAGCCAAAAAAGACTGTGGCTTACCATGGCTACCTGCAAGCCGAAATCTGTTGCCTGGCACTGCGTGAGTGATCTCTCACACCAAACCGTCAGGCCCTCAATATAAGAGGAAAAATGCGACCTTGTAACGAAAGCACATGTGCTGTGTAATGTGAACAGCAAAATTTAATGTGAAAGAGTGTACCCATTGTTCTCTAAAATGTGTCTTTTTTTTAACCACCTCTCCCTTCTCCTCCACCAGCTGCAAATGTTTCTCCTTTACAGAGGCTAGTGAAGATTAGAAGGAGAAAACAGCGGACTCGGGATGACATGTTCACGGAGCTCCAGATGTCCTCCCACGCTGAAAGAGCACAGCAGAATGCGTGGAGGCAGTCAATGTCAGACTACAGAAAAGCACAGTATGAACGAGAGGAGAGGTGGCGGGCTGAATCGCGGGATGAACAGAGCAAGTGACGGGCTGAAGATGATAGGTGGCGTCAGCTTGCAGACAGAAGGCAAGTGTCGATGCTCTGGCTGCTGGAGCGTCAAACTGATATGCTCCAGCGTATGGTTGAACTGCAGGAAAGGCAGCAGGAGCAGAGACCGCCGCTACAGCCCCTGTGTAACCAACAGCCCTCCTCCCCAAGTTCCATAGCCTCCTCACCCAGACGCCCAAGAACACGGTGGGGGGGGGGGGCCTCCGGCCACCCAGTCACTCCACCCCAGATGATTGCCCGAGCATCAGAAGGCTGGCCTTCAATAAGAGTTAAAGTTTTAAACTGCAGTGTGTCCTTTCCCTTCCTTCCTCCCCCACCCATCCTGGGCTACCTTGGCAATTATTCCCCTAGTTGTGTGATGAATTAATAAAGAATGCATGAATGTGAAGTAACAATGACTTTATTGCCTCTGCAAGCGGTGCTCGAAGGGGGAGGGGAGGGCAGGGTGGTTGGTTTACAGGGAAGTAGAGTGAACCGGGTGGGGCGGAGGGTTCATCAAGGAGAAACAAACAGAAGTTTCACACCATAGCCTGGCCAGTCACAAAACTCGTTTTCAAAGCTTCTCTGATGCGCACCGCGCCCTGCTGTGCTCTTCTAACCGCCCTGGTGTCTGGCTGTGCGTAATCAGCGGCCAGGCGATGTGCCTCAATGTCCCACCCCGTCATAAATGTCTCCTCCTTACTCTCACAGATATTGTGGAGCACACAGCAAGCAGCAATAACAATGGGGATATTCTTTTCGCTGAAGTCTGAGCGAGTCAGTAAGCTCCGCCAGCGCGCTTTTAAACATCCAAATGCACATTCCACCACCATTCGGCACTTGCTCAGCCTGTAGTTGAACAGGTCCTGACTACTGTCCAGGCTGCCTGTGTACAGCTTCATGAGCCATGGCATTAAGGAGTAGGCTGGGTCCCCAAGGATAACTATAGGCATTTCAACATCCCCAACGGTTATTTTCTGGTCCGGGAAGAAAGTCCCTTCCTCCAGCTTTCGAAACAGACCAGAGTGCCTGAAGACGCGAGCATCATGTACCTTTCCCGGCCATCCCACGTTGATGTTGGTGAAACGTCCCTTGTGATCCACCAGGGCTGGCAGCAGCATTGAAAAGTACCCCTTGCGGTTTATATACTCAGTGGCTTGGTGCTCCGGTGACAAGATAGGGATATGGGTTCCATCTATCGCCCCACCACAGTTTGGGAATCTCATTGCAGCAAAGCCATCCACTATGGCCTGCACGTTTCCCAGAGTCACTACCCTTGATATCACCAGGTCTTTCATTGCCCTGGCAACTTGGATCACAGCAGCCCCCACAGTAGATTTGCCCACTCCAAATTGATTCCCGACTGACCGGTAGCTGTCTGGCGTTGCAAGCTTCCACAGGGCTATCGCCACTCGCTTCTCAACTGTGAGGGCTGCTCTCATCCTGGTATTCTGGCGCTTCAGGGCAGGGGAAAGCTGCCAAGTTCCATGAACGTGCCCTTACGCATGCGAAAGTTTTGCAGCCACTGGGAATCGTCCCACACCTGCAACACGATATGGTCCCACCAGTCTATGCTTGTTTCCAGGGCCCAGAATCGGCATTCCACGCCATGAACCTGCCCCAGTAACACCATGATTTGCACATTGCTGGGGCCTGTGCCTTGTGAGAGGTCTATGTCCATGTCAATTTCCTCATCAATCTCGTCGCCGCGCTGCAATCGCCTCCTCGGCTGGTCCTGGTTTTGCTTTGGCATGTCCTGGCTCTGCATATAATCCAGGACAATGCGCGTGGTGTTCATAGTGCTCATAATTGCCGCGGTGATCTGAGCAGGCTCCATGATCCCAGTGCTATGGCGTCTGGTCCGAAAAAAGGCGCGAAACTAGTATCTGATGGACGGAGGGAGGGGCGAGTGACGACATGGTGTACAGGTACACGGAATTAAAATCAACAAAGGTGGTTGTGCATCAGGGAGAAACACAAACAACTGTCACACAGAATGCCCCCCCCCTAAAAGATTGAACTCAAAACCCTGGGTTTAGCGGGCCGTTGATTTCACGGAGGGAGGGAGAAGCAAATGAATACAGAACAAATCTATTTTTTACATCTTAAGCTGGCAGACGATGGTGCAGCATGACTGATAGCCCTCGGCATCTTCTGGGTGCTTGGCAGAAAATACTGGGCGCTTGGCAGAAAATAGCATACTACGACTGATAGCCATCATCGTCAAGACAGTTCGATAGGACTGAGCATGTCTGCCCAGGTGCCCATGATTGACAGCCACTGCAGTACGATGACTAAGGATACCAGTCGTAATATACCATCTTCTACCAAAAGGCAAGGGGCTGCTGTTGTGTGCAATGCAGCCCCACGTCTGCCAGCACCCAGATCGCCGATGAAGGCTACCAGTCATACTGCACCGTCTACTGCCAAAAGGCAATTAGCTGCTGCTGTGTAGCAATGCAGTACCACGTCTGCCGGCACCCAGAGGACATATGGTGACGGTGAGCTGAGCGGGCTCCATGCTTGGCGTGGTATGTTGTCTGCACAGGTAACCCAGGTAAAAAGGTGCGAAGCGATTGTCTGCCATTGCTCTGACGGAGGAGGAGGTGCCTGACGACATGTACCCAGAACCCCCCGCGACACTGTTTTGCATCATTCAGGCATTGGGATCTCAACCCAGAATTCCAATGGGCGGCGGAGACTGCGGGAACTGTGGGATAGCTACCCACAGTGCAATGCTCCGGAAGTCGACGCTAGCCTCGGTACTGTGGACGTGGTCCGCCGACTTAATGCACTTAGAGCATTTTATGTGGGGACACACACAATCGGCTGTATACAACAGATTTCTATAAAACTGGCTTCTATAAATTCGACCTAATTTCGTAGTGTAGACATACCCTAATACTTGCTTAGTATTTCTTTCCAATGTAAAATATTGGGATGTGTGTCACAAATGGGAGGGAATGTAGTTTACAACAGTTGCTCTCAAACTTTTTTTTACTGGTGACCCCTTTCACATAGTAAGCCTCTGAGTGCAACCCCCCTTATAAATTAAAAACACATTTTATATATTTAACACCATTATAAATGCTGGAGGCAAAGTGGGGTTTGGAGTGGAGGTTGACAGCTCGCAACTCCCCATGTAATAACCTCATGACCCCCGGAGGGGTCCCAACCCCCCCGTTTGAGAACCCCTGGTTTACAACAATCTCTGTATCAAGAGTTGGTCCACACTACATAAAGTTTGAGAACCCACGTGCTATTTAATTTGTTAATATTTCTATGCCTGGAAAATAACATGCAACTAAGCCAGCATTGTTAGTTCTTTAACTCCACGCCACTTACAACTCCCGTTTATGAACAAGTGACTGCCCTGTTCAGTAAGCCCGACTTCAAAGTCTTTCCAGCTACAGAATACATCCAGTGCAGTCAAAGACTTATTTTAATACTGTTAAAAACACTGAATTATCTAGGACATCCCCTTCACCATGAGGTAAGTCTTTCAGGTCTCCTACGGTATGATGTGTGTCAATACTAGGAAAATTTTCTATTAATTTTCTGGCAACATCACAAACAAATTCTGCTCTAAGCAAGTTTTCATGACAGTGCTAGAACACCTATGTCCTGCTTACTCTAACACACTGGGGGTAGGACTGGTACAGGTATACCAGAAAAACAGGTACATTTTCTACTGTATACAAGATCACTGAATATGCAGACAGTCAAACAATAAATCTAAGAGGTGTGAATTTCCCCCATTCATAAGCCAACATAAGACATTTCATTACTAGTGGCCTTAGCTGAAACATCCAGTTCATGTGCCTATCCAGTATAATGAGCTTTTTATTCCTTTGACAGAAGATATAAAATTGCAAGCTTTAAGACCCCATCAACCCTACAATTTTTACAGTGCTTGTAATCAGTTTGTGACACTGTTGTCTCCGAACATAGTTTGTGCCAACATACAGTACAACAATTAAGACACTGTGCCTAACAAAGTTTGAATATTTCATACTGATTTTGCCAGCAGGCAAGGTCTAGCACTAGTGTTGTGCTGCAAATCAGTCCTAGCACACACATTTTGTGATGCAGACTGTACTACTAATTAGGTCTACGTAAGTGGGTTAGCCAGTTTGGCTCTCTCACAGGTATCTGTGTGGGAAGACACGTCATAGGGGTTCACTCCTTGTGAGTGTCTTTCAGGCAATATCCCTTACACAAAGTCATTTCTACAAGACTTCACTGACTACATAACTCAGAAGCATTGAGAAGGTTTAAGTTTCTCAGCACTTCCTATTACTGGACACTACAAGTTTTCTTACCATCCGACAGCACTCCACTGGTATTAGAACAGTTGGAAGTGATAGTGTGGACAGACAACAGTAATAAAAACACTCGTGCCTTGTTTACATCAGCAATTCCAAAAGTGATACTGTTATAATACTGTCCAGCAGAAGCCCCAGCAGACTGAGAAATGCAGGGCTCATTCAGATTCTGAACAGCATTTCCAGTGTCTTAAATTTCGTAAGACTGGACTTCCTCCTGGGTAGTGTCAATAAAATGGTAGTTCCTGTGAAGAATCTGCAGCATCATTCAGTTATGAAAATACTGAAAAATGTGATGGGGGTTTCTAAATAGTTTTGAAAAATCATTTAAACACACATTTAGTGTACTTTACATTTAGAGTATTAGATTGACCTAGTTACATTGCTCAAGAGAGACAAAAATTTGCATCCCTGAGAGCTGTAGTTAAGCTAAACAACCAGCATAGATTAAGGCCTTGGCTACACTCGAGAATTCACAGTGCTGCCGCTGTGTAGTGGAGAGCGCTCTCCCAGCGCTGCAACTACTCCACGTCTCCAAGGAGAATAGTGTGCAGCGCTGCGAGCGAGCGTGCAGCACTGCAGGTGCTGATTACACTGGTGCTTTACAGCGCTGCACTCGGGGGTGGGGGAGCGTTTTCACACCCCTGAGCGCAGCAAGTTGCAGCTCTGTACAGTGCCAGTGTTGCCAAGGCCATATTTAGATAGAAAGAAGAATTCTTCTGTCAACCTAGCTACCATCCGCTTGGGGAGATGGATTACATACATCACTTGAAATATCCCTCCCATCACTGTAGGAATCATCTACATACACTATAGCTCTACAGTGACACCTGTAGTGTAGACAGACTCTCTCACATAGTTACAGAGGCTAACTACAGTAACTCCTCACTTAAAGTCATCCTGCTTAACGTTGTTTCATTGTTATGTTGCTGATCAATTAGGGAACATATTCATTTAAAGTTGTGCAATGCTCCACTCTTACGTTGTTTGGCTGCCTGCTTTCTCCACAGCTGGCAGCCTCCTTACGCCCCCCTCCCTCCCAGCACCTCCCGCCCACCTCCTGCCCAGCAGACCCCGTGGATCAGCATCTTCCCCCTCTTCCCCCCACCTCCTGCCCGGCAATGAGCTGGCTTGCGGCATTTTGGAGGGAGGAGAGAAGACTCTGTGCACAGGCTCCCCATCCCTCCTGCCTGAGGCAATCAGCTGGCTTGCGGCGTTCGGGAGGCAGGGGAGGGAGGGGGGAGGCACACAGAGTCCTCGTTCCTCCCCCCTCCCTCCTGTCCAGGGCAATCAGCTGGCTTGCCGCGTTCAGGAGGCAGTGGGAGCCTGTGCACCGAGTCTGCACTCCTTCCCCCTCCCTCCAAAACACCGCAAGCCAGCTGATTGCCCTGGGCAGGAGAGAGGCGGGAGGAGCGAGGACTCAGCGCACGTTCCCCCCACCCTCCCCTGCCTCCTGCCCAGGGCAATCAGCTGGCTTGCGGCGTTTTGGAGGCGGGAGGAAAGAGCAAGGACTCGACATGCAGGCTCCCCCTCCCTCTCCTGCCTCCCGAACGTGGCAAGCCAGCTGATTGCCCCGGGCAGGAGGGAGGAGCGAGGACTCGGTGCACCTCCCCCCTCCCTCCCCTATGCAACAATCAGCTGGTTTGCGGCATTTAGAAGGGAGGGGAGGAAGGAAGGGGGGGAGGAGCCAGGACACAGCGAGCAAAGTAAAGGGGGAGGAGGTGGGGGGGAGAAGAGGCGGGTCAAGGGTGGGGGGTTGGGGGAAGGAGTGGAGTGGGCGGGCTAAAGGTTGAACCCCCGTCTCTGGTGCTTGTAGAATAGGGGAAGCTGCCCTGGAACCTAACCCCCCCATTTACATTAATTCTTATGGGGAAATTGGATTCGCTTAACATCATTTCACTTAAAGTTGCATTTTTCAGGAACATAACTAAAATGTTAAGTAAGGAGTTACTGTATTACTGATGCATCACGTGTGAAGCCAAAACACCTATTCTAAGGCTGCCTAACAATTCCCATTATAAAAAAACTGGTTCAAATGTTTAAAATTTTAGCAAACCTCAACTAATTAGGTTGGGATTTTCCATAACTGGAGCTTGGGGTTCAATTTATTTTTTGGAAATTCAACCACACACAACGTAGACATTTCCAAGAATATTAGTGAAAAGTTTTGTATTGTTTAAAAATAAAATAATAAAAATAAAAAAAATATTCAGACTTAATTACCATCTCTTTCTTGTGCCATCATGCAGTAACTTGAAATTTTGCAAGGAGTAGTCTGGGGGTCAGACTGGTGCTTTTTACTGTATTACTGTCCCCATGAAAACCCTTCCAGATTTGGTCAAATTATAAACTGCAGTGGGGAGGGGGAATCCCATTTACAGAGAAGCTATAGAACTTGTCAGAGGCTCTCTCCTTAAATTTCTCAACATTCCAACTACAGTATGCATGCTCCTAGATGCCACTGAAATGCCATTGATTTTTTTCTCCATCGTTCTAAAACAACCACACAGAACTGGATGGAGACAGACAAGATCCTCCTCCTGCTCTTCCTTTCCCTTCTAAACACCCTTCTGGCCTAGGTGAAGTGGCATTGCACTGGGAACCAGTAGACTAAGTTCAAATATTACCTCATCTATTGACTGGGGTTAATAATTCTATGTACTTTTGTCATAACTATAAAGGGAAGGGTAACAGCCCTCCTGTGTACAATACTACTTGCTAATTATATCCCGTCTTGTGAGGTGTGCCAACGAGTGGGAAAGCCCCAAGACCAGGTCAAAGCCCCTCTCCAGCCACTACCCATAATTGAGGTCCCATTTCAGCAAGTAGCTGTGGATATTCTGGGTCCTTTCCCAAAGAAGACACCCAGAGGAAAGCAGTACATACTGACTTTCATGGATTTTGCTACCCGATGGCCAGAAGCAGTACTCTTAAGCAACACCAGGGCTAAAAGTGCGTGCCAGGCATTAGCAGACATTTTTGCCAGTGTAGGTTGGCCCTCCGACATCCTTACAGATTCAGGAACTAATTTCCTGGCAGGGACCATGAAAACCTGTGGGAAGCTCATGGGGTGAATCACTTGGTTGCCACCCCTTACCACCATCAAACCAATGGCCTGGTGGAGAGGTTTAATGGAACTTTGGGGGTCATGATACGTAAATTCGTAAATGAACACTCCAATGACTGGGACCTAGTGTTGCAGCAGTTGCTTTTTGCCTACAGGGCTGTACCACATCCCAGTTTAGGGTTTTCACCATTTGAACTTGTGTATGGCCGCGAGGTTAAGGGGCCATTACAGTTGGTGAAGCAGCAATGGGAGGGGTTTACACCTTCTCCAGGAACTAACATTCTAGACTTTGTAAGCAACCTACAAAGCACCCTCCGACACTCTTTAGCCCTTGCTAAAGAAAACCTAAAGGATGCTCAGGAAAAGCAAAAGGCCTGGTATGATAAACATTCCAGAGAACGGTCCTTCAAAGTAGGAGACCAAGTCATGGTCTTAAAGGCGCTCCAGGCCCATAAAATGGAAGCGTCGTGGGAAGGACCATTCACGGTCCAGGAGCACCTAGGAGCTGTTAACTATCTCATAGCATCCCCCACCTCCAACATAAAGCCTAAGGTATACCATGTTAATTCTCGTAAGCCTTTTTATTCCAGAGAATTAAAGGTTTTCCAGTTTACAGCCCAGGAAACAGATGACACGGAGTGGCCTGAAAGGTATCTACTATGAAGGGATACATACAGGAGGGATAACTCAGTGGTTTGAGCATTGGCCTGCTAAACCCATGGTTATCAGTTCAATCCTTGAGGGGGCCACTTAGGGATCTGGGGCAAAATCAAAAATTGGTCCTGCTAGTGAAGGCAGGGGGCTGGACTCTATGACCTTTCAAGGTCCTTTCCAGTTCTAGGAGATGGGATATCTCCATTAATTTATTATACCTAGACTTTAGTAAGGCATTTGATACGGTCTCACATGATATTCTTATTGATAAACTAGGCAAATACAAGTTAGATGGGGCTACTAAAAGGTGGGTGCATAACTGGCTGGATAACGTACTCAGAGAGTTGTTATTAATGGTTCCCAATCCTGCTGGAAAGGCATAACGAGTGGGGTTCCGCAGGGTCTGTTTTGGGACCGGCTCTGTTCAATATCTTCATTAACGACTTAGATATTGGCATAGAAAGTTCGCTTATTAAGTTTGCGGATGATACCAAACTGGGAGGGATTGCAACTGCTTTGGAGGACAGGATCATAATTCAAAATGATCTGGACAAATTGGAGAAATGGTCTGAATTAAACAGGATGAAGTTTAACAGACAAATGCAAAGTGCTCCACTTAGGAAGAAAAAAATCAGTTTCACACATACAGAATGGGAAGAGACTGTCTAGGAAGGAGTACGGCAGAAAGGGATCTAGGGGTTATAGTGGACCACAAGCTAAATATGAGTCAACAGTGTGATGCTGTTGCAAAAAAAAAAAAGGAAACATGATTCTGGGATGTATTAACAGGTGTATTGTGAGCAAGACACGAGAAGTCATTCTTCCGCTCTACTCTGCTCTGGTTAGGCCTCAGCTGGAGTATTGTGTCCAGTTCTGGGCACCGCATTTCAAGAAAGATGTGGAAAAATTGGAGAGGGTCCAGAGAAGAGCAACAAGAATGATTAAAGGTCTTGAGAACATGACCTATGAAGGAAGACTGAAAGAACTGGGTTTGTTTAGTTTGGAAAAGAGAAGACAGAGGGGACATGATAGCAGGTTTTCAGGTATCTAAAAGGGTGTCATAAGGAGGAGGGAGAAAACTTGTTCACCTTAGCCTCTAAGGATAGAACAAGAAGCAATGGGTTTAAACTGCAGCAAGGGAGGTCTAGGTTGGACATTAGGAAAAAGTTCCTAACTGTCAGGGTTGTTAAACACTGGAATAAATTGCCTAGGGAGGTTGTGGAATCTCCATCTCTGGAGATATTTAAGAGTAGGTTAGATAAATGTCTATCAGGGATGGTCTAGACAGTATTTGGTCCTGCCATGCGGGCAGGGGACTGGACTCGATGACCTCTCGAGGTCCCTTCCAGTCCTTGAATCTATGAAGGAAAAAGTAATGGTGGCGTGGAAGAGGTGAACCTCTCCACAACCCTTGGACGTCTGCAGCGACAGCAGATCAAGAAGCCATGCACTAGCTTTGCGCCAATGTTCTCAGCCACTCCAGGACAGACCGAACGGGCATACCACTCCACTGACACAGGTAATGCTCACCCAATTAGAACCCCACCCTACCGGGAGTCACCTCATGCCCAAACTGCTATAAAAAGGGAGATCCAGGACATGCTACAGATGAGTACAATCCGCCCCTCTAAGAGTGCATGGACATCGCCAGTGGTTCTAGTTCCTAAACCAGATGGGGAAATACGCTTTTGCATGGACTACCGTAAGCTAAATGCTGTAACTCGTCCCGACAACCATCCAATGCCACGCACAGATGAGCTATTGGAGAAATTGGGACATGCCCAATTCATGTCTACCTCAGACTTAACCAAGGGGTATTGACAAGTACCACTAGATGAACCTGCCAAGGAAAGGTCAGCCTTCGGCACCCAGGCAGGGGTGTATGAATTGAATGTACTCCCTTTCGGGCTGCAAAATGCACCCGCCACATTCTAAAGACTTGTAGATGGTCTCCTGGCGGGATTGGGAGAATCTGCAGTTGCCTACCTCGATGATGTGACCATTTTTTCTGATTCATGGACAGAACACCTGGAGCACCTGGAAAAAGTCTTCGAGCGCATCAGGCAGGCAGGATTAACTGTTAAGGCTAAAAAGTGTCAAATAGGCCTAAACAGAGTGACTTACCTGGGGCACCAGGTGGGTCAAGGAACTATAAATCCCCTACAGGCCAAAGTGGATGCTATCCAAAAGTGGCCGGTCCTAAACTCAAAGAAACAGGTCCAATCATTCTTAGGCTTGGCCGGATATTATAGGCAATTTGTACCACACTACAGCCAAATCGCCGCCCCGCTGACAGACCTAACCAAAAAGAAACAGCCAAATGCAGTTCAGTGGACTGATGAGTGTCAGAAGGCCTTTCACCAGCTTAAGGCGACACTCATGTCTGACCCTGCGCTAAGGGCCCCAGACTTTGGCAAACCGTTTCTAGTAACCACAGATGCATCCGAGCGGGGTGTGGGAGCAGTTTTAATGCAGGAAGGACCGGATCAAGAATTCCATCCTGTCATGTTTCTCAGCAAGAAACTGTCTGAGAGGGAAAGCCACTAGTCAATCAGCGAAAGGGAATGCCACGCCATTGTGTACGCGCTGGAAAAGCTACGCCCATACGTTGGAGACGGCATTTCTAACTACAAACAGACCATGCTGCGCTACAGTGGCTTCATACCACCAAGTGGAATAACAAAAAACTTCTTCGGTGGAGTTTAGCTCTCCAAGATTTTGATTTTGAAATACAACACATTTCAGGAGCTTCTAACAAAGTGGCTGATGCACTCTCCTGTGAAAGTTTCCCAGAATCAACTAGTTAAAAAATGTTCTTGGAATGTGGGACATATTGTTAGTTTTTATATAATCAGTAGTATGTCTAAAGGTGCATGTGTCATATTAACTCTTGTTTTCTCCTAGAGCTCCAGGAAGAAATCACAGCCAGTGTGGAACCAGCTGTCCAACACTATCTGTGATTTGGGGGGCGTGTCATAACTATAAAGGAAAGGGCAACAGCCTTCCTGTGTACAATACTATAAAATCCCTCCTGGCCAGAGACTCCAAAATCCTTTTACTTGTAAAGGGTTAAGAAGCTCAGGTAACCTGGCTGACACCTGACCCAAAGGACCAATAAGGGGACAAGATACTTTCAAATCTTGGTGGGGGGAAGGCTTTTGTTTATGCTCTTTGTTTTGGGGGTTGTTCGCTCTTGGGACTAAGACATCAATCCATGCTCTCCAAATCTTTCTGAACAAGTCTCTCATATTTCAAACTTGTAAGTACAGCCAGGCTAGGTGTGTTAGTTTTATCTTTCTTTTCTCAACTTGTAAATGTACCTTTTGCTAGGGTGTTTTCCTCTGTTTGCTGTAACTTTGAACCTAAGGCTAGAGGGGGTTCCTCTCGGCTCTTTAAGTTTGATTACCCTGTAAAGTTATTTTCCATCCTGATTTTACAGAGATGATTTTACCTTTCTTTCTTTAATTAAAAGCCTTCTTTTTAAGAACCTGATTGATTTTTCCTTGTTCTAAGATCCAAGGGGATTGATCTGGACTCACCAGAAATTGGTGTGGGGAAAGAAGGGGGTTGGGGAATGATTAATACTTGTTTTAAGATTCAAGGGGTTTTGGATCAGTGTTCACCAGGGAATTGGTGGAAGAGTCTCTCAAGGCTACCCAGGGAAGGGACTTAGCACATTGGGAGTGGTGGCAGCGGACCAGATCTAAGCTGGTAGTTAAGCTTACAAGTTTTCATGCAGGCCCCCACATCTGTACCCTAAAGTTCAGAGTGGGGAAGGAGCCTTGTCAACTTTATAGTGCTATTAATGAGCAAGCACTCTGTACATTAGGAGAAGGGGCAAATATTAGCTAATCATCAAATTCTGGTACTGCTTAATGCACAATTTCTTACTTTCCTACTTACGCTTTTTTGAATTATCCCATTCTTCTTATGAAGAGTATAGTTTGGAAGTCAAAGATTTTTACATTTTGCTATGAATCATAGAATATCAGGGTTGGAAGGGACCTCAGGAGGTCATCTAGTCCAACCCCCTGCTCAAACCAGGACCAATCCCCAACTAAATGAATGTTCAGTAATATTTGGATCTGATTTATATGACCACTTACCACTGAGTTTGGTCCTTAAAATTCTAACCCAGAGAGCTTTCTAACCCAGGGAGTACACAGTTTCTTTAAAACTAACCAAAAGAGAGAGACATGAACAAAAAGGCAGCTGAGTCCCATGGTTGCTAATCTTTTACTCCATCTTAAAATGTAGAGCTAATTAATAGAATTAAATGTCCTTTACTTCCTTATGTGATCTACCACTAGTTCATGGAGGGCATCCAACTACAAAACTTGGTCACAGCTTCCCTTTCATTTCTATAGCAATCAAAATTAAGGACAGATAAAGCCATCTTTCTTGTAAGAGGAAAAGAAAGGGCTTCAGGGGAGACAGCCTACCTTCCTGTGCAGAGAGCCTTATACCTTTTTTGAGGCTTCTGAGGTTTCTTCCAGCCAGACATTTTCTCTCATCCAGTATTTCCTCACAGAGCCTCCATGTTTTTAGTTACACAGAAATAAGACATGCGCTTCAATGGAATCAATGCACCTGCAACACAATCGACGCAAACCTTGACTAATTGAAGGTCTTCACTCTTTGGATTTAATCTCACGGATATAAAGCACAACTGACTGGGGACCCAAAGAGTAGTTTTGAATATTGGTCAGATTAAAAAACCTGGAATTTGTTTTAGTGTCTGATTTTGTTCTCTTTTGCTAGGGATAGTGGGAACAGACGGGGATGCTTAAAGCATTTACTGCAAATACATTTTGGGAGCAACCCATGGAGTATGAAAATTCTTACATTTCAATGTGTAATTTTTAGTCAGTCATTTGCGTGCAGCAAAATCACCCTGTTAAGAGATAGTCTTAAGGCTTAGGTTCATGTAGAAATGGTAATTTCATATAAAGACCCCAAATCCTACTAGGACTACTGGGCAGAATTTTTTCTTCTTGGGAGACACCAAGGAAAAAGTGCAGCTTCTTTTAGGTCATGCTAATTCAAGATAGTATTTGAGCTAGTGCTATATTTAGGCACTCAGATGCCATCACGCCGAAAATTATATAAATATGCCTATATACACGTCTGCTACTATACCATCATTAATTTTGTGAAGGAAAGCCTGATACAACATTAGTACCCTCCAAACACCATGCAGTTAGGCTTCTAAAGCTGCAGGGTTGAATCAAAATTTCAGAGAAATCTGGATAGTAAACTAATTTCCAAGACACCTACATTGCACTATTAATAAAACCTACAACAACTACACAATTGAAACAACTACAAGATAGCTACATAAATACCCTAAAAAACAGGAAAAAGCCATCAGCAAGTAAACAAGTCCCCCCAAACTTTGATATAAAACTTAGTATCCACACACAACATATATTGTGCAGACATCTTTCCCTGCAAGTGCCACCACCAAACTCATTTGTAGACACACGCATCTGTCATTACACATTTCAAGCACTTACTATTGTACAAGGATTTTTGAAGAATGTTCTTTAAATGGTAATCTACAGATGGTCTATACAATAAAAACTTAATTTCATATTATAGGATTTTTACTTCCAGGTAGTGTTATATCTCTAAAAATCCTATTATCTCTAAAGCCATGTTTTGTTTAGAAGAGAATCAAATTGCTAGAGGAAAGAGGGAAATCCTGTTAACAGGAAACAATTTCAGCTCTCCAGGATGAAAAGACAGCCTTTTCATTCAATATTACATGAGTTAATATTGCTACTATATTCTCAACCAGGGGTAGGCAACCTTTCAGAAGTGGTGTGCCAAGTCTTCATTTAGTCACTCTAATTTAAGGTTTCACGTGCCGGTAATTCATTTTAACGTTTTTAGACGGTCTCTTTCTGTAAGTCTATATTATATAACTAAACTATTGTATATAAAGTAAACAAGGTTTTCAAAAAGTTTAAGAAGTGTCATTTAAAATTAAATTAAAATGCTGATCTTATGCCACCAGCCTGCTCAGCTCGCTGCCAGCCTGGGGTTCTGTTCACCTAGGCCGGCAGCAGGCTGAGCAGGGCCTATGACCGGGGCCCCAGACCTGGGGAAGGGGGTGTTTCAGGGGTCAGGGCAGAAGGCTGGGGTGTGTGTGTGTGTTGGAACTTCCTGTGATATTCGGGGTAGACAGTCAAATTTTCTCACACTGCACCACAAATGGCTAGAGCAGCCACATTTCGACAGGGCGGTAGGAAGTCTTGGATATGGTTGGACAGACTCAGCCTGTGTACTGAAGTTATGGATGCTGGAGCTCCGGTTCAAAAATTCAGTCTAGGTGTCAGCAACCACCATAGACACTCAAGCACTAGGTTCACAAAACTACGGTTCACTGACTTTAGGTCCACTAACCCTGGACTTACGTTGCAGTGTAGAGACACCTCTAATATGACAATTACTTCAAGTACTGTTTTAATTAATCCATCCCTTGAAAGTGTTTCTCTGACATAGGAAGAAACAGCAAAAACTACTAAGGTATGGAAATGCAGAATACCAACCTCATCATTTGAGGTTAGAGAGAAGTTTAAAATGTCAAGAAAAGGAAAAATATAACTAATGTTTAAGTAACAAAAACAAAGACTACTGTCTTTAACTACAGGATTATTTATGCAAGGAAGCTAATTAACCCTCAGTGAGGGACCAAATGGTAGGTATTCAAACAGACAGAACAAGAAAATCCGTAACAGATAAGGGACAAAACTATGTTCCCAATTCACTTATGTACTGTATTCTTTCCCTCAGCCTTCCTGATTACATGAAGGGCATCTTGATAATACTGTAATTAAATACAGACTATATATGGCTTCTCTGTTGTAACTCTTCAACCTATGTAAACACTTATGAATAGAAGGTTCAATTATTGAAGTACATGGGTTAGAGATTAACCTTTATAGATCTCTTTTGGTTCGCTGCGGCACTGCAGAGACTGAATTAAAACGTTTAGTCTTGCAGTAAAGTTGAGTAGGAATTTTGACTCTGTCCAACTCCAGGTTTAGTGAAGCCTAAACAAAGAGCCCTGATGGACACAGAATGATAAGACTAAAAGGAGAGGTTTTGTATCATCAAAAGTTGCATTTACTGACTATCCAGAAAGAAAATCTACAACACAATGTATTAACTGAATGGATTAGTTATTAACAGCATGTTATGTTCAATATGATTAAAAAAGGAAAATAAGTACTCTCGGCATTAATTATAAGAAATAATTGCTACAAGATTGGAAAGAGATTGTTGAGAAATGGAAACTGTCTAAATCCCTTAACTGGCTTTGATAAATTTTAATAAACCAAATGGGACTACATTTTAAACAAGAGGTGCTATTTGCTTTGTTGAATTAAGCACCTATAAGCTACTGATTAACAGCACCTAAGACTCAGTGAAGAATTGTAGAAAAGGATTTTATTCAAGACATTGGTCTACCTTCTTCTATTAAGTTGTATCCAAGATTTGCTTAATTCCCATGAAGATAAATGGTTTAAAATTTCAGTATGGAAGTCAAAGTTTTTCATTTGGATGCCTGAGGCAGGATCTTAAGTTACATAGTAGTTTACACCTATGTCTCAGTGAGGCTTTTTTTAGTATTAATTTATGTTGCCAAACAGTCCATTGTCATCGAGTAGTAGATTTGAAAGTCCCTATGAGTTGGAAGGGAAATCAAAGACAGCACCTTATTACGCCTTGTAATAAGAGACTCAGAGTAACTTTTCCACACAGTCGTGTGTTTTTATTTTTTACTGATGAAGCAGCACCTGAAATACTATGTCCATTTCTGGGCATCTGAGTACTAGACTGTGTTCTTTGAACTCATTTATTAGGGAATTGGAGGGACTGCTTCATAAGGGGAGCAGTGTCTTCATGCATTTGAAGAAGTGGGTTTTTTACCCATGAAAGCTTATGCCCAAATAAATCTGTTAGTCTTTAAGGTGCCACCTTAAAAAAAAAAAACTCCTCGTCGTTTTTGCGGATACAGATTAACACGGCTACTCCTCTGATAATGGGGGGGGGGAGGGAGGCTGCAGAGAGAAGACACATTTAAAGGGTATTGTAATAAGCAGCTATGCCTGGGACATATACGGAGAGATCCGTTTTTATATATTCTTATTCACTTGAAATTTGCAGTTAAGCTACTTTAGGGAGAAACTGCAGGTTTCTGTTCAGACAAAACGCCTGGAAGAGGAAAAGAAATGCTCTCACATGGCCAGACTAGTACCATCAGATGTGCACTGAAGTAATATCATGATCTAATTGGAGACCAGAGGGTCCTCTGAAAAGAAAAAAGACCAGACCACCATTAAATAAAGGAAAGTCCCCTTCCTAAAATGGCATATGAACTTTAAAAGGTCTCTGCCCTTGCCTTCTTGATAGTATAAACCTGGGAGTGGGGAAGAGTAAAGTATTAGATATGGGCTATGTCTACACTACAGAACACCACTTCTCCCAACAATGCTAGCTGAGCTGACAAAGCTGTGTCTATATGGAGGTTTTGTCAGCATAGCTAAGTCACTCAGGGGTATGTTTTTTCACATCCTGGACTGATATAGCTACACTGATATATAGCTTAAGTGTAGACCAAGCAATGGACTAACAAATAAAACAACTACATCTGTTTCTGATTTTGACCTAAAACATCTAACCTTGTTAGGAAAGGCCTAGCACAGTACATTGTTTATTTCACCATGCTAGGAGACTATGATCCTTTCTCCTTTCTTTTGGCAGAAGATCTGGCCAGAGTGACCTATGCATGTGTCATTTTCAGATTGCGTAAATTAATGTAATCTGTGTATCAGAGAATGCATGTAGAAGCAACACAGAAGCTTCAAGTTTGATAGCCCAGTTTTCATTGGAATAAGCCACAGAGAACAGAACACTGGTGCTCTGCACTGTCCACAGATTCCCAGTTCACTTCCAATGTCAATTCAAGGCCCCAGTCTTACAAGGCTATGAACAGTCCAGGATCAGGATATGTTGAAGATAACCACTTCATCTATTCTATGATTTTCTGTGCTATTCCAGAACAACGCAGGTAAAAAAGCCCCCAAAAAGCTTGCGAGAGCCAGAGGGCATTCATTTAAGGGAATTCTACTGTGGAACAAGCTACAGGAAATAAGACACAGGCAAAATCTAACCATTTTCAAAAAACGCTATAAATTTCACTTATTTGCCAGTCTTCCCATCTTAAGAAATGCTACGAGTATGCACAATGATGGAGAAGCTTCTTAAACTGGGAATATTCATTTTGTAGTCTACTATGAAAAACATTTTTTCATATCTATATTGTATTCAGCACTAATCATGGTGAGAAGTTTTACAGATTGCTTTCGTTTTAGCTGTCATTCAACTTTTTCTTCTATTACAAGAACAGAATTTTGTTTAAAAGTAAGCGTTAACAATAAGGGACAAAGCGCTGACTGACTCTCTCCTTGGGGAAGAGAAAACAGATGCTGGCTAAATGGTACACAGGTACCCAAGAGAGTCTTGGGAAGTGCTGCAGTTTCTACTTAGAGGTACAGTCTGGGCTGGTATTAAATAAATCCTTTCATGGGTACTAGGACTCTGAACATCAAGGATGGAGAAACATTCCTTCTATTGCACCACATGAAATGTAACCAGGACTTTTTTTTTTTTTTTTTTTTTGAAAAATCAAAGAAAAACTTCCTGACTGGAAGCTTAGATTGGGCACTAGGATATGTAGCTGGCATAGGATGTGTAGAAGCCCCATCACTGGGGGCATTTAATACTGGACTGTATAAAGCACTGTTCAGACAATCTGCTGTAGGGTACAATCAGGTAGTGGAAGGAGGAAAGAACAGGATTAATCCATCTTTAACATTTCAAATGTCAAGATAATAAACATACAAGCATAAGATGATCAGTATCCTACTGTCAGGGAAATTACTTTCCTCTGATTGCTGAATTAGATTTACTATGCATTTTATACACACCATCCTCTGAAATATCTGACATTGACACACCTTCCCAATAGTCACACACTTTTCCCTGAAATAAACACACTAGAAAACTAACAAAACGTCTATGAAATTAAACGAAAAATGCATACTAGGTGATTTGCTTTGCCAGCATTTATTCCCTAAACATAAAGAGGCACACATTTTGATAAAAAAGAAGAGCCTGTAATTTTGTAAGTTAAACACAAGAACACAATACATCTCTACCTTGATATAACGCGACCCGATATAACACAAATTCGGATATAACGCGGTAAAGCAGTGCTGGGGGTGGGGTGGGGTGCGGAGGGCATGACTGCGCACTCCGATGGATCAAAGCAAGTTCAATATAACATGGTTTCACCTATAGCGCGGTAAGATTTTTTGGCTTCCAAGGACAGCATTATATCAAGGTAGAGGTATATTTGGTTCCACAAATCTATTCACTTAGGCCTACCACTCTTGTATCTACTCTTAGATATTTAAACACATGTATCAATTTACTTTTTCAGCACCTGAGCTATTAAGAGGTTTTGACCAAACCAATCAATGTACTAAAATGTGCTTACTTGATGCTGAGCTGACAAAAAAAAGAGTGGAAGTCTTTAAAAATGTACAAAATTCTGAACTCAAAAGTTCTATCACCTGATATTTTACTTTCACAATTTTTCACCATTTTAATGCCGTGAACTGCTACAAACTACTTCCGCAACCACATTTGTAGAAGGGAAAGAATGTACACAGGATTACATTTCATGAACCACAATTCAAGCTCTTCTTCCCACCCAGGGCTCAACCAATAACACTGATCCCAAATACAAAGGTTAAGTTGAATAAATAGGAATAGGTTCCATAGCTTTCCTGAGTTTGTTTTGTTTACTTGATTTTATCCGTCGAGGTCTTTGTTC
The DNA here is from genome assembly GCF_027887155.1 of Malaclemys terrapin pileata. Classification (NCBI taxonomy): domain Eukaryota; kingdom Metazoa; phylum Chordata; order Testudines; family Emydidae; genus Malaclemys; species Malaclemys terrapin. The sequence continues at coordinate 290,001,078 of NC_071505.1, read as the reverse complement.
TAAATTTAGGTCAACCACATTTCCACTGAAACTGCAACAGTAGTGTTATCAGCCTACAATCTGTTCTCTTTCAAATCTCATGTTTATAACTTTAATACCTCCCTGTTGAGTCCCTTTTAATACAAAATTATTGGTATATTTTGATCAAAGTTCTCCTGCTGTGTTAATTTCTACATATATGATCTGGATGCAGAGACACAAAACCTTCCTGGGAGTTCCATGGAGTATCAATGGGAGACTTGGAAATCAATCCTTTTCCTATCAACCAACCAATCATGAAACTGAATGACAGCTGTGACAGAACAGTCTAACATCTATGACGTACCTCAGGACTGTGTTACATGTTTTTATGTTAAAGATTTCATGTTACTGTACTTGAGAAGTTACCTTTATTTTCATTGTCTGATAAAACACCAAAGTCATAATTTGCCATAATTTTCTCTGTATTTTTGGGTGGCATCTTCACAACTTGGACACAATACTTCACATCTTTCTTTTTTCCACACACAGAATTTGTCGCATTGAGTAGAAGTGTATTTTCCCCCAGTACAGATGCTTGTAGCCATTACAGGGTAATTTCACACAATCAACCAACCATCTTCTATTAATAATCAATGCTGATTTTAGTTTTTCCTAAAATCATGTATTACCAGGCCCTGTGCAAGATTCTTTCAAGCCAAGTCCCCATAATCAATTCACAACTCCAGGCTCAATATCCAGTGACAGTTGATTCTACCAAGCAGACATGCCCCTCCCTCAAAACATAAGTAACTATTCCTTCCCACCCCAAGCTTCTAGAAAGTTGTTACAGGGATAACATCCTTGACATTCATCACTTCTCTTTTAATTTCAAAATAGTTAAATTTTATTCAGACTGAAGGTAGAGCGAATTTTCTTGTTTCAAAACCCTTTCAAATATGGTATTTCCATAAACATAAATGAGTGAGTGAAATGCAAAAACACAAAAAACTTGAAGAAACCCCAGCCCACCCCCTTCCAGGGGGAAAAAAAACTAAGTATTTTCACAAATGTAAATCCTGTGCTCCCATACTAAGCCATATAAATGTGATAATTGCCTCTGTCTCTGCATAAAAATTATTGGTTAGTCTCTCTGAATAAGCTGGCAATCTTAAAAGTTCTGATTTCATGTTCCCAACTTGACTGGTGGCAAGAAAACTTCTCAGGTAAAAACATGCCACAGTGGAAGCAGTGACTAACCCTTTCCTCTCATTAGTACACAGTGGCCTACTCCGAGCACTTCCCACCCCACCTAATTTTGCCCATCCTTGGTGAAGAACTCTCTCTATTACAATTCATGTCATCCATATCAATATTCCTGAACATCTCAAACTTTTGGATTCTCCATATAGTTGGAAAAATCAAGGAGATTTTAAAGTTTTTAAAATCACACAGTTTAAGTTCAACTTCACTATGTAAAATTTTTCATACAAAGTGCAATATATTGTTGAATACATTTTGTACATGTACAGTTTGTGTATATATACACCCCCCCACACACACACACACTACTCTGACACTTTAAAACCAATAATTAAATCTGGAAAAGCAGTTTTAGTACAAAACAGAACATACCTTGAGATTTTAGACTTGCTCATATGTAATAATACTACACAAACTTTAGACAAACTGACATATGGAACAAATCTCTGTAGCATATATTACTACAATTCAGAACTATTACCTGTTGTCTATTTAATAATAAAGATTTCTTGTGACAGCATAAACCACAAATTGAAACAACCGTGACACATTTGCATCCCAGGACAAAGAATACAGTTTCGTAGATTAGTCTTCATTGACTTGTCAAACTTCTGTACATATTTGTATCTGATTCTGACAATATCAAAATCATCAAATTTAATACAGATACGTACATGTTACTACGCGATGAGTAATCACCTAGTAATTCTGTAGTGAAAGCAGCACACTAACTACTAAGTAGGAGATTGCTGAATTACAGTCATTTGTAAATTCCAGAGGAATCTATATAATACACTTACAACTTAAATTAGTACAGCAGATTACATGAAAACTGAATAAATATTAAAATTTACCTTTTCTGTATTGTAATATAAAGATTTCAAAGTGGTAAACAAGGGTGGGCAGCCTTTACTGAAGTTAACCCTCAGGAACTTATCCATTAGTTCTCTAAATGTTTCACCTAGAAACAAAAGTGTATTTGGTTATATTTTAATGTTTGTGAGTGCCGTATACTGATCAGTGTTTATATTTATACAACTATGGATTATCACCAATAATTGAAACTCTACATAGAAAACTGTTCTAATGCTTTGATTTCTTTCCTGTTAAAGAAGAAAAACAGAATAAGCACATCTTCCCCCCTAAAGAAACGTTTATGTTTGGGGAAACTAACATGTGACCGTGACTTTCTACACTAAAATCAGTTTTAGAATTTGAAACTGATTGGAAGACTTGGTTTCATAAGGCAGGGTCCCCGCATTTTTATCAATATTGTAGGAGGAGGTTACTGAAATACTTAGTTATCTGAATGTATTTGTGGGCACAACCACACTACTTGTTGTGCTATGATATCTTTCTATAGCAGAGCAAGATTTCTGGGAGAGACTTAAGAAAGGAAAGTAACTAACAAGCAAATCAATCTTTATAGCACTGACGTCTGAGAGCATCTTAGGTTAATGCTTCCATGAATTATGAAGATGAGTCAACTGGGAAGACACATGGAACAGGCATAGAATATTTTCCATATGCTCAGTAGGGCTGTATAAATATTTTAGCTACCAAGCTGAGAATATTTACAAACTGAAATGCTTTTGACAGACCTAGAAAAACAGACATTAGAGTAACTAAAATACCTTGTTTGTTACAAAAAGGCATGGAAGGGTAACCCAGTGAGACACCGTGTGGCTCTCATTTAAGTGTGAATTATCTTGTTTTCATTTCAAGAGCTGCTCAAGAATGGGGCAACTACTTTTTATTACCACACCCATTCCCACGGAAATGAATATATTCGACAATACAGACTTGCAATGATATAAAGTGTTCCAGAACCAACACATGCATATTGAAAATCATTCCTAGTAATAAAAATAGGCAATGAAGTTTTCCCCTTATTTTCATGTTTTTCTATTTATGGGAATAAAACATTTAATCTGAAGATGGCAGATCGATGGTAAATTGTCATGTAGCTGCTCAGAAATCAATTTACAAGATGAACTGCTTAAAAATCAAGCAGAACATAGTCGCCTTTATGTTCCTGAAAAGGATTAGTTGAAGTAAACATCTGGGATTTAAGTGAGGCATGAATGGCATCCTTTAATTTTTGGCTTGATCTGTTGTGAAGCAATGGTAATTTTGAAGTTGCACCCAAAACACACACACACACACACACACACTCACTCTTCAGGAGCAAAAGAAAAAAAAATGGACTAAACTCAGGCTGGCCCAGCGCTTTGAGGGATGACCACACTGCTAAATAAGTGAACTGATCTTAAAATTTATTCATCTGAGGATAATTTAAGGAATATGTTCAGTCACTCTCCCAGTTTCCAGTGCCAGGAAATCTCTGAAGTAAGTTGTAAACTTTACATTTTTTTCTTTGAAAAAGTTTTGTTAGCATTACAACTATGCCTGTTAGTTTCTGTATAATCTATATCTTCAAGTTGTGGCCTGCCAAAGAGTATAAACTAAATGCACTCCCTTTTGAGCACATAGTGGGTATGGCTATACAGCAACTGGAGCACATGTACCAGAGCTAACTTCGACCACTGTCGCTTGATAAAAATAGCGGTGCAGCCAGAGTGGCATGGGCTAGCCACCCACGTACAATTCTGTCTGGGACCCTAGGGTAACTAGGCTACACTGCTATTTTTAGTAAGTTCAATCACACTAGTTCAGGTATGCCTACCTGTGCTCCCCCAATTGCAGTGTAGAAGTACCCTGTGTATCAAGGCCATTCAGAGGCAAGCAAAGAGTTGAGGTGCATTGTTAATGTGCATCTCATTGGTAGGTTCATTAGTCCTCAGGACAGAGTGAATCACAATTTCAAACACCATTGGGGTCTCCCTGAGCTAATTTTAAGGTAAGTAGGAGAGTGTATATGGTGTATATTTGAGTCAAGTAAAGGCTCCTCCATGAAGGTGACAGCCACATGGAAGCAGAGTTGAAAAGATTTTGTTTCATAAGGGAGACAGACGCAAATTCATCATCAGATAACATATCTACATTGGTTTCTAGAATTATAATAGTACTGAGAACTCTCATAGCTGTTAGAGGGTACATCTATGCTGTGTTTTAAAACCTGCAGCAGGGAGTCTCAGAGCCCAGGTCTACAATTTTGGTCTCACGCTACTGCATTAAAAATAGCAGTGTAGATATTGCAGCTCAGGCTCTGAAGCCTTAATCCCTCCCTGGGCTTCAAAGCTCTAGTCCAAATGTCTACACTGCTGATTTTAGCGCCATAGTGCAAGCCCAAGTCTGTAGACCCGGGCTCTGAGCCTTGCTGCAAAAGGTTTTAAAATGCAGAACAGACAAACCCTTACTCTCCAAGGCACTGAACAAACATTAACTAGAGCAATGAATATTTATGATCCTAATTGATGGTATCAAACCCTTTCTATTTCTGTGAAGATGTAAAAGTTTTGCACCCTGTACATTTCTAAGACAGCAAATCCTTTTATTAACTTAAATGCATCATCTCATGGACTTCAATACAGCACAATAAAACAAAAAGGTTATTCTGCATGCACAGTAAAAAAGGTTATTAACCTGTTCCGTAACTGCTGTTCGAGATGTATTGCGTATGTCCATTTCACTCTGTATGGGCATCCTGTGCATGGCTGTTGCAACTTTTTCCTCAGTGGTATCTGTGAGAGCGGGTCAAGCACCCTCTGCTGCAGTGCACCCTTTGAGCAGGCATAAAGGGCAGATCTACCCCTGACACCTCTGTTCATTCTTGCCGGAAACTCCAATGCAGAGGGAGAAGAGGGTGGGCTGTGGAATGAGCATGTGCAACACATCTCAAAGAACAACAGTTGTGGAACCGGTTGGTAACCTTCCCCCCCCCCCGTGATTGCACATGTACATTCCACTTTCAGTGACTCTCAAGCTGTGAAATCAGGAGGCTGGATCAGAGTCTATCTGAATAAAGACTTGAGAACAGCTCGCCCAAATCTTGCATTGTTTTTAGACTGTTGAGTGATGGTATAATGAGTTGCAAACATGTATTGAAGACTCAGTTACCACTTTACAAATGTCTATGACAGGCACTTGACCCAGAATGGCTGAAGACACCGCTTGCAATCTCATTGAATATATTGTCATTCTGTTTGGTGGAGTAGCACTTGTAAGTCACAGCACAAGCGAATACAGGAAGCAAAGATTAAATCTTCTGAAAAGAGAATGGGAGCCCTTTCATTCTGTACATGATTGCTACACAAAGCTGCAAAGACAAGTGGAATTGCCTGGACCTGTTGAGGTAGAAAGACAACACTTCTGACATTTAGATTGTGCAGCCGCTCCTCATCTTCATTTGAGTGAGGCTTTGGGAAGAACAAAGGCAAATAAATTGCTTGGTTGATATGGAAGTTATACATCACTTGTGAAATAAACTTTGGATAAGGACACGGGTAAGCCTTATTAAAGGAAATTTTACATGGAGGGCCAAGCATTAATGCACGTAGTTCACCTATCCTCCTAATAGCATTTTTGGTGGCCATCAATGTTATCTTCATTGAAAGATGCAGTAAGGAGCAGGCAGCTTTTCAAAAATCTTATTGACATCCTATTAGGAAATACGGAGAGTATCAATCTAAGGGTGGAAAGTTGAAATGCCTCTATCAAAGTCCACCTAGCAACTAACAGCTAATACTTACTGTTTTAGGTATAAGAGATAGTCCAAGATATGCTGTCCAAGATAGTCGAAGAATGTGTCAGCGAGACTCCAAATTGTTCGGACAAGAGAGAACTGCTTCCACTTCGTCAATTAGATAGATCTATATAGATGGCTTCCTACTATTTAAAAGCACATCCTAAACCCTCTTTTGAACAAGACTCTTCCTGAAGGTCTAGCTATGAAGGATCCAGGGTGTTAAATGCAGCACCTGCAAATTTGGGTGGAATAACTGACCATGGTCTTGAGAAATTAGGCGTGGGTCCAAAGGAAGAGATATCAGAGCTTTTACCTACAGGGAGAAGGGTGGAGAACCAGTGCTGCCAAAGCCAAGCTGGGGCTATATGTATGACTCAAACATATCCTGTCTGATTTTTAGCAACATTCTGGAAGAAGTGGAATTGGTGGAAAAGCGTACAGAAATTTGCCCATACCAGGGCCGCAAAAAAATTTCTGTGAGGGAACCCTGACTATGCTCTTGAAGGGAGCAAAAGTGCTTGTACTTCCTGTGGTTCTTACTACAAAGAGGTCTAGCTGGAGAGTCCCCCACAGCTGAAAAATGTGCCTGGCTATATTTGGATGTGGAGACCACTCATTGTGACTTAAATGATCTGCAAGCTCATTCTGCACCCCTGGAAAGTAAGAGACTGTGGGGTCAACCGAATTGGCAATACAAAAATCCCAGAGTTAGACTGCCTCATGGCAGAGCTAGGACAAGTAGGTCCTTCCCATCCTGTTGAGGTAGAACGTTGCCATTGTGTTTTCTGTGAGAATGAGCAAGCTTTTCCCATTGATTTGGGTGAGAAAGCCTGACACCAGCTGAATAGCTCATTTCCCTGAAATGTGTGTGTAAAAACAAGTCCTTTTTGGACCACAACCACCGTGTCTTAAGGGAACCCAGATGAGCCCCCCCAACCCAGAGCAGACGCATCTATCACTATTGTCAATGAAAGTTGAGCATTACAAAGGGAATGCCTATACATATGTTTACAAGGTTCGTCCAAGAGTCCAGAGAGGCTAAAACCTGAGAGGCTACCCTCACCACAAGGCTTAGAGGGTGATGGCTTGGAGAGAATATGGAGGACAGCCACGACTAGTTCCTGAGGTACAATCTGGCATGTTGGACTATGTACCTGCAAAAGGCCATGTGCCCCAGAAGCCACATGTAATTCCACTCTGTTGTAGTTGGGTGAACCACGAGACCTAAAATGATGGATTGAATTGCCTGAAATCTTGATCCTGGAAGGAAAGCTCTGGCTTGAGTCGAGTCCTGGACCACCCCTATTAATTCTATTCTCTGAACAAGGGAGAGGATAGATTTCTGTGTATTGATTAACAGTCCCAGAGCCCTGAAGTTTGAGTGGATGAGAGAGACTGGATAGTACCTGAACTCTGTATCAGCCTCTCACCAGCCAGTTATCTAGTTATATATACACTTGCACACCCAAACTTCCTCATAAATGCACTTAATGCTATACATTTTGTAAAAATTCTGGGAGCGAGAGACAGGCCAAAGGGTAGAACTGCATTGGTAGTGAGAAAGGTTCACCTGGAGCCTTAAATACTTCCCATGGCCCTGATACAGGACATGTATTTCCATGTGGTGATGCAAGTTGAGGGCAGCACACCAATCTCTAGAATTCAGGGAGAGGCTAATGGAGGCCAGCAAGACCATGCAAAACTACTTTTTTCAGATGTTTGTTGAGTTGACGCAGACTGAAACTTGTCTGAGACATCTCTTTGCTGTTGGAATAAGGAAATAGAAATAAAAGCCTGTCCCTCTGGAATACTGCTGAACATCTTCTATGACTCCCAACTGAAACAAAGAATGCTCCTCCTGGAGGAGGACCTCCAGGGACCACTCTCACAAGAAGAGGGACAAGGAAGGAGGGAGGTATAGAAATAAAATGAAGGGTGTATTCCACTTCCACAATGTTTAGAACCCACTGGTCTGAAATGATTTGGGACCAACCAACTAGGAAGTGGAATAGCTGGTTTGCAAAAAGAGAGAGGAGGGGCTGGAATTTTGGAGACTGGTATGATAGTCTCAATTAACCCATCAAAATGTCTGTTTAGCGCCCTCAGGGCGCCTAGATGAACTAGAAGCTGTTGCAGTAGATGAAGGGGGTGGTCTGCATCTATAACCCCAATTCTTTTTCCTTAATAGGTCTTGTTGAAGTGCAAAAGTAGCATATTGGCGGGACTACTGTGGACCAAAGTTCTTTCTTGTCAAGGCAGGTGTACATATAGCCAGAGACTTTAAAAGATTCCAGAGTGACTCAAAACCATGCAGTTTGTCATCTATCTGCACTGAGAATAGGTCCTTCAAATGGCAGGTTCTGAACAGTATGCTGGATTTCCTGGGGCAGCCCCAAAGACTACAGCCATGAGCACCCCCATATTGTAATCGAGGTCATGGCCCTAGCAGTTGAGTCAGCAGCATCCAAACTGGCCTGGAGTGATGTGCTAGCCATCAGCTTTCCTTTGTCTACCAGTGAAAGAAACTCTTGTTTCAGGTCCTCCTGTAACTAGTCCTTAAGTTTTGATATGACTAATATCGGAGACTCAACAACAAAAGCAACTCTTAGTTGTAACCCAGACATAGAATAAATGTTCCTACCAAGCAAGTCAAGTTTTTTGGGGTCCTGTGATTTAGGGATCGCAGCCTGTTGCCCCTAGCGTTCCCTCCTAATAATTCTCAAAACAACCAATGACCCTGGAAGGGGATGTGAAAAGAAATACTCAAAGCCTTGTATAGGTACATATAGTAGTATCAATCCTCATCCTCTCGGATGTCAGAGGAAGTGAGGAGGGAGTTTATCACAGGTTATTGGTGGGGCTCTAAAATCACCTCAAATTGGTAAGGCCACACAAGGGGGCCAGTTGCAGTAAAAATGTCATCTAGTCTATTGGACAACTCCTTATCTTCCCTTCACTTGGATATCCAAGGCTGAGGCAACCATTTTCAAAACGTTCCTGATGAGCCTTGAAGTCATCAGGTGGGGGTGAGGACCTTCCTGAGGACAGTGCCTGTCCTGGTGCTGGAGTCAACAGCGCCTCCTTACCCAATGATCTATTCAATCCTCCATCACTCTTCTCAGTGGGCGTAAGAGCAAGAAATCTTCCTCTTCCAGCCTCTTCCTTAGAAGCCTTATGCTTCTTCCTCGGCACCGGAGATCATGACTGATGCCAGAACTCTGCCAACACTGGCAGAACGCTTGTAACTGAAGCTGAAGAAGTGGTCCCCCTCTTTGAGCAGGAAAGCTCCAATGGTAGTTTCAGAGTAGCTTCCATCAAAAGAAACTTCAGCCTGGCATCTATCTTTTTTGGTCCTAGGCTCAAAGTCCTTATAAATTTGACAACAGTCTGATATGCAAGACTCAGCCAGGCACTTCAAACAGCTGGAATGTAGGTCACTCACAGACCTCATCTTGGAGCAAGAACAACCAGGGTTGAAACACAGTAATCAATGCATTCCTCAGTACCACAAATGGAACACAGAGTAGGGGAACCAAAAAAACAAAATTTTTTTAAAAAAACAAACCACTAACACTACAAAATAATAAGACACACCGAGATAATTTGTTAAAGCAAGACCAACTGATCCAGCAGCCATCCTGGGCAGTAAAAAGGAACTGAGGGGGGTCAGAGGCAGCTCTGCCCTCTACGCCTGCACACAGGGACATGAGACAGAGAGCACTTGAGCCACATCAACAGGTAACGCTAAGGGGAAAAGTTTCTGACAACCATGCACAGGATGCACACGTACCAACAGTGGAATGCACATGTGCAATCACTGGAAGAACCAATTTTCAATAATTTTTCCAGACTTGAGAACACTTATGTACCAAGTTTCAGTATAGAAGGTTTTTATAATTTGTTTAAGTGTAACAAACTCTCCAAAATAGACAGCTTATAACAAAGTCATTAAAAAAAAGTTAACTATAGCATTGCTGAATATGATGCTACAATTAAACTTCATACTGGAAAATGCTTCAAACCTAGTTTTGAGCTACAGATAACCTGGCAAGGTACAGCATGGTAATAGTAGTTTACATTAGAGATTAAGTTAAAATTTTAACAAACACTGCACTACATTGTAGCATAAAATTCTTTGAGGTAGGCTGGGAGCTTTCTTGGGCAAGCCACCATCACTAGAGTTAACTTGCAGTTGTGAACAAAATTAGGCCCACTTTACAGCTGATTGCTATATACATTTATCAGCATTTGTTCCAGCTTATAAAATACAGGGAGATACAGGGACAGGGCTTGGGACACCAGAACAAAAATAAAAATACTAATCAAGCTTCTAACTCAGGGGGTGCAGTTGCTGACAACTAGGTTCCAGGCCAATGAAACAGTACAGAGAAGCCTCTACTATAGTTTTCTGTGCAACATCTGAACTGTAAGTAGAGCTTCCAATTTCTTCTGCTGCTAGCTTTACAGGCAAACTTCTTCTGTCAATAATATAAAGTCAGTCTTAGGGGACTTCTCCTCTAAGAGGCTAGAGAGGAATGTTATCACAGTGTATAAACAATTAAAGAAACAAAAGTTGAAATTTATTATTCCGTTAACACAATAGCTTACCACACTTCATACTCTGATCTGGGGATATCACCTAACACACAGCACAGGATCAAAGGCATTATATATAGAGCGAGCTATTCTTACAATATATACACAGCTATCCACTGTAGTTTCATCAGTAAAGGCAAAATATTACCATGCAGGACCTTTTGCTATCAGCCTTTGTAGTGTACTACTGACATTTTTGTCCATATCAACAAAGATGCATAGTCCTCAAGTGGTTGAAACCAAGCTTTATGCACCTTTACATATAAATGGATGCTCAAAATTTAGGACAAATTAATTATTGACACCTTAATAAAACACAAAAATTAATAGGATTATGGAACAGATATGCAGTTTGTTACCTGGAACAAAGTTTAAAGGTAATCTTCTAGGTGAAACTGCTCTGGGATGTCTTTTACTAACTTCTTCATAAATCTGAAGCCTTTCTTCTAAAGTGCCTATTATCAGCAAATATAACAGATGTAAGAAACACTGGAGAGAAAAATCTATTTTTGCATTAAATTCTTGTTTAAAAAAAAGACATTAAAAGAAATCTGTAATTCTAGATTTTAATTAGCTAAACCTACCAGAAGGTACAGATTTAGTTACAACACTGCAAAAATTTACACTAAGTTTTTCATTTATTTAATCAAATACACTACAGAAGAAGGTAGTGTGTTGTATATATAACAGACCCTATCTTTTGTTATGACTTGTTTAAGTAATTAACAGCAGAGAACCTAATTACCTTGTGCCTCCAACCACAGGGAGATTGTGTTTATTTTCTTACAACTACATACTGTGCAATCCCATTCACAAAACAGTACTTCAACATTTGCAAATAACGTATGCAAACAAATTGTCTATCAATATGAATCCACTTAGGACAACTTCTTAAAGAACTACTACTTACTACAACTTCTTAAAGAACTTTAATCATTTTAAAGTATTTTAAAAATACACAAATAAGCCTTTTATTACAAAAGTTTCAGCAATGTAAGTAAACTAATACTATGTAAGCACTTAGCATCAGGACTGTCAATACATCAAGTTTAAGAACTTTTGTTTTCTTTAGACCTCCTTCCCACTCCTCCCCTTTCCCCCATAATATGCTTTGGAGCTCCAATGTGGTCAGAATTTTAAAACAAACTGATCTATTGGTTTTGAAATGCTGTTTCACATTCATAAGTGAATTTAGTTGAAAAGTCAAATTGCTTGGTGAACTTAAATAATATTGGAAGTTAAGATCAAGGATATAGCATGAAAAATGCTTAGTAGTTATACTTGGACATTTGTTTCATACGTAAAAAGCCTCATATAATTGAGATCTGATGGTGGTGGTGGGGAAATATATATATGTACACACACACACACACACACACACGTATGTTACCCACTGGCTCCAGGGTATACATAATTATTAGAGTAATAAATTAAAATATTAAAATTGGAACTAAAGCATATAAAAACCCTATATGAAATCACAGGTTGGAGCTCCAGAACTTACCATGGGGGAGGAAATAGTCCTAAGACCACCTAAAAAAAATAAAGTAGCATTATTATGTTTTATAATTAGTACAGTTTAAAATCGATATAGGATTTTTATGTGAAATGTACATTACATATACACATTTGTTCTTTATTAATAATTATAAATGAGAGTTTCCAAATGTTTCAGAGAGAAACAGAATAATAGAGTCAACCCATTGACTAGATTAATTGCTTAGGTCAGTGATTCTCAGCCCACTTGCATCCCAATCAGTACACAGCTGCCGCCCATGAGACATCCTCAGGGCCATACAGGTAGTATATATATATATATTTTGTGTGGATGTGGCCCATGTGAGAGCTGCATGTGTGACCCACAATAGTCAATAGTTTGAGAAACATTGGTTTAGGCCAGGGGTGGCCAACCTGTGGCTCCGGAGCTGCATACGGCTCTTCAGAGGTTAATATGCGGCTCCTTGCATAGGCGCTGACTCCGAGGCTGGAGCTACAGATGCTAACTTTCCAATGTGCTGTGGGGTGCTCATTGCTCAACCCTCTGCTCTGCCCCAGGTCCTGCCACCACTCCACCCCTTAACCCCAAGGCCCCTGCCCCTTCCCCTACCATGCTTTCACTCCTCTCCCCTCCCCAGCAAAGCCTCCTGCGCACTGCAAAACAGCTGATTGTAACGGGCAGGAGGCACGGTGAGGTAGGGGGAGGCGCTGATTGGCGGGGCTGCCGAGGCAGGGCGGGAGGTGCAGCTGCTGACATTTTACTGTGGCTCTTTGGCAATGTTCATTGGTAAATTCTGGCTCCTTCTCAGGCTCAGGCTGGCCACCCCTGGTTTAGGCAATATTAACTACCAGTTCTATGGATACAATGTAACAAATACACACCAGTAATCCTAGCCTATAAATATGTTTAAACAACTTAATTAGAAACTTTCACTCAACCTCAAGTCATATTTGCAGACCTTTTAACAGTTTGACACCTTTTTAGTGTCAACTATTTACTTAAAATCTAAACTGCATTAAAAACGTACTACTACCACTACAACATCTATGAGTAATGTTCTGTGGTTTTATAATATTATCAGAATTAATCCAATAAAAAAAACCTTCTGCTTTCTATTCAATTGTGGAACTTTTTTTTAAATTATGTTTTAAGAAAAACATTTGGGAAGTTCTGATTCCATTTCTTGGTCATAGGTATCTGCTGTTCCAGTATTGTACACCACAAAAATTAGCAGCTATTTTTTTCTGGAAGACCAGAATAACCGTACCAGGAGTGAGCTTTAACTTTTAGGAAAACCTTAATTATTTCTACTTTCTTCTCTTCCACGGGAAAGTTAGTCCCTGCTAAAATGATATGCCTTTAGAGCAGGGGTCTCAAACTCCCAGCCCACAGGCCATCTGTGGCCCACGAGCCTCCCCAATGTGCCAGCCCCTCTGAGGCCCAGGGGGCGGGGCTGTGCTTCCACGCACTTCCCCTGCCCTGAGTGCCCCTGTGGCCAGTGGGACGCTGCAGAGGCAGTGCCAGGGGACAGAAACGCGCGGAGGCTCCCCGGTCTGCCCCACCGTGGAGCCCCAGATAAGCGCCGCACCCCCAACCCCCTCCCAGAGCGTGCACCCCTACCCCCTTCCCACACATCCTCTCCAGCTCCCAAACTCCCTCCCAGAACCTGCACCCCCTCCCCATCCCCCCAGTCCTCAAACTCCACCCCAGACCCTGCACCCCAGACCCTCTCCCCCACCAAAACTCCCTCCCAGAGCCCAACCTCTCATCCCTTCTGCACTCAAACTCCCTCCCAGAGGCTGCACCCCAATCCCCTACCCCAGACCTCCTCCCCCACCCACACTCCATCCCAGAGCCTTAGACAGATGGGGGGGCGGAGTTTTTGGGGGCCATGAGTGACATTGGGAGGATGTGAGGACCGGCACTGGCCCTAAGGTCAATTGAGTTTGAGACCTCTGCTTTAGAGGGTCCTAGCCAAGAGAAATTAAAGCAATATATTTAATCTGCCTGTGAGTTTAATAAAAAAAGACTATGTTCCTTTTTAAAAAGCTATTATCCAGTGAAATCTCAAATTGATAGCTTTATGAAAGTGGCAGTCCTGTAACTTGATCCAAACAAATTACTGTGAGAATCAGCTAGTGATGACAACTCCCTTTATAAAGTGTGCGTGCAGGGGAAAAGTTCTCCTTGGGCTAGCGAGCATGACCTTTAAAGAAAGGGTGAGTGTTGGTACTACATGCACAGATGTTTTCAATTAATTTTTAAATGAGTAAATCTGACTACAGATTGTTCAAGTTCAGAAGATACAAATATTTTTCAGCTAAATTGTGATGTTCCAATTTCAAATTGTAACGTTCTATCAGACACCAATTGTTTAAATACAAAGGAGGAAATTAAGTACATCGCTGCATTACTTACTGGGTTGTAGGGCCTTTTCCAAGCCTTCATAATAATACCAGTTTTCTGCATTCCGATCAATTAATTCTTTGTATATTTCACCAGCTTCTTTTAGTCTTCCCAACTTCAACAACATTTCTCCTAAAACAATACAGTTAAACACTGTGAGTTAAATGAAAGTATACTTATGGCTTGAGGCTAAATTTTCAAAATTGGGTACCTAAAACTAATCCCATAAGCCATATTTAAGCATCTAGCAAAATAAAAGTGGCTAATTTTCAGAGGTGTTTTCCAGCCCAGAAATCCCATTGAGCGACTCTACCTCACAGTGACTTCAATGGTATTTGTGAGCATTCAGCAATTCTGAAAAATAAGGTTATTTTTGTTTAGATGCCTTTTTTTGGTTTTATGACACTAACCTATCCAGATATGAAAAAAAGACCAGAATTAGTGGATTTGTATTAGCTAGCCAAAGAAGGCATTTCAAATTCAATGCAAGCAACACTGACGAAACATTAAGTTTACAAATTTACTGGCCCATATTCAGAAAATTCAAAGTTAAAGTTCTCACAGAAACCTCCACTCTATTTCTTTTTGGACAGACCTTGCAATAGGATTTTATATCAGTATTCATGCCAATGTTGTCCACTCTTTTCAGTGTGAGGACCAAACAGGTTCTTTCAAGAAGGTTAAGGGACTACAAACACACTTTGGGGTAGATTATATACCCCATTCCACAGCTCAAGTGGCAAAAAAGGAGTGAAAACTACCCACAAAATCCTCTGCTTGCTCCCTACACTTTCTCCAGAGTTCCTGGTGCAGGGCACGTTTCAGGGGCAGGGAGGAGAAGTGTGTGCTGCACCAGGGCTATCTCCAGCAGAGGGATGGTCTCTAAGGAGTCATTGCCAGCTGGCACAAGCTAGAGCAGCCACCTGGGCTATTGGTAAAGGACTCATCTTTTTGTAGGTACTCCCCTTGACAGGCACAGCCACTCAAGCTCCTATCTTGCTGTTCTTGGGATTCCCATATCAAGTAGGGAAACAGGCAATAGAACAGTCAGGACTACTTTCTCCTCCCTCCCAATGAGGCAGCAGGTGGCCATTGGGGTTGCTGCAAAACACCTGCTGCATGCCCAGAACGCTCCCAACTCATATCAGTAACATCACAGCGGTTTAAACTGTGGAGAACGTAGCTCAGGGAACATATTTTCAAGGAAATTTGGACACAACTAATATAGGCAATTTGATAAATGTCTGGCCAAATATTTTAAATACAGGCACATTGCCCTAAGAGAGATTCCCAGCATAGAGGTCAATTAAGGAATATTTGAAATTTGTTTGTGTCACATAGTTGCACATATTCAGAACCTCAGCAGTCCAAGTTTTTAAAAAACCCAATGCATCAATTTTAACTGAATATATATATATATTTTTTTTTTGCAAAAACTCTATGATAATAAAAAAAGGCATTGATGCATTTAAAAAGAAACCACAACCTGATGCTCCAAGCAGGAAACCAACATTTTTGTACACATAGGGCATTACATTTCTTAACTTGCAGGGCTAAGTAGAGATGAGTGGGTTACTAGTTTTGACCTACTGTACACGGACTACTGATCAGTCTTTGAGATATACTCTATTTCTGTGAATGACCCTCTAATAATAAGGAATGCTATTTCATTCCCAATTTATTTCCATTCCATATCAAAGTAATGTCACCCCACTAACACTCCACTTTGTCAAAGAAGCTTAACAAAATACCAAATTATAGATTCAATGTTAATAAATTTACCTATAAAACAATTATTTAAATATAACCCTCATTTTGATATCATGATATTTAAAAGCCAGTAGATACTTATAGTTTGGGGCAAGGTGAGTAGGAAGAGAAAAAACAAAGCTTTACCTTTGATTTCTTCTACAACAAGCTTGTCACATATTTGCTTCTCATATGTTTCTATATGTTCTAAAGACTCTTGAAATAGATCTGCCTCTCTCATCACTTGGTTCTGGTATAGGATCAGTTCACTATATTCATAATCTATTTTATTAGGAGGAATCTGTAAAAGACAGGTTAATTAGCATGCACCATACCACTTGTAACTAGGCCGTGTGCAATTGTACACAAGGCATTTTAAGATTCAGTCAGCAGATGACATTGAGATGTAGACCTCACAATGTATTTAAAATGTAAAACTCACAAATATTTAGTTAAGACAAAATGAACTGAAGCTGGTTACTGGATGCCTACCACTATAGAGGAGGTAGTGTATAGGAAGGGGCCTACCAAATTCATGGCCGTGAAAAATGCATCACGGACCATGACATCTGGTCTCCCCCATGAAATTTGGTCTTATGTTTACTTTTACCCTATTACTATACAGATTTCTCAAGGGAGACCAGCGTTTCTCAAACTGGAGGTCCTGAGCCAAAAGAAGGTTGTGGGTTTTTTTTTTTTTTTTTTTGCAAGGTTGTTGTAGGGGGTTGTGGTATTGCCACCCTTATTTCTGCACTGCCTTCAGAGCTGGGTGGCTGGAGAGCAGCAGCTGCTGGCCAGGCACCCAGCTCTAAAGGAAGTGCCCTGCAAGCAGCAGCAGCGTGGAAGTAAGGGTGGCAATACCGTACCATGCCACCCTTACTTCTTCACTTCTGCCTTCACAGTTAGATCAGGACCCCTACAGTTACAACCCCATGACATTTCAGATTTAAATATCTGACATCATTAAATTTACAATTTTTAAAATCCTATGACCATGAAATTGACTAACGTGGACCATCAATTGGTAGGCCCCTACACTTAAAAACAAAACAAAAAAAATCCACACCTTCTCCTCTCCCCACCACTCCTTGCCATGCAGTGGAAGATTGAATCTGTTGTGCTCTATAAATTCTCAGGCAGGCTATCCCCTTGAGATCCACTACCACCTCAACTGCAGAATACATGGAAATTGACTATAGCTACAATGAAACAGTCACCCACCCACAGGAGCAGCAGCAGCACTTGCCAAGTCAGAGAGATTCCCTTTCAGCAGGAACGTTCAAGTCAGACCCCTTTCATGCTGGGAGATCACAATGCTCTTAAAAAACTATGTACCCAAACCTCGTTAGCTACTAATGAAATGCAAGAACCTTAAAAGGTGGAACACAGCAACTATTGAACATCATTCAGTAAAGCTATACCACCATTTAAGGCACGAAGAAAAATGTTGTCTTCAGTTCAAACTGCAGGGGGAACTAAAAGGTAAATATAGAAATCAGAAAAGGGACCTCAATAGGTCAGCTAGCCCACTCCCGTGCCTTGAGGCAGGACTAAGTAGACCATCTCTGACAAATTTATCTAACCTGCTCTTAAAAACCTCCAGTGACAGATTCCATAAGCTCCAGAGGTAATTTGTTCCAGTGCTTTACTATCCTTACAATTAGGAAGGTTTTTCCTAACGTCTAACCTAAAACTCTCTTGCTGCAATTTAAGCCATTACTTCTTGCCCTGTCCTCAGTGGTTAAGGAGAATAATTTATCACCTTCCTCTTTATAACAACCTCTTATGCACTTGAAAACCCCTCCCCAAGTCTTTTCTCCTCCTGACTCAACAAATCCAATTTTTTCAATCTTTGCTTGTAGGTCATGTTTCACGTGTTTAGGAAATTTTTTGTATTGTAGTTTAAATAAATTACCAAAACAATTGAAACCGGTGTGATTATATTGCATTATTTTGACAAATAAAATATGCAGAATTTAATTTTTTGCCGCAGAATCCCCCCCCCCCCCAGAGTAAAAGCTCCATAGATGCAATTATCTGCTGAAATAGGTCCCAAGATGCTAAATGAAAAACAAAATTGTACAAACAATAGCCATTTCCCCCCTTTAATATTTGTAGTTATTCAAATTCTGCTTCTTTATGTCTTACCTGTTGAGTTTTTCTAAACTCTTCCAGTAGTTTTAAGGCCATATCATAATCTTTTAACAAATGATATGCAATAGCATATCCAATCCATGAAGCCCGTTGTGTTGGACGCAGCTGAAGTAGCTGATACCTTGTCTCCTTTAATAAAAAGGAAAGTTACTTCAATGAAGATGGTTCTAAAATATCTCACTGAATCACAACTGTGATAGTGTATTACTACTAGTATTTTAATCTTGATTATTACTGGAAGTTGGACATTCTTAAAAAGCAAGCTGCAATTCTAACAAAGTAAACAATAAACAGTATTACATTTGAGTTATAGGAAAGTGGGATTTACACTAACGGTAGCATTCCTGGCATAAAGCCTAAAATCTATTTTAAAATCAAGATAAAAGAGGCACCTAACTGCCTAAGTTGCTTCAGAAAATAAGACAGGCTCCTAAGTCACATAGGCACTTTGGAACATTTTACCCAGTATCTGCATGCTGAAGAAGAATTTGGATTTTTACAATCAAAGAACACAAAATAAGTTTCCCTTTTTCTGAGCAAAACAGACCCATGAGTGTGGGAACTACCAGGTTCTCATGTTCATGTCTTAACCTCTCATTAATTTCCAAAAGAAATAAGGCTGGAGGGAGTCCAGAGGAATTATTCCTGGAAGTGTTTGAAGTCATCAGCAGTAGTAGGTGGTGGCATGATAGCCTCATTAGGGGAAGAAGAGGAGAAATATAGTGTTGGTGAAACTTCTTCCTCCTCACCTCATTCCAAGGAAGGAGTCTCTGGTGGGCAAGAGATTGATGGAGAAGGCAAAGATGTAGGTCTCCAGCTTTGCTGCATGACAGCCGTGTACATGGCCCAGGGATCCCAATAGAGCCAATGCGGGGGAAGCAGAACGTGGGGTTGCATCCACTCTGGTCCATACCAGGGTTGGGTCCGGGTGTGGAATGCACATATTGAGGGTATGTAGAAGAAGTAGATTGTGTGGGATTCAAATAAGAGGGCATGATGGAGCCCCCTCCTCGTCTTCCGCCTCCTCACTGGGGAAGGGAGGTGCTGTCCTTGGAGGAGAAAGGGAGGAATGTCCAGAGAGGAGGGTGGAAGTGGGGGGAGGTTGTGTCTGAGCAGAGGTGACACAGGTATGTCATATACCAGCAGGTCTTTAGGATGTCTGGATTCCTGTGGTAGAGAAAGGAGCATCATCAGTACTGGAGCATGACTCGGTGCCGAAGGAGACATGCAGGAGTAATCAGCAAGTGGAGCTGAAAACTTGATGGGTGCCGATGGTCATGTCAGTGCCATAGCTCCCGAAGTCACTCTGTCTCGGTCTCCAGAACCAAGAGACTGTGCAGAGGGCTGTAGGTCTGCCCAGGTAAGGTCCTTAGACAGATGTTTCATGCCAGTACCAGAGGTACTTGGATGGGCCCCGGAGCTATGTCCCTTGTCAGAGGATGTTGAGGCAACTGACCTCACAGGGGATGGTGTTGGGGGGGGGGGGAGGGCAGAAGCTGTGCCTCAGAATATGAGGAGGGAGCTCGTTTCTTCTCAGAGTGAGAGAGGGACAACTTTCTCTGATGGGACTGCAGTGATTGGCAGATGACCTGGCTGAGGGTGAAAGCTGCCCGGGGGAGAGTCCAGGCCTGGGTCTGATGCTGGATGCAGTGATTTCTCCATGAGGAGAAGTCACAACCAAACAGCCTGGTCTTTTCTGGCCCTAGCAGTCAAGCCATGGCAGTGAAAACACTTTTGTGGAACGTGTCCCTCTCCCAGATAGTGAATACACTGTGGTGGCTCTGCTGCGGATTCTGTCCCAGATCAAAGGCAGTAGAGAAGGAACTGGGGGGCAGTCGTACCACACAGCGCTATATATACGTCCCACTCACAGTGCAAGAGGGGGGAACAGCGCATGTTCGATCCGGTGGGCATTGCTGATTAAGATCCCCAATCCGAGGCACAGAGGGCACTGCGGCATGACAGTGGAGCACCCATAGGGACAGCAGAAGACGACCTGTCAATTTTTCTGAAATAAAATTACAGTGTTTTCATATCTCCCCACTTCTTTCTTGGGCCTTTTCACCACCTAGTTCCACTCTTTCCTCTGGCAATTTTTATAATGAGATGAACTGAGGTCTTGGTATTAAAGATCAATACTGAATAGTCTCTTCTATGCTCTATGCAGGTGAAGAGGAAACACAGCAGCATCTGCCTTTAATATACAGTGCTTCCTAATAGATCTTGCAGCCAGAGCTAGTGATGAATGAAGGTTTCAGAAGACCTGGGATCAGCACATGGGAAGTCAAGGACAGCATTAGTACTTATATGAAAATTGGCTCTTCTGAACAGAGAAGCAAACAGCCCTAAATCCTTCCTCTGATGGATTCAAAGGATGAGTGGCTACCGGTCATCTTAAAAAAAGTATCCCAATAATCCTCAAATACATTAAAAACAGGTGTAATGTGGAGGGTGAGAAGGTAGGCATCATCCACAAGTTGAGGAAAGCAGTTCATGTTCTTATAAGGCTTTGAAAATGTAAGGTGTGAAATGGGTGCACAGTATTAAGAAAAAACTAATGTACACATGAGTGAATTGGTGAATATTAGTTTAGAATATGTCTGGCAATTGAGAAGCACAGATGGCTCTGTGGATCAGCTAATATGGAGTAACAGTAGCATGGCTGGCACCCTCCATATGAACTCAATACATCAAATGCACCACTGCTGTAGTTCACTGTTCTCAGTCTTTCCAGACAGCAGCTCAAATGACTTGTTACTTTTGAGTTAAGCTTACCAGAAACAAAAGCTAAAAATTAGTAGTTTTAAAACATACAAATGTAAATAAAATACTTACTCTGTATCCTTCTAGATCTCTCATTTGGATCTGCAACAATGAAAGATCTCTTAGGATCTGTAGATTGTCTTTATCTAATTTGAGAGCATTTCGATAACATTTAATAGCTTCATCATATTTCTTATCAGAACGCTGCAAGAGTCCATACACATGCCAACCTAATACAGGTTAAGGAAAGTGACAGGTATTCACATTTTTCTGAAGGTAATTACATTGTCTATGTATTATACTGACCAAGAAACTAGATTTCTCTTTCTCTCTGAGAATCTTCCATGCTATTTAGGTTTGCTTACTCTTAATCTTTATGCTATACATTTTCTTGTCCTCCTTTATTGCTAGCAGGGTTATTTAGTGTGTATTTACAACCTTAATTGGAATGCTGAGGATGGGCAAGCCACTGTCTTGTACTTCTGAAGGAAGGCTACAGGTCAGGAGATTTTTTAACTCCAAGAAAACTGCAGTAAATTACACTGTAACAGTTTTAAGAGCCAAATAACCTAAAGCAGTGGTTCTCAAACTTTTGTACTGGTGACCCCTTTCATAGCAAGCCTCTATGTGGGACCCCCCGTCATAACTATAAAGGAAAGGGTAACAGCCTTCCTGTGTACAATACTATAAAATTCCTCCTGGCCAGAGACTCCAAAATCCTTTTATTTGTAAAGGGTTAAGAAGCTCAGGTAACCTGGCTGACATCTGACCCAAAGGACCAATAAGGGGACAAGATACTTTAAAATCTTGGTGGGGGGAAGGCTTTTGTTTGTGCTCTTTGTTTTGGGGGTTGTTCGCTCTTGGGACTGCGAGGGACCAGACATCAATCCAGGCTCTCCAAATCTTTCTGAACAAGTCTCTCATATTTCCAACTTGTAAGTAAACAGCCAGGCAAGGCATGTTAGTTTTTGTCTTTGTTTTCTCAACTTGTAAATGTACCTTTTTGCTAGAGTGTTTCATCTCTGTTTGCTGTAACTTTGAACCTAAGGCTAGAGGGGATTCCTCTGCGCTCTTTAAGTTTGATTACCCTGTAAAGTTATTTTCCCTCCTGATTTTACAGAGATGATTTTTACCTTTTCCTTTAATTAAAAGCCTTCTTTTTAAGAACCTGATTGATTTTTTCCTTGTTTTTAGAACCAAAGGGGTTGGATCTTGATCCACCAGGAGTTGGTGGGAGAAAGGAGGGGGATGTTTAATTTCTTCTTGTTTTAAGATCCAAGGGATTTGGATTTGTATTCACCAGGGAATTGGTGAAGAGTCTCTCAAGGCTACCCAGGGAAGCAAATTAGCATTTTGGGAGTGGTGGCAGCAGACCAGATCTAAGCTGGTAGTTAAGCTTAGAAGTTTTCATGCAGGCCCCCACATTTGTACCCTAAAGTTCAAAGTGGGGAAGCAGCCTTGACACCCCCTTATAAATTAAAAACACTTTTTAAAATATATTTAACACCATTATAAATGCTGGAGGCAAAGTGGAGGTTGGGGTGGAAGCTGACAGCTCATGACCTCCCCATCTAATAACCTTGCGATGCCTTGAGACCCCCAGTTTGAGAACCCCTGACCTAAAGTTAACAGTTTTACTAAAAATAAGAGATAATCATATCAAGTCAAAACTTAATATAAAGTATCATCTAACTAGTCTGGTAACCGCTGTGTTAAATGAGAAAGCGGTATAGTTTATTCAACGAAGAAATCTTTCAATATGTGTGCATCTCCAGCTGACCAAGTCTGACTGTCAGCACTGTAGTACCTCAGGTTTCTTCTAGCTTTGAGACATCAGTGATCTTGAGTGAGGATTTGCATTTTTCTCCCTTAAGTGCCCCTTCCTCTCTTATCCTGTGAAAATCTTTGAACTCAAGGCATGATACTACGAAATAATCTAAAAAAAATCCAATTACATAATCTGGTATGATCACTTCAGTCATTAAACTTCACAATCCTAGCAAATAAAGGAACAAACCTTGTCAAACTGTTTTAATTCTTTAGAACTCTCAAGTTGACACTGCTCATTGATATAGCATCCTCTAGATTAGTAATTCTCAACTATTTTGGTCTACAACTCAAAAATTGCCTCATGCACACCATATCAAAGTATTGTGGGATTGAGGTAGCAGTACCTTTATGTAACCATTTTGTTGATTGCAAAAGGCGTTACAAATGGCTTGTGGAGGAGGACAGACTACTGCTTGTGAAGGGGTGGGAGTTCTCTGAATTCTGTCTAATTTTCTTTGAGTGGGAAGTAACTGTTTCCCCCACCCCCCACAAAAAAAAGTTAGCTCATCACACAAAACAAAGATTGAAAAATGCCTTAAAATGGTAGAATACAACTAAGTGTAAAAAATAAATACCCTGTACAAACTCTGATGCTGAAGAGGGAGGGTGAACAAGCATCTTGCCAGAATATATTCAGAGAAACAGAATTACAAGGTAAGTAATTTCACATTCTCTGGGAATCAACTCCCAAAGAAAGAAGTTCCTGTGATGTCCCAGGACAAAGTACAAACATAACCCCAGCAAGTAAAAAGAGTAAGGAGGTTAACAGTGTAATACATCCCACAGAAAACAGGCTTAAATACTTAAAGGCCTGCAGAAAGAGTCCAAAACAGAAAAACTTAAATTTCTCTAACCTAAGTAAGAGGCAAAACCAGTAGGTGGGGGCTGGAGAGGCAGAGCAGAGGACTCCCTTGTACTTCAGAAACAGGTTCTGCAGAACTAAGAACCTAAAGTTGGATTCTTGCATGAAAGAAGAATCCAAGCAACACAGCGCTTTGTAAAATGTATTGAGCAAGGATCAGCTGGCTGCTTTGAGTAAAATAGAAACCCCAGAGTTGAGCCACCCTTCCTCAGACTGAATGAGCACTACATGGCCAGTCAGATCATAACAATGCAAAATACACAAATCAGGCAAAATACAAAACATGGTCCTCTTAGTATAATCACATTGATCTAAGCAATCTGCTCCAAGCAGAACCTTAAGAAAATTACACCTCTACCCCGATATAACGCTGTTCTCAGGAGCAAAAAAATCTTACCCCGTTATAGGTGAAACCACGGTATATCAAACTTGCTTTGATCTGCCGGAGCGCTGCTTTACTGCATTATGTCCGAATTAGTGTTATATCGGGTCGTGTTATATCGGGGTACAGGTGTATTAAGATAAAGTACACTAAGAACAGCCTCACTGAAATGAGTACATAAGTTTTGGAAGACTGTTGGCAGAACAGGCTCTTAGAAGTGGAACTCTATCACAAATCAGACACACAAATCTTGGCTAACTTGGCATGAAGTAGGTCAGACACTAGACCGGAAGCTCACTCATTCTACAATGAAAAGTCACTACCATGATGTAAGTGGGGAATATATTCACCTTTGATGTTCTCCACCAGATAAGTCCTTAATTCAGAGACCACTCGTGAGGATCTATCATAGATCAATAGAATCTGCAATTGTGGTGTTCTGCCAAGTACATGACCACCAGGAACATCATATCACATAGGAAAAAGTCCACTCCCACCCTTCCTGACACAGGAAGCACAACCTAATACCTCCTATTTATGAAGGATACAACCAAATGATTCTGATTCAAACGGACAATCCTTTGGGATACCACGTCTCTGAAAGTCCTTAGTGCACACAGGACTACCATTCATCTCTACAACCATTGGATGATGCAGCTGCTAGTCTTGGGGAGGCCAAGAGTTCTGGGTATGGAATCCCTGAATGCAGGCTCCCCATCCAAATTTAGATGCATGCATACTAACTAGAGTGACCAGATGAGAATTCCAAAATATTGGGACCGCCGCCGGGGGAGTGCCTTTTCAATTGTTACACTCACCCGTCCGAGTTTTCAGCAGCACTTCGGTGGAGGGTCCTTCAGTCACCGACGGTCTTTGGCAACATTCCGGCGGCGGGTAATAAACCTTGCTGCCAAAGAAGAAAGTACCTGTCGCCGAAAAGCTGCCGAAGACCGTCGGCGACTAAAGGACCCACCGCCGAAGTGCCGCCGAGACCCGGACGTGCCGGGTGAAAGTAACAATTGAAAAGGTGCTCCCCCTGCCTAAGCAACAAGGCGGGGGCGGGGAGAGAAACACTCCCAAAACAAAATATCGGGACAAATGGCGTCCCGACCGTACTTTGGTCAGGACGCGGGAGAAACTGCTTGATATCGGGACGTCTGGTCACCCTAACACTAACTACAGTTTGAGTGGTGGCATATGAAAGTCCAATTGGCAATGGTTGACAGGACCTCCTGGCTTCTCTGGCCTGGCAGCAGTTCAGAGACAGAAATCCCCTATACTGCGCTTTCTTCTATTGGTACCTCAAAATTCACTCAAACTGACTCAGACAAAACTGTATAGATATGCCACAGGTACTATGAGACCCAGGATTTATAACAGTACAAGCTGTCACCAGACAGTCACAGAATATCCTACCTGCCAGACTGGTGATGTCTTGGTTTGTATGCAATTCTAGTCTTCACCCTAGTCATGACCAGTGGTGAGCTGGAGTCGGTTCACACCAGTTCGCGCGAACCGGTTGTTAAATTTTGAAGCAGTTTTAGAACCGGTTAACCCACTTCCCTGCGAGGGGGTGCTGCAGCTTTGATGGGCTCCTGCCGGGAAGTGATGTAATTCCTCCTCTGGCCACCGGGGGCGCTGCGGGGGCCATGTTGCTGCTGCTGCTCCCCCAACCCCTGGCCCTGGGGCTCCCGCTGCTGCCTGGTAGGTCCCTAGCTACTCTGCTGGGCCTGGGCTGCTCCGAGCTGCTCTCCCTGTGAGTACCTGCCACCCTGCCTCAGCCAGTCCCTGCTGCACCCCCTGCCCTGCCCGCACCAGTCCCGCACTCCCTGCCCGCAGCCAACCCCTGCCCCCTGCTCGAAGCCAGCCAGCCTCACACACCCATCTCCAGCCAGACCCACACCCCCTTGTCTCCAGCCAGCCCTGCCCCACGCCCCTGTCTGCAGCCCGCCCCAGAATTTTAGGTAGGGTTACCATCTGTATTTTCCCGGACATGTCAGGCTTTTTGGTTCTTAAATCGCCGTCCGGGAGGAATTTTTAAAATTCCTCCAGGGAAAATACGGACGTATTTTTTATGGTTAAGTATGACTCTCAATGACTCAATGCATTGCCACTTCTGATGGAGAAAGGTACCAAAAAAAATACATACTGTGGCACGTCCCTTAAATCAGAACTTTTTATAGGGAATCGGTTAAGATTTCGGCAGCTCATCACTGGTCATGACCAGTGGTCTTTTTGTACAATAGGGAAAGATATTGGGAACTCTACGAGTGATTACTTACCATTCAACTGCCTTAAGACTGTTGTAACAATATGGGGCATCTGCCATGCTCTCAGTAAGCTACTCCAACATAGGGTACAAGCACATGACAATCCTACTCGGTCTGTGGTTCAATGGCTGAGGCAGTGCTCAGATCTGGCTCTTAGATTCTTGGATTGGTGTCAATTTAAATTTCTAGAAACCCAGGAAAGAGTTAGATCCTGCCACAGAGTTACTGCAGTAGCAATGTATTTGCAACAGAAGAACTACAGAGCTCTCACATGCTCAAGTAATAGCCATTACCCTGCTCCCTTGACTTCCCAGCAGCTGAAATTAAGCAACTCTGCTGAACAGAGCTGCTTTCTTCCTTCTGAGGGGCTGAAGCAGTGGATGACCTCTGAAGTTCTGAATAAAGAGGTAGAGGCAAAAACTAACATTGATGCCTAACAGGCAATGAAACCGGAGATTTTAGCAACCAAAGCCCTACTGACACATCTGAGGCAATGGAAAATGAGGCAGCAAAGTCCATGAAATAAACAAATGAAAGACTTGACTGAAAGTCAAGGAGAGGAATTCATGGAAATTGATACCAAAAGCAAAATTTGTATAGAGTAGGTTGAAGAGCAGAAATGCTAGAGAAGTGCAGTAACTTATGGGCAACTCTGCCTGTAATCAAAACTTCTGTCAGTTCAAATTAACAGTGGTGGTTAGGCAAGATGGCAAGTAACCAACAGTATATGTGGTTGTTACTGCTCTCACCCCAATTTAATCTCACTGTGTTTAGGAACCAAAAACTCTTTAGATTGGGGAATGCAAGATCAAGGAATGAAAATTCTGAACCAAGTGAGAGTTGTGGGGAGAGGGAAAACTTAACTAAAGCTCCGTTAGAATTTTTCAACTCTTAAAAAAATATATATATTTATCTCAATTTCATTTCCAGGATGGCACGTATACACTGAAAGAAATACAACTGAAAAGTTTTTTAATTACATATTTTTATTTCATGCTACAACAAATGATTAGTGGAATAAAAGGACAAATCTACACCTCTACCTCCATATAATGCTGTCCTTGGAAGCCAAAAATCTTATTGCGTTATAGGTGAAACCGCGTTATATCAAACTTGCTTTGATCCACCGGAGTGCGCAGCCCTGCCCCCCCGGAGCACTGCTTTACCGCATTATATCTGAATTTGTGTTATATCGGGTCGTGTTATATCGGGGTAGAGGTGTATTGGTTATTTATTCTTTGAGGGTTGAAAAGTGCAGGGATAGATAAAAAAAGGTAGCATACAAATGCCAGCCAAACAAGATAAAAGACTCATGTCTTAGTTTTGTTTATAAAAATAATGAGATTGCCTGAAGAAATTCAGTGCAACTGAGAGTGACTATGGATAACATTTCCCTATTTCAGTGAAAAATGGATTTCCCTTAGGATAGGGAAGGGGGAAAATTGGTTTGGGTAGACAATTTTCTGGTTTTTATTTATGATCTTTGGACAAAAGCTTGGTTAGGCTTGTTCTGTTATCAACTTTTGTTTATATCAAAGCCCGAGATAGAGCACTGAACAGATCTAAATAAATGCAGAAGCTGTAACAAGGTAGAGCTTGTCCACACAGAGACTTCGTGTATGTCAAGCCAGAGTGTGAACGTACAGCTCACTAAAAAGTAACCTGCAAGGCCCTAGAAGTTCCACATTGTACATGAAAGCGCACTACAGAACTTTCACTGCACATCACGCTAGTGCGCCGTACAGTCACATCCCAGCTTACCATACATTATGTCTGTGTGGACAAGCTATCTTCTGTTTTATAGCTGGTATTCTTAAAACTCTATGGCAGTTAAAAAGATTTTGCTCACCATGAAGAACGTTGTCTCCCAAGGTTTCATTGTTACATGCATCCATCTAGTCAAATTCTAACCACCACTACTTTATAGTACGGTCTACTTTTGCTGTAGCATTGAAAAATTGACCAAATCCTGATTTCTTGTACCATACAAGCAAATGACCCTTTAAAAGAACGCACTGATGATTTTATATGCACAACTTCCAATTTGCAGCAAACATTTAACAATGAAATGCCCACAATAAAGTGGGAGAAGGCATCCAAATGGGGGGAAAAACATTTTAAAAAACCCTTGTTTTTATTTTATTCAGCAAAGGATATTTTTAT
The DNA here is from genome assembly GCF_027887155.1 of Malaclemys terrapin pileata. NCBI lineage: Eukaryota > Metazoa > Chordata > Testudines > Emydidae > Malaclemys > Malaclemys terrapin. The sequence continues at coordinate 289,972,536 of NC_071505.1, read as the reverse complement.
TTGTTTTTAAACAAAGAGTAGGACGGCTTTGCAGTGTCCTGCATCTACCTGAAACAGAATTTTTGCCATCAAGTTCTCTCCCTTTTCATAATGCAGTTACCTTGCAATTTTTACAGGGGAAACATTTCTTACTACTTTTCTTTCACAATATAAAATAAGGTTTGTTTTAAAGAAAAGAAGATATGTATCAAAAGGCCACTTTATGGAAACCCACCAACCAAACCAACCACACACTGGACCTCTGATACCCAACATAAGAACTACTTGTGCAAAATAAAGACAACCAGTATAAAAAAAGGTTATACCATTAGAAAGGATACAGACATGACTCTTTACGTCATTACGAAGTCCTTTACGAACAAATTCGTATGCTTCTTCTTTCTTCCCTAAACAATTCAAGGTCAGTCCTTTCATAGCCAAGGTCTCTGTAGAAAAGATTTTGTACTTGTGAATGTGAGAAATCAAAATGTACACTTACCATTTATGGTGACTGTGACTGAATATACTCTGTATTCACACTCTACACACTACTGTAATCATCTTTATAAAAGATATGCCTTCTAAGGCATCATTTGAAAAAACTCAATTTGCTGGTCAATACCGTCCTGATAAAATATATGTGGCAACATTGTATGTGAAGTTATAAGATTCCAGTGTATAGTATTACAGTAGAACCTCAGTTATGAACACCGCAGGAATGAAGAGATGGTTCATAGCTCTGAAATGTTTGTAACTCTGAACAAAATGTTATGATTGTTCTTTCAAAAAGTGTACTTCCAGTTCCAAATGAGGTGTGTGGTTGACTGGTCAGTTCATCACTCTGGTGTTAGTAACCCTGAGGATCTATTGTATTAACATATGCCAAACAAGTCTGTCCTAAACAAAGGAATGTGCATTCTGCTTAATTTGCATTTAAACAGTAAACAGAGTCATTGAGCTAGAAGGGAAAACAAAGGAAGCTCAAACTGTGGAGAAGAATGCAGCAGGTAACACCTATCGCCAAATATTGTGCGTCTCCTGGTACCTAGCTGGAAATGTTTTTCAAAGGGGGTGGGGCACTGAAACCATAAAAAGGAGGAACAAACACCCCCAGGCCTCAGCCTCTCTCTCTGGCCATCAATTCACTGCATCTGAAGGAATAAAGGAAGCAACCGTTGGACTGGAGAAGAGGCCGTGACCTAAAGAGTTCAGTCAGTAAGACTGCTGGAAACGTGGTAAGAACTTTGCTTTGAATTTAACATAATTTGTTAAGTTAGGCATCAGTAGCATTTTATCTTGTAACCATTATGATCACTATGCTTCATTACTTATACTCACTTAAAATCTCTAAAGAGAGCATTTTAAGTGCAGCAGAAGTAATCAAACTGATTTCAGGCTCCTTCTGCCAGTGCTTGCTGTTGGAATTTTTTACCCTTTGGAGTTCTCCTGTTTGTCTCTTTGCTGTGGAGCACTATTTTTGGGGGTTGCTGTTCTATTGTTTTATTTAATCCAGTGTGTTTAAACTGATGTGTCTGGGAAATTCCATTGGGGAGGCAAGCTGTGCGTGTATTATTTCTATTAAAGAAATAAACAGACCATATATAGCTTGTACACTGCTGCAAAATCCTACTTCAATGCCTCAAAGTGGCGCAGCAGTAACCCTGGCTTGTCTGACAGTGAGGACAGCGGAGTGTATTCTTCAGTAGGTTCAAACATGCTATTAAGGCGTCAGACTACCAACCCAGGGAGAGGACAGCTGTCCTTCTTGAGATTGGGTGCTAGCTAAGTTGAGGATGTAAATGCACCACTGACTGCATAGCCAGCGGGTGGATGAAGAAATGGCAAAAACACCACGAATAAATGGGACCCAACTCCTTATGTACTCCTCGATCCATTCTATCAGAGTGGTGGGGAGTTCAGTCGACAAGAGGCTGTTAATCTCAGAGGCCAGAAAAAGGACTGCCCTCTCAGTGTGCACCTATAACTGCAGGACACTCACGAGAGATGATTCGATCAACCACCTGATGGAGGAGAAGGCAAGGACAGCCTGCGACATCATTGGTCTCTGCGAAATATGACGAAGAAAGGAGATGGAAGTGAAGTGGAGAGACAAAAGTGTTGGGAAAAGGAAAAGGCGCGAGAACCATTGGAGGAATCTGCTTCATCATCAATAAGGAATGGTGTTCAAAAAATCATCTCCTGCAAATTCAAGTCATAGCACATCAGAGTGCTACACCTCCAACTGAACAAGAACAGCACCCTCAAGATTATTCAGATCATGTTCTCACAAGCACAAGTAAAGATGATGTGGAAGAATTCTATCAAGAGCTTGAGGAAACCCTTGCTCAAAAGTCCACATACACAATTGTGATGGGAGATTTCAAAGCCAAGAAGGAAAGAAGGTGAAAAGTTCATTGGAAGGTATGGCATTGGCGAACAAAAGCCATGAGGAGAGCAACTGGCAACTCTGGAGGAGATGAAAGAAATGTTCATTGGTAACACCTGATTTAAGAAGGCAGCCAAGAGGAGGTGGACATGGATTGCGCCCAATGCAAAGGCGGCGGCGGCGATTGACTATGTTCTGATCAATAAGTGGCGCATTGTACAAGACAACTTAGTAGTACCATCACATCACTCCAGTAGTTGCTTGCTCAGAGCACGTCTCAACTTCAACGAAAGGGCGGAGAAGAAAGCGCTACAGATGGCGAATCAGAGACAGCAGCCAAAAATATTGGACGAGGCAATCTTGAAAGTGAACATTTTCAAGGAAGACTGGAGTCTTATAGATAACTGCGATGAAGATTGTAAAAACTTGACTGATAAGTTGAGACAATGTGTGAAATTAGCTGAGAAAGAAAGGCCAAAAAGAGCGAAGGGAAGAATCTCAGAGGAAACGCAGAACTTGCTAGAGAAGCGGAGGAATAGGAAGCGAAATGAAGGTGACAAACTTGAATACTCCCTCCTCTGCAAGTTGATAAGATGACATCTAAAGGAGGACTTTGAGAAGTACCAAAATGAAAGACTCTTAAAGATGGCTAAAGATCGCAGAAGCCTCAAAATACGCAAAAGGGAATTGACACTGTACAAGTCAACAATAATGGCGCTGAAGAACGGGGATGGAAAACCGGTAATTGACATAACAGAGATGGAAGCAGTGTGCAAAGATCTCTACACCGAAACGTTTGCGTCTCAGATAAATATCCCAGTACGAACAATTCAGACATTGAGCATGCACTCCCAGTCCTTGTCAGCGAAGTTAGACATTCAGTTCACCAAATGAAGGAAGAAAAAGCCACAGATGGACTGAATCGAAATAAGAGCTGGAGACCAAGATCCCTGGGAAACCCTTGCTCAGAGATTTAGCCGTTACTAGAAAATGCAGAAGATACTGTGACGTTGCACTCTACAGGATTTTAGAAAAATATGCTAATGAGTGTAAATATAATGTAACTGGAATATGCTTCATGCAAAAGGTCTCTTGTAAGGTATCATTACAAAGCTGATAATCTACTGAATGTGTTCATTCTGTTTGTATGAATGTATCATTCTTGTACCTGAAACTAGAAATACGAAATAACTAAGGGCTTATTGTAATTATGCAAAGTCTGGGTCATTAATTGTGGTTTGGAATCTTGATGGCTCCCATTAACCAGGACAATTGACTGTAGATGGCTCTGTTTTACTTGCAAATCTTCCTGTATACACGTGTGCTGGCAAGTGGGTAATGAAGTCTTACAGTGACATGTGATCATGTCATCTGAACTGGAATCCATCTTTAACCTGGTGTTTTTCCATTTAGGAGAAGGGGTGGGAACCCAGAGAGGGACAAAGGATTCCCGCCTTATGCAAAAGATATACAAGAGGGTGGAACAGAACAAAGGGAGCGGCCATCATGAGAAATCCCCTAGCTACCATCTGAGCTGGAACAAGGGCTGTACCAGGGGAAAGGATTGTGCCCAGACTAGGAAGGTGTCCAGTCTGTGAAAGAAACTTATTGAAACATCTCTGAGGGTGATATTTAATCTGTATTCAGTTTTATTACTGTACTAGGCTTAGACTTGTGTGTTTTATTTTATTTTGCTAGGTAATTCACTTTGTTCTGTCTGTTACTACTTGGAACCACTTAAATCCTATTTCTGGATCTAATAAAATCACTTTTTTACTTATTAACCCAGAGTATGTATTAATACCTGCGGGAGTTGGGGGGCGGGGGGGAACCAAACAGCAGTGCACATCTCTCTATAGAGGGCGAACAATTTATGAGTTTACCCTGTATAAGCCTTATACAGGGTAAAACGGATTTATTTGGGGTTTGGACCCCATTGGGAGTTGGGCATCTGAGTGTTAAAGACAGGAACACTTAAGTTGCTTTCAGTTAAGTCTGCAGCTTTGGGGTACGTGATTTGGACTCTGGGTCTGTGTTGGAGCAGACTGGCGTGTCTGGCTCAACAAGACAGGGTGCTGGAGTCCCAAGCTAGCAGGGAAAGCAGGGGCAGTAGTAGTCTTGGCACATCAGTTGGCAGCCCCAAGGGGGTTTCTGTGACCCAACCTATCACAGATACCATCTAGCTAGAAGGAGTCCAATATCATTCTGCTGTTCAAGAAGGGCGATCATGAAAATCTAGAGAACTATCGTCCAATATGCCTGCTCTCACGTCTACAAGCTGTTCAGCAAAAAACAAACAACAAACTGACTCTCTCGGCTGCTGCTCGTCCAGACTCTGAGAGCAGGCAAGCTTTCGAAGGAATTTCGGTACAATGGACCATATTTTCACTATAAACCAGCTATTGGAACGCTCAAGGGAATACAAATTCTCTTTACGTATTGCTTTTGTCAAACTATGAAAAAGCGTTCAACAGCATGGAGATCAAAGCAGTGTTGAAAGCTCTTGCAGAGCAGGGCATCGAGACAAACTGTCTCAAACTATTATGCAAATTCTAACTGCACTACAGATATAACTATTTGATACTCCTCTTCGCATCCCAGTTAAGAAATATGTGCAAAAAGGAGACACGGTTTCACTGAAACTCTTCACAGCCTGCCTCAAAATGGTAATGAGGCAGATGAATTGTAAGGGTGGAATCAACATCAACGGAGAGCACTTAAACCATCTCAGCTTCGCAGAAGATATTGTGTTGATTGCCAAAAATACTATTCAACTACAGAAAATGCTGCGAGAACTCAACACAAAAAGCAGTCAAGTTGGATTGAAAATTAACCGCTCCAAAACTAAATTTATGCAGTCTGATACCTTGCCAGAAGTCCAAACAAAGGAGAACAAATAGAAGAAGTTGAGCAATGCGTCTATTTGGGCCAAGAAATTAACATGCACCACAATCAGGAAGGTGAACCCTCGCAAAGAAAAAAAGCAGGTTGGTACGCATTGAATTCTATCAAGTACGTCCTCAAATGGGGGGGGAGGAGGGGGAGAGAGGAGACAAAGAGAAGGGGACAAAAAACCCACACACACACACCCCCAACAAGGCAACACGCGCCAGCCTCTTCAACACAACAGTACTGCCAGCAATGTTATATGGCAATGAAACATAGGCACTGACAAAGACAGAGAAGCAGCAACTGTCTGTCACAGAGATGGCAATGGAAAGAAGAATTCTGGGAATTTCAATCCATGCCCAAGTCCCCAACGAAGTGATCAGATACAGTGCAGGATGTCATCGTTGAGAGCAGGCATAGTAAAATGCGATGGGTCAGGCATATAGCAAGGCTCACTGACAATTGATGGACTGCAGCTATCGCTGAGTGGTACCCACAGGAACTGAAATGACCACTCGGCTGACCTCCAAAGAGATGGGAAGATTTTATTGTATAAAGATATGGTCACACATGGAGAAGGAAGGCCAGGATGTGAGAAGAATAGAAGATGTGTTGTGATAGGCGCAATCTATATGAGGGCTGAAGGGCTGATTGATCAAGGCGATCAAGGCTACAGCTTGTATTGTCCCGGAGAGGGCTGGGCAGTACAGCACATACATTTCTAGGGGGAAATCTAAGACTGCGTGTATGATGGAATCACCCTGCAGTATAACAAAAGCTGGTGGGAGCCAGCATGTAATCAAGAAAATATGTACTAAATAAATATGTAACATGTGGCTGACAGGCTGCACTTGCACACCCTCAGCGTGTGGCTTACATGCTGGAAGGCTGTCTGTGAGCAGCGGAGGCTGAAGAGGGGAGAAGAGCTCCTTCAGCAAGGCATTGAGAGGCATCAGAGCCTGCAGGGCAAGGGTGACATAGCTGCTCATTACTCTGGATTGTCATAGGTGACAAGTGATACAGATGCAAGATGCTTTGAATTTAATTCAGTAACAAGTTAATCAGTGCACTGAGACTAGTTTAGATCAGGACAGAGGCTTAACAGTGCTCAGCACTGCATTACAGAAGTGATTTGATTCCTGGCCGCTTTGTATTTTCTATTTGTCCTTCTGCAAGCAAACAAAGACATTTGACTTGCTTTGATGCAGTTTAAGATTAAGTGACCTGAAGCAATTTTTACAAGAGGTTATAGTAATGTATTTATGCTCTAGATAATTAGGGCAAGAAGAATGGTCTTATGATTAAAGCATGGGATCAGAAGCTGGAAGCAGGGTGGATTTGATTTAAAATGTGATTTAAATCACTAGTCAGGAAGACTCGATTTAATCATGGATTTCTAGATAAAAGTGTATTCTTGTTGGTTGTTATAACCTTAATACATATTCTTCACAACTAAGAAACAGATGGCGTTTTCATTTTTTAGAAGGTACACACTATACATTTTTAAAGTGATTTATTTTGAAAACTTTTCAGATTAGTTTTACGGCTATATCAGAAAATGAATGATTGGTTATTTCATTTGCCAAAAGGTAACTAAAGCAGATATTTATGAAGTCACTGGGAGGTGAACTATCGCCAATTCAACAGGTTAATCATTACTAGGGTTACCATATGTCCAGATTTCCCCGGACATGTCCAGCTTTTTGGTGCTCAAATCCCCGTCCGGGGGGAATTGCCAAAAAACCGGACATGTCCAGGGAAATAGGGAGGTAGCATAAGTCAGGGTCCGCCCAGCCCTAGCAGGACCCGCCGGGTCCGCAGCACAGCCCAGCCACCCGGCTACACTGTAGCGAGCTCGGGCAGTGGAAGAAGGGGGGCGCAGCCACAGAAGGCGGCGGAGGGACCGCTGCTGCCCCCTGGAGGCCAGGCGGACTGCGTGCCCCAGCCGAGCCCGCAGGACCACGGGGAGGCCGGGCCCAGCCAGTGGCTCGGGCTTCCCTCACGGGCCGGGACTCCCCGGCCACTGGGGGACCCTTCCTGCAGCCACTTCACCCCGCGTGGCAGGAAGAAGGCTGCGGCACGGGGCAGGAGTGCGGCGTGTGCTGGTGCTACAGGGACCCGCGTTGCCCCGGTCGCCGCTGAGCATCCGAAGCCCCCGCCAGGCAGAGGCTGCCGGGGGAGCGGGGAAATGGTGCAGAGGCTCCAGGGTGAGAAGAAGCAGGGGAGGCAGGGGCATAGAGGCTGCAGGGGTAGGGGGCACAGGGGCTCCAGGGCCAGTGGGGAGCAGGGGGCACAGAGGCTGCAGGAGTGGGGGTGTGTGCAGGGGCTGCAGGGTGAGTGGGGAGCAGGGAAGCACTTCGCAACCCCCAACCAAGATCAAAGTGGGAGGGAGGAGGGGGAATGTGGGGTGCTCAGAGGAGGGGGCAGAGTTGGGGCAGGGACTTTGGGGAAGGGGTTTGAATGGGGGTGGGGAAGGGGTGGGGCCAGGGGGGGTGGGAGCGGGGAAGGGGCGGAGTTGGGGCGGCCAGGGCCCCGTGGAGTGTCCTCTTTTTTAAATGTTTGAACATGGTAACCCTATCATTACTATTTGGAGGATTTTCTTGCCAGGCTGTATTAGGAGGAGAACATCATCGGACAGACATTTAAAACTGTTTTATTTAACTAAAACAATAACGTTATGTATACTGGATTTTTCTTCAACAGCAAACATAACATTTTAACAAGACAAACATGAATTTTTGAATTTAGTTAAACATTCACGTTTTTTAAAATCAGGTTTGTTTCTGTTAAAATTGTTTTTAACTAAAATACTTAATGAATTTGCTTTAAAAAAAATCAAATCAACTATGTCAGCTAGGTCAACATGAGAAACTTAAAATATTGGTTTCTGCAGCTAACTCAGTTGTCTTCACCTTCATTTCCCTGTTTGGACTAATTCATTCCAAATTGAGAAATCATTTGGGACCTGAAAAAAGTAGGAAAGCTTGTTTTTCTTTTCCAGATTATGAATAAAGGAAGAAAATATTCTTTCTACCAGCAGAAGAAGCTACTGCGGTTAAAAGTGAGATCACTTCAACAGCCTCTGAATCTAAGTGCTTAAATGACTTACACCAGTTCACTGGTGTGACTCTCTTTCAAATATCAGCAGCAAACTTATTTCTTGAATGGTTTTTATTCCCAAACTGGGTCTCCTTTACAGCCTGCTGCAATTATAGGTTTTCCCTTCTAGTGAGAGAATGGTATGGTAGATCTCAAATCAATGAAGGCTACACTCAGAAAGACCTCAAGACTTCTAAAATATGCTGCTCAAACAGTTTCACTTTTGTTTCCACTGCCTGTCCCTCCCTTCTCACATTTATCTCCAGACTTCTTCTCCTTGTCCAAATTTATTCCGCCCCAAACAATCTTCTATTCACTGAACTTTTTGAAACTTTATACTTTTAGAGAGAGGTAAGGGATTGACTTTGTACACAAATTTGCAGAGGGACAATAGGGTTGAGGTCTGTTATTTTTCACCTTAATATATTATTTATTTAAAAACATTTTTGCTGTTAACAAGCATGTTATCTGAAGACACAAATCCACAGTTTGAGAACTGCAAAACTAAGCATCTCTGATGGTATCTTCTAGACTGAGCACTGAGTTCCACTGGATAGATAGAAAGATTAACCTCAATAAACTATACCGAAGCCCCTGGAACCTCATAAGATTGGGTCCTTAATCCATGAACTATTGGAACTCGTTTACAAAAACTTTCCTTAAACATTACATGAATATATTGTCTGATACTATAGAATTAGAATTTATAATTCCTATTCCAAGATGAGAGATCGTTGAGCTATAATTTACCTTAATTAAAACTATCTTTAGGTAAGTTTTTTCCTCAGAAAGCATTTTATCAAAAAATCCGATTTAAATAAAAAAAAATATTTTTTTTAAATCGTTGATTTTTATCCACCCTGGAAGGAAGACCTTTATGACCTACAGAGACAGTTGTACTATTCTAGGATACTGGTTTTCAACCTTTTTTCATTTACAGACACCTAAAAAAATTTCAAATGGAGGTGCAGAGACCTTTGAAAGTCAGTCTGTGAACCTTCAGGTTCACGGACCACAGGCTGGGGGAAAAAACCCAGTTACTTACCTTCTGTAATCGTTGTTCTTCAAGATGTGTTGCACATGTCCATTCCAATGTAGGTGTGTGCGCACTCCAAGCACAGTTGCCAGAAAATTTTCCCTCAGTAATATCTGTCAGGTCATCTCTGGCACAGTGTGTCCATAGCACTGGTATAAAGGACCCCACCGACCCCAATCCCTTCAGTTCCCCTTTCAACAGAGTTGGCCAGAAAGAAGGTAGGAAGGCCGGTCTTGGAATGGACATGTGCAACACATCTCAAAGAACAATTACGGAAGGTAAGTAACTGTTTTTCCTTCTTTGGAGTGCTTGCACATGTCCATTCCAATTTAGGCGACTCCCATGCAGCTGTACAGGTGGCGGGCGTGGAGTTCATTGACATGCTGATGACAACACAGCTTGACCAAATCGGGTATCATCCCTAGCCTGCTGAGTGATGGCGTAATGAAAAGCAAATGTGTGCACTGACAACCAAGTCACTGCTCTGCAAAGGTCCTTAATAGGTACCTGTGCTAGAAACGCTACTGAAGATGCTTGCAACCTTGTGGAATAAGCAGTAAAGATGGGGGGGTGGGAACACCCACTAGTTCATAACACGTGCAGATACATGACGTGATCCACGATGAAATTCTTTGAGCTGAGATAGGGAGACTTTCATCCTGTCTGCAACTGCTAAGAACAGCTCAGTAGATTTCCGGAACTGTTCGGTCCTTTCTGTGTCGAAAGGCAGTGCACAACTAGCATCCAATGAGCAGATGATCTGCTCTTCTCCATTAGCATGTGGTTTCGGACAGAAAACTAGAAGGAAGATAGTTTGATTGCTATGAAATTGGGAGACCACCTTTGGAAGGAAAACTGGGTAAGAACGCAACTGCACCTTATCCTTAAAGGATACCATGCATGGTGGCTCTGAAGTGCGGGTACAGATTTCCGAAACCCTCTGGTCGAAGTAACGGCCACTAAGGCGGCCATCTTCCAGGAGAGTTATAGCAGCAAGCAAGATGCCAGCAGCTCAAACGAGGGGCTCGTAAGCTTAGATAAAACCAGGTCAAGATCCCAGAGCGGGACTAACTGTTGTACAACCTCAAGGCCCTTAAGGAAACAGTTAGCAATATTGCTTGAAAAAATGGATTGGCCATTCACCCAAGGGTGAAAAGTAGAGACCGCTGCCAGGTGGACTCTAATGGACGACATGGTTAAACCTTGCTGTTTTAAGTGTTGTAAATACTCTAGAATGAATGGCAGTGACAATCGCGTAGATGAAACACTTCTGAGAAGATGAGCTAGAGAACCGCTTCCATTTTGCCAGTTAAGTGGCCCTGGCAGAGGGCTTTCTGCTTCCTAATAGAATCTCATGGACCTGCTCCAAGCAGGCTAGTTCTGCAAGGTTTAGCCATGGAGCTTCTGGGCCATCAGGTAGAGGGATCAAAGGTTCAGGTGGAGCAGACAATGACTATGGTCCTCAGAGATCAGCGGGACTGGTAACATTACTGAGAGGTCCAGCAAAGTGGCAAACCAATGGTGTTGGGGCCAAGCCAGAATGACCCGCGCTCAGTCCAGCTTGATCTTCAGCAGGACCTTGTGCACAAGCAGAATAGGAAGATGACCCATCCATGGAAGAACAAAAGCATCTGAGTGTGACCCAAAGCTATGACCCAGAAAGCAGAACTGGTGACACTTCCTGTTGTGTCTTGTCACAAATTGATCTGGGGAGTCCCCGACTGCTGGAAAACAAGCTTCATGACATCTAGGTGAAGGGACCATTCATGCCAATCTGAGAAGGATCTGCTGAGGTGATCTGCTAACTCCTTTTGTGCTTCTGGTATGTAGGAGGCCTCTAGGTGAATCAAGTGGGCTAAGCAAAGATCCCACAACTGAACTGCCTCCCTGCTCTATATCATGATATAGAACAGGAATATAGAACATGGCTGTCGTATTGTATATTAGAACAGATACATTTGTGCCTGTAACATGAGGCTGAAATGCCTGACAAGCCAGGCGGACTGTCCTGAGCTCCTTAACAGTGATGTGTAGAGACAGCTCTTCCGGGGACCAAAGGCCTTGAGTTCTGAGAGGACCCAAGTGAGCTCCCTAGCCTACTGCTGATGCATCTAAGACTGGGGACAGCGATGGGCAGGACAGTGAATCATAGAATAGCAGGGTTAAAAGGGACCTCAAGAGGTCATCTAGTCCAACCCCCTGCTCAAAGCAGGACCTATTCCCAACTAAATCATCCCAGCCAGGGTTTTGTCAAGCCTGACCTCAAAAACCTCTAAGAAAGGAGATTCCACTACCTCCCTAGGTAATCCATTCCAGTGCTTCATCACCCTCCTAGTGAAAAAGTTTTTCCTAATATCCAACCTAAACTTCCCCCACTGCAACTTGAGACCATTACTCCTTGTTCTGTCATCAGGTACCACTGAGAACAGTCTAGATCCATCCCCTTTGGAATCCCCTTTTAGGTAGCTGAAAGCAGCTATAAAATCCCCCCTCATTCTTCTCTTCTGCAGACTAAACAATCCCAGTTCCTTCAGCCTCTCCTCATAAGTCATGTGCTCCAGCCCCCTAATCATTTTTGTTGCCCTCCACTGGACTCTTTCCAATTTTTCCACATCCTTCTTGTAGCGTGGGGCTCAAAACTGGACACACTACTCCAGATGAGGCCTCACCAATGTCGAACAGAGGGGAATGATCACGTCCCTCAATCTGCTGGCAATGCCCCTACTTATACAGCCCAAAATGCCGTTGGCCTTCTTGGCAAGAAGGGCACACTGTTGACTCATATCCAGCTTCTCATCCACTGTAACCCCTAGGTCCTTTTCTGCAGAACTGCTTCCTAGCCATTCAGTCCCTAGTCTGTAACAATGAATGGGATTCTTCCATCCTAACTGCAGGACTCTGCACTTGTCCTTGTTGAACCTCTTCAATGGATGGGTCATCCTGTGAGAACAGGATGCCCCCACAAACTATCATTGGGTACTGCCACCAACTGAGTAAGGCAAGAACCGGGGAAAGAATCATAAGGACCACATCCACATGGTAGCAGTTTGGTAGCTACACTGAAACCAGCGACGCCTGGAGTGGTCTAAAATGTAGCCTCGGGTACTGCACTAAATAAGTACATGCAGCCGTATGACTCAAAAGTCTCAGGCAACTCCAAGCCGTCATCATCAGGTGATCCTTGAAGTAGATTATGAGCACCATAATTACTTGAGAGCGCCCTTCTGGGAGAAAGGCTCTGGCTTGGACAGAGTCGAGCACTGCCCCGATAAATTCTATCCTCGGTACTAGAGTAGGGGTAGATTTCTGCATATTTATAAGTAAACCCATGTCCTGGAAGGTCGACTGGATGAGTTGTATGCTGGACTCCACTTGAGCCCTGGTCTGTTCTCTGACCAGCCCCTTGCCTCCTCAAGAAGGCCACTACAACTGCCGTGCACTTTGTAAATACTCATGGGGCAGCCGACAGGCCGAAGGGGAGAACGGCGAATTGGTATTGCATGTGATCCATGACAAATCTGAGGAACCTTCTGTGTCCCTGAAAAATCAAGATGTGAAAATAGGCGTCTCTCAAATCGAGGGGGGCATACCTGTCCCCTGGACCCAGGGAGGGGATGATGGAAGCCCAGGAGACCATGCAGAACTTCAGCTTCTTGAGGTAACTTAAGTTGGCACAGCTTGAAGATAGGTCTGAGACCTCCCTTGGCTTTTGGGATTAGGAAATAATGGGAACAGAACCCCAACCCCTTAGATTCCATGGATCCTATTCCATGGCTCACACCCATAGGAGTGACTGTACCTCCTGGGCCAGAAGTTTCTCATCAGAGGGGTCCATGAAGAGGGACCAGGGAGGATGGGGGTGTAAGAACGGAGCGGCGAACAGCAGAGGCTAACAGCGGGAGTTTGCCTGGGAGTTTGCGTGGGGAGAGCGCACTGAGGCTTTCATCTGCAGGTTTCTCCGAGTAGTTCCTGCAACAGTTGAGGAAGCTCCTAAGAGGACGGTGATATGGAAGGTGAGCGATCAGCTGTTGTAACCTGCACAGGTTGTGCCATGTTTGTCTTTCTTCCGCAGGACAGAAGCGACTTTGTCTGCACAAAGTGCAAGCTGGTCTCCATATTGGAGGAGAAGGTTCGAGGGCTGGAGAAACAAGTATCAACTCTGCGTTGCATAAGGGAAAATGAAGATTTCCTGGACAGACGTCAGGAGATGCTTCTACGGCCACAATGTTCTGAAGATTCAGAGCAGGCGCAGCAGGGACAGAAGGATTGTGAGGAGGTTTGGCAGCATGTGACCTCCAGAAGAAGAAAGAGGAGCGTCCATGCACCAGCAATGGAGATACAGGTGAGGAATCGTTTCCATGTTCTCTCTACAGGTGCTAATGCGGAGAGTGGACTAGATGGCCCATCTGAGGGAAGGGAGCAGAAGGAGACTCCACCGATTGGAAGGCAAAAGATGCACTGTCCCAGGGATGGGGGTTCCACGACCACCACTCCCAAGAGGAGGAGGAGGGTGGTGGTGGTCGGGGACTCCCTCCTCAGGGGGACTGAGTCATCTATCTGCCGCCCTGACCGGGAAAACCGAGAGGTCTGCTGCTTGCCAGGAGCTAGGATACACGATGTGACGGAGAGACTGCCAAGACTCATCAAGCCCTCGGATCGCTACCCCTTCCTGCTTCTCCACGTGGGCACCAATGATACTGCCAAGAATGACCTTGAGCGGATCACTGCAGACTACGTGGCTCTGGGAAGAAGGATAAAGGAGTTTGAGGCGCAAGTGGTGTTCTCGTCCATCCTCCCTGTGCAAGGAAAAGGCCGGGGTAGAGACCGTCGAATCGTGGAAGTCAACGAATGGCTACGCAGGTGGTGTCGGAGAGAAGGCTTTGGATTCTTCGACCATGGGATGGTGTTCCAAGAAGAAGGAGTGCTAGGCAGAGACGGGCTCCACCTAACGAAGAGAGGGAAGAGCATCTTCGCCAGCAGGCTGGCTAACCTAGTGAGGAGGGCTTTAAACTAGGTTCACCGGGGGAAGGAGACCAAAGCCCTGAGGTAAGTGGGGAAATGGGATCCTGGGAGGAAGCACAAGCAGGAGAGCGCAACAGGGAAGGACTCCTGTCTCATGCTGAGAAAGAGGGACGATCGTTGAGTTATCTTAAGTGCCTATACACAAATGCAAGAAGCCTGGGAAACAAGCAGGGAGAACTGGAAGTCCTGGCACAGTCAGGGAACTATGATGTGATTGGAATAACAGAGACTTGGTGGGATAACTCACATGACTGGAGTACTGTCATGGATGGATATAAACTGTTCAGGAAGGACAGGCAGGGCAGAAAAGGTGGGGGAGTTGCGTTGTATGTAAGAGAGGAGTATGACTGCTCAGAGCTCCGGTATGATACTGCAGAAAAACCTGAGAGTCTCTGGATAAAGTTGAGAAGTGTGAGCAACAAGGGTGATGTCGTGGTTGGAGTCTGCTATAGACCACCAGACCAGGGGGACGAGGTGGACGAGGCTTTCTTCTGGCAACTAGCAGAAGTTGCCAGATCACAGGCCCTGGTTCTCATGGGAGACTTTAATCACCCTGATATCTGCTGGGAGAGCAATACAGCGGTGCACAGGCAATCCAGGAAATTTTTGGAAAGTGTAGGGGACAATTTCCTGGTGCAAGTGCTGGAGGAACCAACTAGGGGCAAAGCTTTTCTTGACCTGCTGCTCACAAACAGGGAAGAACTAGTAGGGGAAGCAAAAGTGGATGGGAACCTGGGAGGCAGTGACCATGAGATGGTCAAGTTCAGGATCCTGACACAAGGAAGAAAGGAGAGCAGCAGAATACGGACCCTGGACTTCAGAAAAGCAGACTTTGACTCCCTCAGGGAACAGATGGGCAGGATCCCCTGGGAGAATAACATGAAGGGCAAAGGGGTCCAGGAGAGCTGGCTGTATTTTAAAGAATCCTTATTGAGGTTGCAGGAACAAACCATCCCGATGTGTAGAAAGAATAGTAAATATGGCAGGCGACCAGCTTGGCTAAACAGTGTAATCCTTGCTGATCTTAAACGCAAAAAAGAGGCTTATAAGGAGTGGAAGATTGGACAAATGACCAGGGAGGAGTATAAAAATATTGCTCAGGCGTGCAGGAGTGAAATCAGGAAGGCCAAATCACACTTGGAGTTACAGTTAGCAAGAGATGTTAAGAGTAACAAGAAGGGTTTCTTCAGGTATGTTAGCAACAAGAAAATCAAGGAAAGTGTGGGCCCCTTACTGAATGAGGGAGGCAACCTAGTGACAGAGGATGTGGAAAAAGCTAATGTACTCAATGATTTTTTTGCCTCTGTCTTCACGCACAAGGTCAGCTCCCAGATTGCTGCACTGGGCAGTACAGCATGGGGAGAAGGTGGCCAACCCTCTGTGGAGAAAGAAGTGGTTCGGGACTATTTAGAAAAACTGGACATGCACAAGTCCATGGGGCCGGATGTGCTGCATCCGAGGGTGCTAAAGGAGTTGGCGGGTGAGATTGCAGAGCCATTAGCCATTATTTTTGAAAACTCATGGCGATCGGGGGAGGTCCCAGATGACTGGAAAAAGGCTAATGTAGTGCCCATCTTTAAAAAAGGGAAGAAGGAGGATCCGGGGAACTACAGGCCAGTCAGCCTCACCTCAGTCCCTGGAAAAATCATGGAGCAGGTCCTCAAGGAATCAATTATGAAACATTTAGAGGAGAGGAAAGTGATCAGGAACAGTCAGCATGGATTCACGAAGGGGAAGTCGTGCCTGACTAACCTAATTGCCTTCTATGATGAGATAACTGGCTCTGTGGATGAGGGGAAAGCAGTGGATGTGTTATTTCTTGACTTTAGCAAAGCTTTTGATACTGTCTCCCACAGTATTCTTGCCACCAAGTTAAAGAAGTATGGGCTGGATGAATGGACTGTAAGGTGGATAGAAAGCTGGCTAGATCGTCGGGCTCAACGGGTAGTGATCAATGGCTCCATGTCTAGTTGGCAGCCGGTTTCAAGTGGAGTGCCCCAAGGGTCGGTCCTGGGGCCGGTTTTGTTTAATATCTTTATTAATGATCTGGAGGATGGTGTGGACTGCACTCTCAGCAAGTTTGCAGATGACACTAAACTAGGAGGCGTGGTAGATACACTAGAGGGTAGGGATCAGATACAGAGGGACCTAGACAAATTAGAGGATTGGGCAGAAAAAAACCTGATGAGGTTCAACAAGGACAAGTGCAGAGTCCTGCACTTAGGACGGAAGATTCCCATGCACTGCTACAGACTAGGGACCGAATGGCTAGGTAGCAGTTCTGCTGAAAAGGACCTAGGGGTCACAGTGGACGAGAAGCTGGATATGAGTCAACAGTGTGCTCTTGTTGCCAAGAAGGCTAACGGCATTTTGGGCTGTATAAGTAGGGGCATTGCCAGCAGATCGAGGAACGTGATCGTTCCCCTTTATTCGACATTGGTGAGGCCTCATCTGGAATACTGTGTCCAGTTTTGGTCCCCACACTACAAGAAGGATGTGGAAAAATTGGAAAGAGTCCAGCGGAGGGCAACAAAAGTGATTAGGGGTCTGGAGCACATGACTTATGAGGAGAGGCTGAGAGAACTGGGATTGTTTAGTCTCCAGAAGAGAAGAATGAGGGGGGATTTGATAGCAGCCTTCAACTACCTGAAGGGGGGTTCCAAAGAGGATGGAGCTCAGCTGTTCTCAGTGGTGGCAGATGACAGAACAAGGAGCAATGGTCTCAAGTTGCAGTGGGGGAGGTCCAGGTTGGATATCAGGAAAAACTATTTCACTAGGAGGGTGGTGAAACACTGGAATGCGTTACCTAGGGAGGTGGTGGAGTCTCCTTCCTTGGAGGTTTTTAAGGCCCGGCTTGACAAAGCCCTGGCTTGGATGATTTAGCTGGGAATTGGTCCTGCTTTGAGCAGGGGGTTGGACTAGATGACCTCTTGAGGTCCCTTCCAACTCTGATATTCTATGATTCTATGATTCTATGATAACTGAACTGGATGGTATCTCTCAGTTCCATCATGCTCAGAACCCAAAGGTCCAATATGGGACCATACCCAGAGGAAGTGGGACAAGTGGTCTGCAAAACAAAGGGTAAGCTGGATCCAAGATTTCTAACATGGGTAAGGCATCCTTGAGCACCCCATCAAAATGCCTGCTTAGAGTATCCCAAATGTGCGGGAGGAACAGGCATTGATGTCGAGGATGGCATGGGTGAAGGCCTATACCTGAAGCCCTTACTCCTCTTCCTCTGATCCACCAGCTCGGCAGGACTAAGGAAGGATCAGGAGGATTGCTGGGGCTTATAATGCTTTCTCGAAGTCACCAAGGTGTATAAGCCCAGGGACTTAAGAGTAGCCCTGGAATCCTTGAGGCCATGGAGCTTGGAGTCTGTCTGCTCTGAGAAGAGCTAAGTGCCCTCAAAGGGATGGTCCTGGAGGCTCTCCTGAACCTTATGTGGGAGGCCCAAGGATCAGAGCCAAGAACTCCTATGCATGACCTCTGCATAGGCCAGGGACCAGGCAGCCAAATCCACAGCATCCAGGATGGTTTGCAGGGAAGTCCTTGCTATCAGTTTCCCCTCCTCAACCAAAGAGAACTCCCTTCTGGCTTCTTTGGGCAATGAATCTTTAAACTTTAACACAGAGTCCCATGTGTTAAAGTCAAATCTTCTCAGGAACTCTTGATGGTTAGTGATCCTGAGCTGCAAACCCCTAGTCGAGTAGACACTCCTCCCAAACAGGTCTACTCCTTTGCTTTGGGGGTCCCCCCTTCTAGCCCCTGCTGCTCTTGCTCACTGGCAACAGAGACCAACAAGCATGCCGGGGAGCGAAGAGGGGAGGGGGGGAAATGGGTATACAAAAATTCATCTCTCTGAGCTGGGACAAAATACTTATCGGCCTTCTTGGCCATGGGTTGTAGGCATGCCTGGGTCTGCCACAGGGCCTTTATTGGGTCCATGATGGCCTTGCTGAGAGGAAGGACCATTCTTGACAGGCCCACGGCAGTCAAGATCTCCACCAAAGAGTAAGAGGACTGCTTAAACCTCCTCCACCTGAATGCCCAGGTTTTGAGCCACTCTTTTGTGACTCTCCTGATGGGCTTCAGTTGTCGTGGGAGGGCGATAAGTCTGCTCCTGCCACGGCCTCATCAGGGGAAGAAGATGAGGAAGCGGCCTGAACTAGCAGGAGGCACTGATCCTAGCCTTCAGCACAGGCCAGGTCCTGTGGCGTTGGCTCCTGGTACTCAGCACCAGCCTCAGGAACCCCTGGATTGGGCTCTGATTAAACAAGCGGCAGCACTCTTCCCTCAGAGGCCAACAAAAGAAGCGCCTGAGCAAGGACCCTGCATTGGGGAAAATACCCATGTGTTCCAGAAGAGCCACTGCACAGGCACCTGCTACCGGCTAGAAGGCCAAGCAGTCGACAGCATGTCCTGGCCAATCTCCAGGTAGTGACGACCTGCATTCCGGGGCTGGCTCATAGAGCAGGAGACATTTGACCCCACCTCTGACTCGGAGGAGAAGGAGTCTCTGTGCGGAGACCATGAAGGAGCGGTTCCCACCAGTGCCAGCATGGAGAAGATCAGGACGGGGCCATCATGGCCAGTTTCCCTTTAGAGGGTACCGAGGGCCTCGGTATCAAGCTGCAAACAATAGTCACAGTCTCTTCTGCACCCTGGTACAGACACCACTGACTGTTGTACTACCAGTGACATCAGCACCAATAGCGAGAGCAAGTCTCTAGCCTCAGCAAAAGCCTCCGGGATGGGTGGCACCGCCAAAGTGCCTGTACCATGCTGTCCCTCTGGTACAGATGGATCGTCCAGTGCTGGGCTCAACAGTGCCTGCAAAGGGGATGGAGTTAACTGTGCCAGCTGAGCTGCTGGAGCCCGGAGTGGCCCGACGTGGGTTGCACTTTGCGCTAGTCTCCATGCCTGGCCATCTTCAGGGTTGGGGAACATCGTCACTTGGCAGGCATCGTCTTTGTTTTTTCCTTGGCACTGGAGATGGTGAACAGTGCCAAGATTCCCAGACAGTGGGAGGCATGCGCCTCACTGACACCGAGGTGCTCGGTGCGGAGTCTGAATGGTCCAGGTCGGGGAGGGAGGGGGGAGTGTCTGAGTGCTGCTTCCATCAAGATGGACTTCAGCCTAGCATCCTGATCCTTTTTAGTACGGGGTTTGAAGTCCCTGCAAATCTTGCAGCGCATCCAAACGTGAGTTTTCACCAAGCACTTAAGGCAACCGGACTGCGGGTCATTCAGAGGTATAGCCTTTCTGCAGGAGGCATATGGCTTAAAGCCCGGTAACCGAGGCAGGCCTTGGTACCAGAATGGAGAAAACGCTGCTGATAATGGAGGAAAACTAACTCTAAAAGAAACAACCAACTATGAACAAGAATTATGTACAGAAATACAGAGAAAAAGTCCGCAGAGGAAGACATGCAAGAGCCAGCATAGACTATTTCCAGCTACCATTATGGGCGGTAAGAAGGAACTGAGGGGGCATGGGGTCAGCAGTGCCCTTTATACTGGCGCTATGGATGTGCAGCCCCAGAGGGTGCCAGAGCCAACCCATCAGATCTCACCAAGGGAAAATTTTCCAGTAACTGTGCTCAGAGCGCGCACACACACACACACACACACACACACCCCCCTCTACATTGGAATGGACACGTGCAAGTACTCAAAGAACCACCACCATTCTGTGGTAACGATAACTTTTTGCTCAACATAGTCTGCAACTTCCAGGGGTCCATGGACCACAGGTTGAAGACCACTGTTCTAGGACAATGAAAATCACAATCAGTGAAAAGAAGAAACCTGAGAACCAGTAAGAAGAGAGACCAAGAGTGGCAACCATGGACAAGAAATAAAGAAAAACTTATAATGAGAGATTACTATAAAAGACAGGTGTGATTTTGTTATTCAAATACAAATGCATCATGCCATGGAGCTGGGAAGACAACACATCTCTCTGTAAAGCTTTGCTGTGACTGAGACAGGAATAATGCATTTAGGACTGCACACCAAGTTACATGGAAGATGCGGTCACATTTGAGGGAGTTTAGGGAACAAAATTTATCACTAGGAGGAGCTGAGATGATGAAAAAAAATATACATATATACACACACACACAAAGACAACTGGGACACAGATATAACAGCAGGCTGCAAATATTGAAGGGTGTAAGTACTTAAAAGAAATGTATTTATCTGGGTGGGTTTAACGGTACTAATAGCCTAAAATTAAGAAAAGGAAAAGTTGCGTTGAATTTTAGGGGATCATGGGGGGGGGGGGAGAGAGAAGGAGGGAGAAAAGAACAGTGTTCTTTCTCAAGGCAAACAGGAGTAGTTCCATCATGTACCACACCTACAATTACAGAATTTTCCTACTGTGTGGACTTATTGAGCTATGACAGGCATGGAGCAGATGAGCCAACATATCTTCTATACCTCTAGTTTCTACGATGCATGCCAAAACATGGACTTTTAGGTTCTGCCTTTCATGTCATAATTCATGGTATCAGTAATACAGTGCTTAATTAAGGAATACAACTAAATACAAGCAGTGATGTTGTAACTTACAGCAGGGGAAAAATAAGAATGAGAATAAGTCTTTCAAGCAATTACCTCCATGTTCAGCAAACTTCGGGTTGGAGAGGATCATCTTGCAAAACTTGAGCCCATTTTTGTATTGTTTTTGTTCGTAACATTTCTAGAAAAAAAAAAGAGGGTCAGATTATACTACTGAAAGTGCTTTTAAAACAGTAGTCCATCAAAATAGACTAATACAAAATAATTCATCAGATCCTTCAGTGACTAATTAAAATTCTGTTTAATTCTGCTTCTTTGACACTTTGTACGTTGTTTCTCTTAGATAGTCAGGGAAGTGCCTGCATGTGTTTGGATATTGCATATCATTAACGGTGCTGCCAGAATACAAAATAGGTTTTTGGAAAGTAATATGATCGGGTGTAGCTACAGTATTCCCATGGGTACAGGAACGGCAAGTAGGAGTGTGGATGGATTTTGATGTGGAAGAGAGTTTATAGATTCCCAATTATTCACTGACAAAAAACATCATTAACAAAGAGTTAATGCTACCTAGGAGTATCTTGTGCCCTTCTAGAACACTTAGTTAATCAAAACACAAACTTCTGAAAGCCAAGAAACAGAGTTCAAATATAGATGGTGATGCAACCTTAACTCTGCCCCCTTAGAGCTGGCAATAACTACCAAGAATTACTGCAACTGCATCCAGTGTGTTAGGTGGAGTTATGCCAAATGGTAGAGGCATTAGCTAATATCACAGGTCTTCTAAACAGCACTGTGATGGAGGGACCATGCCTCTCTGGAGGGCACTGAGCTTTTCTCCTGAACCCCAGGTGAGAGATCAAAGGAAAAAGCTGCACATTACCTTGAGAGAGCCAATATGCCTCATTTCAATGCTATGATGTTTGTTGTGCCAATAGCTGGCCAACAGGGGTCTTCTTGCCATGGGGACTGTAGACAGATAGGTTAGAGATGAGTGTTGTCTGCTTAACGATGGGCAAGTGAAAGTATAATGCTAAGTGGCATCATGCACATAAGGGCAAAGAGACTATAAAATTTAGTAGAAGCTATGGTATTCATTCTGTGGAGTAGGCTAATTATTTAAGCGTAGGACTGGTGTAAGTAGCTCCTGTTCAGAACAATGCAGAGGCAGAGTGCAAGTATGGGTGTACTGAAGCAACACAGAGCGGGCAGAGTCATGATTGTGTGGGCATGTACCTTCATTTTATTTCCTGGGAAGATGCACAGGGATCTGGGGGGGGAGGGGCGGGTTAGGAGTTCTCTTTGCAGGGATGTTGGGATCAGGGACAACTGTTGAGTGGGATAGTTACTGCCTGAAAACTACCACTGTTGCATATCCTGGAAATGCATCCCAATGGTCACCTCAGGGTGAAGACGATAGTAGACCAATACTGCTACATTTTGGGAATGTTTCTGTGGAAGTGCGTAGGAGGGAAACAAAGCAGGAAGAGATTCAGGCATTTTAAACAAACACCCTGTTCCTGATTTTAGTTCCACTGATTTTACCTATAATAATTATCTCGCAAAAGCCTGGAGTATCAGAAAACAAGAATTCCAGTCTCCAGTTCATATTGATTAACAAAGTCCAAGTCAAGGTTTCCAACATTTAGGATTTGATTAAAGACTGGGCTATCAAAAACCAGTGGGACAAAACTGTATGGCATCCAGCTGTTAACATCCATATTCAGTGGAGCATGAACCAAGGGCGGGGGGGTGGGGCGAGTCTCACCAGAGGTACAAGTCCCCCCCCGCTTAAAATTGGATTGAATATAGCATGTCCATCTTGTACAAGATTCTGAACAGCAGAAGAATAAAACCAGTTCTGATTTAAGTCACCCCAATGCACCCAAGACTTAGTATGTGGAAGGACAGATTTGTTTACTCCACAGTAACATCTGCCAAATTTTAATCTGCGGAATTGTTTCATGTCATAGATAGCCAAAGCTAGTTCTACTTGGTGAATGATTTGAATACTTTCTGTTTGGAGGAAATTGTGATTTAATGATAAAGAATGTACAGATTTGGATCTAACTGTCTCCATTTGTAAAGGCAGGGCAACATCTTAGGAGGAGGAAACAAATGCTTTACTTTGTGCTGCAACTTGGGCCATGACTGACGGTCAGTGGAGATGTAATGGACCCACTGCTAATGGGGATTGTCAATGCTTCCCTTAAAGAAGGCAGGCTACCAGCTTCAATTAAAGAAACATTGATACAGTGTATCCTCAAGAATTTATCATCCCATGTCTATATATCCCTGTGGAGTTAGAGGTTAATTATGGTTAAGATCATTCTCAATATCTAGATGCTTCCAATTTCTTTCACCACAGACCTACGTTGGTGCAAATGTTACTCCTGGTGGAATTCTGTATTATTCATTGAGAGCAACTGGTATCTTTAAAAAAAAACAAAACAAAACACACCTCAAGTTTGATCACGTCATGAAACCTGTCTTGCACATTGAGCGAATGAAATTCAAACACACTCAATCACAGACAATTTAAAAATCTAATTGAAGAACTGAATGAAAAGGACTCACCCCCGCTTATTTGCCATTTCACTGCACAGTTTGATGGCTCTTAAGAGATAAAGTTATTTCCCATTTTTTCAAGCTCCTGGAACCAGTAAAATTATTTATGGAGGAGAAGCACAGAATACACTCCGAGCTTACAGATCCTGGGTGGGTTCTAGATTTGGCATTTCTTGCAGACACGCTGCTGCATTTGGATAAACTAAGAGTGGACTTACAAGGAAAATTCCAGTTGCTGTCTGATCCAGTGCAAAGTGAATTTGCGTTCATGAACTAACTGCAGTTGTTTCACAGACAAATGCTTGAGGGAGAGCTTACGCTTTCCCTCAATGTCACAACTTCAAGCCAGATCAAAAGAAGATGCAGCAGAACCCCTAAAATGGAGCACAACTAGATATGTGAGCGTGATTAAAGATCTTAAGAATAGTTTTTAGGAAAGATTCCAAGATTTGCAGCGGAAAAGACCTCAATTCACATTTCTGATTGACCCTTTTAGTACTGAAGCCGACTGTCTGAACTCCCTTCAGTCACTGATGAAGCAACTTCCCAGATGGAAACAACAGAACTTTTGGAAAATGACAGATTGAAATCTGTTCAGAAGATACAGGGGCATCCTTACTTTCTGGAAATCTGTACCAAAGGACAAATACCCCAACATCAGAGGTGCAGCCCTAAAATTAATCTCGATGTTTGCCTCGACCTATCTTTGTGAGTCTGTTTTCTCAACACTCAAACATGTCCAAGCACCAAACCATTTTGACAGACAGCCACTTAAGAGAACTGCTGCGTGTGAGCACAAGTAAACACAAACCAAACTTTAAGGGAATTGTTGAAAGCAAGGATTGCCAGAAGTCCCACTCAATAAAAGGATAAGTTTTTATTATTATTGTTGACTATGTATAAAATACACACTATCAAATTATATGATGATGTGTGTACGTACACACACACACACTACATATTACTGTGGCTCTTTGGCAATGTACATTGGTAAATTCTGGCTCCTTCTCAGGCTCAAATTGGCTACCCCTGTTCTAGCCTGAATTCAGACTTGGGGCATTACCATCTACCCATAGGCTCTGAAATGCACTTGAAATTGTATGCGACATTCCCATGAACTTCAAGGGACAAGTACTTGTCACACAGTGCACTAGTATTGGGTGTGCTCTCCACAGGCAGATTAAACTTCTGTCCTGGACATCAAATTCAGGAATAGACACAGCATGTTTCTTAAACCCAGTTTGAGGATCAGGGCCAGGTATTGTTCCCAAAGATCCTGAGGCAGATGGGAAAAAGGGAATTTAAGTTCTCTCTATACCTAAACTATACTACTAATCTAAGGACTATTTATTTGAGAAAATATTTCTGTATTAAAGTTTAGAAGTCTGACAGCTACGAGAGAGGGCCCTTTGTGTTTGCTAAAGAGGGAGCAAGGGAACTAAGGTGACTGGAGAATGCACTGAGTGTCACATGAGGGTGCTTGCATTCCCCATGACACTCTGAAAGAGGTTTCCACATGGTCACTACTAGTGGAAAAGTCTCACGGTTAGAAATGTACATATATCCTCAGACTCCTATTGGATACTGCAAGATGTGAGTTATACCAGCCTGAGGTATAGGACTTCAAGGCCTGGACCACTGTCAAAATGGCACTTTTGATCTGAAAAAACAGTGTCTACTTTTACTGTTACTGTTAGATATATTGTGAACTAGAAGGACTAAGAATTCCAGGTTTCTAAGGATAACTAGCATCCGTTTCTAGCCATAACAGTTCACAGTGCATGAAAATTCACATCATGTCGACATCCGTGTGTCATTTCATCCCCTGTACACACACACGTGCGCAAACTTCCCTTGTTCCTAGTGGGTGCTCGACCCCCACAGTCCCTGGCCCCGCCCCTGCACCACCCCACCCCCATTCCACCCTCTTCCCCCAAGTTCCCGCCCCACCTCTTCTCCGCCTCCTCCCCTGAACGCACCGCATCCCCACTCCTCCCCTTCCCTCACCGGAAGTCCTAAGCACCAAACGGTTAGGCGGCGGGGCAGTGGGAAGCACTGGGAGGGAGGATGAGGAGCTGTGATGTGGCGCGCTGTGGGGTGTGTGTGTGAGAGAGAGAGAGCGAGAAGGCGAGGAGGGGGGAGCTTGGCTGCCGGTGGGTGCGGAGCACCCATTAATTTTTCCCCGTGGGTTTTCCACCCCCGGAGCACCCACGAGTCGGCGCCTATGTTCATACACTTGAACTCTAACCTGATTTAACAGCCAGGATCTTGAGAACTGTTAGAGCTCACACTTCATGCACCACTGAAAGTTTGTAATCTGATCTTCCAAATAGCAGCTAATATCTGAAGATTAATACATATGCTAACAGGGCCAAAATGGAAGTGGTGGCAGTAAAGAAAGTAATTATACCTGAAAAAAAAATTTTTTTTTAAAACCATTGATAATTGTGGTTTCCCTCCCTCAAAGAATTTCTGAAGGTGTTAAAGTCGTTGCTAACTTCATAAGTAATTCCTGTTTTATGAGCCAAGAACTGAAACAGGCCAATTAAATAGATAAAAATATTTAAAGGATCAAGCCTAGTATCTTTATTTACAGTTTCTATATTGCATCTTGCATTCTGCATCAAAGATGCAATGTAAGAACCACCTTCCTTGGACAATTGAGTTTGCCAGAAGTCAGTCAAACATTTCAAATAGTCGTCTCCTGTGAACAAGCTACATAGCATATATGAAATTACACACATCTGGCTCAATATGATGTGACCGGATGAAACTTTCAATATGCTTAGATGCCAATTAATGGAAATAAAGTGAAATGATGAAAAATAAGTAGTTTTCCTACATCGTTTTGAAAGATCGACAGACCACTGAACCCAATCAACTGGACATTCAGCTCAATTCTAACCCTGAAGCTATTCAAGAGGCTAACCTGATAGCTGCATTGACCAGCCTGCACTTAATTAGTGAGCCCTTCTGTCTGAGCACTGACATCCTGTGTAAATAGTGACATGCCAGATGACTGACCGGAGGGGGGGGGGGGGTGGGAAGAGAGGCACCCAGACAAGTTCAGCTACCTTTAAGTTGTTGGACAAATAAGTTTATATACTGTACTCTTGAGTTAAAGGGACACCACCAATAAAAATATTAACCAGTAGTATTTTTAACTTCATATTGACAGGACATGTGAAAGATAACATGGTAATCTATTTTTCAGTTTCCTTTGAGAATCCTGAATTACTTATGGAGGAGCACTTTGTGTATAGTCACAGTTTCTCGGAATGAGTGGGTCTTTCAAACAGCAACAGAGTATACAAAAATTTTGAAAAGGAAAATGAGACTAAAGTCACAAAAGCCAGTAGAGGGGCACGTTACACTTTAGTCCACTTCTTAAACTGACTAAATTCCAAGCTGGTGTCTCTACTGCTTATCTATAATTCTCATAGGCCTCATATGCTGTTGCATAATACTGACAATTTGAAACAAAGAATAATATGCACAGTAAGGCTAGAAGTGGAGAGTCTAAAACCAGAAAGCAGAGATTATTATCCAGAAATAGAAAAAAGCCAAAGTCAATACAAGTATATGGAAGTGGTAGGAAATAACTAGAAACTAAATGAGGGTTAATGAAATTGCAGTGAAAGAGGAAACCTGCAGAGACTGTTGGAAACAGTTCTGCCAAAAACTTCCAAACCACTTTTTAACCACCATATCTTTTTTCTGGGGGCTTCACCTGGTGGTATGTGCTTAGAGCAGGGGTCGGCAACCTACGGCACGCAAACCGATTTTGAGTGGCACGCTGCCTGCCCAGTGAGAGGAGGAGGAGGAGGAGGGGCCGGAAAGCGCCATGCTGGGGGAAGAGCAGCCCACTCAGCCCCCCGCCCACCGCTCTCCCCTGTGGGGGCAGGAGGCAGAAGCTTGGTCCTGCGGCAGCCAAGCTTCCCTCCTCCCCCGCTTCTTCCCACAAGTTGGTGCATTCCAGGCCCTCCTCCTCCTCCTCCCTCTCCCTGCCCAGGATGGCCCTTGCGAGGAGGAGGGGGAAGAGCGGCAGCGTGCACACAGCTCCGTAGAGCAGGCAGAGAGTGGTAGGGACGGGCCTGGGGGAAGGGGATGGAACAGAGCATATCCCTCCCAGCCCCCTGCCATGAGCCGCTCAGGGCAGGGGGCTGGGAGCACCCCCACGAGCCGAGCACAGCAGCCCTCTGCCCTGACCCCCCCCCCCCCACAGCCCATCCCTCTGCCCTGCACCCCCCCGCCCCCAACACCCAGCCTTCTGCCCTGCACCTCCACCCACACCCCAGCCCGCTGCCCTGACCTCGAGTCGCCCCGCTCAGCCCACTGCAGGCCTAGGTGAACAGAACCCCAGGCTGGAAGCGGGCTGAGCAGGCTGGCGGCGTAAGATCAGCATTTTAATTTAATTTTAAATGAAGCTTCTTAAACATTTTGAAAACCTTGTTTACTTTACATACAATAGTTTAGTTATATAATATAGACTCCTAGAGAGAGACCTTTTAAAAAACGTTAACATGTTTTACCGGCACGCGAAATTTTAAATTAAAGAGAATAAATGAAGACTCGGCACACCACTTCTGAAAGGTTGCCTACCCCTGGCTTAGAGACTGTGCTGAATGCAGATATTCTAGTCACAAATACATACTGTTCACAGACAATGGAGAAACATTAGTGTACTGACATGACAAATTTTTAAGAGTTCCAACATGAAATGACAATTTACAAGTAGAGCTTGCTTCATGGAGCACTTGTTTGGTAGTGTCTGTTTTAGATGTGTGACTAACAAAAAGTATATAAAAGTTGTCTTAGACTTTAGGAGACTGCACAGTGATCTCCCACCTCTGTGCAGCCAGTGGTGTAGGCTCCTCAGTGCCATGCTGGAACCTCCACATTTGTTTGTCAAATAACATTTGCAGAATTTTAAAATATTTGTGCAGAATTTTAATTTTTTTGGCACAGAATGCCCTCAGGAGTAGCTAATAAAACTAATAGTGGACTTTGACTACTTGCATCTAAACTGGACAAAGTCACCACCTGACAAGTTTCAGCAATTTCTCAACCATTTAAACAACTGCTTCTTCATACAATTCTACAGCATACAAATGAATAGTTTCTCCCCCTTAGGGCTTGTCTACATAGAAAAATTAACTTATATAATTATACTAGTATAACTCCAAGTGGATTCTATTATTTACAACAGTGGCCTTTTTAGATTTAGCTTAATTCCCTGTTGAGGCAAATTAAGCTAAACTGAAAAAAGGCCACTGTTATTGCAAATTATAGCATCCACATGGTAAGTTACACTGATAACTATACTGGTATAGCAATGCTGGTAAAATTTCCCAAAGTAGACAAGCTCTTGTGCCTATCTAGGTAACATAGGAATTGGTTCAAGTAGTAACCATAGTTGAACCATTACATAACTATGACTGATTCAGTATGTGCAGAGAAATTCTACCAAAACCTAGTACTGTGAAATGAAACTTTAGGGAATTAAAAAAGAAAGAGAAAAGAGGAAGCAGTAACAAAACAGCAAAAAATGAATAAATAAAAATCACAGGTCAAGTGAAGAACCCAAAATTCTGACCGGTTAAATGTCAACTGACCAGCTCTTATTTGAGCTCCATCAAATACTCTATCAAGAATGCCCTGATGTAGGTATTGTGGTGCCATTTTTTCAGCACTTCATTTAATTGTGTTTCACATTTTTCTCTGTTAAAATAATGCAGTTAAGTAACTTTTCTGTAATTAGGCATAAGTAAGATCTCAGGTTGTGCTTACTGGAGACCATAAAGTCTTACTCTTTTTTTGTTGTCGTTACTGTACTAATAAATTAGTGCTTTAAAATAACCTGACCATTGACACTATTTGATCCATCAACTGACCAAATGTTTTTGGATAGGTCACATGTGCAACCCTAGACTCTGCAAAGAGGGTACTTGAATACCAGAGTTGCAGAAGAAATACATATGCAGAAACAGAGGAAGTATGGAAGACAAGGACACGACGCAGTATGGTTAAATGACAAGGTTCAAGGATGTTATCTGAGCCAAAGATATATCCTCCAGAATATGGAACTCCAACTCAGTAGCGTAGCTGGGGGGGGGGGGGGGGGAAGCAGGGCAACGGCCACTCCCCCACCGAGCACAAGTGGCGTCTTTTTAATTTTACTCACTTGGGAGCAGAAAAAAAAAAAAAAAGGCGCCACCCACTGCGGCGCTTTTACTGACAGGGGGCGCTCTGGGTCTTTGGCAGCGGGCCCTTCACTAGCCCCGGGTGTCTTCAGCGGCACTGAAGTTTCATCGCTGAAATTCCGCCGAAGACCTGTGGAGCGAATGAAGGTCCCACCACCGAAGTACCGAAGACCCAGAGCGCCACCCAGTCGGTAAAAGTGCTGCAGTCGGTGGCGCCTTCCCCTCCACCCCTGCTCCCCCTGTTCTCTCCAACTCAAGTGAATCCTACATAACAGGGATCACCAACCTTTCAGAACTGGTGTGCCGAGTCTTCATTTATTGACTCTAATTTAAGGTTTCGCGTGCCAGTAATACATTTTAACGTTTTTAGAAGGTCTCTTTCTATAAGTCTATAATATATAACTAAGCTCCTGTTGTATGTAAAGTAAATAAACATTTTAAAAATGTTTAAGAAGCTTCACTTAAAATTAAATTAAAATGCAGAGCACCCCGGACCGGTGGCCAGGACCCGGGCAGTGTGAGTGCCACTGAAAATCAGCACGCATACCATAGGTTGCCTACCCCTGCTATATAAAGTAGCAAGCTATTGCAGGTAACATAAGATAGATGTTAGGAGGGAATTTGAGAAGAAATGAGTAGTACTAGACCAAAAAGCCCATATACCAAAAGCAGCAGCCTAGGATACAATCCACACATAATACTAGAACAAACAGAGCAATTAACAACAATGACCAAGATACCCTGTAAGAACATTTTTTAACACAACATACACATATTGTTTCTAGGCATATATTAAAATAAAGCCAATTAACAAAATACAAGCTCTGCAGACAATTAATACTTCAAGGAATTAGTTGGAAACAACTGCAAGGATAAAATAGAAAAATAAACACTGGGTAAGAAAAAAATCAAGTTTTAAAATATCAGTACATTAAGATCCATTGGACAAGTGAATGGCAGCATGTGGATAAGCATTCAGGAAATAATCACTTATTAATCACTGTGTAGATTATCAATTCACCTTTCACAAAAGGCAAACATTCATTCTCACTCCACTGCCATGTTATTTTTATCTGATTATCTATAATTAGACATTTGAAGATAAAATGGTGGTAATTTGCCTAAAATGCACTTGCCTAAAAATTCTATAAATTTAAAATGTTAATTATACAAGATATATTGGGAAGTGACTGCTACTATGAACTTGTTTGCTCCTAGTAAGAATAATCACCTAACTGTTCTAAAATTAGTAATTTATTTATAGCAAAGAGAGCAAGAGGAGTACTAGATTACTTAGTAAGATGCATACCATAACTATACAGTAAGCAGCAAATTGCTATTAAGAACTATTAAAACTTCAAATCTAAATGCTGCCCAAAGCCAACAAGAGAAACCAATCAAGAAACACCTGCCAGTACACATCAACAGCACACATCTGATCTTAGACACTTAGATTTTTTTTCTTGTTAAGCACTCTGACCTTGGATAAATTCAACTTATTCCTTTAAAAAAAATCTTCACTATTGTTAACACCAGTAGTAGCAAGACAGACGCTCTAGGAGCAAATAATGAACCAGTGGTTGCCAGTAGTTTTACCACCATGACGTGTGGACCTCCTCTGAGCAGGTATAGATGACAGGGTAATTTAAAACTCCTGGAGCTTTGTTCACACTAGGGGTAAGTCTATACAGCAGCTGGGAGGTATGATCCCAGCTCATGGAGACATACATGCTTGAGCAGAGCTAGTGTTAGTGCCTAAAAGTCTGGATACAGCAGTATGAGGCTCCAGCTAGCTGCCCAAGTAGAACCCTGCAGATATGCACTCTGGTATGCATAGGCTGCAGCTCAGGTTGTGTCACCACAGACACGCAGCAATTTTTAGGAGCCAGCTCAAACAGAGTTTGCACATGTATGTCTACTAGAGTTGCCAATCCTCTTGGTTTCACTGGGAGTCTCCCAGAATTGGGCTCTATCTCCCTGAGGCTAGTGAAGCCAAATGGAGATTTTAGACCACTAAAAGTCGAGCGATGCAGCAGGGCTAAGGCAGGCTAACTCCCTGTGCTGGCCCCGCACCACTCCCGAAGTGCCCGGCACATTCGTGCGGCCCCTGGGGGAGGGGGCAGGGGAGACAGGGGGTCTGCACGTGCTGCCCCCCCCCACCCAAGTGGGAACTCCACAGCTCCCATTGGCTGGGAACTACAGCCAATGGGAGCTGCAAGGGTGGTGCCTGCAGGCACAGGCAGTGCACAGAGCCCCCTGGTCTCCCCTCCCCCCAGGCCACAGGGATGTGCCATCCGCTTCTGGGAGTGGTGCAAGGGCAGGTAGGGAGCCTGCCTTAGCCTCACTGCACTGCCGCCTGGGAGCCGCCTGAGGTAAGAGCCTCTCGGCCAGAGCCCACACCCCTCACCCCCTCCTGCACTCCAACCCCCTTCCCCAGCCCTGAGCCCCCTCCTGGAGCCAGCACCCAAAAGCCCCTCCCACACCCCAACCCCCTGCCCCCACCCTGAGCCACTTCCTGCACCTCATACCCCCTACCCCAGACCCCTCCCAGACCCCGCACCCCACACCCCATCCCAGACCCCACACCCCCTCCCAGAGCCCAATCCCCTGCCCCAGCCCTGAGCCCACAGCCCAACCTCCTGCTCCAGCCCAGTGAAAGTGAATGAGGGTAGGGGAGAGCAAGTGATGGAGAGAGGGAGGAAGGGAGGAGAAGGATGGTGTGAGTGGGGCATAGCCTCAGAGAAGGGGGCAGGGTAAGGGTGTTTGGATTTGTGTGATTAGACAGTTAGCAACCCTAATGTCTACGCAAACTGGGAATCACATCACCCAGCAGCTGTGTAGACACACTCTACAACTCTATTATATCACCCATGGGGCTACACCAAGTGGGATTTTTTTTAATATAATAATTAATACACAGAACAGCCTAAAGGATTTTTTAAAATATTTTTTAAGTAACCTAGACCAAGAAAATATTTCAGACAAACTACAATGGATGACCCAAGAGATGGTTCATTTATAACACAAATTAAACCTAGAGTCCCTGGGCTGACCACTTACACGTTAAAAAAAACCCTTTAATGATGTTGCAGAGAACCCAATTCTGCTTTACTAGGCTGACAGCCATGCTCAACCATGTGGCTCAATGAAAAAAATGTTCCTGCATTTTAATGCCTTAAATCTAGTCCCTATATACCATGTGTTCTTGGTCAGTTGCTATCCAAGAGATGGCTGCATTTCAGGGATGAGGTGAACCCCTATACATCAGTTACATTTGTAAAGTGCTTTAGAATCCTCCTTGGAGCTGAGCGTGCTGTATAAGTGTAAGATATTATTATTAGCAACACACCTGAACAGACACCCCGAATTCTAGAGAGGTCTGAAATCTGAACCCAGATCAGGCTTTGACAATTCAGCGGTATGTTTAACATGGGCCAAGCCAAAACCCTAGATCCACGCAACCGAAACTTTTTTTTCGTGGAGACAGAGAAGGGGGGGGGGGGACGCACGCAAGGGGAAAGTGTCTCAAATTTGGTTTCAGACTTTGTAGCCCTCTGTCGTTACCAGTGTTCCCCGGAGACCCCGCGCCCCAGTTAGGAGCGCCCCGCGCTGCGGCCATGGGGAGCGGAGGCGGCTGGGCACAAAGCCGCGCGTCAGCCCGTTTGCTGCAGCCCCGCTACATCCCCCAGCCGGGCGCAGGCG
This sequence comes from Malaclemys terrapin pileata, assembly GCF_027887155.1. Classification (NCBI taxonomy): domain Eukaryota; kingdom Metazoa; phylum Chordata; order Testudines; family Emydidae; genus Malaclemys; species Malaclemys terrapin. The sequence continues at coordinate 289,939,125 of NC_071505.1, read as the reverse complement.
GGCCCCTCATTAGAAGCGGTGCCGGGCCTGCTCTGCCCTGGGCTCCCGCTACACAAAGGAAGGAAGCGGGCGAGAGCGCCAGCCTAGCCAGCGCCGCCGGGGCCTCGCACCTGCTCCCGGGCCGCAGGGGGAGCGGACTTGACGGGCTGGGAGAGGGCGGGTGTCCCGAGCCGGGGCGGCCTGGCCGAGCGGGGCGGTCACTGACCAGGATCCGCTTGAAGAGGTTGCTCTCCTTGGGCGGCAGCAGCACGGACGGCATGGTGCGCTAGGGCAGCCCGGGCGGTGGGGCGAAGACGCGGCTCCTGCCAGTCGGCTGCGGCGGCTCTTTAACTCATTGGCCTGCGCCGCCCGGCCGGCTCCCCTCAATCACCGCGAGCGAGCGCGGCCCTTGTGCGCAGCTGCCGGGGAGGCCTCGCTTCCCAACTGACGCTGCAAAATGGCCGCTGGGATCCCCCTTGGCGCAGGCGCAGATCGCGCTCTATATCCAGCAGCGTCCCGCTGGCCCCCGGGGTGGGGGAGGCCTCTCAGGAGGTAGAGGGCTGAGTTTGGCCTCGCCCAGATTTGCCACCAACTCTCGCGATGTTATTATAATAAACCTCGGGATTTGGTGCCAAAGCAGGTCAGTTTTACACCGTTTGTAGCGCTTGTGGTTAGAGAGGAACGCGACCCTCCCTCCCCCAACAAGGCAACATCCCAGGGCAAGGCCTGGTTGGTGGGCTCTGTGGAGGCCTGGGGCTGGCAGTGTAGCGTGGTGTTTGGCAGTGGGGGGCACTGGCAGTGTGTGACCTGTACCTGTAGCGTGACCAGATGTCCTGATTTTATAGAGACAGTCCTGATTTTTGGGGTCTTTTTCTTATATAGGATCCTATTACTCCCCCCCCCCCCCACCCCCGTCCTGATTTTTCACACTTGCTGTCTGGTCAGAGGCGGCTCTATGTTTTTTGCCGCGCCAAGCACGGCAGGCAAGCGGCTTTCAGCGGCGCGCCTGCAGGCAGTCCACTGGTAACGCAGATTCAGTGACATGCCTGCGGCAGGTCCGCCGGTGCCGCAACATTGGGATCCCCGCCGCCAAATTGCTGCCGAAGCCGCGGGATTGGCAGACCTCCCGTATTCGCGCCGCCAAAAGCCGCCTGCCTGCTGCCCTCACAGCGACTGGCAGGCCGCCCCTCACAGCGTGCTGCGCTGGTGCCTGGAGCCGCCCCTGTGTCTGGTAATCCTACATGAGACAGGATGGAAAAATCCCATTATTCTGATTACGCTCTTGCCACTGTCCTTCCTCTCCGCCTTAGTGTCCACTGTATGAAGAACTGTTTGTGCTAGACCCACATCATCTGAGAGCCAGGAATCCCTACTTTCAAAGAGTACAATGCATTCCTCTCTACACAGAGTTTGTGTGACTAGTTGCTGCTAAGATCTGGCTGGAATTTAAGGAGAGGATGGCAGGCTAGTAATCAGACAATTATGATTAGAACCTAGGGATGTCATCTAATGTATTTATTCATTTTTCAATGTTTGACATCTAATGTTAGCTATGTAAAGCTTCCCAGCCATCTCATAAATATTTGTAAGAGTTAATATTTGTTCCTGGACTGGCAGTGGTTCCTTTACCAAGTGAAGTTTGAGGCTCAAGTGGCTTGCTGCTGTTGACATAATAAGAATTACCTGTTTCCACATTGAGACCTTTGCTTTTTGAAGGCTGTAGCTTCTCTTGAAGGTGTAGACTGGGGAACTGCTTGTAACTTTAGTGGCTTCACAGATGTAAGTTGTCTCTCAGACTTTCCTGGGAAAGGGAACCATCTGAAGGACAAAGTGACTTTTCCTATGTTTTGTGAGAGACAGGGTGGGTGAGGTAATATCTTTTATTGGACCAACTTCTGTTGGTGAAAGACAAGCTTACATAGAGCTCTTCTTCATTTTACATAAATTAACATTCAAAAATAGAATTATAAAACCCACAATTCACTACATTGGCTGGCATCCCTTATATAAAGATGATTTTTTTCTAACTTGTCAAAGAAGATGAATACTTCAACATACACTTCAAACACTGTCATAATCAGTAGTTTTCCAAAGAACTAGGCCACAGACTAAAAAAATTTCATTTTCCATACCCTAGTACAGGGTCGGCAACCTTTGGCCCGCGGCCCGTCAGGGTAAGCCCCCTGGCGGGCCGGGCCGGTTTGTTTACCTGCCATGTCCGCAGGTTTGGCCAATTGCAGCTCCCACGTTCCAGGCCAAACCTTGCAGGCTTCTTGCAGCCCCTATTGGCCTGGAATGGCGAACCGTGGCCAGTGGGAACCGCGATCAGCCGAATGTTGCCGATTCCTGCCCTAGTACAATATCCTACTCACATGCAACCCCCATTCCAAACTAGGAGTTAGAGCTGATGTTTGCCTACGGTGGATAAAGACCATATTAGTAGCCTGGCATCCTGACATAATAGCCAACCTGTCCATTCTGACATATGGCTGTCAACATAGAGGGGTTGCACCTAAGATGGGAGCATCATTAGGTTGTTAATGCCCTAATGGGGTATTACAGGCACTGGATCTGAAGACTGGGGAGGATTGTTCTATGTATATTTCTGTCTCTGGAGAGAAGAAAAGGGAATTTTAGGGTGAGTGCATTACATTCTCATTTCTAGGGATTGAAGAAAATATGGGGTATATTTTGTATGAAACTAGAAGAGAATTAAGATACACACCATGAACTAGTCATACATGAATAATAAAATATTGCCTTTCCTGCAAGATTTTTATTTATTATACTTTTTAGAGACTGCTCTGAAACTACCACAGCCCAAGCCATATGGCTATACTTTCCTCCTACAGTTATTTAGCATGTAGAAATTCCCTATAGGAGGTGAGCTCAACCTTTTTGTGCTCCCCCAGAGGGATAACAACTTTCACTAGCTCCAAATGACTCAATCAGCTCTTCCTCATTTCCACAAGTTATGTTCCACATACACCGCAATCTCCCACAAAAAAATAGCAAAAGAGGAACAGCTGGTCTGAGGCCATTAGGAACATAAGAATGACCATACTGGGTCAGACAGCATCTAGTGCCAGATGTTTCAGAGGTAATTAACAGAACAGGGCAATTATCAAGTGATCCATTCCCTGTTATGCAGTCCCAGCTTCTGGCAGTCAGAGGTTTAGGGACACCCAGATCATGGGGTTGCATCCCTGACTATCTTGGGCAATGCTCCTGAGGGGCCTATCCTCCATGAACTTACCTAAATCTTTTGTGAACCTTGTTATACTTTGACAACTTCACAATATCTCCTGGCAATGAGTTCCACAGGGTGATGGTGTGTTGTGTGAAGAAATACTTCCTTATGCTTATTTTAAACCTGTGGCATATTAATTTCATTGGGTGATCCCTGATTCTTGTGTTATGTGAGGGAGTAAATAACACTTCCTTATTCACTTTTTCCACACTATTCATGATTTTATAGACCTCTATCATATCCTCCTAGTTGTCTCTTTTCTAAGATGAACAATCAGTCTTCTTAATCTCTCCTCATATAGAAGCTGTTTCACCCCCCTAATAATTTTTGCTGCCCTTCTCTGTACCTTTCCCAATTCTAATATATGTTGCTTGAGATGAGACAATCAAAACTGCATGCAGTATTCAAAATGTGGGTGTACCATGGATTTATATAGTGACATTATGATATTTTATGTCTTATTATCTGTCCCTTTCCTATTGTTTCCTAACATTCTATTAGCTTTTTTGACTGTCACTGTACATTGACGAGATATTTTCAGAGAACTACCCACAATGACTCTTTCTTGAGTGGTAATAGCTAAATTAGACCCCATAATTTTGTATATATCATTGGGATTATGTTTTCCAATGTGCATTACTTTGCACTTACCAACATTGAATTTATCTGCCATTTTGTTGCCCAGCCACCCAGTTTTGTGAGATCCGTTTGTAACTCTTTACAGTCTGCCTAGAACTTAACTATCTTGAGTAATTTTGTATAGTCAGCAAATTTTGCCATCTCACTGTTCACCCGCTTTTCCAGATCATTTAAGAATATGTTGACAAGCACAGGTCCCAGGACAGATCTGTGGGGGACCCTGCTATTTACCTCGCTCCATTGTGAAAAAGGACCGTTCTGTCCTGGAGTTTTAAAGGTCCAGATTCTCAAAGGTATTTAGGCTCCTAATTTCCTTTCGTTTCAATGGGAGATATGCACATAGGTACCTTTGAGGATCTGGGCTAAAGGAGATTTATTTTAGTTCAAAGCCTGTTTTTCTTTCTTTTATTTTTCATTTTTGAACCACTGTTTTTTATTTTTTTATTTTTTATCATATGCCTTTACATCAGGTTGCTTGAAAATGACTTAACTAAAATTGTATACAAAATAAATATGTTAAAAGAATGTTAATGTTGAAAAATCTATCACACAAATATTAGTAAATGAAGAATTAACATTGCCCATGGAACTTTAATTTGGCCCATTTGTGGGAATGCATTATGCTACTTTCTGTAATTATATGATAACTAGAGCTTCTCAATTAAATGTTTTTAAAAATTTAATGTGGGCAAAACAATGTAATTTTTTCCTAATCTCATTCTTAGAAAGAGGTTCAAAAATTCAACCTGTGGCAGACACCCAGAAGCAAAATTTCAACTCAAACAGTTAAAGTTTGGCAAAGGTATAAGCAACTTAAAGCAGATAACAATGGAAAATGTTAAGTGATCTTAACTATAGGCCATGCTACCAGTTCCATTTGCAATAATGTCTTACTGTTTATTAGACGTACCCTGTATATTTTGGTGTGTTTTACATAAATTTTTAGTTTGTAATAATATAGCTGTCTAGTAAAACATTTATTGCTAGTAAACTCTGTTTACATTAACTGACTACCAACAATGAAGTGATGTTGTGAAAATAACTTGGATACAGGTACCAGTTAAGTAAGATGCACAATAACATTTTCCCAGAATTACTGTATTTAGTTAGACAAGGTGTGTGAGGTAATATTTTTTATTGGCCCAACTTCCGTTGGTGAGAGAGACAAGCTTTTGAGCTTATACAGAGCTCTTCTTCAGGTCTGGGAAACTAAATCAGTGTCACTGCTCATGTTGTGGAGTTTCCATTTCAGATTGTAAAATTCAGTATCTTCCGTTATTGTATGCAGTGTTGTTGTAGTCGTGATGGTCCCAGGATATTAGAGAGATAAGGTGGGTGAAGTAATATCTTCTTTCGACCAATTTCTGTTGGTGAGAAAGACAAAGCTTTTGAGCTTTTCTCAGGTCTGGGAAACTAATGTCACAGCATACACCAATCATGTTGTTATGCTGGAGGTTGGGTGGCTCCCAGAAAGCATATCTTTGATCTATGAAGCTGATGGACATGCTAACCACCTTCTCTTCTGGCTCAATGAGGGAACAATTAAATGCCTTTTGTTTAGGGTTGCAAACAACCTCTCAAATTGTTGGTAATGGGAACCTCAAGGCCCCACCCCTGCTCTGCCTCTTGCCGTAAGGCCCCATCCCGTTGTTTGCTCCTCTCCCTCCCCCCCGCTCCCCCATCATTCACTGGATCCTCTCAAGGAGCCTACCTGCAGGTAGGAGGTGGCCCCAACTGAGCAGGGGTTGGTGTGGGTTAATGACCTACCCCCGCCCTGCGGTAAGCAGACTTTTGGTTCAGGTGCCATTTAGGGTTACCAGGTCTGCTTTTCGACCAAACTTTCCAGTTGAAAACCAGGCACCTGGCAACCCTAAATGGCACCTGGACACAGAAGCCAAAAACCGGACTCTCTGGGTATAACCCGGATGGGTGGCTACCCTACTTTTGTTTAGTGATAGAAAAAACAGTGGACGCCACAAAGACTAGACTCAATACAAACACTAGGGCTGGGGACTGATTTGGTTGCAACTGTGTCTATGTTAAAAACAAAAAAACAGCCAGAGAGCAGAAAGAAATGAAAGGTAACAAGAGAAGCACTTATAGCATGGCCTTGAGAAAAAGCCAAGAGAGAACTTCTTAGGCAGAGTGCTGGCTGGAAAGGCTTGAAATTGTAAACAAGGAGATAGCCTCCTATCATTTGATCCTACTGTGTTCAGAGAAACAGGACTTTGTACACATTCTTTATAAATAAACAGGATTGCATCAAATAAATACCTGATTCTATCATCAATATTTCCACCTGATGGAAACAACCCACAAGGCCCTGAATATTGGCTAACTGTTCTGATCAAAAGGGGGTAACAATATTATATCAATATATAAATGATAATAAACTTGTAATTGTGTCTGGTGAATCATTTGATTTCAAAACATATTAACATAAACCAGTATCTGTATAAATGATGAAGTATGGCTGTATGCCTGATGTCAGTGGTCTCAGCAGAGGCACAGAAGTCCACCAAATCAGAACAGGTTGTGAGACAACTCTTTACGTCAGTGCCTAGACAACAGCAGAAAGAGAAGGGTTCTCTAATTCACTGAGACTGTAAGGCAGTGGCCCCAAACTGTGGGGTGCACCCTGTAGGGAGGCACAAAGGAACATTTGGGGAGCATGGTGGGGCCCGGGCCAGCCCCCATGGAGATTGGAGCACCACATAGCCATGCCCCGCTCCCAGCTATGCTCCAGCCCTGCCTTCAGCTGTAGCCCTGGCTCCTGGCCTCGGCTCCACACCCGGCCGTGGCCTGGCCGTGTCTCTGCTCCCAACCCCTGCCCGACCTGAGCCCCTGGCCCCAGCCTTGGATTCCGGTCATGGCTCCACTCCTGCTCCCTGCCTCTACCCTGCACCCAGCCACAGCCATGGCTGCCAGCCCCCACCTCAGCCTGGCTGCAGCTCCGCTCCCAGCCCCAGCCTCGGCTCCCAGCCACGGCTCTGTTCTCGCCCCCACTCCCAGGCTTGGCCCCTGACAGCGGCTCCGTTCCCGGCCCTGCCCAGCTCCTGGTCCCGGACCCATTCCCAGCTGCGGCCACAGCCCTGGCCCCCTTAACCCTGTCTGTGTCTCCCCCCACAGGAGCTGCGGCCCTGTTTTGGACCTGGCTCCCAGAGTGACGTGGACAATGGTAAAGGGGGCACAACCCTGAAACGTTTGGAGACCACTGCTATAAGGTATGTAAGCATACAGAGATCTATGTTTCTTTTAGTACATGTCTAATTTCCATTTACAGTAATTGCCTATGGAAAAATTAATTGACACCATATATAATTATTTATTAAACATGTTCTGGCATCTTTTTATATTACATAAAGGAAGTGTTTTCCTTTTTTATACTACTTTCCCCCTTATCAACCAGGCTTAATAATAAATGAATCATGTTCGCTTTTAATTAAAGGTTTACTATATTCAGATGTAATAACTATTGTTGGCTGCCACTGAAACCGATGTAATTTTTGTTGGCATTACTTCTGATTTTTAAGCCAGTTTAGTAGTTTGAGTGCATGAGTGTTTGTGACTTTCATATAATTTAATAACCTTTATTTACCTGTCCAAGATTTTAAGTGTTAAATCATATTTTAATGTAATAAGATAATTTGATGATTTAAAATCATCAACGTCTAAGGCACATTCTGACGAGTGTAGGGTTTAGGAGGAAAAATTCTGTGAGATACAAATGCAAGCTGAATCCCTTCCCAGAACTGGCAGTTTCTCATGAAAACACTGTTTACTCAAAAAATTCCTGACCTGCAACTACCCATAAACCAACAAGTCAAATAAAAACCTGAAATTGATTATTCTTTGAAAACGCATGATTTTTAGTCAGTCTCATGATTTTTAAGGACCTGACTCATGATTTTTGAATAGCTGCATTTGACAATATTGAATTCCACACAAGTGATGAAAGGATGCATTTTATTTATATTGTTGTGCCAGCTGCTACACAATAAGGACCTTGGCTGGGGCTTTTGATCACTGCCACAATAAAATAAAATAATAAGAAGTAAATAATAATAAACGTAAATAATATTTTTAGAAATTGCATATTCTCCATATATGAGTATGTTTCCTTTCTGGCTTGTAATGAAAAAAAGGGTTAACAGCCCTGTGACTGAGGCATTCTGGGAGCTGTAGTGCTTAGCAAGAATGCTGGGAGTGGTAGTTTCTTTTCAATCTTTCTCTTCCTCTCTGTAATGGCTGCATGTTATAAGGTACTGTCTCCGTCTGTTCTTCTCTTGGCAAGTTTATTTTAAAATTCTGTGCTATAATTTTCGTTGGTAAAATGCACCTCGAGGAGGGCCCTTGGTTACGAAGGTATCATCACCTCTAGCAGGGCTGGGATGTTAGTCCTAGGAAGAGAGCTGCTGCAAGGAAGGTGGCATGGAGAATAAAGAGCAAAGGGGTTAATTGGAAAAAGAAGAGCAACCTAAAATTAACTGTAACTGCATCTGAGATTTCAGTTAGATAGTGATTTTAACTTTACAAATATCATATATTCGTATAATGATGAAGGGGTGGAAGGGAGCAGCTATCTAGCTGAATTGATCACTTTAATGCTGATGAGATTTAATTGTATTGTTAGCAGTGTGCTAGGGCATCTAAAGCCTTGGATAGGTGTGTTTTAAGTTATTATTCAAGTTGAAATAAATGAACCTTAACTAAAACCATCACGTTAAAACTAATATTTTTAAGAATTACATTTTTTCTGTTACTAATAGTGCCTTTAATTATTAAAACTGAAAGACATTTTAAAATCTAATTTACTTCTTGCTTTGTTTTTTATTATCTCTCTGATTGAACAGTGAAAATGTACTAGTCAATCTCAATTTTTTCACCATCCGTTTCACTTTCTGGTTCTGATGCACTAACTAGGAGCCTGCAGTGTTTCGATTGCAAACATTTCAGGAGAATGTTTATTTGTTTGAAAAAACAAAACAAAAAAAACAGCTTTAATTAGAATTTAAAAAAAGTTAATAGAAACATGTGTATTGGCCATAAATCTTGTAAACATTTGACTTCAAAATACTTACATTTTGGGACAAATTTAATCTGACTGTCTATTTAAGAGAAGGATAATTATTTGTGTGTAATTATTTCTAGGCAGTGCACCCGCCCAGCAGTTTGTCTGAACCACGCAGTAGTTTAGGTATCATAAAATAATATTTTTTGTTTGTTTTTAATTTCCAAAAAGCTCAGGTGAGGCTATATTATAAAGAATTATTGAGTACTTCTGCTTTTCAGAACATCAGTTACTCTGTCTCTCATAGTGGTGGTCCATATATTTTTTATAATGCGGTTAATTGAGTCAACATAGAAAATTGTGGACCAAGTTGACCTGGTATAAGAAGGTGAAACTCTATTGACATCAGTGAATTGCCTCTTTTTAAGTGAGGTCTAAATTTGGGGGTGTGCAATTAATTCCAGGGCTATAGATGACTGCCCTGATTGCGCATTGTTCTGACAGAAGCATGTCAAGATATGGGCAAGGAAAAAGGTGTGTAGGCTCTGCTATGGCTCTTCTCAGCCACCAGAACAATCCCTTGGGGCTATCAGTAGCCAAGTGTCAATTAGAGCAGCCCTCAGGTTGCTATAATTTATACCAGGGGCTAAGCAGGATCTAGCCAGCTTATGAAAGGTGGGAGGTGCAAAGGAATTCTTCCTGATTCCTTCAATGCCTGTGACGCTGACAGGTCAACAATTTGAAATACTCCTCTTCTTGTCATGATAGTAAACAATAGGATCACTGACACAGTGGATGGAATTAGAGAGTTATAGTGGCATGTTAATAAAAGGCCTGAAGGTGAACAAAAAATATCTGCTACTGACCCAAAAGAAACCATGATATCAAGAAATTAAAACTGGCATGCTGTGACATACATGGCATATACCTACTTGCCCACATGTGTGTCTGATGTGTTAAAAGAAAATGACCCTGAAGTATTTAATTTGTAAAAATATTTCTGTCTCCATGAGTTAAAAAAATAGAAGATAAGACAAAGAACTCCCACTGAGATTAGTATAACTATTATGGAATTTATTTAAAACAAATCTCATGGTCTTTTGTATCTGTCTTGAGAATTTTGACTGTTGCAGGGGAAGGTTCCTTCCCTCATTCTCTGAGTCTTGCACTTTGTGTCGTCAATCACACCTCTGAGAAGTAGGTGTAAAATGTTACCATAGCAGAGTGATAGCATTTTTCACAGATGTAAATACTGACACAAGGTACAAGGCGCCAAAGAATCAGGCCTTCAGAAATAAATACAAGGACCTTGTCCTTCATGATTATTCTGTAGTGAGACGGTGACTATTTCTTCTTCCTCCTTTCTTGAGGCAGGGGGAGGGAGTTCCCTGTCATCCTATTGCTCTCTAAACCCTGTCACTTCAGGCAGTGCAATTCTTCAGATTTCTTTCTCTGAAAAGTCCTAGCATGTGGTTATCTGAGAGGGGATCTCTTCCCCTATAATCCACTTCAGTGGTTATAATTATCTGGGATGCTCTTTATGTTGGTTTCCAGGCAGCATCTCCTACTTCCTCCACAAACTCCAAACCTCTCCTTGTTGGGGAGAAGATGCAGAGGAAACTCCACAGGGAACTTCATGGAATTTCCCCTTGACTTAATCCATTCCTATGGAGTATTTTGTTTTCTTTCTGCAAGAAACCCTAAAACTTTTGCAAACAAGTTAATAGAAGCTTGAGTTTTCCCCTCCTAAAATGGAATTACCTTCATCTTTTGAAATAGCTCACCCGAAAACACATATACTTTTTGCCTTAAATGTGTTACAATTCAGGATCAAAACACTTTTAAAAATGGTGTACAGTGCTATCCTTTGGCAGGGAAAAGATGACCTCTCTTGAACCAATGCCTTGAGAAAAGGTTTCGTTAGTTGAAGGAATGGTGGATTGCCAACCAAAATAAGGTGACCTGTTTCCCCTCAAATTGACACAGGAAGGATGAGGAAATATTGACAAAGACAGAAGGGCTCACAGTATTGGCAGAGGTGATAGGAACCCTCAGTTCCATAATGAATCCTTTCTTGTGTCACAGTCTCACTGAAGTCAATAGGACTACTTGTCAGAGTAAGGACTATTCATGTGAATATGGGATGCAGGTTTAGACCCCTTGATAGGCCACAACATCAGGACTTCCTGTTACAAACTGGAAAAGGTTCAAAACAGGATCTGTGATGTGGAATGTACAAACTGGTGAAGGAATGGAGACCGTTCCCTGAATAATGGCCATAATTTTCAAAAGGAATAAGTACCGGTACTATGTTACTGTTCTTGCATCACTGTGGAATAGTTCAGACAAATTAGTTGTATTTAAGACTGCTTTCTTTTTATTTATTGAAATTATTTTATGTCTCTTATTTGTAAGTTTAATTTTGAAATGTATGTACAGTAGGCTATGTAGCATTGTTGCAATGGCTCCAATCCTGCAAACATTGATGCATGTGTCAGTAGTCTTGCCAATTAATCTGTTGTAAGCTCAGGGCCAGTGTTACTAATACACTCATGGCCATGCTCTGCTGCTCTCACTTAACTAGTGCAGTGGTTCCCAAACTTGGTTTGTGGCTTGTTCAGGGTAAGCCCCGGGCAGGCCTCAAGACGCTTTGTTTACCTGAGCGTCTGCAGGTACGGCCGCTCGCAGCTCTTAGTGGCCGCGGTTCACTGTTTTCTGGTATAGATATACTGGCAGAGCTATGCCGGCAACCCCCCCAACTGTAGATGCAGCTTATATCAGCAAGAAAGTTCTTTTGCCAGTATAATAGCTTAAACCAGTTCCCCAAATCAAATAAGCTATACTGGCAAAAGGACTCTTTTGACAGTATAACTGTGTCTGTGCTTCAGCTTTCACCGGCATAGCTATGTTAATTGGGATGTGACTTTCTTCACACCGCTAACCAACATAGCTATGCCAGTAAAAGTTCCTAGTGTGTTCCAGACCTAAGTCTGGGATAGTCCCATCTAAGGTGGAATGGCATTACACTGATGCAACTAAGAGCAGGATTTGGTCCCTATTTAGCATTTTAAAATACACATTTAAAAAAAAAAAATCCAATGAAAAAGTAGCCCATATTGTATCTGCTTTAAATTTCAGGTGGTGAACAGTAAAAGCTGAGATGAAACCTCACCGAGGTGTTGGGCTTTTTAGAAGTCTGCTTGCTAGTTGTTTCCATCGCTATCACCATCACTGCTCTCCTCTGGCTAAAAGGATAGGTCACATGATGGAACTATCTATCTTTAGACGCAATTATTTACTGAATATAGTTAAACCTACTCTGTCATTTAATGATTGGTCAAGGAGATATCATCAGGATTTTAGAGCACTGTGGAAGCATGAAGCTGTGGAAAAATATCTAGAGACCTTAAACAGAGAATACCAGCGGGTTGGCCAGTTGTTAAATAGTGGCTCAGTGAGTGAATATGATCGAAGTACTCTGAGCAGAAGACATACTCATTTATCCACCCTTGTAGCTGCATTTCAAGAAATACAAGAGGCAGAAAGAGAAATTCAAGAGATAGAATCCATGTGTACAAGTAAGTAAAATACATCTGTTTATGCAAAGCAGTTTTTTTTTTATGATGCGATGTGCCTTATTACCCAGAATTTGAAACAAGTCACTGAGGGAGCAATACACTAGGCACATACATTTTCCTGAGGGTCCTCCATGTCCCTATTAAAGCCTTCTAGATCCTCCCATTTTGTTTTGCTTTAGCCCCACTGCACCTACTCTTGAGGCCTCAGAGTGACCAACTTTGCAGAGCAGGTCAGTGTCATGTACATTATACATTCAAAGTTACGGGAATGCTGTCTTTAGCTAAAATATTCTAGAAACTTTGTTTTAAGACTACTGTAGTCCTTGTTTCATAGGGCTAATGACAATTTTCTTCTTAGGGACATATTTTAGGTAAGGCTTATTTATTTGGGCAGGGGGCATGATTTATAGTACATGTCAGACTTGACGTTGTCATTTAAATTTGGATATTGGTGTTTGGTTAATTGATATCTGTTAAATTATGGACTTTGCACATCTCTTCGGAGATGCTTAACCCCAGGCCCTGAATTGTCAGGCTTCAATTTAACCTTATGTGAAATACTAGTTCCTTGAAGATATTTGAGAACTCTCATGTGGAGTGAAATAAACAAATGGTTATCCCACAATCAAAACTATGCCCAATGGTTTTCAACATATTGACTGATGATGTGGAAGATAGAGGGGGGGAAAGCAAGGTAGCAGAAATTGCTGATGATACCATTATTAATATTAGGACTAGGAAGAAATGCAAGGAATGGAGCTTACAAATTTGGTAATTACGCAACACTGGCAGTGAAATTTGCCCACCCCATGCTAGATCAAGGATGAGATATATTGGTGGAAAAGCTTAGATTGCCATGGCCCTTGCTCTTCCTCTTCCTTTGGTAAAATAGAGGATGTTGGTCTCCAGCGTTGTTGATCCACCATAAATTTACTTTTAAAAACAAACACACAGATAAAAATCCTGATGTATTGGGTTGAGCATTGGCCTGCTAAACACAGGGTTGTGAGTTCAATCCTTGAGGGGGCCATTTAGGGATCGGGGCAAAAATCCATCTGGGGATTGGTTCTGCTTTGAGCAGGGGGTTGGACTGGATGACCTCCTGAGGTCCCTTCCAACCCTGATAATTTATGATTCTCTTCTCTTCTCCAGACCCCATTCATTCTCAGTAACGGGATAGTTCTGGATACCCGCCCATTCAGTTCGTAGCCTCACTGTTGAGGCTGCCAACAAGTTTGCCAATTAGTGTAAATAGTGATTAGTTTTAGTAGGAATTAGATTATCAATTTGTTTCACATATGCCTGTGAAGAGCTGTGGCACGGGGAATAACTTTTACCTGCTACTGACTTTGGCTAGGTTTGAACTTGAGACGTAGAGGTAAAATCCTCTGTGCCCCATTTCCAGTCTCCCAAGCCATCCAGGGCTAACATTTAATTAGTAATATACATCATCTTATGCTTCTGTCGTTATTTGGTATTTTATACTGAGAATAAGCAATTCCCTGCAATGGAAGCTGTTCTCCATTGTAATAGGTGTAATTTGGCATTTGTATTACAATGTGCTCTAAACTAAATAAGATTGGTTAACATTTATTTCTATCATTGGAATTTAGAGCTAGACAGCACAGATGAAAAACAGCTGCTAGAACTTGCCTTAGAAGAGAAGGAAATCATTAACCAAAAAATCAACACATTTTGCAAAAAGGTGAGCTAGAGGTGAAGGTACAGAGTCTTTAAGATGAACATCTCTTGACATCTTCATTTACAAGTCTTCATACAGCCATGCGATTTTATTGTTCCAGGCAAGATTTTCTTAACAGCAGACTATAACACTTGCCGTTAAAGAAACAGGTCTAGCTTCTGTTTTCTCACTGGAAAAGACCTGGAAATGTGCACTGTTGGAAAGTCTCTCTACTGCCAAATGCACCTTAGAAGCTCTTTCTTTTAGACACTTTTTGTATGTGTGCTTGTTCATTTGCTGTCATTGAAAAGTCTGTAACAGTGAACCACTATGCTATGAAGACGTGGCATGGAGTTCTGCCAATTGTTCATGGCAGCAGAGAGTGTACAGACATGTCTGGAAAGGCTTTATCCTCGTGGAACTTTCAATTCTTTATCATTTTCTTCAGTTAAATGAGACCAGTGTGTGAAAATAATTGTAGTAAGAGAAGCTGAAAGAAATCCAGTGGAAGGATTTATGTTGTGACTCAAGTGTCTGTATTTTAGAAAATTAAGATAATCTGATTGTATGAAATAGAATCATCTGAAAAATAAGGTCAGTGTCAGTGTGAACTGACTTTCCTGGCTAATATCATTATGTTCACAAGGGAGGCTGCAGTGGCTGATTTGGTGGTCTCATGCTTGGCATTGTGGGGTCAAATTTTCAGTTAGTCTCCATTAACACACCAAAATCTCACCGTTGTGTGCCAGGAATCTCAGACTACAACACTGACTGGGCATTTTTCACTCCTAAATACCTGATTTGCATTTACAAGTCTGGGGTTTGTGCATGTTCAGACTGATGCAACCATGAGGACTGGCTGTAAATTTGGTCAGGAAGGGAGAAACTAATATATTTTCTTTCTTTTCAGCTTTTCCAGAGTATAGTGCCAAGGGAGAAACATGATGAAAGTGATGTTATATTAGAAGTGACATCAGGCAGAACCACTGGAGGTCAGCAAAGTCATCACAAGTAAAGGTTACACCAAACCTCAATCCAGGTTTTCAAGGCTTCAGTTGTTTCTCTTACATTTTAATAATGTAAAATAGCACTTTGTAGAGATGAGTATTAGTGCTTTATGCAGATAAATTATCTCCAACGACAGTGGTCTTTAGAGTTACTGCTAATGCTAAAAACTGGTAATTTTCAGGGAAGAGTCTATAAATTTATATTTCATGTTGCGCTGTCTAAATATTTAATTTTTTAGGTGACATTTGCCAACAGTTCACCAAAGAAATGTTTGAGATGTACCAGAATTATGCAGATTATAAATGTTGGACTTTTGACATTCTGAACTACACACCAGCTGAGATTGGTATGATAATGTTCTGTTCTTTCTGCCAATAAGACTAAGTTAAAGCTGTGTCTTTGGATTATATCTCTTATGCATTATTTGTCTTTAAAGGCGGATTGCACCATGCAGCTGCTCATATTTCGGGAGACTGTGTCTACAGGTATTTGAAATATGAAGGAGGGACTCACAGAGTTCAGCGAATTCCTGAGACTGGCCTATCGTCAAGAATGCAGCGTATTCACACTGGGACAATGTCAGTTGTTGTCCTACCTCAGCCAGAGGAGGTAAACTAACCTTTAATCAGAATAAAATTGAAGTGTCTTCCTGGCTTTTCTTTTTGGCATTTGAGTGTTATATTTAAAACAACGAACCCCAAGGACTAAGCTAAGTTACTGCTATTATTTTATTGGTGCCAGCGTGTATTGTCAAGTCCCAACAAAGGATACACAAGCTTTTCTTCTGTGCAAGGCTGTGACTCAGCACCTGGCTAAATGATTCCCTACAAACTTTACTGGATCCTCAAAAGCAACTTTTTAGAAATCCACTACTGCCTGAGGTACAGTGCAATTCAAGGGCATAAGGATACAGACTAGTCAGCTTAACTTCAGTATGCAGAAAGATAATGGAGCAAATAGCCAACCAATAATTTTCAAACACCTAGAAGATAATAAGATAAGTAACAGTCAGTATGGATTTGTCAAGAACAAATTGTATCAAACCAACCTAAGAGCTTTTTTTTTGAGAGGGTAACAAGCCTTGTGGATAGGGGGGAAATGGTAGATGTGGTACATCTTGACTTTAGTAAGGCTTTTGATACTCGCATGACCTTCTCATAAACAAACTAGGGAGATACAGCCTATATGGAGCTACTATACCGTGGGTGCATAACTGGTTGGAAAACTGTTCCCAGAGAGTAGTTATCAGTGTTTCACAGTGAAGCTAGAAGGCATATTGAGTGGGGTCCCACAGGCATTGGTCCTGGGCCCAGTTTTGTTCAATATCTTCATCAGTGATTTAGATAATGGCATAGAGAGTACACTTATAAAGTTTGTGGATGATATCAAGCTGGGAGGAGTTGCTTTGGAGGATAGGATTAAAATTCAAAATGATTTGGACAAACTGGAGAAATGGTCTGAAGTAAATAGGATGAAATTCAATAAAGACAAATGCAAAGTATTTCACTTAGGAAGAAACAATCAGCTGTATACATACAAAATGGGAAATGCTGCCTAGGAAGGAGTACTGCAGAAAGGGATCTGGTGGTCATAGTGGATCACAAGCTAAATATAAGTGAACAGTGTAACATTGCAAGAAAAGCAACATTATTCTGGGATGTATTAGCAGGAGTGTTGTAAGCAAGACATGAGAAGTAGTTCTGCTCCACTCCGCGCTGATTAGACCTCTTCTGGAGTATTGTCCAGTTCTGGGAGCCACATTTCAGGAAAGATGTGAACAAGTTGGAGAAAGTCCAGATGATAGCAACAAAAATGATTAAAGATGACCTATGAGGAAAGATTGAAAAAATTGGGTTTGTGAGGGCATACGTAACAGTTTTCATGTACATAAAAGGTTGTTACAAGGAGGGCAAAAAATTGTTCTCGTTCACCTCTAAGGATAGGACAAGAAGCAATGGGCTTAAATTGTAGCAAGGGAGGTTTAGGTTAGACATTAGGAAAAACTTCCTAACTGTCAGGGTAGTTGAGCTTTGAAACAAATTGCCTAGGGAGGTTGTGAAATATCTGTCATTGGAGGTTTTTAAGAAGAGGTTAGACAAATACCTATCAGGTTTCGTCTAGTACATAGTCCTGCCCTGAATGCAGGAGACTGGACTAGATGGTATCTCGAGGTCCATTCCAGTCTTACACGTCTATGATTCTATGGAAGTTAATGTTGTTAAGCTCTCCAGCTCCTGGCATTCACAAAACTGACTCACTAGGAGTAAAACAGATTCTAAATTAAAGAATGTATTGAGGCTTGGGAGTACAACCAGACAAAAGTTTGGTATGATACCTATGATACAATCAACCTTTCTGAATATTCTTTTTTCTTTTCAATCACACATCTTATTATTGGTTCTTTCCTCTGCTTAGATACACTCTAAATCTGAACTAGCGCTTTGGGCTGTTTTTCTGAAATCTCCTTGTGGATGTCCAGCTTAAACTCAACATGGCTCTTACTCTTTCCCTGCAAGCTCTCCCCTCTCCCTCCTTTCTCAATCACTGTGGACAACACTACCCTCCCCACATCACTCAGACCTAGAATGTAGGTATCACCTTCAGCTCAGCCCTTTACCACACATCTAAATTGTGTCTAAATCTTGCCCTCATTTCTGTACTTTTCCAAGATCCAGCCTTTCTTCTCAGTCCATACAGCTGAAACTCTGGTCCAGGCCCTCAGTGTCTCGCTCTTCACTGCTGCAAACTCCCTTTTGGTCTTGTTTCACTTAGATCCATTAAAAACACGGCAGCAAAAATCATCTTCCAGGCTTGTCACTTTGACCAGATCACTTCCCGCTTTGCATGCCTCCACTGGCTCCCCCTTTTCCACCACATCAAGTATGAACTACTTGTCTTAGCTTTTAAGGCCCTTCTAACCCTACCTTTCCTGGCATAGACCTCAGCCAAAATCTTCAAACCTGGTGCTTAAAATTAAACTTGTACCTAAGCTGTAATTTTCAAAAATGCCTAGACAGTTTAGTAACATAAGAACCATTGACTTGACAAAGTTTGTACATATGTTTGTAGAGTGCCTTGAACAGTGAAGCCCTTGGCCTCTAGGCAGGCCCTCCAACGGGGGAGAGGGGAGGGAGACAAAGGGGGCAATTGCCCAGGGGCCCAGGTGATTTAAAAGGGCCCGGGGGGTCCTGGCCACTGTTGTGGTAGTGGTGGCCAGGAGCCCCAGGCCATTTTAAATCGCCCAGGCAGGCCGCAGGGCTCCTAGGCGCACGCTCCTGAGTCCCCGCACCGGCCCACGAGACTCCATGCACCCTGCTGGAGAGGGCTGGGTAGGAGGGGCACTGGAGGGTGTGTCGAGGAAGCAGCCCCCCCCAGCTGCGCTGGGGGGCAGAGCCAGGGGGAAGAGCTGGGCCGGTGGCGGCAACAATCGCTGCAACTTTGTATCCAGGAGCAAAACTTCTTCTTCGAGTGCTTGCTCATATCGATTCCAATTAGGTGTGCGCGCGCCGCGTGCACGATCGTCGGAGAATTTTCTACCCTAGCAACACCGGCGGGTCGGCTGTGGAGCCCCCTAGAGTGGCGCCTTCATGGCGCTGAATATATACCCCAGCCGACCCGGCGCCCCCTCAGTTCCTTCTTACCGCCCCTGACGGTCGTTGGAACTGTGGAGCGCGGCGTAGCTGTTCTCCACTCTCCCTAGCTTATTCCGTTTATTGATAGTTATAGTTATAGTTCTAGTTGTATATAGTTAGATAGTTGTTTAATTCACTTTATTAATAGTTGTTGTATAGTTAAAGGGGATTAAGGGGGCGAGGTGTCTCCCCCTTTTTCCCCCGGCGCGTGGCCGGGCTCATGCCCAAGGCTCCCGGCTTCAAACAGTGCGCGTCCTGCGCTAAGCCTATGCCAACAAATGACCCGCACGACTCGTGTCTGAAGTGCCTGGGGGAGTCCCATCAGACAGATAAGTGTAAGATCTGTAAGGCCTTCAGACCGAGAACCAAGAAGGAGCGGGACTTTCGGTTTCGGCAACTCCTTATGGAGGCGGCACTTAGCCCGGACGCTCCATCGGCGCGTCAAGCCCCAGCACCAAGCGCCTCGGTGCGCAGTGCCCCGGCGGCACCGACCATTCCGACTACGCGAGTGGCGTCGGACAAGCCTCCACGGCACCGGACCCCGTCAGCACCGCACTCACAGCAAGTGACTCGGCTGCGAGAACCCTGGCGTCAGGTATCGCTATGCGAAGGACCTCCTGGCTCCAAGTTTCGGGTTTGCCCCCTGAGTTGCAACAAACCCTGCAGGATTTGCCCTTTGAGGGACATGGGTTGTTCTCTGATAAGACGGACTCTCGCCTGCAGAGCCTCAAGGACTCCAGGACAATCATGCGCTCCCTGGGGATGCACGTTGCGGGTCCTCAGCGCAGGCCATTTAGGCCTCAGCCTCAGCGCTTCTACCCCCCCCCCCACCTCGTCAGAGACAGGACTCTGCCCGGAGGCGGGGGCGAGGTGGTAGAAGAAGGTGGACCGGCCCTCAACCTGGTCAGAACCAAGGGCCACCAAGGCCACCCGCAGGCCCCAGGCAGAACTTTTGAAGGTGCGGTCGAGGACGGCGCCCCAGTCATCCCCCAGGATCCAGCCTCCTCCTTTCGGGATCGCCTCTCCCACTTCCACTGTGCTTGGTCCCTTATAACTTCGGACCGTTGGGTCCTTCGCACGGTGGAGAGGGGATACGCTATCCAGTTTTCTTCAATCCCTCCCTCCCACCCCCCCTTCCCCGTCCCTCTTCAGGGACCCTTCTCACGAGCAACTTCTTATACAGGAGGTTTCCACGCTCCTTGCTATGGGGGCCATAGAGGAGGTTCCAGTAGAGTTAAGGGGCAGGGGATTTTATTCCCGTTACTTCCTGATCCCCAAGTCCAAAGGGGGTCTGAGACCCATCTTGGACTTGCGCGGACTCAACAAATTTATAGTAAAGTTGAAGTTCCGCATGGTCTCCTTAGGAACCATTATCCCTTCCCTCGATCCTGGAGACTGGTTCGCCGCCCTCGACATGAAAGACGCATACTTTCATATTGCAATTTACCCGCCCCACAGACACTTCCTGCGATTCGTGGTAAGCAAGGTGCACTATCAATTTGCGGTCCTTCCCTTCGGCCTATCCTCGGCCCCAAGAGTGTTCACGAAATGTATGGCTGTCGTGGCAGCATACCTTTGTCGACAAGGGATACAGGTGTTTCCGTACTTAGACGACTGGCTGGTACGCAGCCGCACCAAAGAGCAAGTTCGAGCTCACGTCCACATGATAGTGCACACATTCAACAAGTTGGGCATCCTACTCAACAAGGACAAATCCACTCTAGAACCTACCCAGAGAATAGAATTCATCGGCGCAGTCCTAGACTCCAGACGTGCACAAGCCATCCTACCGGACAACCGCTTTTGTACCATCACGAGCCTCATTCAAGGGCTCAGGGCCTTCCCAACTACCACGGTGAGGTCGTGCCTCACCCTGCTGGGTCACATGGCTTCCTGCACGTACGTAACCAGACATGCCAGACTTCGGCTTCGCCCACTCCAGACCTGGGTGTCATCGGTATACCGCCCACATCGGGACAGCCTGAACTTGGTGGTCACGGTCCCGAACTCGGTCTTGACCTCCCTCACCTGGTGGCTAGATCACAGTGTGGTTTGCGAGGGGATGCCGTTTCACGCCCCACAACCCTCTCTGCACCTGGTCACAGACGCTTCATCTCTGGGTTGGGGCGCCCATCTCAACGAACACCATACCCAGGGCCTGTGGACTGCACCCCAGCTAGCCCTGCACATCAATGTTCGGGAACTGATGGCGGTGCGCCTGGCGTGCCAGGCATTTCTCAATCTCCTACGTGGCCGCTGTGTGTTAGTTCTCATCGACAACACCACGGCCATGTTTTACATCAACAGGCAAGGAGGAGCACGTTCGTCGACTCTATGCCAAGAGGCGATTCGCCTATGGGACTTCTGCATCGCCCACTCAATCCATCTCACGGCATCGTTCCTCCCTGGAGTCCAGAACACTTTAGCGGACCGACTCAGCAGGTCCTTTCAGACGCACGAGTGGTCTATCCGTCCGGACATCATACATTCCGTTTTCCAGAAGTGGGGGTTTCCCCAGATAGACCTGTTTGCATCTCGAGACAACAGGAAGTGCCACGTGTTCTGCTCCCTGCAAGGTCGAGCTCCGGGCTCCCTCTCGGATGCGTTTCTCCTTCCCTGGAAAGACCACCTGTTTTATGCCTTCCCTCCGTTTCCTCTGGTCCACAAGGTACTGCTCAAATTGCGCAGAGACCAGGCACAGGTAATTCTGGTCGCTCCAGCGTGGCCGAGACAACATTGGTACACCACACTGTTGGAACTCTCGGTTCAGACACCGATCCCGCTTCCATTATGTCCAGATCTCATCTCTCAGGACCACGGCTGGCTGCGTCACCCCGACCTACAATCTCTTCACCTCACGGCGTGGCTGCTCCATGGTTCACCCAGGCAGAGCAACAATGCTCACTCTCGGTCCAACAGATTCTGTTGAGCAGTAGGAAGCCCTCAACACGAGCCACGTACTTGGCCAAGTGGAAGCGGTTCTCCTGTTGGTGCGAACAACGAGCCACGTCCCCGTTACAGGCACCTATTCCTCTCATATTGGAATATCTCCTCTCCCTAAAACAGCAGGGGTTGGCGATATCTTCAATTAGAGTTCACCTGGCCGCTATATCGGCCTTTCACCCAGGGGAACTCGTGTCCTCGGTATTCTCTAACCTGATGGTCGTTAGATTCCTCAAGGGCTTAGACCGGATGTACCCACAACAACGTCAGCCCGTTCCGACGTGGGACCTCAACCTGGTTCTCTCCAAGCTCACAGGTCCTCCATTTGAGCCACTGGCCACCTGTTCACTTCTGTACCTATCCTGGAAGACAGCCTTCCTCGTAGCCATCACCTCAGCAAGGCGCGTTTCTGAACTCAGGGCGCTTACATCCGAGCCCCCTTACACAGTTTTCCATAAGGATAAAGTGCAGCTTCGTCCACATCCTGCCTTTCTCCCTAAGGTGGTTTCTCCATTTCATATCAATCAGGATATATTTCTTCCGGTCTTTCATCCTAAACCACATGCTACTCGCCAGGATCAACGTTTGCATTCTCTGGACGTACGCAGGGCCCTGGCTTTCTATATTGACCGCACAAGGCACTTTAGAAAGACGACGCAACTCTTCGTTGCAGTGGCCGACCGAATGAAAGGCTTACCGGTCTCCTCACAACGCCTATCCTCCTGGATTACGTCTTGCATCCGGACTTGCTATGACCTGGCAGGTGTCTCAACACCGCACCTCACCGCTCACTCCACGAGGGCCCAAGCTTCCTCGACTGCTTTCCTGGCTCAAGTTCCGATCCAGGACATTTGTAGAGCTGCAGTTTGGTCATCAGTCCACACATTTACAGCTCACTATGCACTAGTGCAGCAGTCCAGGGACGATGCTGCATTCGGATCAGCGGTTTTGCACACAGCAATGTCTCACTCCGACCCCACCACCTAAGTTGGGCTTGGGAGTCACCTAATTGGAATCGATATGAGCAAGCACTCGAAGAAGAAAAGACGGTTACTCACCATTGTAACTGTTGTTCTTCGAGATGTGTTGCTCATATCCATTCCAAACCCGCCCCCCTTCCCCACTGTCGGAGTAGCCGGCAAGAAGGAACTGAGGGGGCGCTGGGTCGGCTGGGGTATATATTCAGCGCCATGAAGGCGCCACTCTAGGGGGCTCCACAGCCGACCCGCCGGTGTTGCTAGGGTAGAAAATTATCCGACGATCGTGCACGCAGCGCGCGCACACCTAATTGGAATGGATATGAGCAACACATCTCGAAGAACAACAGTTACAACGGTGGGTAACCGTCTTTTTCTGCATCCATGCTGGGGAGGCAGCCGGGCTCGGGGAGGTGGAAGAACCAGGCTGGGGATGGCGGCGGGGAACTGGGCTGGGAAGTGAAAAGAGCTGGGGTGGGGGGCAGAGGTAGGCAGGGACGGCTGTGGGGAAGGTGCTGGGCACAGGACCGCTGAGGGGAAGACTCGAGATCGGATTCAGGATCCAGCAGCTGCTGGACCAACATCTTCAGCAAAGGCACTGGCAGCGCCATCTTGGGCGCCAGTCGGGCTTTGGGGCCCGCCAGGGAGGAGAGGGCAGGGTGAGTCTGGGAAGGGGGAAGGAAGGGGAGGGTGATTCGGTGACAGCGCAGGGCTGGTGGTGGGGGTGGTGTTTGAGGCTATTTCAGTTTGGGGCTGGTGGCAGTTCTTTGGGGTCATGTGGCTGATTTCATTAGGGGATTATCACTAGTATTTGGGGGTGATGGGATGATTGGAGATCGGGGCTGGTAGTTGGGGGTGGGGATGTGTTGCTGTTGGGACTGTTGTAAAGGGAACAGTGATGGAATCTCACCAGAGGATTTATTTATGTTCACTAATAATAATCCTGGTGGGTGCTCCATCGCTGACCATTTTAAAATCAAGATCTAAAAGATCTGCTGTGGGAATTGTTTTGGGGAAATTCCGGGGCTTGTGTTATGCAGGAGGTCAGACTCCTAGCTGATCACAGCCTTGGACTCTATGAGTAAGAGTGTAATGCTCCAAAAAGAGTTTCAACTGGTGCATGAGTAACATGTCAAAGAGGGACATACAGGCCTTGGGGGATCATCATGAGAATTTTCATACATCCACAGCTGTGGGTTTATAAAGCCCATGAGCACACAGTAGGTAAATATGTTGGGACCCTCCCTCTCCCATATATTAGTACTTTGTTTGTTTCAGCCAGACTTTTAGTTGGGATTTTCCTTCATGTTCTGGGTGGGAAATTGGCAGAAGGATGGGGATTAGCCCTGAACACAGTGTCACAATGAATTTGGCTCAGGGAGATTAAATGACTTGCCTAAGGAAACCCAATGAGTCAGTGTCACAGACGGAGAGAACCCAGTGTGCTGCTGTAACCTTTAGGCAACATTATATTAAGTATTTCCTAAATTTAGGCATAAAGGGCCATATTTTTAAAGGAACCTCAGTTTGACCTCCTTTTCAGATTGTTGCATATGCAAATGAGTATATGTGCAGAATTGTGTGCCACAAACGTAGAGTGTTGGGATTCTTTTAGCTGTAGGATTTAGGAATGGCTCAAACAGCTTGACTGCTTTTCAGTGTATTTATTGTCATGTCTTGGAAGTTCATGCTTATTTCTTGGAAGAGTTTTTACACAGAGGTGAAGGGTGGTCCTTGGGGTACAGCCATAGGAGCTCAGTGTTCTACTTTTTGCCCTCGACTTCCTGCCTCCCACGGCTGGAGTGTGCAGTGTAGGGCTGCCTATGATGGCACAATGCAGTGCCCATGGCAGGGGAATTCTCTGTCTGCTTGTGGTCTGGTTCAGGGAACGGGGGGGGAGGGGGGACAGAAAATCTCTCTGGGCCTCAATTTCCTATCTGTAAAATGGTGATAGCAATCCTTCCTTTGTTTGTCTTCTCTGTTTAGACTGTAGTCTCTCTAGGGCAGGGAACTGTCTCCATGGGTGTGTACAGCACCCTGCACAATAGAGCCCTGATCTCAGTTGGGACCCCGAGGTGCTACTGTAATACAAATGCATGAATAATAACAGCTGTAATGGTTCCCCACTGGGACCTGAGTTATGGCGTTTGGATACATTCCTAGTTTTTTGACCGGTTGTCTGAACACACACACACACACACTCTCTCTCTCTCTCTCTCTCTCACACAGCTGGGGGCTAGGGCATCAGGTAGCCCCTGGCCAGGGGAAGGAAGGGGCGAGGGAATTCTTCAGTATTGAGACATTGCACTGCAGGTTCCAGGCACAGCGCCTTCAGGTAGTGACACAGTTACAGAAACTACAGTTTATTCTGCCTCCTCCTCCCAACGGCCAATGAGAAGAAACTCCTTTGGTGATATAATGGGGAAGGGAGTGGGTGGTATCTGAAAAACAAATAAATTCTGAAGCAGCTCTGGAGCTTCCACCAATCCCAGGTGGATGGGAAAGGCAGCTGGATGGATACCCATGGGGAAGAGCTGAAAGTTAGGATCTCTCTGGTTGGTAAACGTGTATTAGAGAAAATGATCCACAGAAACACAGGCAGTAGGAGACTGAAAAAAAGCGAAGGTTCCCCTGGGCCCAACTGTAGAGGATGCCGTGCGCATCCTTTCTAGGGGGCCCATTGACTGTTCTGCCCTGGGGCCCAGAATTGCTGTGGATGGGCCTGCCTCTAGGTGCTACCACAATACAGATAATCACTAGTAGCCTTTCTCTGTTCTTCAGCAGTTTTAGGCCCTTATCCTGCAAACACTTACACATGTGCTTAAATCAATGGGACTACACAGGGGAGTTAAATTAGGCACATCCATAAGTGCTAGTAGGATAGGGGCCTTTAGGTGTAGTGTAGATCCACACTGGTGTGTAAGCAAAAGGAGTTTCTGGTATTTTATCTGCTTCGGAGTCTCCCTGTCAGTTGTGGTTTTACAATAACATTTTCCTATTCTTTAATGATTTTTCTCGCCCCTCTTGCTATGTGAAAGATTTTGCACAAACAGGGGAAACTAACTGATTGCACAGGGGAAACAGTGAAATTGACTACACACAAATAATTATCAAAGGCACAGAGTAAACAAATGGAAAAGAACAGAAATGTTGTTTATTCACTAATTTCTTTCAGTTAGAGTAACGTAGGTATTACTGGTAACAATGGGAGGCAAGCAACTTTTGGACAGAAGTGGTGTTTTTAAACTGATCGTATCTCTTTAAAATAGTTATGAGCAGATGGTAACTTAATTTTCTTTGACTCTAGGTAGACGTTAAAGTGTATCCTAAGGATTTGCGTATAGATACTTTTAGGGCCAAAGGTGCAGGAGGGCAACATGTTAACACAACGGACAGTGCTGTGAGAATAGTTCATATTCCCACTGGTAAGTGTGTTTGGGATTTTGTATTTTTAACCTTTGCCTTTTAGTGCATAGATGCACACAACCTAGATCCCCAAATCAAAGGCTCTGATCCTACATGCGGCTTCACTTTAGGCACTGGGGTCTGTCTGCACAGAACAGCTGGCAGGACAGCAGCCAATACAGAGAAAGTCAGGTGGCCCTTCTCATTTTTTGCAGGGGTGTGTGTTCGTTTGTCAAAAATTGCATGATCAATTTTATCTTTACAATGTGACACACTTAATAAATGGACCACACTTTGCAGTGAGACAGGGACATCGTGGAAGATGTAAATAACTTCTATAAACTGAGGACCCTTAACTCTCATTAAAGTTAGTGACAATGGAGGGTACAGTTTGCAGCATCAGGTCCTATGTAAACAAAGGACTGAGATAAGTATCTCCTTGTGTAAAGTGCTTTGAGATCTGTTGATGAAAAGTGCTATATAATTACACACACACGCAGTGTAACCCTATATTATTATTTGAAACATCCTAGTGTAGACAGGGCAAATTATATTTTAACATGTTAGCTGGTTTAGATGAACCCTGGACTCCCAGATGCAGCATCATAATTAAAAGTGGTCCAATGAACCCTAATAAAAAAAACCTCTCAAGTTCACCTCTACCAGCTGTGTTAAAACTTGTCCCATTTACACTACAGTTCTAAAATATACTAACTAAAATGTTTTAGCTAAAATGTTTTAAAAACACACCTTTTATCCTAGTGTGAACAGGCCCTTAGAGTAAGAGCAAGAGGTCTGAAAGGTTTCATTTTACTAATGTTTTAGGATTAATCCTGTTTATTACAATGGGTCTTTGATCAGTGTTCTCTTGAATTCTACACAGGACTAACAGTAGAGTGCCAGCAGGAGCGATCACAGCAACTGAACAAAGAAATAGCTCTGCGGACACTGAGAACTAGGTTGTATCAACAAATCATTGAGAAAGACTTCAGCCAAAAGCAGAATGCTAGAAAACTGCAGGTGACAACATGTTTTCCTTATTGAAACTTTGAGATGACATTATGCCATCGCTTTGAGCTTCCAGGGGTAGCAACAATAATATCCCCCTTTTTTGTGTGTGTGGGCAGTAGGGGAGGTGTGTACACACGGATGTAGGTAAAAAGGAAAGTATGTGCTTGTAAATGTAGATAAGAATCAGGCCCTTTTGGAGGCCAGTTTACGTTGCTTTGCCAATGTACGGGGGGCCTTAATGTGGATATAATGAACCAAATCTAACTTCATAACTGCATGTAACTTACATCCACTTTAACGCTCTTTTACACCAACAAGTGATATAAAGGAGCTTTTGTGTAAATGAGAATCCGGTCCAATGAGTTGTGGTAGGCACATTCTGAATCCAATTCTAAAATACAGTAATTGCTAGGATCCTGCAGAGTGTGGGGAAAAATAAGAACATTCTTGATACCAAAAATCTTGCCACGTTAGAGCCATCTGATAATTTATTATGTTTTTGGAAGTTTAGCCAACCTGTGGAGGAAGAAATAATTTATATTGATTAACTTGTAATTAACTGAAGTTAGTTAAGTTAACCTTAAAACTGAAGTTAAGTTTTAAGGTTGTTTTTCCCCCCCTGTACACCACCATTCTTATCTCTTGCTCTGAGAATCTTGCTCTTTACAATGTGAACTTCTTCAGTGGGCAGAAGCAATTAAAAAAAAAAAAAGCTTCAGTACTTACAAATTTCCAAGTCAGTTATTTAACCACTAATGGCAGATTGTATTTAAATTAACTCAGTCACTACAGCTGATGAAGCCTTTATCTCTTGTTGTTTAGAATTTAGGCTGAGATTTTTCAAAGCTACCTAAGGGATTTGGATGTGCACTTTCGATTAAAATTAATGGGAATTGGACATCCAAAATGAAACTCCTACCCTTAATGTTTCACCATGTATTAAATCAATTTCTTGTTTGGACATATAAATGTGGTTGCAAGTGAGATTTTCAAAATCTCCTAGGTGAGTTAGGCACCCAATTTCTGTTGATTTTAAATGGAAGTTGTGCACCTATTTCCCTAGGTCTCACTCTCCATTTAAAAAACAAAAACAAAACCAAAAACTACTTGAAATTCAGTTTCGAAACTTTCAGATTTGTTTGTAACTCCATCTTGTCACCACTAGAGGACACCCAATATCACAAATACTCTGTTTATTCCTTCGCGTGTGTTCATTTTTCTGAGCCATACTCTAGTATGGCTCCTTCACCATCTCTTTGTTATAGGGCAGGGGTAGGCAACCTATGGCACATGTGCCAAAGGCGACACGCGAGCTGATTTTCAGTGGCATTCACACTGCCCGGGTCCTGGCCACCAGTCTGGGGGGCTCTGCATTTTAATTTAATTTTAAATGAAGCTTCTTAAACATTTTAAAAACCTTATTTACTTTACATACTATAGACTTAGAGAAAGAGACCTTCTAAAAATGTTAAAATGTATTACTGGCACGCGAAATCTTAAATTAGAGTGAATAAATGAAGACTCTGCACACCACTTCTGAAAGGTTGCCGACCCGTTATAGGGAGTACAATTTTCAGTTTGCTGATTACGTAATTAGAAGTGCCCCTTTAATTATCATTAGTGGGAATTGCAGTCCTACAGTTTCTTCTAGCTAGGATTGTGAGAGTCCCAAGCAAAGTTACTTGCCTTGTAAAGATAGTAGCCATTCAGAATGGAAGATGTAAACAGTGAGCTGGCACCGGCTAAAGGCTTTTCACTTTTAAAATGGGAAAATATTTTCAGTCTTGTGATACTGAAGAACAGCTCTACACCGTTCTTCTCAAATTGCCCCCAAATGCATCTTTGAGCTGAGATCAACTGTGGAACATTTCAGCTGAAAAAATATTTATTCAGAAAGTTTGAGTGTTCTTTAAAAATGGATGGTTATAATGGAAACTGCTTGACTAGTTCAACCATGGTTTTCTTTGCCAGCAAAAGTTATAAGTAATTATATTTTCTTTAGTAACCGAGGGCCAGAATTTGAAAGGTATTTAGGCACTTAAAGATGCAGCTAGGCAACTAGTGGGATTTTCAAGTTTGTTTAGGTGACTAGGCACCTATTGGAATTTTCAGGCTGACTAAGCACCTAAATACCTTTCAAATTCTGGCCCTGCAGGCCTGTCAAGTGCCCATCAAAGTCAATGGATACTAAGTGAAGCCCACTGCTTTAAAACACATATGTACGGGAGTAACTATGCACGTGTATGAGACTATTTACATGTGAAATTACTCACCTGCATAAATTTTTGCAGGATCAGGCTGTTAATGAAAGTATAGTATATACTGATGGTTCCAATAGTACAGTTCTGCTCTGAGGAGTGACTGTAAACATAGCATCATCTTACTTGGTTGACCTAATTTGTGTGTAGACATATTTGCTGACATTAGTGACAACTTTGGCTTCTTAAACTACTTTTTAATGCCTGTTATCACTACAGAGCCAATTCAGAAATGGTGGGGGGAGGTAATGTCTTAAACCTTGGCAAAATTTATATTTATACAGTAGACCAAAATGTGTAAGAGACAATTATCTGATTAATAATCTGAGTGTTTAAGTACTGTATGTATCTACAGAACAGGCTGATCTATTACAATCCAGTTTAAAGGTGCTCGTGCTGCTTTTGAAGGGTTTTTGTTTTTAAAACTCAAAAAAATAATAGAAGTTGTTGTTGTTGTACAGATAGGGACAAGAGCCCAGTCAGAGAGAATTCGTACCTATAACTTCACCCAGGACAGAGTCACTGATCACAGGATCTCATATGACGTCCGCAATATCAAGGTAGTTATATTTATGATAATACATATAAAATCTTTTCAAGAGAGACAGTGTGTGTGTACCTATATAAATTCTTATTACATCATTAGCCAGAGTTAATCTTGTGAAAGTAATTACTAAATTTGTTAAGAAGCTAAGAGTGGACATAAATTGGGAAGTACCATTGAATGCCACTAACTACTGAACATCGTTATGGGTTGGGAAAGCCTATATCTTTCTTTCCATCCATTGTGATATATTATTAAAGGTGAGCTACAAAAGAAAAAAAATCACTAGCCCCATTCTTTTGTTTTTTGTTTCTCTGTTGTATAAAGAAGGCCTGATAAAGCACACAGTACTCACCTGAGATATTCAGTGAGTCCTTCACCAAACCAGGGAGGACTAGACTTGACGTTCCTGATATTTGTAGGGCAAAAAAGCAAGAAGAAGTTTGTTTACAAATTAAAAACCCACCACTTCCAGACTGTCTTTATATGGTATAGAGGCAAAAAACACACACAAGCACACTTTTTTAAAATTTATTTTTTTGGACTTTGCAGGTCACCTTTAAAGGAAACAGAAAAGTTTATTTTTAAGGTTATCTGACCTATTTCTGGGTAAAATTCTATATATGGTTATATTTTTTTCACTTGAATGTGCTGAACAAATACATGATACGCTAGTATTCTGTGTGAGTTCAGTTTATAGGTAGATTTTGGAATGATTTTAACTTTTGGGCTAGTAGGTTTTGGATTGATTTTTAACTCTTGGGGTGGGTTTCAAGATTGAGTTTGTTCTATGATTTGGATTTACATTTTAGGATTAGACTTAAATTTTATTGCTCAGGTTTAAGATTTAATATTATTACTGTCACAGATCAAGTAGCACATACTTAATTGTGCTGAACAATGAGCTAGGCGAGAACACAGAGGAGTACAGATCCCTGCCCTGGAATATTTACAGTATGTTAAGATGTGACATACAAGTGAGGATCATTACAAAAACAACAGTGTGGGGGAGAATCGGACCAGGTTCAATAAATAACATGACAATTTAGATTATTTACTTGTTCATCTTATTTTTTAGGATCCTGTTCTGATCCCTTTACTCACTTTGAATAGTCCCTTACTCCACAAATTGCTAGATTAGTTAACTTGTTTTAGGCAATGGGGTTTGACAGATGCAAGATGGTGCCAGTAATTCCTTTTGTTATTGCCAAGAAGATGCTATGTAACCGTGTGCCGTTCTTCAGCAGCATGCCTTCAACTGACTCATTTATACCACCCAAAACTGATGTCACAGCAGGGGAGTAATGCAAGATTGATGGGTTGATGCATAAAGATTAGGCTCCGTGCAAATATATTCCAGGAATTTGTATTGATTGATCAGCATTCAAAAAATACTGGTCTATACTAATCATTAATGCTTCTCTCTTTGGTTTGATAGGAATTTCTCTGTGGTGAGGGCGCACTGGACGAGCTAATCAACAGGTTGTTGGAGTCTGCAGAGATGGAGGCTCTCATTGAACATTTAGAAAACTTTAAATCTTTAGAAGGAGGAGGCTGATGTAGGTCTTGTACTAAATACAACACCAGTCCTTGTAATTCTGTAGCACAATAAAATGGAAGTATTTGTTAGATGTCAGATGTTGATAAAATCTGTGTCTTTCTTTCCGATATTCTGTGGTCAAATATGAAGTTGTATTTTTTTTTTTAACTGTGTGATATGGCTTTTGAAAATATTTTACACATTTGCATATCAGCTTTAAGTTTCATTATTTTTTTGTATCGGGGGTAGCCGTGTTAGTCTGTATCTACAAAAACAACAAGGAGTCTGGTGGCACCTTAAAGACTAACAGATTTATTTGGGCATAAGCTTTCGTGGGTAAAAACCTCACTTCTTCAGATGCATAGCTTATGCCCAAATAAATCTGTTAGTCTTTAAGGTGCCACCAGACTCATTATTTTTTTGTGAATTTAGTATTGGTGAAAGGTGCCAGCCTAAGAGCAAACTGAAACCTTCAGTTTATCCACAGAACAGTGCAGCAAGGAACTGATGGGCAGGATCCCATCAGGGGGGAGGGATAGTTCAGTGGTTTGAGCATTGGCCTGCTAAACCCAGGGTTGTGAGTTCAATCCTTGAGGGGGCCACTTAAGGATCTGGGGCAAAATCAGTACTTGGTCCTGCTAATGAAGGCAGGGGGCTGGACTTGATGACCTTTCAAGGTCCCTTCTAGTTCTAGGAGATGGGATATCTCCATTAATTTAATTTTATTTATTTTATCCCCTGGGAGGCTAATATGAGGGGGAAAGTAGTCCAGGCGAGCTGACTGTATTTTAAAGAAGCCTTACTGAGAGTGCAGGAACAAACCATCTCGCTGTGCAGAAAGAATAGCAAATATGGCAGGCAACCAGCTTGGTTTAACAGAAATCTTCAGTGAGCTTAAACACAAAAAGGAAGCTTACAAGAAGTGGAAACTTGGACAGATGACTAGGAAAGAGTATAAAAATATTGTTTGAGCATGCAGGAGTGTAATCAGGAAGGCCAAAGCACAATTGGAGTTGCAGCTAGCAAGAGATGTGAAGGGTAACAAGAAGGGTTTCTACAGGTATGTTAGCAACAAGAAGAAAGTCAAGGAAAGTACTTGCCCCTTACTGAATGAGGGAGGCAACCTAGTGACAGAGGATGTGGAAACAGCTAATGTACTCAATGCTTTTTTTGCCTCTGTCTTCACGAACAAGGTCAGCTCCCAGTCTACTGCACTGGGCAGCACAGCATGGGGAGGAGGTGACCAGCCCTCTGTGGTGAAAGAACAGGTTAAGGACTATTTAGAAAAGCTGGACATGCACAAGTCCATGGGGCCGGGTCTAATGCATCCGAGGGTGCTGAGGAAGTTGGCTGATGTGATTGCAGAGCCATTGGCCATTATCTTTGAAAACTCATGGCAATCAGGGGAGGTCCCAGACGATTGGAAAAAGACTAATGTAGTGCCCATCTTTAAAAAAGGGAAGAAGGAGAATCTGGGGAACTACAGACTAGTCAGCCTCTCCTCAGTCCGTGGAAAAATCGTGGAGCCAGGTCCTTCAGGAATCCATTTTGAAGCACTTGGAGGCGAGGAAGGTGATCAGGAACAGTCAACATGGATTCACCAAGGCAAGTCATGCCTAACTAACCTGATTGCCTTCTATGATGAGAAAACTGGCTCTGTGGATATGGGGAAGTGCGGGACGTGATATATCTTGACTGTAGCAAAGCTTTTGATATGGTCTCCCACAGCATTCGTGCCAGCAAATTAAAAAAGTATGGATTGGATGAATGGACTATAAGGTGGATAGAAAGCTGTCTAGATCGTTGGTCTCAACGGGTAGTGATCAACAGTTCAATGTCTAATTGGCAGCTGGTATCAAGCAGAGTGCCCCTGGGGTCTGTCCTGGGGCCGGTTTTGTTCAACATCTTCATTAACGAGCTGGAGGATGGTATGGATTGCACCCTCAGCAAGTTCGTGGAAGACACTAAGCTGGGGGGAGAGTTAGATACACTGGAGGGTAGGGATAAGGTCCAGAGTGACCTAGACAAATTGGAGGATTGGGCCAAAAGAAATTTGATGAGGTTCAACAAGACAAGTGCAGAGTCCTGCACTTAGGACAGAAGAATCCTATGCACTGCTACATGTTGGGGACTGACTGGCTAAGTGGCAATTCTGCAGAAAAGGACCTGGGTAGTACAGTGGATGAGAAGCTGGATGTAAGTCAACAGTGTGCCCTTGTAGTCAAGAAGGCTAATGGCATATTGGGCTACATTAGTAGGAGCACTGCCAGCAGATCGAGGGAAGTGTTTATTCCCCTCTATTCAGCACTGGTGAGGCCACATCAGGAGTACTGTGTCCAGTTTTGGGCCCCACGCTACAGAAAAGATGTGGACAAATTGGAGAGTCTTCAGTAGAGGGCAACGAAAATGATCAGGGGGCTGAGGCACATGACTTATGAGGAGAGGCTGAGGGAACAGGGCTTATTTAGTCTGCAGAAGAGAAGAGTGAGGGGGGATTTGATAGCAGCCTTCAACTACCTGAAGTGGGGTTCCAAAGAGGATGGAGCTCGGCTGTTCTCAGTGGTGACAGATGACAGAACAAGGAGCAATGGTCTCAAGTTGCAGTGGGGGAGGTCTAGGTTGGATATTAGGAAAAACTATTTCACTAGGAGGGTGGTAAAGCACTGGAATGGGTTACCTAGGGAGGTGGTAGAGTCTCCATCCTTAGAGGCTTTTATGGCCCAGCTTGACAAAGCCCTGGCTGGGTTGATTTAGTTGGTGTTGGTCCTGCTCTGAGCAGGGGGTTGGACTAGATGACCTCCTGAGGTCTCTTCCAACCCTAATGTTCTATGAGTCTATGACAGGCAATGCAGGCTTCCCCTCAGGGTGTCTTGAACCTTGATGAAGGAGGAGTCAGAGTGCAGGTTGATTTCTATGCCTGTTCAGTCCTGGGCACCTTTGCTCTGTAATGCCATTTGTGGAAGTGGCTTTGTGATGTAGATGTGTCCCCGGAGAATAGGGTTGAGACCACCACTGAGAAGGTAACTTCCAGTAGCTACTGATTGGGGTTAAAGCAGTAATAAATAGTTA
The DNA here is from genome assembly GCF_027887155.1 of Malaclemys terrapin pileata. NCBI lineage: Eukaryota > Metazoa > Chordata > Testudines > Emydidae > Malaclemys > Malaclemys terrapin. Next base: position 289,904,600 of record NC_071505.1, on the reverse strand, counting down.
GTCTACGCATGCCATGACAGCAAGCTTCCCAGGCCGTTCAACAGATTTGGACTTGCACTAGTGCTCTAAAAATAGCTGTGTACACAGTGCTTTGAAGTTGCAGCTTGGCCCGGAACTCAGACTCTGAAGCCCACCCTCCTCCCTGGGCTTCTGACCCAAGCTCCAGCCCATGCTGCAACTTCAAAACACTGACTACACAGCTAGTTTTAGAGCACTAGCGAGAGCCCTGCAAGCTTAAGTCTGTCAACCTGGAATGGGAGACTCACTCCCGTGGTCTGCGTAGACCTATCCCTGAAAGCTCTGCTCCAGCCAGTTCCCCTAACTTCAATGCTTCTTAACATGGGCCCAGATCATCCCCTCTCAAATTAAAACCCCTGGCAGGAGCTGTAGGAATGGAAACCTCTGCAAGGTCCCCCTTCCCCTATCATCCCATCAAGGGCAGGGGCAAGGTACTCACTCTACCCCCCAAAATACTCAAAACCTGGAAGATCGCCAAGAAGCCATGGGATGCCAAGGCTATAAGTGTAGAGGGCCTCATCTCTGGCCATCAGGTGAGCCCCCTTCCTTAGTATTTTGGCAATGTGGCTTCCTACACAATTAATAACTTATCTGCAAACAGTATTCAAAGAGACTAAAGGAAAATCCAACAAATTCACAAATAATTTGATCAGCTCTAGTACGTGTGTGTCAGCTCAGGTGTGAGTAAGAAATATAACACAAATTAATTCACCAATTAATTATACAGCTTCAGCTACCCTCAAGGTTTTCTTAGAAGCGGGGTATTTCATCATATTACATTCCAGATCCAGGATTTAGTTAAACCTTATAAAGTGCTCCAAGATTAAAAGCTCTGTCAGAGTGCTAAAAAACAATAACCCGAAGCCTCACTTCTGGTGTGTATGTGCAAGAGAGATTTACTCTGCAGTTTCAGCTGCAGCACCTTAGGGATACTTGCGACTAAGTTGGTTAATTTTCTTAAGCCCTTCCTTGTTGTTGATGGTTTTGTGAACAGTGATGAGAAAGGGGAAAGCAGAAGGGAGCTCCACTCTGCTGCTTAACTTCTGATGTCCCCAGTGCAGGCACCGAAGTTTATCAGCCAGGTCCTTTCTTCCAGCCCGTTCCAGGGCATCCTGAAGGATCTTTGTCTTGTTAAGTTTATTCCATGCTCGTTCATACCTGCATTTGTCGCAACAAACATTACAGCATCCTGATCAGTCCATGTAAGATATAAGCCAGCCCCATTTGCACTTGAAGTGCATCAACTGCTATGCCATATGTTATAAAAAATATATTTATTTATCTCCCCCCAACAGACATGATACTGTTGGAGACCTTATTTTCCTTCTAACTTCTACTGCCACCATAGGATTGCAACAGAGATAAGAGCAGGGACACCGTAACCGAAAATAGTCTAAGCTCCTTGGGCTGCACTTGCAGTAGGAAAATCAACACTGGTGGGGCTCTACCCATTGTGAATGACTGGTCCTAGGCCAATATTTTCAAAACTCGGTACCCTCAATTTAAAGTCTTCTGTCCACATTTAAGTACTTAAAACAGGGCCTGATTATCCACAGTGCTGAGCAACCAGCAACTCCCATTGGCTTCAATAGCTGCTGGATGCTCAGCACTTGCAAAAATCATCACTACTAAGAACTAGTCCTCAGGTGGATGTTATTCTAAACCTACTTATGGGAACGGTTTTAATAATGAACCACAATGTTAAAAGGGGAAAAAAAGTGCCTTTTATAATGGTAGGAAATACACCAGAGAGAGAATACAGTTGCTCATTGTATCCCTGTAGAACAAAGCAGGTACAGTACAGTGGTTTAATCTGTACAGTAATCCTTATTGCCTTATAGTTTGTTTGCCTGTAAAATAAAAATTGTAACACAAATCAAATACTTGCTTTACCCCCCACTACTCTCACTTTCTTCAATATTCATGACTGTGTATAATCCCAATCTTGTACTTTGGCATAACAAGGGTAACCATTAGTCAATGCTTTTTCAGAAATTCTAAGTCCAGAAGGGTTGTGATCATGACCTGTTGTATAACACAGGCCATAGAACGGCCTCCCCACAAAATTCCTAGAGCTTATTTTTTAGAAAAACATCCAATCTTGATTTGAAAATTGTTAGTGATGGAGAATCCACCATGACCTCTGGTAAATTGTTCCAATGGTCAGTTACCCTCACTGTCAAAAATGTATGCCTTATTTCCAGTCTGAATTTGTCTAGCCTTAACTTCCAGCCATTGGATTGTGTTATATCTCACTCTGATGAAGAGCCCATTATTAAATATTTGTTCGTCATGTAGATAGTTGTGGACGGTAATCGTCACTCCTTAACCTTCTCTTTGTTAAGCTAAATAGATTGAGCTCCTTGGGTATGTTTACACTGCAATAAAACACCCATAGCTAGCCCAGGTCAGTTGACTCAGGCTCTCAAGGTTTGGGCTGTGGGGCTATAAAATTGCAGCACAGATGTTTGGGTGAGCTGGATCTTGGGCTCTGCAGGGCCTCAGAGCCTGGGCTTCAGCCCAAGCCCAAACAGTTGACACGGGCCAGCCATGGGTGTTTTATTCCAGTATAGACATACTCTGATTCTATCATTATAAGGCATGTTTTCCAATCCTTTAATCATTCTTGTGGCTCTTCTCCGAACCTTCTCCAATTTATCAACACCCTTCTTGAACTGGGGCATGAACGGGGCACAGTATTCCAGCACCACTCGCACCATTAACAGATACAGAGATAAAATAACCTATCTACTCTTACTTGAGATTCCTGTTTATGCATCCCATGATCGCATTAGCTCTTTCAGCCACCGTATGACATCTAGAGCTCATGTTCAAATCATTATCCACCAGGACCTCCAAATCTTTTTTAGAGTCACTGTTTCCCAGGACAGAGTCCCCCATTCTGTACGTATGGCCTACATTCTTTGTTCCTAGATGTATTCATTTACATTTAGCCATATTAAAATGCATATTGTTTGCCCCCCCCTTACCAAGTGATTCAGATCGCTTTGAATCAGTGACTTGTCCTCGTCATTATTTACCACTCCCCCAATTTTTGTGTCATCTGCAAACTTTATCAGTTATGATACTGTTTTCTTCCAGGACAAAAATGTTACTAGCATAGGGCGAAGAACCAAACCCTGCAGGACCCCACTGAAAACACACCCACTTGATGATGATTCCCTACTTACAGTTACATTTTGAGACCTATCAGTTTTTAATCCATTTAATGTGTGCCAGGGTAATTTTCTATCATTTTAGTTTTTTAATCAAAATGCCATGTGGTACTAAGTCAATCACATTACCGAAGTCTGAGTATATGTCATCAATACTATTAACTTTATGAACCAAACTTGTAATCTCACCAAAAAAATATATCAAGTTACTTTGACAGGATCTATTTTCCATGAACCCATATTGCATTAATTACGTTACCCTTCTTTAATTCTTTATTAATTGAGTCTCATATCAGTTGCACCACTATCTTGCCTGGGGCGATATCAGGCTGACGGTCCTATAATTATCTTCTCACTTTAACTCCTGTTGATTCACAGGTTTTCACTCTCTTGTGAATCTAAAAGCAAAATACCTATTCCTGAAGTCTCTGGTTCTGGTCTTTGGATTATTCAGTCTGCTGTTGTATTTCAGTCCCAGTGAAATGCACTATAACAAAGCTAATGAAATTCTAAATATCCAACCAAAACTTCTATTTGTTTCCTTTTTATTTCCTATCCCTCTCTCTTCCTTTCTGCCTCTCTCTCTTTCCTCCACTCTTCTCTCCTAGGTATCAAAGTTAGTACAATGATGCACTGCTATGATGAACACACTAGACCAGTGGTTCTCAAAGCCGATCCGCTGTTTGTTCAGGGAAAGCCCCTGGTGGGCCGGGCCGGTTTGTTTACCTGCCGCATCCGCAGGTTCGGCCAATCGCGGCTCCCACTGGCCGCGGTTCGCCGCTTTAGGCCAATGGGGGTTGTGGGAAGGGTGTCCGGCACATCCCTCGGCCTGTACTGCTTCCCGCAGCCCCCATTAATTTAATAAAAATAATAATTTAATTAATGGAGATATCCTATCTCCTAGAACTGGAAGGGATCTTGAAAGGTCATTGAGGCCAGCCCCCTCCCTTCACTAGCAGGACCAAGTTCTGATTTTGCCCCAGATCCCTAAGTGGACCCCTCAAGGATTGAACTCACAACCCTGGGTTTAGCAGGCCAATGCTCAAACCACTGAGCTATCCCTCCCCTGCCCCATTGGCCTGGAGTGGCGAATTGCGGCCAGTGGGAGCCACAGTTGGCCAAACCTGCAGACGCAACAGGTAAACAAACCGGCTCGGCCTGCCAGAGGCTTTCCCTGAACAAGCGGCGGACCAGCTTTGAGAACCACTGCACTAGACCAGATTAAGTGCCATTGAGACAGAGACCTATGTTGGGTTTATAGTCAGCAGTGTGTTCTCTTTCCCAGCTAGAAGCTCTGTTGGATGGTGTGCAGAAGATGGGAGACTATAGGCCAGTCTTGTCTCCATCTTTTCTTACCTGTTTTGGAGTAGGTGGGGTTATGTCTAGTTATGGGCAGTAGCAGGGAGCAGTTCTTGCACCCAGGATTTCAGAGACTTTAATTGTGGCTGCCTGCTGCCCCCTGCCTGGGGGAAGGAATTGTTGGTGCAACAGCAGACTCTTGCGGCCTCAATCAAGGGCCAGACACAAACTGGCTCATTTGAGATTGTTTGAACTAACATACAATACAAAGTGGGTCATAGCACTCAATATTACTGAGGGATCCAGGAAGATGCCCTTAGCAATAAGTATCAGAGGGGTAGCCGTGTTAGTCTGGATCTGTAAAAAGCAACAAAGAGTCCTGTGGCACCTTATAGACTAACAGATGTATTGGAGCATAAGCTTTCGTGGGTGAATACCCACTTTATCAGATGCACTAAGGGCTATTTTAGTGACTGCAAAAATCTAATATATTGAAAATATCCACCAAATTGCTTTGTGTGGCTAGTTGATTGGACAGGGATTAGAGATCATCAGAGCAGTTTGCTTAATATCTGATTATACTAGCAATATTGTATTTGTACATGGTTATGCTTTAATCTCTTTTCAGCAGGCACCCTGTTATTTGTCTGGCCCAGTTTACCTCCTGTACAGCAATGAGTATATTTAGAGGGGTACAGAAACAATAATAAAGATGAAGAAATGATAATAAATTTTCAAGAGAGGAATTTGTTCATGCTGCACACAACTCAACTGTCTCATCTGTACTCTGAAAACATTTCTATCTCCTCTTGGGCATGCCGAAGTTTTGCTGCTACAATTCTAAAAAACTGTAATGAACATTTTGACATTGTGTCTGTATCAAAGTATGACCTCCACTTTGTATTATGTATTGAACACATCTATACTTATTGGTGGGCAGCCTATTTACTGCATACCAGACAGCTGCCCTACCTGGAAAAGGTACTGGATGCCTTATTGAAGAACTATCACTGAGACGCTATCAAGGCTGCAGTCTAGGGTGATTGAATTTTATTATCTCAACTACTGGTCCAACCCAGGGATCAAGTTTTTTCTACACAGGTGGGCAAGCATGACTGGGGGAGGGAGCTAGATCTTCCCAGTGGAACACATGGCACAGGAGTGACCTACTTAAGAGCAATATTCGCTCTGTGCTGGAGGACTGACCATTGCCACATGTAAGAAGGACGTGAAGGAGAGAGAATGCAGGAGGAACTCTGTCCAGCATCAAACACTGCTGACAAACCTGGGACTCTCAGATGCTGTAAGATCAAGGGGAGGGTGTGTTTCAGGAGTTATCTTGTTTTCAAAAATCTGTAAGTCTTTAGTAGTTTAAGAGTAAAGTGACTCTGATTAAGAAATTCCTTTGCTGAGTCTGTGTTTCTTGCATTCCTGCCAATCTGTCCCCAAATGGGTTAAAATAGAAACTCAGAGTGACCAGAGCATAGGTGGGATTCTGAGGGAGTATGTGTAGACACTTGTGGGTAGGGGACTGAGAGGTCTGACACTGATTTCAGGATCTAGGGCAGCTGGGCGTCAGTCTGCCACATGCTGAAGAAGGATGCCAGATGAGATCTGAACTGAGAGTGTGCTCTTTAATTCCAGAACTAGAAACAGTGATGAGACTCTACCCAGACAGAGTTGGCTTGGAAGCACATGGGACCCATATTCTATATTCTATGACCCAACAAGTGGGTTTACTTGCAACAGACTGCTGACCATACAGAAGAGTAGTGGGTCAGGTTGTGACAAGTATCATATAAACATTTCTTTTGAACGCGATAAGAAAAATAGGAATAATCTAAAAGTATCCCCATAGGTCAAAGCCATCTTAACTGTGGGATGTGGATGAAAGTATAAAATGATTAATACAACTATTTATTTGAAAGGATGAGGGACTTTGCACTCCTCTCTCAGCTTGAGCTACTTACCAGCATTCCAGCATTTTCTGTGCTTGAATCTTCTTCTCTGTGCTAGCTGAGTGAAACTGGGTTATTTCTGCTCTGCTGAATCCCAGCTCATTAGCAACAATTGTCCACTCAAAACCCAGCTGCTTACCCAGTTCTTGTACTGATTTCAGGTTAATCACAGCATCCTAGTAGTCAGATAAATTCACATTGTTTAACTCATTGAAAAGAATGTTATGACATAAAGAGAAATGTAAAACACTACTCTTAGGAAGAAAAAAATCAAATGCAAAACTAAAAAATGAGGAAAACTAACTAGTAATGCTGAAAATGATTTGGGGGGGTATAATGGATCACAAATCGAATATGAGTCAACAATGTGATGCAATTATGAAAAAAAGCTAATATTCTAGCATATATTAACAGGAGTGTCATATGGAAGACATGTGAGGTAACTGTCCCACTCTTCTTGGCAGTGGTGAGGCCTCAGCTGGAGTACTGTGTCCAATTCTGAGTGCCTACTTTAAAAAAGATGTGGACATACTGGAGACAGTCCAGAGGAGAGCAACAAAAACTATAAAAGGTTTAGAAAACATGACTGATGAAGGAAGGCTAATGAAACTGGGCAGGTTTAGTCTTGAGAAAAGACGACTGGGGGGGGGGACACCTAATAACAGTCTTCAAATATATTAAAGGCTGTTATAAAGAGGATGGTAATCAATTGTTCTTCATGTCCACTGAAGACAGGACAAGAAATAATCAACTTTGCAGCAAGGAAGATTTAGGTTAAACTTTAGGAAAAACTTAACTGTCAGGGTAGTTAAGTACTGGAATAGGCCTCCAAAAGGGGCTGTGGACTCTCCATCATTGGAGGTTTTCAAGAACAATCCAATGGACTAGATGATCTTGATATCCTTTCCAGCATTACATTTCTATGATCCTATGACATGTACATATTAAAGTAAAGAATGGATCATCTTTTTGTTATGTGAACGGTGCCTAGCACAGTGGGGTCCTGGTCCATGACTAGTGCTCCTAGGTGTGCCCACACAAATTACAGTAATAAAAAGCCTGGAGGGATTTATATACACATAATATATCGGCAAATAGATGGGCCCCAAGTACTAAATACTTGGTGGTGGTACATAGTTGGTGGAATCCTGCAGTAAAATGCATTTATAATGCAGCTTTGGGTATGTCTACACTGGAGCTGGAGATGTAATTTCCAGTGCAGGTAGATCTGATGGAGCACGCATACTAAGAATAGAAGTGTAGCCGGGGCGTCATGAGAGCCCATCCACCTGAGTATGATCCCGTCTGAAATACTAGGCATGCACTTGGGGCCGTTAGCCCATTCCACCCTTTGCACAGCCATGCCTGTGCTTCGATTCTTAGCGTGCTAGCTTGATCAAAGCTACCTGAACTGGAAATTACACCTCTATCTCCAATGTAGGCATGTCCTTTGACCATGTACCCTTTAAGCCCCTTTTGCATTTGCCTGATTTTAGGCTGTGCTAAATCATACTGCTTGCTAATGTCTTCAGGGGATTGTTATGTGAACCTTAATCACACCTTATTTTACTCGGCTCAGCCTCCTACTCTGGAGTAGAAGCCATTATGCCAGCTGGTTGCCACTGAAATGTCTTCTGACACTGCTGTGATCCTCCCACAGGGACTTACAGGTTGATTTTGTACGTTTCTTTTTAGAATGAAAGCTCTTTATTAGGGCAGGGGCTGTTTCTTCATATCTTTACAGCACCTAGTCCATTTTGGATGCTATTATAATATAAATAAATAACTTTCTGTTTAGTATTGAGCATCTATGTTTATACTTACCACAGGCAATTTTACTAAGAGAATTAAAAACGGTGTTAACATTAATACTAATACTAACTCAAACTAATTAGCATAAGAGACAAATATGTTCTTTGGGCACTAGTAATGCTTTCTTAGTCATCAAGATCTTTCTCAATTTACCTGTTTGACAGTACCCCATCACCATAGTGACCAAGCATCCAAGGTACAATTTTCCATTTCTAGGAGTCATAACTGCATGAATATGGATAGACTGATATAACCTTGTAAGCATTTTTATCTTAAAATTAGTGGCTGAAAGATTAACGGCTTCTCTGAAACACTTTGGGAGAACATTCCATGTGACAAAAACAAAAATAAAAAGACCCCTTTCTCTGAAGATTAAGTGTACATTTTGTTTACCTCTTGGGCTTTATTTGGCATTTTTAATGTAGATTCCACTTGAACATCTGGCAAAACTTCTTTACTTTCTATGTAGCAGCTATCGTCAGGATGGCAATGAAAAAGATAAGTATTTTCAGATAGATATAATGCAATAGTATTTTTCACAGCAATTATATTTCACAAATTACTTTCCAAAAGTATCGATACTAATAGTTATTACGTGCCTATAGCATTTACTGTTTAAACAGCATCAGCTCCTCTAACTGGCCTGGAAAATCCAAGAGATGCAAATGAGCAATAGATAATACCCCACAGGTCCTGTCACAAAGGGGTGTTAATGCTTCTGGCTTTCTTTATTGCTGTTGAAATCCAGGTCTGTCCTGAACTGTGATGGGGAAAATCAAGGGTAATGCATTGTGAAGAAGGAGGCCATGGTGTCAAAACCTAAGAGTGCTTTCATGCAGGCTACTGGGCCATTTGATGGCTCAGGGATACTTTTCAGGTGAAAGTTGATCAGCTGTTCACTCCATCAGATCTGGGCAGGAAATAAGAGAGGGCAGAGTCCTTTTCTTGTGCCCATGTTTTCTGACCTTTCTGTTCCCCAACCTCTTTACAGTTCTAATGGACAATGTGATTTTCTGAGCCAGGTTCCCCCAATATTTCATTGATACTAAATGCTTGAAATGATACATGGAAGTTAAAACCAAAACAAACACTGCTGTCCACATACTTATGCATGTTCAAATTAGAGCCCAGTATGAGGCCAACGTGAACATGTAATATGACTATACATATTATGCACAGTCCCTATTTTTGGTTGTATGTGAACAGGCACCTTTCCCACACTGTTCTGCACGCTATATGGAGTCCAAACTCACCTTTCCTGGGGTTTGGCTTTACTGAGATAAATCGATTAAAAATAAGATCACAGAAAGTCCTGCTTAAGCTATCTCCCCTTAGGGCTTCTCAGACCACTCCCTTGAACCTCTGTTCCACAGAGTCACTCCCATTTCCCTTGTATCTATGTTGGAATAATGAAGCATATGCCTCAATGACTCAGCTTTCTCAGCAGGGTCAACACATGCTAACAGGATGAGGATGTTTTAGGCGAATTCTGCCAGTTTATTCTGCCAGTGTGCATATAGGGAGCATAGTTTTGAAAGTGTAGCTTCTTGTACACAGCTTTTCTCTGTGGTTTACACCCCAGCAGGCAGAGGCAGAACACTTCTTTCAGTAGGTTGAGAATTCATAAAGGGAATCTTTCATGAGGATATGTTATCCAGAGCCTTTGGCTGATGTGTAGGGTATTCCCATGTCAATATTTTAATAAAACATGAATTTTAATCATTCTGATCCTATTTCCTTCTTCCTCTGACTTCTAGAACGAGACAATATTCCTTGTGTAGCCTCGCAACATATTCCTAAATGAAACAGCAGGAATCACTATAAGACATGCTAAAATCTATGACTTCTCATGTGTCTAAGTATGACAGTACTTTCACAGCACTGCTAAATTTCTTATGTGCATGGGTTAAACATAAGTTTAGGAAGAAATACTAGAAAAACCATTAAGTATAACAAAGTTATGGGCAAGACAGTGAAAATACAGATTTTTTTTTCTAGACCAGTAGAAAAATATCAGTCTTAATAAAAATTCAGCCTTCATTTAGTCATTTGTAAAATGTATCAGCAAAGTTCTCGGTGATACTGCAGCTATGAATGAATTCAGTCACTTGGAAAACCAAGAAGTTATTCTTATACCCATATTACAAAAATGAAGCTTGTTTCTTTGACTTAAGTCTGTGTTAATCAGTGTCTTTAGTATTTTTAGGATTATGAATGTTTCCTGAAGTAGAAATAAATACAGCTAATTCCCAGAAATAACCTCCCTCCTATGATGATAAACCAAATTTCATAACCAGCAAAAAAACTGTTTGCTTGGCCATTACCTTATTTTTTCTGTCCTCCTGATGCAGCTGAACAGGGAGCTCTGCTTTCTGTAAAAGAAATTCCCAAACAAGTTTACTACAGGATTTTCTTGTTCAAAGAAACCTGATAAAAATATTTGCTTGTATTACTCATCTTTTTAAAAATCTTAACCTTAATGTCTCTGAGTTATTTCTCATCCAGATCAATAACTGTGAAGACCACTTTATGATAATCTGTTATATGAAAAACATCCTTCCCGATATATACTTTGGATGTTGCTAAGTAGTAACTACAACAAACCCCAACTGCATTCTGTTAAAAATTTAAAAATTAACAATTTTAACCCAAGGCCATTTGTTACTCATGACTGGTGCACTGGGTAAAGCAATTTCCATTAATTGCTGAATGCACTACTGGAAGACGCTCAGATACTATGGTGATGAACGTGGTGTAAGAACTTAGAATAGAATTTCATATAAACAGTTCTGTAGTAACACACTTCTTTTAGTTTATATTTATCATTATCCTCAGTTTTTAATGGAACATGTGTGTCTAAATCTCTTATGCTGCCTTAAAAATCTTTTAACAATATGAATATTATTGTTAGCTTACGTTTTAAGCTTTATTCAGGATTTTTACGTCAGCTCCACTTCAGCAGCTGGTAATTTTCTGTACTTTGAATGGAGAAGTTATAAAATGAGAATGGTCCATTGGCATGGCAAATAATGAATTTTTAAAAAACTAAACACGTAATTTCTAACAGTTCCCCATTGTTTATCAATGTAAACATTTGATTGCAAATAAACTGTAAAGCTGGCAATATAATTTTGGCAAAAAAAATAACATTATTATAGATACTACTTCTACATTGACAAGTACAAATTTGATACCAGTTTGATTTGATACAAGTTTCATACCATTTTCTGGAAATTGTGAATGGCAACTACATGTGTCAAACTCCAATTTGTTGAGGTTACTACTTTATTTACAATACAATATTGCTTTATTTTGTACAGCAACTTTCATACAAACTATATCCCAAAATGTTTTACACAGCTAGGTTATATAATCACAGAAAGAAATAATACAATTCAAAAGTTAAATAGCAGGTAGAGGGAAAGAGGAATTATGAGGTAGATGCAAGGGAGCAGACAAAGAGATCAAGACAGAAACACAGGAAGGCAGATGGCAGAAGCTATAAAGGAGGCTCTTGCACCTACAGTAATGATACTGTGTGAAAGGACATAGGGGCAGTGAGTCTAACAGAAGAAATGGGTAGGGGAGCAGATGGACTAAGATGGACGAGGTCCATGTCAGGTTTTAAACATAATGGGTCACATTTTGGGGTAAATCCATAGTAACTCCTTTGATTTTAGTGAACATCAAAGATTAACTGCAATTAAATTATTCTGGATTTATACCAGCGTAACTAACTGAGTAAAATTTGTCTCAAGGAGGGAAATTGTGAACTGGGTCAAAGAGTACTTGAAATCAATCCTGAAATTACTAGAAAATTATTTGTAAATACATGTAATTAGGTTGTGCTTCTTGTATTTAGGAGGCAGACCTGGCAGGAGCATACTTCATATGCTGGAGTCTGAAGAGCTGGGAACTATAACAGTCAAGCTGAGAGGAAATGAAGGCATTAATGGGTATTTTCAAGAGTAAGGGTTGGGGTAAAGATGTACATTGGTATTGTGGCATATCTGGTGATGTATATATTTACACATATGGGAGATACTGGAGAAGACAGTTCTAGGTCAACGGTGACACTAATTATTTGAATAATGGTAGCAAAGCGCAGGTGCTTTGTTAATAAAGGAGATTCTCCCTTTCTTAGCAGCCAAATAATATTAAAAAGTGGTCCCTCAAAATTACTTTTATAGAATAAAACAGAAACTTGAAGACTCGTGGGGTTAGTGAGGGGTTAAATAAATTTTCACCAGTTTGAATCTAACTCAGGTTGCGACCAGAGGTAGACTTGACCACAACCCTAAATCTGAACATTATAATTGGATTTGAGTTTCAGGGCCATAATGTGTCAAATACAAACACTGAACACAACTACTGCTCAAAATGGAAAAGTGTGGATTTCAAACAAATTGCCATGTTCAGACCTCAGCATGTACATTCAAGCTCCTGTCAAGTAGTCGCAAAGTGAAAAGTAGGTGGTCTCAGTGCAGTTCCTGGCAGACAGGTTTCCACATCACGCCAAACCACAAATAAACAAATAGTGTTATGTTAACATCTAAAGACCTCAACCAAGCTCAGGCCCTATTGTGCTAGGCACTGTATAAATATATAGTAAGAGACAGTCCTACTCTGAAAAGCTTATTGTCTAACTAGACTAAGCAGACAAAAGGTGGAAAGGGAAATAAAAACACAGTAGTGAAGTGACTTTCCCAAGGTCACAGCGCCAGACAGTAGCAGAGCCTGGGTCTGAAATCCCTGGATCTGAGTCCCATTCCAGTGCTGTGGACATTGGCCCACAGCACCTTTCTCTTTCTCCAATAATCATTGCTGCACAGTAGTGCTGATAGACTGCATGACTCTGTACAAACCAAGGAAGATATGGTTCCTGCCCCAAGGAGCTTACAATCTAGGCAAACAATACAATTCAGATACAAAATGTATCAGAAGATGAGAAAACTGATCGATCAGAAAACATGCAGGTTTTTTTTAAACAATAAAACCTTGATTTGTTTGACAAATTAACATTAATAGGACTTGCTAAAGAAGTGCAATTTAACGAAGGACTAGAATACACAGAGCATAACTAGTTACCATAAAATCCCCTGGGGTGCTGAGTGCCAAAGGCATGAGAGCTTAGGAAATGAGATGATCAGTGCATATGTAGTAAATATGCCCTGGCGTATCAGTATCCCTAACTAATTCTTAGATGAGGTAACACTTCTGTATGTGATCAGAAAATATTTAGTTTAGGTATGCAACAAGGAAATAGCTGCCAAAGTGCTGGAGCATGGTCCAAAAGCAACAATGCCTATTTAAATATGAAGCTTCTTAAGCTTTGCCAGATGCTGGGAATGAGCAACAGGGAATGGATCACTTGATGATTACCTGTTCTGTTCATTCCCTTTGGGGCACCTGGCATTGGCCACTGTTGGAAGACAGGATACTGGGCTAGATGGACTTTTGGTCTGACCCAGTATGGCCATTCTTATGTTCTTAGAGCCCAGATTACATTTTAAAAAGACATAATACTGACAATAATTATCAATGTGTTTTTTGGGAAGGAACCTAAATGATGCATTTCACATGAAGTGGAAAGTAGGTTTTAGAAACCACACTTATTATCATACAAATGTGCCTAATGAAAGCGGCTATACTTATCCTAATCCAACTTTACTGCGACTCTCAGCTCATGTTGGCTCAGTTTGTAAATTTTACTTCTGATGGAACAATTTGTAAATTTTTAATAAGTTATGGGCTAGAAGCTTTTCAACTCTCCTTCTTTAGTAGCCATTACATATAAAATCAGAAGAACCACCAGGGAGAAAAGAGACTGTCAGTGGTGAATAAAGAAAACCTCTGACCCTTTTTCATACTAAAAAATAAGTGTCTGGATTTTTTTTTTTTTTTTTTTTTTTTTTTTAAGATTGATCTATTAAACTCAGCATATTGCAATGTCTGATTTCTGGCTGCCTTTTTTCAGGAGCTCCTCAAGGAACAAAAGTTCTAACAATTTTAATTTCTCATTTTAAGATTTTTTTTAACACGACATATAGCTATAGTTAGGCATTTTCTACATAATCACACCAATTCAGGTGTCCTAGGCCACTACCTGCATAGTACTTTTCCTTATTGATCATGTGAGCAAAGAATAAATGTAACCATTACTTGACCTATGACCACAAGGCCATTCAGAGCATCCTGAAAAGTTGCTCCTATGTGGGCTGGTCTCTGAGTGGCACTAAACAGCTCCTTGAAATTTATCACAGCGTGGCAGGTACCACAATAAACATAATTGTCATGACAGTGCAACACAAGCAGCACACAAGGGCCTGAATCTGTAATCATTTAATTCCTCTCTGCATCCACAGAAAATATCACAGCTCCAAAAAAAAATTAAAAAAAATATCTCTATTGTAATTTACAGTCAAGGTCCCCAATCCTGCACTCTTTAGGTTTGTCTACACCCCCCTTCAGTACAGACTCTGAGGGTATGAACTGTAGCATGCACTAGCATGCTGCACTGTAACGCCATGTGGATGCCGCTGACACGAACTAAAAGGTACCTAAGTTTGCATTAACATAGTCTTGTTTAAAAGAGGCCTAAGTTAACGGTGAACTGGGTATCTCCTAATTTGTGCCTGCAGCATTCACACAGGGAAGTGACAGCACAACATGCTGCAATTCACACCCCCTGTAGAATGAACTGCAGGGCCACAAAGACATTGCCTTTGCTCAAGTAAAGAAATGCAGGGGGCAAGCACTTATAAGGTACATCACATTGTATCTGGGCGCTGAAATATTTCATAGCTTGTACAAATGCTCTATAATTGACTGAGACCCTCTCTAATGAGGTATTCGTGATTTTAGAAGTGGCACCACTACACATTATGAACCCACACTAGCTCTTCATTAGAAAGTCCATGAGCACCAGTGGATCACAGCCAACAATTTGGGAAGCTCTATGTATCACCATCTTCTTTTACATCAGAAATGGTAACATACAAAAGCCAGTAGGTGAACACTTTAACCTCCCTGGACATTCTATACCAGATTTAAAAGTAACTATTCTTGAACAAAAAAACTTCAGAAACAGACTTCAAAGAGAAACAGCTGAACTAAAATTCCTTTGCAAATTTAACACCATTAATTTAGGCTTGAATAGGGACTGGGAGTGGCTGGCTCATTACAAAAACAGCTTTGCTTCTCCAGGAATTGACACCTCCTCATCTATTATTGGGAGTGGACTACATGCACCCTGATTGAATTGGCCCTGTCAACACTGGTTCTCCACTTGTGAGGTACTCCCTTCTCTTCATGTGTCATTATATAATGCCTGCATCTGTATCTTTCACTCCATGCATCTGAAGAAGTGAGGTTTTTTACCCATGAAAGCTTAAGCCTAAATAAATCTATTAGTCTTTAAGGTGCCACCGGACTCCTTGTTGTTTTTGTGGATACAGACTAAAACGGCTACCCCCTGATACTTGACATCTTTTGCAGTCCATGGACTTTGATGATGCTAAACACAGACCACTCTATCATCTGAAAAAATAGAAATCAACTCAATTTGTGAATTTTAGGACACTAACCTTAAGAAAGTGTTTAATCATTTACGTCATGGACTTCAAGCTGCAGCTTTCTGTGACAGCCCTGCAATCAACTATGTCTATCATCCTTCTGTTTTCCTCTCCTAACATACGTCCACACGTTGGGATCACTATTCACTTGGTCTCTACCAGATTCTATGATCAGTAGTCTAGCACTGTGTAGCTAGGCAGTGCACTCATCTGAACATTTCACACAAGCAACAACCACTAAAATAGTGTCTTGCATTGGAGCATGACTCCAACTTTGAAGGACTTGTTCATGAAACTACTGTGTGTGACCATTCCTGACTTACAAGGAAACAGACAAAGAAAATATGGAGAGAAGAAAGAAAATAAATGTGTAACTGGAGGAAAAATCATGGACACAAAAATATACAGTAAAAAACACAATGGGGAAGATACCATAGAAATACGTGTGACACAGAGGTGGTACTTATCATGGTATCATGAAAAACAGATTAATCAGAACAAGGTTTGAATCTCTGTATACTTGCAATATATTTATCATGTATGTACAGTCTTGCTTTCCATGAATCTAAGTTAGAACACTTGGCTGAGATTTTCAAAAGTTTCAAAACTCGCTTTTGTCATAAATGGGATCTGTGTGGCTCACTCCCCTACCTTGGCTTTGAAAATCTCAAATTATACGTGGACTGGTTTGCACTTGCATCACCTTCAATTTTGTAACTATTAAATCAAAGCTTATTTGCTGGAAGACCACTCTGCTTATATCATATTGGGTCTTAATTCTACTTTCTAGTACATGGGTACCTGTGGACTGCCGCTTATCCACTCCTTGTGTTCACACACATGCTCTGTACCATATTTTTCCAAGTTATGCATTGATGTATTCCCATATACCTAGGAGAGTAGTCAAAATCTTATATATTATATTGTATTTTAAGTAGCACACATTGAGCAAACTGAAATCAGATAGGCTTAAAATAAAAAATAAATGTATTTACAACACTGCATAAATTGTGCAATTATCCATTCAGAAAACAAAATATAATCACATTAACATAAAAATAAAAAATTTATTACAATCCACATTCAATACATTTTTGAATAACTATAAATTCTTAATTTCTAACCAACATTTTCTTTAAAAAAAGCTTGTTTAAAATAGTAACTTTTCACCCTCTCTCGTTTAAACAGCATCTAAAATGCTTTGTTAATTTATTACTGATCAGTTGGTCTTTGTCGTAAATTTCTAGATTTTCCATTTTCAAATTTTCTCTTTTTGAAGATCGGCACCTCTTCTGTCAGGTCTCCAAGGGAGGTGACTGTTTTTTCTTTAAATATCATTTTTGCATCCTCTGGAACCTGGAGCACTGGCAGAGGGAGATAGTCACTCTCTGTACTGGGAAGCTCTAAGTCCACTTTTTCACTAGGAGAGGAGGTAAAAAAACAACAACTACTAGATGACAAGAACAAGAATGGCACCACAGATGGCAGACAGCACTTTTATTTTCATAGCGGCCCGACAAAATTGTTAGGAAATTTTATAGCCCTGGCACAAGTTTACTTGCCCATCCTCATCATGACCATGATAATCTGGCATTAAAATAAATACTGTATTTGCCTTGGGTGAGCTGACAAATAGCAAACTAGGGCCCCTATCCTGCAAACACTCAAGGATGTAAGCATTTTGCTCATGTAAGTCCTATAATAGCCATTATTGCTACTCATGTGTAAAGTTAAGCAGGTGCGTAAGTGTTTGCAGGGTAAACATCTAATGGAACAATCTTTTGGTACATGACTAGGGAGTTTTGCCAAAGCACACAGGATCAGGTCACATGAGCTTGACTTTAAACAGGGGCTAAGCAGCTACACCCACCACTGAAGTCAACCAGAGCTGCAGGTAGCCAGCAGTCCTCAGGATAAGACCTTAAACCTAACAACTAAGAAATACAAGGTTTGAGTTGCAATCATCAGCTGCCATTGTTTCTGTATTGTTCCACACAGTTCCAGCTTTTCCCACTAAACGGTAAGCCCTTGGAGGCAAAAAATCTGTAATTTGTTTGGTACAGCTTTCCTGCTGCGCAGCCTCAGAGATGTTATATCCATAATAAATCAGGCTATGATTTAGTCCTGGGTATTTTTAGTAAAAGTCGTGGAGCGGTCATGGGCAATAAACAAAAATTCATGGCCCATGACCTGTCCATGACTTGTACTATATACCCATGACTAAATCTTAGCTAGGGTGCAGGGGTGCTTCTCTGGTGGGTAGGGGTGGGCCACTGCTTTGGGGGGGGGGCTGCTTTGGGGGAGGGGGGCCCGAGGTTCAGCAGCACCAACTGCTGGGGGCCACTGAGCAGCAGCTGCTCTGGCTGCCCCTGGGGCCGCCCACCTGTCACTGCTCCTGTTGCCCCCAAGACCGCTGCTCAGGTGGTCCCCAGGGCCAGCTGCACAGGCCAGTTGCGGCTTCAGCAGTGCCATTGCGGCTGGCTGTGGAGCCACTTCAGCAGTGGCTGATGTGGATGTCCCCGGGACCGCCTGAGCGGCTGGCCCCCAGGTCAGCCACACCAGCCACTGCAGAAGTCACGTCACGTCATGTCACCTAACCAAATAAACAAACAAACAAATAAATGAATAAATGTCATTACATTAAAAAAATAAACTAAAAGAGTCACTTTATTCCATGGGCTCTATCATACTGGGGTTAAAAAGAACTTTTGAAGTAATTTTGCTCAGATCCATTAATTGGATTGAGGGTTAATGAAGAAAGGAGGGAAATACAGAATATTTTGTATCTGCTTTAGACTAATCTCCACCACACTAAAAGCCTGTGCTCCTGAAGATTAATATATTCTAACACACAGTGGTTTAGCCTCATAAATTCACACCCTACACACTATTATAATAATCTTTGTACAAAATACATCTTGTGAGGCATCATTTGAAAACGAATAACTCACTGGTCAATAATATCATGGTGAAATGTATGTAGCAACAGTATATATAAAGTTATGAAATATCCCTGTATGATGTTCTTCACGTATGTTCAAAACTACACTGCCCTGCCTAGGCACGAGTATACTGAATGCAGAACTGAGTGTTGACTTCAATGTACATATAAGTAGTAAACAGAGTCCTCGAGACAGCAGGGAGAAGAGATGGCAGGAAGCAAAGCAAATTTGCATTTCACCAAACACGTGAGAAGAAAGAACTTGGAGCCTCCTTCATCACCAGGCTCCATGTTGCCTTCTTTACAGTTTGAATAACTTTGCTTTGAGTAATAACCATCAGAAGAATCCACTTCAAAGGTTAACTGGATTATAAAAGAAAGGGGCAGAAAAACCCAAGCTATCTTTCTCTCTCTTTTACCTCAGAAGACAAAGGAACCAGCCCTTTGGCTTTGGGAGGAGATCCTGACCTGAGAATTTGGTCAGCCCGATTGCTGGGAACATGTGGTAAGGATTTTGCCTTGAACCAAGTCTAGCTTGTTAAGTTTTAGCTAAGAGAAAGCGTTTTATCTATTTCCCTTGTAACCATTTTCGACTTTAATATCATATATTTGTACTCACTTAAAATCTCTCTCTCTCTGTAGTTAAATGAACTTGTTTTATTTTTAATCTAAACTAATCCCGTGCTCTGTTTAAACTGAATGTTTGGTAACTCCAGGTAAAGTAGCAAACTGTTGAATATTGACCTTTTGCAGGGACAATGGACCTTTATATCGGAACTGTCCAGGAAATGGCTGAACAGTGCAGAACTCAGTTTTTTGGGAAAATTCGGAACTGGGATTGTGTTGGGTGGTGGAAGCCAGAGTGTCAGCAGAGTGTTGCTTACAGGCTGCTGGGGTCAGAGTTGCTGGACCAGGGCTGTAGGTAAACAGACACTCAGGGTGTGACCTGCATGCTGTTAGGTTGTTTGTGAGTAGTCCTGACTGGGAGCTGCAATAGCAAGGCATTGTGAAGCACCTAAGGTTGCAGGGCAGGCGGTGACGCAACCCCTCACGGGGCTGGATTGCACCCCAGCATGTGACAATATATATAGTCATTAAATATATATTACAACTGACTTTGGGAACTTTAAAAAAAAAAATCCTTTAAAGTCCCTGAAATGAACTTCAATTATAAGCTATTCAGGGAAAGATGGTCTCTACCACTAGAGCCCTGTAAATCCATGGGTATCCGTTTTGTATCCACAGACCATTATTGCGTATTGCAGCGTGGATGCGGATACAAAATTTGTATCCGCACAAGGCTCTGTAGCACACAAACACCAGAACAGCGAGGGTGTCACCCAGCCTGCAGGCTCCAACTTGGCTCTCTGAATCACGCAGCAGTGTGCTGGGCATTCTGGCAGTTGTAGTCCCCAGCTTGCTTGGAGGGAGGAGGTAAACTAGAGTTCCCAGAAGGGAGTGAGCCAAGCGCCGTTTTGAAGGTGTGGTTGTTCTTTAAATGAGCAGGCGGCAATGGCTACGTGCATTAGAGCCGCTGCAACTGCGTAGGGGTGTCCGAGCCCCTCACAGGGATGGCAGCACTGCATAGAAGAATCCAGAATTGTAGCCTCCCTGCCTGGAGCGAGGAAGGAGGTACAGCAGGGGAGGAGCAGGCGGGAGGACAGGTCTCTGGTGAGAAGTGGGGATGGGGGTGATGGGGTGATCGGGGGTTTGACACAGCCCTGTGTCACTGCTGTGCAGTGACCTGTGGAGCTTTTTAGAGCCCTGAAAATCCGCAGATATATGCAGATATCTACAGACCATTTTTGCGGATCGTGGATCGGATACAGATACACCTTTTTTTATCTGCGCAGAGCTCTATCACTTTGTTTCTACAGTGGGTAAGCTAATGGGGCTCTAATTCTGATCAAGGTTCTGTGCTGCCATAATCTAAATATTAATTAATGTTTGTGGGTTAAACTGAAAACCTCTCACGATAAGCCTAGCATCTCACTCCATGAATGGAAGATGTGACTGCGTCTTTCCTGTAATCAAAAGTCATCCCTCACCTCTGGAGTATGAGAGTGCCTTTTGCCATTGTTCCCCACTTCCATTATACTAGAACCACAGGTAACCTAGGGTTACCATACGTCCGGATTTTCCCGGACATGTCCGGCTTTTGGGGGCTCAAATCCCCGTCCGGGGGGAAATTCCCAAAAGCCGGGCATGTCCGGGAAAATCGGAAGAAAGGGCTCGGTGGTGCTCGGCCGGGGCCTCTTTGGCTGGGGTCGGCGGTGTGGGGCCGGTGCGGGGCCGTGCCGGGGTCGCGGGGCCGGGGGCATGGTGCCGGGCCGGGAGCCGGGCCGGGCG
This sequence comes from Malaclemys terrapin pileata, assembly GCF_027887155.1. Lineage (NCBI taxonomy): Eukaryota > Metazoa > Chordata > Testudines > Emydidae > Malaclemys > Malaclemys terrapin. The sequence goes on along the minus strand of NC_071505.1, from coordinate 289,883,473 downwards.
TGCGGTGCCGGGCCGGGGTCCAGGAGCCGGGGTCGCAGTGCCGGGCCGGGCCGGGCGCGGGGCCGGGCGGGGAGCCGGGGGCGCGGTGCCGGGGCGGGAGCCGGGGGGCCGGGAGCCGGGCCGGGGTCGCGGGGCCGGGCCTGCGGGGCCGGGAGTCTGGGGTCGTGGGGCCGGGAGCCGGGGGACCAGGCCCGCGGAGCCGGGAGCCGGTCCGGGCCCGCGAGGCGGGGCCGGGAGCCGGGGTCGCCAGGCGGGGCCGGGAGCCGGGGGGTGCGCCGGGCTGCCGGGGGCCGGCAGTGCTGGGCGGGCCGGGGGCCGGGGCCGGCACCCCAGGGCCCAAGCCGACCCAGGCTGGAGCCACCGGGGGGCCAGCCTGGGCCGCGCCTCCTCCCCCCACACTCCCCCTTACCTGCTTCAGGCTTCCCGCGAATCAAATGTTCGCGGGAAGCTGGGGAGGGGGCGGAGTTGGGGCGTGGGCGGGGCTGGGGGCGGGGCCCCGTGGAGTGTCCTCCTTTTGGAGGCACAAAATATGGTAACCCTAGGTAACCCAGCCTGCACCTGACAACCCACAAAAGAATAAACATTTTGATTAGAATTTGCTAAATTGCCACCAAGACAAAGAAGACTTGCATCGCAGAAGTTCTTGAAGAAAGGACAACGAAGGGCAAGTCTTCCCCATGCAACTGAGCAAAGTCTCTTTTGTCCACAGACAACCATCTTACATGAAAACTTAAGAAATTAGGGAAAAGTGGCAGCCTTAACTATACTGAGCTGAACAAGTGACATTATACTATGATCCTTACCTATGGAATGTTGAATTTGTTATTATTATTTGCATTACGGTAGTGCTTAGGTGTCCTACTCATGGACCAGATCCCACTAGGTGTTGTGTAAACACTGAACAATAAGATGGTCCAACAATAGTACAACTTTGCATTTACCTAAGGATCCACGCATCCTTATTAATTAACCTTTCTGAGACATGAAAGTGTTATCCCCATTTTACAGAGAGGGAAACTTAAGCATAAAGAAGTTTAGTGACTTGCCACAAGGTAACCAGCGAGTTTTGGGTAGAATCAGAAACGGAACCCAAGAAACTCCAAATTGCCTTGCTCAAAGTCCCAAATTCCCATATTTTTGAGGATAACACAAGCAATTTGTAGCAACTAGTAAATATTTTTACTGTTAACAGTGAAAGATATTTTTATACTAATAATAAGTGACTATTTTTACTCTAGTAAAATGCATTATTTTAATTAATTTATGAAAAGATCATATGGGAAACTCATAAACAATAACAACTATCTGAAAAGATAGCTGCCTGTAGAGAAGCAACATGGGAAGGCCCTACCATGTCCTCCAAGACATGAGACCACATGGGTCATGTTTAATCTAATGAATGTGTAAGCAAGCAGAATACCTGATTTTACTAGATATGTAGCAATATATGGGCCGGACTTAGCCTATAATTTTTACACAGAGAGAGAGTTCAACAAGCATCATCTGCTTCTCTGATCAAATATTACTGAATTTTTGGAAAAATATATACAGAGCCAAATTTTTAAAGGTGAAAAAATTGTATGCATGACAATTTGCATTCACACCCAGAATGGGGCCTACAAAACTACACTTAAAAATCTGGCCCATGGCATCTGAATACTAAATCCATTGAAAACAACCATCACCAGCAATTTGTGAAGTTTACCCTGTGATTATAATGAACTTCAGCATTAAAAAAGACTGAAAACTACTTTTTAAATAATCACCATGGGTAAAACCCTTAAATCTTTACTCAGGCTAAACTCCAACTGACTTGAGTATTAATATTGCCTGAGTGAGGAATGCAGGTTTTGGCCCTATAGATAGGGCCTCTGGAACAGCAAGGTGATAGTGGTAAATGGACACTTACTATGGATCTTCCTTTTCTGTAACTGTCTCCCAGTTTCCATAAGGGTTTGTCTTTTTAGATACATTGTGGGAGGTAACTTGTGGAACTGATGGGGCCTCATCCTGAGCAACATCAGTTTCTTGTTTAACTTCCTGCCACTCTCCATAAGGGCTTATCTTTTTAACTTTGGGGGGCTTCTCTTCCTCTGTTTCTTCATCGCTGTCTCTTTTCATCTAAGGAAGAAAAAAAACTCACCTTCAGCAAAAATGCCTAAATGAAACAACAGAATATTGCTCTTTTTCACATCTATTATTTATACTTTTCAACCAAGGAAAATCAAAAGCAATAAAGAAACAATATTTTAGTAGAATTTTACTATTTTTCTCCACAAGCTTCTTACTCCATTCAGAAAGAGACAGTCATTCAATACATGCATAAGAAGAACAATCATTAGAACAAGCTATAGTTAAAAGGTCCCGTCTCACACAGCTGAAAATGAGTGGAATACCACATACACATTTACAAAACAAAGCTCTATCATATATATTTAACTTTTAATTCTTATTTTAAGTAAATATTCTTTGCACACTTTCTTATGGATAACATTTGGTAGAACTTTGACTAGTTTTGTACACAACGGGGGAAGAAAATTGGAATAATACCTTAAAGCATTTGTATCTGGGTATTTTCACAGTTTAAATAAAAACACTATCTTTGGAAGCCGAAGTTACTGTTTCTGGACTCAAAATAAAATGCACTGGAAAATTTTTATCTACCCATACCTAAAATTACAGCCTTTATTGTGAACTTTAATATGAAGACATAGTATCTAGTTTTGACAGTACTTTTATCCTACCATTGGTCTTGTCGGACAATTAATAGGAAAGCCTGTAAGTGTCAAATTTTCAGACAATGGCCATGATCTTGTGGTGTCCCACTGTAAGCAGATATCTTTGAAGAATATGGGCCAAAAATTATAGCCACATATTGAAGTCAATATCAATCTGAGGATCATCTAATGGGGATGCCAATGCCCTTCCTTGGAAACCATGAGCACCTCTAGCTACATCCAAGCCACCCACATTGAAGAGTCTATCTTCCATGGTGTAACAGTGCTGCTGATGTTCCTATAGATTAACAGTTATTTATTTTGCATTTCAAGCATTATAAAGTGCTAATTCTTATCAACGTCAATCAGGTTTAACCTAACTACAATCAATATAGCCACCCAGAAAGATGAAATCACGTTATTCCGGAACATTAATATTGTACATAAAGTAAATCTGATGGAAAAAAAAAACTTACCTTTAAGTTTGTTTCTGGCTTTTGTACTTCACTTTTATTACCATCCTTCTCAGCATCTGATTCAGATCCCTTTGAATCCGCTGTGGTGTGTTCTTCAGGATGATTGTCATCTTTATTGCTCTCATACGAAGATGAAACAAAACCATGAGGCTTCTCCCACGTTGATACTGTTCAACATATTTGGACAGTCACATTATTCATGTTTTAATTCTGGCCTTACATCAGTTCCACTTTGACAACATTAACCTTAAGCAGTACCATATGCTCCATGTGAAAAATACAGTAAAGAATTTAGCATAAGCCCTTCCACTTTTCTTTTTTTCTCATGTTTTCTTTCTAGACTTCTCAAAATTACTTTTTCAATATTTTATTTTTAAACACAAGTTTCATGACAGTTCCACTCAACTTATGAAAAGACTTGCTGTATCCTGTCCTCTACTATGCATTTGATCTTTTCTTTAAAGTAGAAATACTTCAATTAAACCTGTCCAACCTACTATACATTATTTACTTTACATACCATTAGTTCTCTTTTCAGATTGGATAATTTAATTATAACAACCCTAATAATGGATTAGGATTCTTTGGCATGTAACTGTGAACATAATTAACACAGCTATAACCCACACTGTTCCCCACTACAAAAATACCTTTGACCATGCATTTGCCATCTCTTGCACTGATTACTCTAACATATTCAGATATGGTGTCCCAGCCCTCCGCACAGATTTTAAAGCCAGCATCCCTATTTACAGACTAAACATCTATCAATTTCCTCAGTGCTAGCTGCCTCAGTAGCATACAGCCATAGAACTAAGGCTCTTTAATTAAAAAGCAGCATTTACATATCCAAACCTGATTTATTGGAAATCCCTCAAACAGCTGAGGGACATGACCTTATCTTGAATTAAACAATGATGTTCCAGTAAACTTGTTGAGTGAGATGGTGTGATGGATGTATCCACATATTGAAAATCCCAATGTCATCACTTAATTGCCTTAAATGCACTGATTTTAATAAAATGTTCCACTATTAAGTGAAAAACCAAGTAATTGCCAGCATTCATTTGAAGAGTCAGCAATTAGTTGAAGAGTTTGCATAGACAGATTCTATTTGACTAGCCAAATCACTTTTATAACACTGGAAAGTACACTGACTCTCAAATTAATAAAAACTATCATACTTTTGACATTATTTTCATATTTTAGACATATTATTAATTAAAAACATTTAACAAATACACTTCTAAGATTTATTATCTTCAAAGAGCAAAAGCTTTCTTATTTAGGTGTGTTGTACTGACATCTAGTGGCCTTCAAAGCTGTTAACAACAAAACAGAGTTTTTGTTGATAATTGTCCCTTCTTTAGAACACTGGGTTAACTAAGAGGACATGTACTCCAACAGAGTTAAATTGCACTGAAAATTAAAACCACAAATATTTGTCTGGTGGTCACAATGAATGGTAATTCAAAATCCAACAGGTATAAAATAATACCAAGCAAAATAGTTACAAAGAAGTTGTTCATGCAGCTTACACAACTATGTAGAACTGTCAAAAGTAACAAAACACAAATTATAAAATACAAACTGGAGTTTAAAAGAGAGCACTGACAAATGACCTGCAAACAAATCTACAAAAACCCCAAACCAAAACCCATCTTTTTGCATATTTAGGCTACATATGCTGAGAAGAGTTATTTTTCTGCGTCCTTAGAAATATCAAGACTGCCAAGTCTGATTTTCCCTGTTTTTTTCTGGAGAAATGTCAGTAGTCTCAGATGTTTATTCTATGCTCTGAAGACTTAAGTGAAGGGCAGGTTCTTTAATCATTAAGAAAGAATTCATTTCTCCAAAATGTTGATTAGTTATTACAGTTAAATAGGTGTTAACAACAAACAAACAAAAAGCAAAGAGTTTTTACAAGAAATTGACTAAAATCACTTTCCTTCTCAGTAGCTTAACTTTCATTCTTTTGGGTCTTTTGGCATTATTTCACTAGTTCTCCATCCTAGAATCTTTTCAAGCCTAGACAAATGCTGAATTTCTAATATGGATGAAAAACAACAACAAATAAAGAAATAAAGCCATCCTTTCAAGTCTTCTTCATACATCATAACGAATCAAAAAAAGGACACAGTTCAATTTTTTTGCACGTGAAGAAGGGTTTTTAAGTTAGATTGCTTAAACCTCTTTGTTTCCAGGTATTTAACTCAAAATTCTGACACCCAAGGAAAAAAGTTCTTTTAAAGATTCAAACCAGCATAGGCGCCGACTCCGTGGGTGCTCCGGGGCTGACGCACTCACAGGGAAAAAATGATGGCTTCTGAGCACACACCAGCAGCTGCCCTATCAGCTTTCCCCCACCCCCCCAGAGTGCCTCCCACCCACCAGCAGGCCCCACGGATCAGCACCTCCCCCCTCCAGTGCCTCCCACCCACCACGAACAGCTGTTTCGCTGTGTGCAGGCAGGAGGCTCTGGAGGGAAGAGGAGAAGAATGAGGACACAACATGCTCGGGAGAGGGTGCGGAACTGAGCGGGAAGAGGTGAGGTGGGGGTGGGGCCTTGGGGGAAGGGGTGGAGTTGGGGTGGGGTCTGGGACAGAGCCAGAGGTTGAGCACCCCCCCAGCACTTTGGAAAATCAGCAACTAGCGCTGTCAATTAATCGCAGTTAATGGCTGTGATTAACTGAAAGCAAAATTCACGAGTTAATTTTTTGAATGTGTTAATCACATGCCTCTGGGCGGGGCAGAAGGCATCGGGCGGGGGGGGGAGGGGATTTGAAGCCTCAGCCCACAGCTCCATGGACAGCGGGGGGGGCTGAAGCAGCTCCAGCCTGCAGTTTCCCTGGTGGCAAGGGGGCTGGAGCCCAGTGAGAACAGCTGAAGTTCCGAGCCCCAAACTGGGCTGAAGCCCCACACCCCGAGAGGGGCTGAAGTGTCAAGACCCCCAGGGGTTGAATTCCTGAGCCCCGTGCCCCCGGGGGGCTGAAGCCCTGAGCTGGGCTGTAGCCCAGAGCCCCCAGCCCTAACCCTATATTTGAAAGTATAGAAAACCCAAAAAATTTAAATAAATGGTATTCTAATATGGTTTAACAGTGCACTTAAAACTGCTATTGGTGTATTGTGCACTAAGGAATTTGAGAGTTTTCAGGAGATGGGGTGGTTTTTGATTAGGCCCCTCGCCCTCTTGGTAGTATTCCCCTTTTGGGATAGGGGATTGGCCGTCCCATTTCGGATTCCCAGGTGATAGGTGATAGATAATGAAATTGATCTGAGAGAAAAATAATGTCCACCTGAGCTATCTTTGTGGAAGGCTCAAGCCTTGAATCAGATATTCAAGATTCTTAAGGTTGGAAAAGACTTGCACTGGGTGTCGGGCTCCCTCGAGGTGATGGTGCCAGAATTCCAAGACTAATTTAATTGTGAGCAGTTCCTTATTTATTATCTTATCATTCCATTCTTCAGGGGGTGAGTTTTCAGGAGTAGTTGGCGCAGGGGTGCAACACGTGCTGTGGACCATGCCTCTGAGACACTATGGCCTCGATGGTTATGTTGGAGGCATGGCTTCCACTATGAATGCCTGGGCCGAGTCCTGGTGTGCTAGAAGCAGAGCAGTGGTGAAAGCAGCCTTGATCTGTTCAAAAGCATGGCGAGCTTCACGTGTCCAAACAAATTTGATGGCCTTGCAGAGTAGGTTGGTTACTGGGGCTATTTACCTTGAGAAACCTGTAATGAACAATTGGCAAAATTTGCAAAGCCCAGAAGAACTGTAACTCCCGGAGGGAATAGGGCACTGCCCAGTTGCGGATGGCCTTTACCTTCCGAGGGTCCATCCTGACTCCTTCTGGGGAAAGGATTCTGTGGAGGACTGGTCAAAGGTACATTTTTCCAATGTCACAAAAAGGCCAGGCTTCTGTAGTCTTTTCAGGATGGAATGAATATGGTAACAAATCTGCTCAGGATTATCTGAAAAACAAGTATGTCATTGAGATGGATGATTACATACTGGTCCAGGATGTCTCGAAATATGTTGTTCGTGAAGTGTTGAAAGGTTGAAGGAGCATTTGTTAGCCTGAATGGCATTACTAAATATTTGAAGTGCCCATAGTGGGGTTTGAAAGGCAGTCTTCCATTCATCTCCTACCCTGATGTGCACTAGGTTGTAAGCACCCCAGAAGTCCAGTTTGGTAAAAATTCTGGCAGACCACACATGATCTAGTAATTCTGATATTAAGGGCAGAGGATGCAGGTTTTGGACCATCACCTGGTTTAGGGCCCGATAGTCTATAGAAAGGCTTAGCGCATTCTGTCTTTTTTCTTAATGAAAAAGACCGAAGCCCCTGCTGGGGAGGTGAAGTGCTAGATGAAGCCCTTGTCCAGGTTTTCCTGGACGCACACACGAAGGGCTGCCAGTTCTGGTTTGGACATCGCATAAATATGTCCATAAGGGACCTTTGCCCCAGGCTGCAGGTCTATGGGGGCAGTTGTAGTCTTGGTGCACAGGTAGCGTGTCTACATTTTTCTTTTAAAAAATGTCTGCATAATCCCAATACTCTTCAGGAAGATGGGGACTCAAGCTTGGGACTGACTCCTTCCGGTTAGCCGCCATCATCTTGCATTCCCCCACAGGTTCTGTTGTTTCCAATTGGCTACAGGAAACGGGGACTGGGAGGCTTGAAGCCAGCTGCACACAGACAGACCCTTCAGCAATATTCCAAGGGAAAGCGGACCCTTTTTTCTCTCCAGGAGATGCAAGAGTCGTGCTGCTCCAGCCAGGTAATTCCAAGAATTAGGAGGCAGTGTAGAGAATGGATCATATTGAACTGCAGCACTTCCCAAAGGGCCAGGATTACAGCCTCTAGGGGTTCTGTTTCCTGCATTACTGGTCCTGAGGACAGGATGTATCCATCTATTGCCTCTACAAGGACTGATGTAGGCTTTAAACAGAGGGGAGATTTGTAGTGCTCAAGCAGCTTTAGCATCTATGATGTTATTGGTAGCCCTGGAATCAATCAGGTCCCACTAAGGGGGAATCAGTTTAGCCTCATTCATGGTACGTAACTTTACTCATACTTGGAAGTGTGGGGAGTACCTGCGTGTCCTGGATCAAGTTTCTCTTGAGGACTGGGGAGTAGTTCCAGAACATAGAACCCTGGTGGTGCCCAGGCTGCCTCTCCCCCACCATAGGGCCTGGGCTCGCTCACTTCCCAATTCCTTGCGGGTTGAGGTCCACAATGGACAAGAGGCGACGGCATGTCCTCGTGCTTCGCAATAAATGCATAGGTTACTGTGCGGTCATCATTTCTTTTCTTCCAGGGTCAAGCTTCGGTGACCTAGATCAACCTGCATCAGTTCACAGTTGGGCCCTGGGGTTTCTGGTGTGGTGTTGAGCAAAGTGGTGGCAGGGTGCCCCTCTTCTCTTCCTTTTGCTCACATAGCCAGTTGTTGATGCGGAGAAAGAGGTCAGTAAAAGCATCCAAGTGGGTTGGGGTCTCAACGTGGGTTAGCTTATCCTTTACCTCCTCACTACAGCCATACCGAAAACGCAGAATTTGGGCTGCCTCATTCTATTCAATGTCAGCCATGAGGTGATGGAACTAGGCAGCATACGAGGCAGCTGGCTCTTGCTTTTGCTGGAGCCTTCGTAGTGTGGCTTCTACTGGGTGAGTGTGATGAGGGTCATCAAACGTGCAGAAAATGCTCAAAGGAAGGTGTTCCAGTCTGTTAACACCTGGCTGTCCTGCTCCAGCATGGGGGAGGCCCAATCCAGTGCTTCTCCAGCTAGCAAACTGATCACTAGTCCCACCCTGGCCTGGCTGGTGGAAAAAAGAAAGAAAATTGGTTCAGGCACCCCCGAACCTCTGGTGGTTTCCATCAAAACATTTGGGTAGTGGTACTGCTGGACGCTGTTCAGAGAGCAGTGACCCAACCCAAGCCTGGAGCACAGATCTCTCTTCCTGGGACTGTAGTAGCAGCTCACGGAGTGTCTAATTTTCCACTAGGAGCTGTGCCACTTGGGAATGGAGCAGATGGTTCTTGGTTTGGAGTTGCACGACCCGCTCCTGCAGATCTAGTACCCCATGGGGTCCCGTGGGAGATGGTAGACCCGTCCCTTCCATATCCCTGTTAAGGGGCTCCCGCAAAGGGGGTAGGAAGCGGGTCTGGGCAAACTGTAAGGGACCAGGGCATAGGCGGTCTGCACTAGCGGTCACAGCGGGGCTGGTGTCCACACATCAGGGACAGTAGTCAGTGAGCAGAGGTTGAAGGAATTGCTAGAGCCGGGTTCAAATAAGCAAGAATTGAGGTCAGAGTCAGGCTGAGGTCAGAGACCAAGATCAGGGAAGTACCATGCTAGAGTCAGGAGGCCAGAGTCAGGGTCAGAGTCAAGCTGGGGTCGGAGGCTGGAGGTCAGTTGCAACATGCACAAAGTTTGTGTTGTTGCCTAGACAATTTGCTAGGGCACCCTCCAGGGTTAACTAGGCTGCTCAGCCCAGTTAATGCAGCATGATGCTGCATTATCTTTCCACTCTATCCTTCTCTCTGGACTTAGGGATTGCCTTTTAAGGTGGAGTTCTAAGAACAGCTTAATGGCTCAGAAGTCCCTGGCAGTATTGTTGGACCATATCAGGGAATTTCTGTATTAAAACCGTAAAGTGTATGTGTATAAGAAGTCTGAGGCCAAGAGAGACAAGGGGTAAGATTGAATTCCCCACAGCTTAGGCCTCTTGCTTTTTCCATTTCTGTGTCTCTCCCTCTCCGTGAGAAACAGGCAAGGCCAAACTGCTAATTGTGTTAACACATCCTAAGACAGAAAGTCTGTTCTCAAAAAGGAATCAGGCTTTGCAAAAACAACTGTAATTGTTCTTCAAAACAGAACACCACTTTTAACTTGTTTGCTATGTATGTTAAAGTTTAAGTAGATTTGCAACATCCTGAGAGTTGCTAGAAGTAAGAAATAGTAAAGTAATAAGTGATAAATGTATGTTAAAATAGAGGATGTATGTTAATGGATGCTTGATTTAGATAAAGGATAAATTGATTTAGATAAAGAATGAATGGTTAGGGAAGTGCCAGCCTAAGAATTACAACTTCAGTCTCGATTGGCCGAAGAATACGTAGCACGGAGATAACTGGATGACCCCACAGGGCAGTCCGGAATCCACCCAAGTGCCCCCCCGAAAGAAGGGCTGAAGACTCCAAGAACAAGATAACACTCAGACATTAGGGATGTGCCACCTGCTGATTGATAATCACCTCAAACAACATCAGCAGGATGAAGCAATTCCCATAGACTTGTATAAGGACAAAATCCTATAAGAACAGACTCTAAAGACTGAAAACTTTGAGTCTGGTTCTGCAACCACCTTCCAGGAGCATCAAATGTGCATCTGACAAGGACTCGGCTCCACCCTCGTGTGCAGGCTACCTGGCCAGTACTTTGCCATGAGCAACCTCTAGGCTGGTAACTATAACAACTCTGCAGAACGTGTGTGAATGAATAAGGAATGGGAGTGAAATAATATTGAATTGCATATCTTGATTTCTCGCTCTCTCTCTGTATTTACAATAAACCTGGCATTTTGCCTCATCTCTCTTATAAGATCCTGTTGGTATTATTTTATTAGTTTAACAGTATGGCTTGATTGTAGCTATACTGCCTGGGAGCACAAAGGGACCCCGAAGTTGGGACAAAAGCAGAGAATCTGCACATGGCCAGTCCTGTCCTACTATGAGTCCCAAAGATCAGTAAGGTTTAGAGACAGAACAGTTGCCCGTTTTGAGGGGGTGTGCAGAAAGCTGCATTATGCAAGAAAAGAGATTAAGGAAAACTGTTATATGGAGATATACATATCTCATAGAACTGGAAGGGACCCTGAAGGGTAATTGAGTCCAGCCCCCTGCCTTCACTACCAAGACCAAGTACTGATTTTGCCCCAGATCCCTAAGTGGTCCCCTCAAGGACTGAACTCACAACCCAGGGTTTAGCAGGCCAATTCTCAAACCACTGAGTTATCCCTCCCCCCTCTTAGAGGATCACTGCAATATCTCTCCCACTGGTATTTCTGTAAGAGGAAACAATCCAGGCTATTATTATTTGATCCTACACTCATGTCAGATAATTATACATGTATGATCAATAATAAAATAACTGGTCAAATATCAAATTCAGTCCACTATTGAAGTAATGGGGAAATTGGTTCTCTTTCACTGGCTGGATTATCTTAAAATCTAAATCTTACTCTATAATTTCCCAAGTTGTATATATTCTATTTTAGGAAATTTAAGCTTGCTAGAGAGAGTATGTAAAGTGTATCAGTGAAGACAGCCCACTCTCATTCCCCCCTTTACTTTTTTCTTAACCGCTGACTCTTCTCTGGTCTTTCCCCTCACGTACAAACATGCTTCAGCCTCTTCTATCTTATAAAAAACCCATCTTTGACCAGACTTGCCTCTCCAACTAATACCCCATCTCCCTTCTTCTTTCATTTCTAAGCTCATTGATAGGGCCCTACCAAAGTCATGGTCCATTTTGGTCAATTTCATGATCATAGGATTTTAAAAATTGTAAATTTCATGATTTCAGCTATTTAAATCTGAAATTTCACAGTGTTGTAATTGTAGGGGTCCTGACCCAAAGAGGAGTTGTGGAGGGGTCGCAAGATTATTGTAGGGGGAGTTGCAGTACTGCTACCCTGCACTGCTGCAGGCGGCGGCGATACCTTCAAAACTAGCCAATGGAGAATGGTGGCTGCTGACCAGGAGCCCAGCTCTGAAGGCAGAGTCGTTTCCAGCAGCTGCGAAGAAGTAAGGATGGCATGGTATGGTATTGCCACCCTTACTTCTGCGCTGCTGCTGGCAGGGCAATGCCTTCATAGCTGGGCATCCTGCCAACAGCTGCCGCTCTCCGGCCACCCAGTGCTGAAGGCAGCGTAGAAGCAAAGGTGGCAATCCCACGACACCCCTGCAACTCTCTTTTGGGTCAGGACCCCCAATTTGAGAAACGTTGGTCTCCTCCCTGAAATCTGTATAGTATAGGGTAAAAGCACACAAAAGATCAGATTTCACGGGGGAGACCAGATTTCAGTCTGTGATGTGTTTCTCATGGCTGTGAATTTGGTAGAGCCCTACTCATTGAACATGCTATCTGCAATTGCTGTCTCAAGCTCCTCTTCTCCAATTCCATCCTAGATCCTTGCCAATCTGGCTTCCATTCTTTGACCTTTTGCTCTGGCCTCTTCCTAGCCAAATCTCAGAACCATACTCCATCCTCATCCTCCTTGACCTGTCAGCCATCTTTAACACAGTTTACCATGATCATCTTCTTGAAACCTTGTTCTCCCTTGGCTTCCATGACTCTGTCCTCTCCTGGTTTTCCTCCTACCTCCCCAATAATTCTTTTAGTATGTTCTTTGGAGGATCCTCCTCATCTGTCCTCCAACTGTCTGTGGGAGTTCCACAAGGCTCTGTCTTTAGTTCCCTTCTCTATCTATACCTTATCTCTCGGTAATCTCAACCACACACACAAGTTCAGTACCATCTCTGTGTGGATGATTCATGGATCCTCCTCTCTACTCCAAACCTGTCCCTTTTGTCCAACTAACATCTCAGACAGTCTCTCTGACATCTCCTCGTTGAGGTTTAGCCCAAGCTCAACATAGCTAAAACAGAGCTCTTAATCTTCACCTGCAAGCCCTTCCTCCGACTCCTTTCTCAATCACTGTGGACAACATCACCACCCCACCTGTCACTTGGGCCCATAACCTAGGCATCATCTTCAACTGGGACCTCTCTCTAGGTCCTCACATGAGTGATACATCTAAGTCTTGCAGATTCTTTCTACATAACATCTCTAAAATATGGTCTTTCCTATCCTTCCACACAGCTAACACTCTCGGCCTGGCTCTCATGATCTTGTGTCTCATCAATTACTCCATCATTATCTTTTCTAGCCTTGACAAACGCAATCTTGCCTCACTGATATTTATTCAGAATGCTGCTGCAAAGATCATTTCCCTACCCTGTTGCTTTGACCATGTCACCCTTATCTTTGCATCCCTCTACTGTCTTCTCCTTCTCTATCAAATCAAAATTAGCTACTTGGTCTTCACTTCCGAGGCCCTTCACGACCTATCCCCGCCCTTCCTATCATTTCTCATTCAGTATCCAACGATTGACTCCTTCCTCTGATCGGTCCAAGATGCCAGCCTCCATTGCCCACTTGTTACATTTTCAAAACAAGCACCCGCATGCTTTCTCCCATGCTGCCACTCATGCTTTGGAGAATCTCCCTGCAAACATCCACAAAACTAAATCCCCCTTCAAACTCTTTTGCCAGGAAGCCTGCAAAAAAATTGACAACAACTAGGTTGCTGGCATCCTGAGACAAGAGCCTATCATGTTGACCAATATTGTCTCAGTGTATCCTTATACTCCCACATCGGTTTGTCTGTATCCATCTGTTGTCTCTAGTCCTATACTTAGATTGTAAGCTCTTTGGGGCAGGGACTGTTTTTTGTACAGCATCTAGCACAATGAGGTACTGGTCCATGACTGGGACTCCTAGGCACTACTATATTATAAATAATAATAATAATAATAATAATAACAACAATTGTAGTACTAAAGTTACAGCAAAAAAACAAAACAAAACAAGAGCCTATCCCTCTTTGGTTTCCAAACAAAGATTTTTTTAAATAAAATTATGTATATAGACTACCCATATTTCACAGTTACAAACTGAATGGGTAGACATATATGAAATTATTATGTTTGCATGCCATCAAGGATTTGCCTGTAGGCCAACAAAACTAGGAGTGGTTTAACAAAGCATAAAGCATCAGATGATTCTCAGCTGAGGGAAACGCTGAATTAAGCAACAGGCATAATTTAGCCATTACTACATTTTCAAAAGATTCAAAAGTTTGAAATAGTTCTAAGAAAGTTTTATTAAAAACAAGAAACAAATCCAAACCATCTCTTTCAAGACAAGAGCTCAATTGTGAAATCTATGTTGCTTACCTCCTGTCTCTGTATTATAATAGTAGGTCTGACCATCTTCACTGACTCCTTCCACCCATACTCCTGTCTAATGAAAACACACAGAAAGTAAATTAGTGGAATAAATTTTAATGAATAACCAAATAATTGCTGACAAACTATAAAGATATTCAGCCCTCCAGTACTTTCCAGTCATGATAATTATGATGTTTTTAGGGCCTGCTCCAACTCATATTAAAGTTTTTGGAAAAATTCCCCGTTGCCTCTGCTGGGAGTTAGATAGGGACCTTATAACTTAAAGTAATACATGTGCAAACATGCACACAGACACTCTACAGGTACACATATTTCACACATATATACAAATAGTTAGTTTTTAAAAATAGGATGCTCAGTAGCAATCACTGTAGTTAAGGTTGCCAAACAGTTGAAATTACAACTTAACCCATTATTATTTTCACATGCTTGTGGCTTTCCAAAATATTCACTGCTTGAGTCTCAGAGGGGTAGTCGTGTTAGTCTGTATCAGCAAAAACAATGAAGAGTCCTTGTGGCACCTTAGAGACTAAAATTTATTTGTTAGTCTCTAAGGTGCCACAAGGACTCCTCATTGTTTTTACTGCTTGAGTTGACATTTTCAATAGTTGGTTTCTGACCTAAAGTTAACAGAAAAGTTCTCAGAAAGTCTGAGAAAAATTCATCTAGCAGATTTAAAGTTTTGTGAGGGTTGGAGAAAAACAACATGATCCAGCAGAGCACTTAAGCATATGCTTAACTTTACGCATATGCTTAACTTTACGCATATGCTTAACTTTACGCATATGCTTAACTTTACGCATGGTATGACCCAAGAACCCCTTAATGCCAACTGTCAGGGGGGTTACAGGAATATCTTGATTCTGGTATGTACATTCTGGTTCACCAAAGAATATGAATCTTGAATGAAAGCTGGAGTCACATTGGTCATTAACATCATTGTGAAATGTATGTACGGATACTTTGTAAGGAGTTACACATACAGACTTCACACAAACAAAATACTTCTCTAACACACACAGACACACACACAAAATATGTTTTTGAAGACTGTAGCAAGGCATTATTCACCAGCAGAGGTGACAAACAGGTTGTCCTCCAGCCAGGAGGTAAGATACACCTCTACCCTGATATAACGCTGTCCTCAGGAGACAAAATATCTTACTGCGTTATAGGTGAAACCGCGTTATATCGAACTTGCTTTGATCCACCGGAGTGCGCAGCCCCACCCCCCCGGAGCGCTGCTTTACCGCGTTATATCCGAATTCGTGTTATATCGGGTCGTGTTATATCGGGGTAGAGGTGTATGTATATCTCTCTGTCGGGATGTAAATTAAGTATTGCACACTAACACAATGGATGTCCACTAACATACAAAGTTAAATGTTATCAAAGAGATGTGAAGTCAACAGGGAAGCAGCACACAGGAAAAACAAGCCACATGTACCACAATGAACTTTGGAGGTATATGTAGAAGGCAAAGAAGACACCCCCTCATCCTGCCCATCGGAAGTTAACGGACAGCACGTTTGCATTCAAGAAAACAAGATCACAACCAGCCTTTGTGGAAAACACTGCAGACTGGGTGAGACAAAACTTCTTTAGATAGAGGAGGTTAACCTGAAGAAGGAAGAAGAGCTCTGTGTAGCTCGAAAGCTTGTCTCTCTCTCATCACCAGAAGTTGGTCCAATAAAAGATATTACCTCACCCACCTTGTCTCTCTCTACATCTATCAGCATTTATATAGCTCTTACCACTATAGTAGTTAAACTTCAGTACACAGCCCTGGTTTATTACTCCACCCTGTATGTTTGTGTGAGGTCTAAGCAAAAAGTTAACTTTCTGAAGTTTAGTTATAAGTTAAGAGATATATAAATGCTGATGGACATACAGAGAGATAAAGTAGGTGAGGTAATATCTTTATTGGACCAACTTCTGTTGATGAAAGAGAGACAAACTTTCGAGCTACACAAAGCTCTTTCTCCTTCTTTCTTCAGGAAGTTAACTTTCTGCTGGCTGTAAATCAAGGAGAATCTCAGAACCTAACTAGTAACCCAGCATACATACAACATGGGGAAGGCGCCATTGCTTTTAGAATTTCCTACTTCGTTTGCTTATCTTTTGTTTGCAATTTTAACACACATTATTTATTATTAGTTTTCCCATTTAATTTCCTCAGTGTAGTTTAAACTAGAAAATAACGATTCTGCAGCATTTTGTACAACTCCATAAACTGCAACACTACCTTAGATATGCTGAAACTTTAACTCTAAAATCAGGGAGCTGAATTAAAAACACAACTGTGCAACTATATAGCTGCAAGAAACACATATATGCAGCACTGTGGAGTTCCACAAATACTGCACTACATAGTTGCATAGGATTTACTCCAATTAATGTTTCAAAAAATGAATAGAAGTTATTTAATCTGCATAAAAGAAACAAGCAAATTTTTAAATTGTTTATAGGTGGAATTGCTCAGGCAAACTTAATTCTGGCATTTCTTAACTTTTGAGTGCTTGACTTTGAAACATTAACATTCTTTTAACATAGTTTTTGGGTGCGTGTACACACACACACACACACACACACACACACACACACACTGCATGTATACCCTACAAATGTTTCCTAAAGGAGAACTAGCCACATGTAAAAAGTTTAAAACATTAGCCATTTCCAAGCAAAAGAATCTTATGAATTATTTTAAAATGTGAACATATAATTTTTTTACTGCGTTGACTAATTTGCAAAAGGCGGAACAGGATTTGCTTGATTTTTTACAGAAAGATTCAGCTTTTTTGGCTGAAACACAGCATCAAAAGTTTGACTCCAAAAGAATAATTTTAAAAAAGTTATCTGCAACTGAAAACAGGAGTTGGTAATGAAAGCTGAGTTTTAACCTTAACTGTAGGTTTCACAGCTCTATGTATTCAAGCTACAATATATTTTTCTAAGATCCACAAAATGTAGGTTGTTTGAATTCAGTATTATGAATAATACATGCATGAGAGATAAGTCAATTAGGCAGCAAAAAGTTTTGTAAAGAAAGCCATAAGAACAAAGAAGTAGTACAGATAACATTTGATTACCATTTGTGAGTTTCGAGAGTTGTCTCGAAATCCTTCAGGTTTCTCCCACTGTGATTCTTTAAACAGAAACATATTTCATTTATCATTTATAAAACCATTTCAATTTTTACTATCAACTATTATGACAAATAGTTTACTAGAACATATTGCAGTTGTGTATGCTCACCCATGCATCACTAATATATGTATTACTCATCTAAAAAGAAATCACACTGGGTCAGATTGTGATCCTCTTACTCCACTGAACAGTAACCCAAGAGTAGTCCCACTGAAGTAACTGAAACTAAATGTGGAGTAAGGATATGACAATCTGTCCTACTATGACTTGTAAATTTCTATTGCATTATAGTTGATATATAGTTATAGTACATTTAAAATATCTTCTTATAGGACAATCAGCCAAGAGAGACTGAGAAACAGAAGACTTTTACGGTTTGGAAGTTAGGAAGAACTGAGAATTACACCAATGTCAGTGCCTAAGAGAAACCGTGTGAGATTACCCATCTAATCATAATATAGGACCCCTTCAGTGCTCCACAGCAAACACATTCATTAAGGCCCTATCAACACACTGTGTTCCTGACCCCAAATAAGGTGACCAGTTTAATCCTGTGCAGGTAAACAAGAAACCCAGTAATCATAGTCTAATCTCATTATCTCATTTACCTTGAGATACTATTGGTACTCAAATAATTACCCATTTTATACCTGAGCCCTGATAAAGTGGATTCTGATTGCCCTTTTTTGGGTGGGGGTGGAGAGGGGATTGCCCTTCTGTGCATTTAAATATAATCTTTGTAGGGTGTCAAGAACTTCTAGGAATGTCCATGAGTTCTCCTGTTATTTACTGATTAACAAAAATCTTAAGCTCTGGACACTCTCACATAATTATAAAAGTCATGACTTTATAATATATAATTGTCCACACACTAATAATCAACCTATCAACACAGATAGTGGAAGGCTAGCAAAGTGTATGGCGCCCTGCTTTGTTCAGAGGGAATAATTAGATCAATATTTGTTCCTTGCCATTATTTACCTCCGGTTACAGTATTGTAGTAATACATGTAACCCTCAGGGGAAAGTCCTTGCACCCATTCCTTTGTTTCATCTGATGACGCTTCTGAGGTGTCTTTTCTCTTTTTTTTCTTTTCCTTCTTTTCTTTCTTTTCCTCCTGTTTACTTTGTGTTGAACTGGGACCTATAGAATCTTAAAGAAAATAACACCCATATTTTTCAGAGTTATAATCAGAATTTACTTATTGGGCATTCCTCATACAGGCAACAGCAAATATCAACTTAGTCCAAAGTAGTTTCTTCTTTCATGATAGTAGATAATGTTTTCACCTCTCAGCTCACAGAGAGCCGAGATATCAAAAGCTTTTCTAGTATAACACTATACTATTATGAATCAGTCTGAGAATCACCAGGAGAAACAAGCTAAAAAATCTAAATTCAAGGATTACCTCAGTGCTATTGAGCATGGAGTCAACAGAAGCTAGAAACAAGAAGAGTTATGGAAGAGACAGTCTCCATGGAGGGTTCAAACTAACAGGACTAATTAAAAAAATGGTGGTTTACCCTCATGGTAACAGAACAAAAGCACCTGCTCAACTTTAAAATGGGAGGAGATTAAAAGAAGAAAAAAGGACTCAGTTAAGTGATGGATGCAAGCTCAACTATTAGCTATGCACTTGTCTCCATTGGGAAAATTGGGACCCATAATTAATGACTGTTGCAGCTCCACCAGTAACTGTAATAATAGAAACTGTACAGTAGATAGTGCTTAGGCACTTTTTCTATCACCTGAAGTGTCCTGAGGGGTTAGAAGACATGACGGTAAAAACCCTGCTTACACAACTTCACAGCTTCCACTATTGCTAACACTGTGGCAAATTATATGTCCCATTTTTGCCAATGTAAACACAATTCTGGAGTTTCTGCAAAACTAATACAAAAGAAAATCCTGTTCAATATTATCTCTATTGCTGCCTTTAAGCCTTTTCTGGCAGCTACAGGAACTACCTGACTTAACTCCAAGCCTTTTCAGATCCTCTTGATATGCTTTCAGTGCAGCTTCCTCCATTGCTGCGAATTCCTTTGACATTTTTTCTTCTTCTTTTGCCTTTTCCATACTTTTCTTTTTAATCTACAATTTAAAAAAAAGGGGGGGGGGGTGGAGGGGAGAAGAAATAGACCAAAGTCATAAATAAAAGAGATAAAAAATTAAATGTTTAGAGAAAAAAGGAAAAATTCAATTTACCTCACTAATTTTCTTTGCCACATTTTCCTTATGGTTCTTTCCCCTTTCATGAAATTCAATGCTCTTAAAGAGAAAAAAAGTAAATTAAAATACAATAAAAAAATAATTTGCAGGAAATTAATTTCCTTTGGTAAACTACAAATATATACACAGACAAGAAGAAAAACTTAGTTAAGCTGGAGTTAAGACTGAATGTACCCAACATAGGTAAAAATTGTTATGAAAAAATCCAACCATTAGAAACTTAGGAAATACAAAGTAAAGTTTAAACATAAAAGAAACCCAGCAGTAGAAAGAATGGAAGTGCAGTTATATTCTGAAAAATGGCATGGTGAAGTTTTATATTGACTGGGTCTCAGTGACATCAGATGGTTTGTATGGGGTTTTAATTTAAAAAAATATATATATTAAACAAATTAAAGAGCAGGGACCCCTGTTTGGTTTGGGAGTTTTGCATGGCCCACGGTTCTCTAGCTCCCTTCTATGCCCCTAGGATTCATATCTCAATTTCCACTCCCCTTTACCTTCCAAGTCTATAAGACTTACCATAGACCAGGGGTCGGCAACCTCTGGCACGCGGCTTGCCAGGGTAAGCACCCTGGTGGGCCGGGCCAGTTTGTTTACCTGCCGATGCAGCAGGTTCGGCCGATTGCGGCTCCCACTGGCCGCGGTTCACCGTCCCAGGCCAATGGGGGCTGCAGGAAGTGGCGCGGGCCGAGGGATGTGCTGGCCACGGCTTCCCGCCGTACCAATTGGCCTGGGAAGGCGAAGCGCGGCCAGTGGGAGCCACAATCGGCCGAACCTGCCGACACGGCAGGTAAACAAACTGGCCCGGACCGCCCAGGTGCTTACCCTGGCGAGCCACGTGCCAGAGGTTGCCGACCCCTGCCATAGACCTTAGTGGATCAATAGGAACTTATGGGACTCATGAAGATCATATTAAGATCCACCGAGCTCTTGAGGTCTTTAAAAACTCTGTAGTTAAGCAAATCTGAGATTGGGAGCAGAAATCAAGGTATGTAACCTAGGAGATCAGGCGGACTGGGAGTAGGATGCAGATAATTTAGGAAGACAATTGGAGAGCCTCTAAACCAAAAAGGCTGCCAGATAGAATAGGGGAAACAGAAGCCTGAAGAGCTTAGGAGTCCTGCAGGAGCACTGAGGGAGGTGTGGTGCGAAAGCCGTGGGGAGTTTAGGAGCTCTTGGGGTTGTAGGAATCACCTCCTAATCCAGGTGCTAGTGTACTTGCTGACAAACAAGGCTCAAAAGTACTTCTGGAGGCCTGGCATACCAACATGGCAAATGGTGCATGCTTAAAGTGATAATTTGGTCTTAAGTGCTTAGAGCACAAACTTTAGAAGGACTGCAGGAGGGAGGCAACACTACTATGCTCTTGTGGATTCTGTTGACATTCTAAGGTCCACAACAGGTCCTGTAGACTTTAGAAGATTTGCACAGAGGCAAAGCTTCAAGACAATGATGTGCATGGCATTTACCTGGGTGGTTTTTACTAGGTAAAATCATGGTTTTTACTGCACCAGGAAAAACTAGTTAGTCCCAGTTCAAGACCTTTTCTGTTTTAAAAACTGTTTCATTGAGGCACACCACATCAAACTTCATTTTAGTTACACATTCAAATTATCAAATTCAATAAGGAAGTAGATTTGGAGATTAATTTAGGGTTGTACAAATAAAAAGTAAAACTGCAGTAGGGGTAATACTAATACAGGTAATATAATACTGAACTTTGGAATGTCTGTATACATTTTGGTTCAGTATTTTCTCAAGGAAATTATACATGTCATGACTCATATTTCAGTTTTCAGTATTATATACATATGATATATACTGCAAAACTATTATCATATTTGTAAATATTTTTCAGTAATTTTCATTAGTATATTCTAAGAATAATTTTATTTTTCCCAGTTAAACTGGGTTTACACCGGTATTTACCAGTGCCTTGTCCAGGCTAGTTTTTCCCAGGAAATGGCCAACCTTGCTTCAAGGTGGAGCAAAATTCAAATTATGGAGCCTGAGAAAATGGAACTTGATTCTCCAGACCTTTTACACATGAATAAGGAATGTAGGATCAAGCCCTAGGGCTCCAGTCTTGGATTGAGGTCCATGGAGTACAGGAGATTCTTAATGCAGGATCCAGGTCTTAATTTGCAAGTCTTTTTTCCCCTAGTTTTATGGCTAACATGGCTTAAAAAGGCATATTTAAAATAAACAAACACTATTTAAACATTAATTTACATGTCAGTAAACAATACTAAAAAAATATTTTAAACGCCTATAATTCAAATTCTAGTACTTCAGAATCAGTAATATTACACTAACTAGACCAACATACAGGCTTGTTGTCTGCTATCCAGCACTTGCAGTAACCACAGAATTTCTTTGGCTGTGATTTCCAGTAATCAGCCCTAAACATAAACAAACAAATTAGAAAAAAATTAGGTAGATTTATGCATAATCAGAAACAAAATAACCAAAGCAAAAAGTTCTGAAACAGAGAGCATCAGAAACCAAGTCCAGCCTTGCCATGGTGCTTGGCTGTGCTGTCAAGGATTTCTTCTGCACAAGTTTTTATGGACAGTTTAGAGTGGCTATTCTAGGTCAAAAACAATATTTATTAATGACTTCCACTGTTTCACAAAACAGATCAGAAGTTCTCAACTTAGGGATTGTGCCCAAGCTGTTACCTGTGGCTTTGCAAAAATTTCTACAGACCCAAAGCCTTCACTTACAACAGAAATTATGTTTTTGGTGCTTCTGTAGTCAGATAACCTTCCAAATATTAACAGCTGCAGTAGGTAGGCTTATTGAATACATAACAGTGGGGAATGCACAATTCATGATATCTGCAATAAAAATGTAGACTTGGATATTTTTTAAACTATCAACATAATATAAATACGTAATTTGGCTATATAGTACAATGAATTTAAATATTTTGGGGAGAGAGAAAGAGATATTTTTGGACAACTCAAAACTGTGCAAAGGATTCTGGAACAGATATGGAATAGATTCCAGTTATGTCCCAAAATGGAAATTTTGAAATAGGCAATTAGAGAGCAGGTCCAGAGCACCTCTTGGACCTTCTCTCTTAGTTGAGAAGTTGTTCCTAAACCATCTCTAATTCTTTTAACAAATGGAAAGTGAATCCCCAGGATAATCCCTGGTTAACTTTTAGGAGGTAGAGGAATAGTTTCACTTTTAAGGCTGTATTCTTTGAAGTGAATGAGTATTAACAGCACTGTTAAAGGACTACACATTAAAAAACTTCAAGTAGTATATTATGTGGGACTCTCTATCCTCTAAAAAAGAAAATACATAAAAATCCAAAAAAGTGCTAAAGTCACCAAAAGTCAAGAAATGAAAGAGGTGAGGTTCCTAAACTATTAACTCTGCTACATTACCCATATGTATATTCTATTCTTGTTTTCCTTAATAAATGCGTCATTTAGTAGGTTACCAGACATGACTCCATTCTGCCATTACATCCTGTAGGAGTCAACGGGGCTCTGCACAGGCACTGGAGTCTGTGCTAGCAAATTTAAGGGTGGGACCGGGGCCTACAGCTGAAATCTTGGCTTCACTGAAGTCAAACACAAAATTCCTATTGTCCTCAATGGAGCCAAGATTTCACCCATGTTGTTAAATGTATAACAAACATAAAGGATGTGGATGTGCAATGCTGCAGACTTTAATATTATTGCATTTCATGTGTGATTTTAACTGTGAAAACTATGACCCCAACCCTCTGAAGACGTATACACATGTTCAATTTTATGCACTGAGTAGTCCCACTAGGGGACTACTAAAAGGGGCAGATTCCCTGGTCACCAAGCTAATTTCATGCCGCTTAAAGGAAACTGAGATGGTCACCAGAGACTATCCCCCATGTAAGGAGAATCTCTAGAACCCTTCCCCCATTTGGAATACAGACGCTCCCCGACTTATGCAAGCGTTTCATTCCGGAACGCCTTGCGTAAATCAAATTTTGCGTAAGTCGGGGATGTATATCTGACAATTATGGAAAAAAAACAAAAACAAAAAAACCCCACTTGTGGAACTTTTTCTGTAAGTGCGGGTTTGCGTAACCCGGGGAGCGTCTGTAACAGCAAGAAGGGGTATGTCAGAGTCCTGCAAGGGACAGGCCAGCGATGGTGAAGTGAGGCTCCACTGTGTCCAATATTCCATTGGCAAAAGGTTGCTTAAGCCTGGTCTACTGTGATTTTTTTAATTGATATACTACACTGATACATGCACTAGTATAGATGCAGTTATATTGATGAAGAGCACCTTTATACTGATATAACTGTGTCCACACTAGTGGGATCATGCCACTGTAAGTACACTGGTATAGTTAAAGCAGTACAAATTTCTAGTGTAGACTAGGCCTAAGGAACCTCATGTCAGTGGAGTAAGTTAAGGCTGGTCCCAACTTGCACGTGAGCCAGGCACCAGAACCAGGGAACTATGAGCAGCTCCCTCAGCATCATGCCTCTTCACTGTACCTGAGCTATGCTTGGTACAAGCCCATGGTGCATAAAGTTAAGCACATGCTTAGCGGTTTGTGGGATTGGGGCATAAATTTGTTAAGCATTGTGCACATTTACCAAGTGTTAAGTTGTTTACATGAAGGCAAGTTTATTCTCTTTTTAAAACATGCTACATTAAAAAATTATCATATATCAAAGATAATTGGATATATTATGTTAAAATAATACTTGAAACAGAAATGGTCAATACGGTAAGAGAAAGATGTAAATCAGGCATCTGTTCTGGCATAAGCTCTAACAGTATTTTGATATAACAGATGGACTAGCATGACAAACATGTGCAGACTTAGCTTTCTCACTGCCTAACGAAAGTACGCATTGCTAAACAGCTGATAACACAGAATTTTCCAGGTCCCAAATCCTTTAAACCAGGGGTTCTCACCAAAAAAAATGTTGGTGGCCTCAGAGTGTGGCCACCAACTCTTACTGGTGGCTGCTCTGACAATTTTTCCTAAAATACTTAATTAACTTCAGGAAAATCAAATAAATATACACATATCCATGTCCAAAGCATTGTAATTTATTTATGTAGGGTTTTTTGCAGACTCAATAGTAAAAATAACATACAGTTGTCTCTATTCCTTACTGGATCTAAACAGAATAAAAACACAAATAAGGTGCTTTGCACATTCTCATGTTCTTGTCTTTTTTCTTATTGTTTCTTTTGCCTTTTTTGCGGGGGAGGAGGGTTGCTTTTCTTTTTTTAAGACTTGTTAGCTAGTAGTCTGCTGTGGAAACTGATAAGAACAAACATACAAATATCACTTTTCACAGCACACTTACTCAGTCCCAGCAAGCCCAGGGACAAATTAAGCCCTGTATGGGGAAGTGGTTACAGAGGCACCAGGGCGATGGGGCACTGAGGGAGGCAGCACGGGCCAGGGGTAATTGGGGAGGGTGAGCTCGGGGCCAGAGCCCGTCACCGCATAGCCAGGGAATGGAGCCCAAAGCCTTTTGCCCAGGGGATGGGGATGGAGCCCAAAGCCCCATGGGTGGAGCCTGCACCCACCACCCCAGGGCTGAAGCCCAACCCCACCTCACCTGGGAAGGTGGGGAACACACACCAGCTGTCTGCACCTCCAGCTTTTCTGTCTCCAGACAGCCAGGACCCAATCACTGCTGTCAGCCCCAGGGGAGTGGCAGCTGCTTTGCCCCTTCCCCCAGCCTGAAACACTGAGAAACCTCAAACTCACAGAAGGGATAAGAGTGAGACCAAACCAGTGGAGGGTTTGTCTCAGAACTTTTGTTATTTTGCAGAGATCTGTAACTCTCTGTGTCTTTTAAGATTAAAGTGGCTGTGGTTAAGAAATTCCTTTGCTAAGCCTGTGTTCCTTACTTTCCTGTCACGTTGCCTCCGAAGAGGTGGAACTAGAAGCCCGAGTGACCCCAGCCAAGATGGAACTCTGTGTAAGTGACCAGGTAGAGGCAAGGGAGGTGAGGCACTGTTTTCAGGGTCTTTGGTGGTTGGACTGTAGATAAGATAGTTTGTGATCATGTAATTAAAAGCTGTATCATAATGCACACATAAAATGGCGAGTTAAAGTTGCACAAACAATCTTTATTCCAGCATTTCCTAACTTTTCAACACTTGACTTTGCAATCTGAATGTTCTTTTATCATTTTGCGGGGGATATAATTATTTATATAGTGTCAAATTACTGCTTTGCAATCCTGTTTAAAGACTAGTTTCTTGCCCCAAATGCCTGTACAATCTAAGGCTCCAATTCTTCAAAGATGTATGTATGTGTTTATATTTAAGCATGTGAGTAGTTCCATTGAACTGAACAGTTATTCTGGAATAGCTCCCCATGTGGATACTCTATTCCAGAAAAAAAGTCATTTTAATTGCATAATCAGTGTGCTTCCAAAATGAATTAATTACTGTGCAATGAAATCACTTTTATTCTGGAATAAAGCAGTCACATTGGGAGCTATTGCAGAATAAACTATTAGCTATATAGTTATTCCTATATATATAGCTATTCTGGTCAATTTCTCTGCATAGACGAGCCCTAAGTGTTTGCAGGATTGGGAGGGTGTGGGAGAGGAAGCCTGTAGAGCAGGGACTGGCAACCTTTGGCACATGGCCCATCAGGGAAATCTGCTGGTGGGCCAGTTTGTTTACCTGCAGCGACCGCAGGTTCGGCCGACCGTAGCTCCCAACTGACCATGGTTCGCCATTCCAGGCCAATGGGGCTGCGGGAAGCGGCAGCTAGCAAATCCCTCAGTTCATGCTGCTTCCCGCAGCCAGGCGAACCTCAGCCAGTGGGAGCTGCGATCGGCCGAACCTGCGGAAGCTGCAGATAAACTAACTGTCCCGGCCCGCCAGCGGATTTCCCTGATAGGTTGCGTGCCAAAGGTTGCCAATCTCTACAGTAGAGACTTGTAAGTATCTGCTTCAAGTTGGATTGGGTATAAAAAGAACTTGATACTCTTGAGCTCAGGTCAGGGTGGATGTGGACTACCAGGGGGCTAGGTCGGTACCAGGATGGAGGGAGCAAGGGAAGGATCTGGCTCTCTGTCCTCAGAGCCCAGAGGAGGTGGTGGCAACAGGCTGGAGGAGTCAGCAGTGGGACAGCGGGCTGGCTATGCTGAGAAGGGGCCTTTGTCTTCCTGAAAGGGAAGCTGCGGCAGCGCCAGCATATACAGAAAGCTTAAAGAATGCAGATAACCCCCACTGACCTGCCCTGCAGGTAAGAGTCGAACACCCACATCCACACTGCGGTATGGCAGGCACAGCATGATGCAGACCTAGCTGACTGGGCATGTGGGCTGGATCCCTCCCCACTGCCTGCCCACAGGAAGCCCCGTGGGCAGAGTGCTGGGCTACCCAGAGCTGCTGCCTGATGGCCAATCTCCCTGGAGGGGCACATCTAGGACAGGCCATCCCAGTCCTGCAGGAAAGAGCTTTGGTGGAGTGTGACATGTTTGTGCCCAGTAGTGGCATTGATGGAGCCTCTCACAGGGTACAGCAGAATGTAGGACTGGAGACAGGGCAGGGGGCGCAGGGCTCCAGGCCTAGAGTTTGGCATAGTGGGTGTAGGGAGCCATGGGCTACAGTGAGGGCAGCAAGTGAAGTAGAGGCTTGCAATCCAGCCAAGACCCGATGGGACCACCCAACTACAAGGTTCGGGTTGGGTCAGGTATAGAAACAACTTGATGGGCTCAGATTTGGACTGGCTGTGATCTACTCAGCATTGGATTGGGCTTTAAAATTAGGGTTGAACAGACCTCTAGAAGCCAGGAGGGAACAAGTTCTCCTGGTACTGTGAGCAGGGGTCCAGGTCAAAGGCCACAACTGCCCACCCCAGGGAAGGCTTTCACAGCATCTTCACTCAATAGCTGCTCCTCAAAATGGCAGAGGAAGCATAGTCTTGGGACTTGCAGGCAAGGACATGGGGCAAAAATCAAGCTCTGAGTCAATGGGAACATTTACATTGACTTCCAGGGGGTCAGGATTTCACCTGTTGTGTACTAGTCTCACCTTGAAATCTCTCTCTCATTTCAATGTGTATCCTGAATTTTCAGCTGAGGTGACAATACAAGTTTACCTGCTCAGGATGCTAAAACTAGGAGGCACCAATCGAGCTTTATGAGATATTTATCCCAACTTGCCTAATTTCTTTAACAGAAATAATTCTAAATTCACAGTGCTATTTGACTAAAGATTACCCAGCCTTTTTCCTGGGAAAAGACATGAACATAGTATCACTGTTATCAAAAACCTGTAGACAGTGCTGCAACTGTATACCTCTTGATTTAAAAGAGAGGGGGCTGATGGTAGAGCCTTTTCCGTAAACAACAGGTCAGGAACAAGCTCTCCCGTTCCCAACCATGTCCAAAATGACCCTGGATCTATTGGCCTTCAGGCATGCTGCAAGATGCATCAATTTATGTGGGCTGTGGCAGAGGGTGGGATTTGATGAGGGTTATAACTGCATAGGAAAGGGGAGTTTTGTGTTTTGCTGCGGGCTGCCAGTGGATAAGATGCTATTTAATTTTATTTCTTAACTATAATTTGTTTCCATTCAACATTCCCCTCCTCCCCTTTTTATTACTGTATAATTCCAAAGAAATAAAACAACACAGGCACCTATCTTGCAGGACAATTTCCATAGGAGGATGTTTGTGCCCATACAATGGGTCTGGGCTGGTGCAGGGTCTATCTGTGTGGATTAGGGCCTTGGATTGTAAATTATTTTAAAAGTCAGTTTTTCTATTATGTAAAGCATTATAACATCTACAGCAGTACATAAGCTGAAATTCACAACTGGATCAGTGCGGTCATATCCTTGCACACACATGGAGCTCCACTGAACTCACTAAGTCTCTGTGGCGGCACAGGGATTCCACTGTGTAGACTGAGCTACAGGATCTAGCCTGCTTCTCAAACAAACAAAAAACAAAAACAGTGCACAATGTTGGGGAACTGTGCAATAACAATGCTAGCAATAATTACAGTTAGGGCTAGTCTACACTAAAGCTGTAAAGTCGACCTAAATTATGCTATTTCAGTTACGTTGAGTTATGTAATGGAAGTCAACATAACTTAGATGGTGTCAAGTATCAGAGGGGAAGCCGTGTTAGTCTGGCTCTGTAAAAAGCAACAAAGAGTCTTGTGGCACCTTACAGACTAACAGACGTATTGGCGCATAAGCTTTCATGGGTGAATACCCTCTTTGTTGCTTTTAACATAACTTAGGTTGACTTACAGCGGTGTCTACACTGTGCTGTGTCAACGGGAAATGCTCTCCTGCATATTTACCTTACGCTTCTCGGGGAGCTGGAGTACAAATTTGATGGGAGACTACTCTGACATCAACTTAGCAGGTCTTCACCAGACCAGCTAAATCGACACCACTGCATCGACTGCAGCAGTGCCAATTTAGTCACAAGTATAGACATGCCCTTAAGTACAGTTGTAGCTAGCATGGTTGATACTAATGTGGACAGGGCCAAGGTTACAACCTACACCATCTAATACTCATTTCCTGCAATACGCTATTGAATTAAGTTTAAGTATCTTTGGAGTCCATTATATTAAATGCAAAGATTATGTATTATTGTGGGCCTGTGTGATCAAAGGACTGAACTATGTGGATTGGCTGAACTGCATGTGAACCTAACCTTTTGAAGCTATGCCCTGAGGAAAAAACCACTGTATCCTGATTACCCATTCATCAAGACTGGAGATGAAAGGCCCAAACTGTATAAAGACATAGGCTGATTTACCCAGTCTGTGCGTGCGAAGGACTGACTCCTACCTGAGCACTTGTGTAGCTGGGGTAGAGTGATTTTGGTAAGCTTATTAGCATGCACGTAGGTTCTTTTATTGTTTATGTTTTCTCTGTAATGCTATCACTTTAAGAATAAATGAGCTTGCTTAGAATGAGATGTGTGGTAACTTATAACTAGGCAATTAAACTTTTAATAGCCTCGGGAGGTGGGGGGAGAGAGAGAAAGGACAGAATCTGTGCTTGTTTAGCCATTCAGGTTTGCTGGGAATAACACAGTATTAGCAGGGAACCATGCAGCCTGTAAAAACTCCAATTTCAAGGGAGAGAGAGATGCAGGTTTCTGCCTGAGTGCAGGGATGACAGAGGAGCTGGAAGCCAAGTATGGCTTTGCTTGTTGGACCATGGAGCAGGACTACAGGTACAGTTGCTCTGAACTGTGGCAACCTCATCATACAAATAAAAGGGAAGGAAAAAAACTCTAAACCAAGTACTGGTCTGTTTCAGGTTGTGTGAACAATTAATTTGTGAAATCCTAACAGGTGGTGGAAACCATACAAAAGCACTATTATTGCTAAGTGAAGTAAATAGCACTGTATTTAAGTATATTTAGCAAATAATGCAGATTGCACAAACATAAAGGAAGGAGATTAAAGGGACACTAGAACAAATATTATTCACCTGACTCACACTGACTATTTAAACTCATTATTAAGTCGATTAAAGCCAAAACTTAAATATTGTAAGAAAAAAATGTAACAGCTAAAATTAAATATTGCTGTTTCCAATCATGTAAAAGAGTATTAAATCTATGTATCTATACTGATTTCTTCAACACCAACTGTATCTAGAGCCACAGGCACTCAAGGAGTCCTGTTTTAGGGAATGAAATGTAAACGCTCCTCTGCAGTGTTTACCACCCAACGATTGCAGCACAAGAAAATGAAGTTCACAAGAAACAAAAAGTGAAGCTGCCCAGATTGCTTTCCACAGTCTAAGACAAGAGTCACAGAAACAAAACAAACAGCACCAAGTGTGGGAGACGTGAATCAGATTTGTCAAATCCTCGCTGTTAATCACCTTGGGTGTTATTAGTGGCACAGATGAGGGATTTATTTTGAGGCATAGATGGGTTTAAGCAGACAGGGTCCTCTGCTGCCCTGGGCTAGGGAGAGGGGTGCACTGTGGAGGGGGGGAGGTCCCCAGCGGGGCAAGTGCACTGCCGGGAAACCCGCAGCAGAGTGTATGCTGGGGCTAGCAGCCCCCTGCCCTGCACTAGGGGGGAGCTGGCTGCGGGGTGTGCCTGGGGAGGAGGATCCGTTCCACTCACTGCACACGGCGGGGGAGAGGCTCCCTGCTCCCCCGCACACACACACACACACACACACAGGGGCAGGGGGTTGCGATGGCCCCTCACAGACACTCACATCGCCGCCGCTCTGCTCCGGGTGCCGCCGCCGCTCCCAGCCCCGCGCGCCGGGCCCTTTCGAACGCCCCGAGCTGCTACACTCAGCGGAGGCCGTCTGGCCCGTCACAGGGTCTGGAGCTACGGGCGCCGAGAAGGCTCAAGCCGCGCTCCCCGCCCCCCCCCCGCGAGAGTCAGTCATCAGCGCTCCGCGGGGAGCCGCTGAGCAAGGGAGCCACGGCGACTCGGTGAGTGACTCGCACGCGCTACAGGTGGCTCCTAACGCCCCTTCCCCTCGTGCCAACACTCGCTGCGCACCTGGGGGGAGGCGGGAGGCGCGGGGCAGCCTCGTCGGAACTTCAGCGCTGGTGGGAGGGCGGTGGCCCCCAGGGCGCGCCGGGCGGTGGGGCCGGGAGCTGCGCTCGCCCCGTGGCGCGGGGAGTCCCGCTGCGGGGCTGGGACCCCCCCTGGGGCTCGGACCCCCCCTGGGGCTCGGCCCGCGGCGCGGGGGTAGGGCGGGGCGAATGACACCAGGGACATGGACGGGAGCGCCTGGCTCCGGCTAGTCCCGGCTGTACGTGAGGCGCCCGCAGCCCGGCCGGGGCGCGGCGCAGCGCAGCGACCCACGCGGCTGCGCCAACTTTCCGTGGAGTTTGAGCCTCGTGAGTTCGGTAACTGTTCCTGCTCGTCTCTCCCCCCGGTGCCCTCTCATCGGCCCCCTCAACCCGGCCGCCCCAGCTCTCCTCTTCACCCGGCTGCCCCTGACCCCCGGCTCCCCCGTGCTGCCTTTCACCAGATCCCCGTACTCCCTGTCACCAGACCCCGCTGTGTGCTCCCCCACATCCCTCACCAGAAATCCCCCTTGCTTCCCCCTCTCAGCACATCCCCCCGCTTCCCCCTCACCGGCTCCCTAGTTCCCCTGGCTCCCCCCACGCTCCCACTCAGCAAACCTCCCTCCCTGTATTGCCCCTCACAGTGGTCCTGCCCTGGGCTTCCCCTCACCAGATCCTACCCTGAGGCTCCCCCTCTTCACCAGACCCCCCCCACCCACACTTTCCTTCCTCAGAACCTAAGCTCCCCCCATCACCAGACCCAAACCCCTCGGCTCCCGCACGCCCCTGCTCACCAGACCCTCTGTGCCCCCCTGGGGCTCTGCCCTCCCCTCACCTGATCCTCTGTGCCCTCCCAGTGTGCTCTCCACCCCGTCACTGATCCTCTGTGTCCCCCTGGGGTGCTCTTCCCCCCCATCCTCTTTCCTCTGTGCCCCCCCAGGCTCTCCCCTCCCCCAATCCTCTGTGCCCCCCCCTCCGCACTCTTCCCCCCTCTCACCTGACCCTCTGTGCCTCCCTGGGGTGCTCTCCACACACTCCCCTGACCTGACTCTCTGTGCCTCCCCAGGGTGCTCTCCACTCCCCCTCCCCTCACCTGACCCTCTGCGCCTCCCCTGGGGTGCTCTCCCCCCCCCCCCGATACGAGATCCTCTCCCACCATGTCGCCCCTCACCAGGACTCCTTTCCCTAACCCCCCATGGCAGTTGTCCTGGTTCAGGTTGGCTTTCTGGACTGGCATTGGTGTTAGAGGGACTGGGGGAGTTTCAGGTGGCTGCTTCGCCTGTGTAGTGTGTGCAGCTCTGTAGAGTTAGATACACTTGCACCTGTGCACTCAGCACTATTTGGTCTTGTCCTGTAATGAAGGGCTCCAGGCTGGGCTCAGAGAAATAGAAGGTGTGCTTGCGCCATGTGTTTGCCAGACAGTGTGTGTGTGTTTGTACTCACTGCAGCGACAGCAGGCTGTTGCTGCCTCTTTCTAAATACATCTACATGTCAGCCCCAGATTGGCTGTTTCTGCATCTGGACCTGATGATGTTTATCACTTAATAACTATGACTCTTAGGCATTGAGTTGGCTGGGAATCATCTTAAACATGGCGCAGATAATCATCTTTATTTGTATATTGGAGAAGTAGATCAGAGTAAGTTTAAAGGTCTTAACACTCCCCTCCTTGTGGCCCCCATGCTATTAGAGCCTGGTCCCCCCACTCCCAGGTTATTGGTTTTCTTTCTTTCTACACAATCCAAGTGTTTGGGTAAGGGGGGTAATCACAACTGACAGCTTTTGCTATAGTCATCTAGGGGAGGAGGAGGAAGTCCAATGAAAAGTCTGAAATGAATCATTAAATACAGAGGCCGTCATTGTTAACAAAAAAAAATATGTGGGTTGTAAATGGAACAAAAATGTTATCTTAAATTCACAACAAAAATAGAAAACAAATATAGCAACAAACTTTTTTACCCTTAGGCTTCCTAAAGAACATACTAAAAAAAGAAAGTAATTTTGCTTTTTTCTGAAGGAGGCTGTGTGGTCAGAATGTCATAGCTAACTGCAGTAGTTCTACATCTGTCAGCGTTTCCATTATAAGCCCCCATTTTTTGTGTAGTTTACAACTTAGTTATCAAATGTACACTGGGTTGAAACTTGGTCTACATACTCTCCTTTGGAAATAGTTGTTAAAATAAACGGTGAAATGAATCTGCTAAGATGACTCAATGAGAATTTGGTGGGAAAAGCATACTGGTTTTATTATACTTTCTTTGTATTGCTCTAAACTTAAAACTTGTATTTAGAAAGGAATATTGCTGGCTATTGGACCAACATTTCTTTTAATATTTTCCTTAAAATGAAATAGTCAAAGGACTAATGTCTAAAAATTTCTCCTTTATATGTAAAATATATCTATATATAAAATATAAACTTCCAAGTTATGGTCTTCATAACTTTTTTTATTATGCATTAGCTTTAGAGATCCCAAATTGGATTCCACCATAACCTCTCTGAAGAAGCTGTTACAGTATTGCTATGAATTAGTATTAAGAAACTTGGCTAAATCTTTGTATGTCCAGTGAAACGATGCAAAGTCCTACAGAGCTATAGACCTCCTGCAGAGTGTTAAGTGCAAGCAGCACGTTAAAATCCATAGTAGCGCAAACCAGAAGCCAATGTGAAGATATTAAAACTGGGAGCAAGCTAAGTGATTTATGTGCAGAAGCCCAGTGGGATGGTTTTACTGTTCCTTTTAACTGCTGTTTTTTGTTTCCAGACATGTAACAGGCATAATATTTTTGATGCTTAATTTTGTGTGTATGTATGTATGGCTCAGTAAAACATGACTGCCACCCAGCGGACAAATTTGAATACTATGCAAAAATTTCTTTTTATTTACATTGAAACATTAATGCAGTCTAATAGCAATTTAATTTGTTTTTTCAGTCAATTTACAGAATTTTTAACATGCAAAGTAAGTCAATTCAGAACTTTTTTTATTTAATTATAAGAAGTTTTAGTTTACACTATTTAGTTCACAGTATTTAATTTACTAGTGAGGAAAACATTAAAGTGGACCCTCTGAAATAAATAAAAGCAGTGGTTTACATGTTCCTAATCTGTCTCGAAATGCCTTCACAATTGCTAAGAACTAATTTATAGAGGAGCTGCAGAAAACTGCTTCCCAAAGTTGTGAGCTCTAGAAACCCACACCTTCCAAGCTCATAAACCATTCATAAATTATATTGGCATGGTTGACTCACCCTATATTGTGTGCCTCAGAAACCTATTAATCCTGCAATGAAGTGCGTGCCTAAAACAATTGTGCCATAGAGCCAGCATGGACTAAGTACCACAACAGCTGGCAGAGCTGCTTCAGAAGTCTGTCTAATGGTCTTTGGCATATGTTTTTTCCACATTTGGGCCAAGATTTTTTTTTTTTTTTTAAGTTATGCATCATTCTAAAGTGAACTGGTTTTTCAAAAATGCTGAGTACTCAAAAGATCCTATAGATGTCAGAGGGAGATGTTGGATGTTAAGCACTTCTGAAAATCTGGCTGCTTATTTAGAATCCTGAATATGAACACAGGGGTCTAACTTTAGGCAGCCATTTTAAAAAAAATATCTTTGTTGAGGTCTTTTTATTTTGTATCAGGTAGGTAAATCAGACTGTAGTTTAGCAGGGACTGTATTGGTATCTTATCAGCAGCCTTGGGGCTGCACCTAAATTGCATAACCTGGAACAGACTTCCAGATGGCTGTCTGCTCAGATCAAATTGAAGCATTGGGCACAAAGACTTGTAGTCTCCTTGAGAATGCTTCCATATTAAAGGTGAAAGTTTCATTTGGCTTGGGAGCTGCACTTGAGTCATAGATATTTATGAAATCATGTTTATACTTCCATATTTTCTTCATTTTTTTACTGGAACACAAATCTATTTCTACACCATAGGTAAGCAAAAAAATTTTAAGGAAGGACACTCCATTCTTTTGTGCCTGTTGTATAAATGGTAAGTGATATATATGCACTGAGCTGATGCCTCTGATCTCTCGCACCGTTTCTCCAGTGAACGGCTTTACCTTTGGACTTCTTGGTTCACACTTTGAATACGAGTTTTTAACGTGGATTTTTAAATAAGTGGTATTTCAGTAGACAGCGAAGTTACCAGTTGCTTTCCCATTTCCCCCCTCATTTAGATAGCACTGAAGAAGTCATATTAGGGTGATAAACAAGATAGATCTTTATAATGAAACAGACTATCTCTAAACTGGGAATGCTTTACCAGTATGGGAATGCAGTATGCTGTACTGGCAAAGTTCCCCTAGTATGGACATAGCTAAACTGG
Source organism: Malaclemys terrapin pileata (assembly GCF_027887155.1). Taxonomy (NCBI): domain Eukaryota; kingdom Metazoa; phylum Chordata; order Testudines; family Emydidae; genus Malaclemys; species Malaclemys terrapin. The sequence continues at coordinate 289,848,012 of NC_071505.1, read as the reverse complement.
CAAAGATGCTTCGTTCCAGTACAATAAAATCACCAGCTATGAACAAAACAAACTGCATCTGTAAAAGCACAGTTTTGCTGTTATAACTGTATCTGCATTAGGGGGTACCAGATAGGGATCCCACCTCCTAATACCCTTGACCAATATAGCCATGCTGGCAGAAGTTCATCTCTGATTCTGCAAACGTGCATATGAACACTTCCATTGAAAGCATCTAAGTAGTCTCACTGTTCAGTATTTGCAGGATTTGGGGCTTCACTCATGTGAGCAGCCCTGTCAACACCCCTGTGTGTAGGGGCTATGCCAATGAATAAAAGTTTGTAGGATTCAGAAGCCTATGTGGCCTAATTCTATATCCAGTGAAATTGATGATACTGTGCTATCCATTGGGTAAGGATCTAGCATATTAACAAAATTAAGGTTGAGTCAGAAATTTTTAGTGTAAAGGGGGCTTTAAACCTCCATCTTGTTTAAAAAAAAAAAATCTCATTTGACATGGCAAAAAGTGAAACAGAAAATAAACTTTGAGTACTATTTGAATCTTTTGTGGTGACTTGGTGAAAATTGGATTGATATTGACAGGATTATAAGAGTTCCAATATGATCCTTGTTTTGAAAATTTTCCATGGATTGCAGTTTTGCCAACAGTTGTGATTTTTATCATGAGTCTCACAATGTGTGTTCTTGTGATGTCCCAGCTCGAGACTTGAACATAGCAACATCTTTTTTTTTTTTTTTTTTTTAAACAAGGAAATTTCTAGCCTTTATCATTGCAGACAAAAGCTTGAAAACATGAACCTAAGGGCTCAAAACCCAAGAAGGCAAAGAAGAACCCAAACTTAATTATTTTTTAATCTCATGTTTTTTTTAATGGTTTAACTCATGATTTTTGAACACTTGGAGTTGGCAATATCTGTTTCATAGGTTTCTTTGGGACACCCTTTGCAAGAAATTTCAAAAACTAGAGACTAACTCTCCTACTAAATACACCCATATCTTAGGAGAAAGTTGAGCTGGGAAACAGGAGATGAGTTCAAATTTCATGTCTGTTTAGGCTATGTCTACACTAGCACTGTTGTCGGTAAAACTTTTGTTGATCAGGGGTGTGGAAAAAAACACACTCCTGGCTGACATAAGTTTCACCGACAAAGGCACCTATGTGGATAGTGCTATGTCTGTAGGAGATGCTTTCCTGCCGACATAGCTACTGCTGCTCATTGTGGGTCGTTTAATTATGCCAGTGGGAGAGCTCTCTCCCATCCGCATAGAGCGGCTACACCGGAGATCTTTCAGTGGTGCAGCTGCAGCAGTACAGCTGTGCCACTGTAAGGTCTGTAGTGTAGACATAGTTTGAGTGTGGTTTATATTCCCATGCACTGCCTCACACTTATTAGTGACCAGTGCCATGAATCCCAACCTGAGAAGGTTGTTAAGTATGAGTTGCTAACTCATTTTACGAGTTAGTTAGAGCTTTGGAGGGGAATTATGTGATTCTCCCACTCTCAGGCCAGGTCCTGCGTGGCAGTCCTTTGGTACTAACTGTGATTGCCTCAGTAGCTCTAATTTAGGCTTAGACCGGAGTAGTCAATAGACAGAGCACAGGCCAAATCCAGACCACCAGACACTTTTGAATGAACCCTAAAATCTTTTTATTTACTTATTATCATTATTGTTGGGTTTTTTATTATTCTCTCTGGAGTCTGGACATTGACTATATCTTGACCAAGAAATTTGGACCTTGACAAAAAATAATTGATTACCCTTGTCTTTGACCATGCAGTTATGTTCCCTCTGGGGCACTGACAGTGGTAATCAGTGACCAAATAGTCTCCTTAAAACCATGGATCATTTATTTCAAATAAAAGCATTTGAGAAAACAGAACTTAAAACCATAAAACACAGTGTATGCATGTTTAGGTTACCAGGTATTAAACCTTATTCTACATGGGGACCATAGAAGGACTAGCTCTCCTATAGTCTCTTCCACAGAGCCTCTTTGTCTGTCTGATGCGCCCTTGTCCAGCCCTGGACAACTCACTCCACTTTCTAGGAATCAACATTTTTTAACTGTTTGTAGCCTTTGAATCTAGTAACCCCAGCTTTGACAAAACATAGTTTTCAACTTGGTGGAGACAGGCTCCTTAAAGTTAACAGCTGCCCCCATTGTCTTCCAAGTGTGTGCTTAGGGCTGCTTGTGTTGCTTCCCTGTTTTTTCTCCTACAGCCCCCTAGTAAGATAGATTAAATGCATTTCTAGAGGAAAGTCTTATAATCCAAATATACAATAACTTCCCTGCATTGACCAAGTTGCATACAATGTTCAAACAACTGTTAGACCTCAGTGTCACAGTTCAGGGCAACTGCAGCTGTTTCCCGTCAGTGGTTCAGTAAGGATGCCCACTCTTAGATATGCATCCGAAGAAGTGGGCTGTAGTCCACGAAAGCTTATGCTCTAATAAATTTGTTAGTCTCTAAGGTGCCACAAGTACTCCTGTTCTTTTTGCGGATACAGACTAACACGGCTGCTACTCTGAAACCTGTCTTAGGTTTCTGACTCCCTAGTCGTTGCCTCTCTTGCGTGAAGACCCTCATCTCTCTCACTTCTGTCTGGGGTGTTTCCAGGCAGAACAGTTCCCTACCTTAATTGTGTTATTTGCAGCAAAAGAGAAGTCTGCCTCAGCAGACCTGCTTTGCTTCTCTCCTCAGACAGTACACAGTGTAATTGCTACAGTTATAAGTTACCACACAGTTCTTTCTAAGCAAGCATATTTTAATCTTAAGGTAAAAGTACTTCAGAGTGAATGTTTAAAAGCAGTAAAATACATGTGTGGTAATAGTCTTATCAGAGGTCAACCCCCCCTGCAATCTCCCTCCACAAGGGCTCTGATTGATGTTAGTTGTTCCAACTGCTAGTTGTTCAAACCCTTCCATAAGGATTGTGAACTAGAGGTCCTGCCCATTTGTGGGATCAGAACAAAAGCCCTGAGCCTGTTTAGGACCAGGCTATTTATCTAAAATTCCTTTTTGTCTATTGGCCCCTGGAGAATCCAGATTGGTCTTTGAATTGCCCTCCCTTTACAGGTGATCAACAGACAAAAGGTCTTCCTCCCTCTCCCCCCACCCCCAGCAAAGCTTCAAAGGCTGAGTCATAGGTGTGGGCTTGTAATCCTCCCCAGTACTTTCTAAGAATTCTACTTCACACATATTGTCCCAAAAGATCAACTGTCTTCTGTATTGTTCAGCATAGTCTTTTGAAGGTCATGTTATCTTCCAGAGATTGCATTAATCCTTCCTCCTCCTAGAGAAATTCCATACAATCTCCCATAGTACACAAACATTCACATTTTCAATACAATGGACCTCAAAGGTATTAAATGTAATTCAATAAGGTTTAACTTAATTCCATAAGGTTTGCTGAGAATCTTGTCATATCTGTCATACTGTGTTCATAACATTGTGCAGCTCCAGGTCTCTCACACAGAGTTACTGCAGGCTTAGTCAGGAATAGAACTACACCCCCAGCCCAAATCTTAACTTCTTAGCCATGCTTCCTTTCATACTAAGCATGCTTTGGTTAGGTCAGTGGTTCTCAACCAGGGGTACATAGAGGTCTTCTAGAGGGTACATCAACTCATCTAGATATTTGCCTGGTTTTACAACAGGCTACATAAAAAGCAGTAGCGAACTCAGTACAAACTAAAATTTCACTCAGACAATTATTTGTTCTGTACTGCTCTACGTACTATAGCAGCGGTTCTCAAACTGTGGGCAAGTTCTTTTTAATGGGGTCGCCAGGGCCAGTGTTAGGCTCGCTGGGGCCCAGGGCAGAAAGCCTAAGCCCTGCTGCATGGCGCTGAAACCAAAGCCCAAGTTTTTAAGTGAGGTGGAACTTGGGGTATGCAAGACAAATCAGACTCCTGAAAGGGGTACAGTAGTCTGGAAAAGTTGAGAACCACTGGGTTAGATGAGCTTTGACCACTACACATTCTTCTCCCAAATTAGGGACATAACTGTCTCCTGTACAGACGCCTCCCGGGTTATGCAAACCCGATTTACGCAAATCCGCACTTACAGAAAAAGTTCCATAAGCTAGAAATAGTTTTTTTTAATTTTTTTTTTTTTTTTTTTTTTGGTCGGGTATACGTTTCCGACTTACGCAAAATTCGAGTTACGCAAGGCGTTCTGCAACAGAATGCTTGCCTAAGAAAGGGAGTGTCTGTATAATAATTAATAAAGATATCCCATCTCCTAGAATTGGAATGGACCTTGAAAAGTCATTGAGTCCAGCCCCCTGCCTTCACTAGCAGGACCAAGTACTGATTTTGCCCCAGATCCCTAAATGGCCCCCCTCAAGGATTGAGCTCACAATCCTGGGTTTAGCAGGCCAATGCGCAAACCACTGAGCTATCCCCCCCCCGGTATGTGATTGCTATCCAGTAAGCAACTATGTAACCCACTGGGAAAGTATGTTAAGTCTGATCCAGTGTGTGAACTAAATAGAGACTTGCAAATACTCATATAGCTCAAGTAAAACAGATCTGATCTCTGCTGCAGGGGAGAGGAGGAGGGGCTCTCTCTGGCTGTTGGAGTCCCATGCAAGTAGCACCATCCGGCCGGCTGCCCTGTTAGCCGTGTGCGCTCTTCATGGGGGGGGGAGGGGGGGGAGGGGAGTCCGGACATTTACAAATTCCTCCCAGACGCTATTTTTAGCTCAAAAAGCCGGACATGTCCGGGGGAATCTGGACGAATGGTAACCCTAATCTGCATTAGCTTGTGCCACTAAACATGCATGGGATATGTTAGGGGGCCCCTTGGGCTCATCAGAAGGATGCCTGATTTTTCTGCCTCAAAATACAGAACTGCTGGGACAGAAAGTTGTAGAATTCTACATCCTGCTGTGGATCATGGAAGATCCCCTACTGAGAAGATAGGGGTATTGAATGGGATCCCGAACTCTGTTCTTTCCTTTTTGTAAGAGATGCTGTATGAGAGAGGTGGGGAAAATTCAGACAGAAATTGAGAGATTTCCAGGTGTTAGTCAAGAGAATGGAGAGGGTAAAACTGTTTTGAAAGGAATTGGAGGAGTCTGCCTCATATATTTAAGCAGGCTTTTTTAAGCTGTGGAAGAGGAAAGGGTGTTTGTTATTCCCTCATGCAGAAATTGCAATTATGTAAAATACACAATAGTGAATACTGCTGTGATGTAGCAGGAAGTACAGCAATACTTCCAGCTAGAAATCAGATTCAGAATAATACAGAATATCATACAAAAAGATCTGGATGACCTTACTGGAGTAATAGAAATGGGATGAAATTTAATAGTGCAAGGTCCTGCAGTTAGGGACTAACATCAAGAATTTTTGCTATAAGCTGGGGATGTATCAGTTGGAAGTGACCGAGGAGGAGAAAGACCTGGGTGTATTGGTCGATCACAGGATGACTGAGCTGCCAAACTTACTCTTGGGGAAATTCTGCGCCACTGTGCATGCGCAGAATTTGTGCCCCCGCAGATTTCTTTGCTTCTCAGAAAAATGACTTTCTGATGGGGAAGCAAAGGGAAGCCACAAGTAGTCACACGACTCTCCCCAGCAGTATGTTCCGGGTGCCCAGGGCAGCCGGCAGAGAGGTAAATCACTGTGGGGCAGGGGATGGGACTGGGGAAGACCCAGTTGGTGGCTCCTACCCTGCGCCAGGATCAGCTGCTAGTCCCAGCTGGGCTGGGGAGGATGGGAATTCCTCTTCCCCTGTAAGGCATTCGGGGCCAGGTCAGACCCACTCCCAGATTTCTCCCCCAGCTGCAGGAAGCTCTTCAAATCCCACCCTCTCACACCCTGCTTCCTGCACCCATCGCTCCTCAGCTGTAGGGGGGAGGGATCCCTGTATAGGAATACTGTGTGCAGTTCTTGTCTCACATGTTTAAGAAAGCCGAATTCAAACTGAAACAGGTGCAAAGAATGGCTAGTAAGATGATCAGAGGAAGGGAGAACCTATCTTAGGAGAGGCGACTCAAGGAGGTTGGCTTGTTTAGCCTAACCAAAGGAAGGCTAAAGGGAAATATGATTGCTCTCTACAGGAACATCAGAGGGATAAATACCAGGGAGGGAGAGGAGTTATTTAAGTTAAGCACTATGGATATAGATTGGCCATCAACAAGTTTAGGCTTCAAATTAGACAAAGGGTGCTAACCATCAGAGGAATTAAGTTCTGGAATAGCCTCCCAAGGGGAGCAATGAAGGCAAAAGACCTAACTGGTTTCAAGACTGAACTTAGTAAGTTGTGAAAGGCATGGTGTGATGAGTTTGCCTACAATGGACTGTGGTCCATCTGTGACTGCTAGTAGCAAATATTTCTAATTGCCAGAGAAAGGAAACTGAATGGAGAGGGCTCCAAGTTACTACAGAGAATTCTTTCCTAGGTGTCTGGCTGGTGTGTCTTGACCACATGCTCATGGACTAACTGATCACCAGATTTGGGGTCGGAAAGGAATTTTCCCTCGGGTCAGATTGATAGAGACCCTGGAGGTTTTTTGCCTTCCTCTGCAGCATGGGGCACGGATCACTTGCATGTTTAGATTAGTGTAAATGGTGGATTCTTTGTAACTTGAAGTCTTTAGCTCATGACTTAAGGACTTCAGTAACTCAGCCAGAGGTTATGGAGTGGGAGGGTGAGGTTCTGTGGCCTGCAGTGTGCAGGCAGGCAGACTAGATGCTCTCGATGACCCCTTTTGGCCTTAAAATTTATGAGTCTAGTTAGCATTTATGTACCACCATTTATTAATCCAAAATGAAATGAAAACAATGTGCTATATAAAGCAGAATAGATACTAGAAGGAGAGCACAGTCCAAAGCAGTTTCTGGAGGACTTTGATTTTTGTGGGCAGTGACTTGTTTAAGCATTAAAATGTGTAAATCATAGTTACCAAATACAGATGACTGTTTAAACATGTGCATCAAAATCATTTTTCTCAAAGCTCATTCCTTGCCTCCATGCAGCCATTTGGAGTGAATATAAATGACATCAGGAAACTCTCAGCTCCAACACCTTCTTGGCACCATTCTTGGAGCTCCTCCCTCCCCTCCTCTTTTTCCTTTACCGTCCATGAACACAATACAAATGAGGCAGCTGCCAGATTCCATAAAAGTACAATGCTCAAACACTTTTGGCAATGATTATTCCAAACAAGTACATACCTCAGAAAAATTACTTCAGTCAAATTAATATAGTCCTTCTATCAGACACCTTGTATAGTGTTTTCCCTGGTTTGTTTTTTGTGCATGTATATGCTAGGACCATCTGCAAGCCACACATAACCACCAAGGCTAATGGCTAGTACTTGATTAGTATGGCTCCAAAGAAACAGAGGAAATCTCCTTTCCCCAAGTTAAGTGTTGTTAGACTGGAGACACAAGTACAGTAAGAGGCAGGAACTTTCCATTGTGAACATTGTGTTACAGGAGTAGCCATACAGGAGATTTCACTGGATTGGTGGATTTGCACGTGAGTGCTCAGGTATAGTGGAGCCTGGACAGGGAATGGATTCTTGGCTTGAGTAAGGAGTGTGGAATGTAACATTAACACATCTCCAACCTCAACTTTGCTTCAGCATTTACTTCTTTATACCAATCTATGTTGCCACTTGAGAATATAGGAAAGAAGATGTTCTTCCCCAATTCGTGGACCTGGATGATCTTTTGAATCCAGAACCCAGAATTATAAATGCAGAGAGAGCTGTATGTGTACTGACATTCAGCAGCTCTATAGAATATAAACAATTGCATGAAGAATCATGTATGTGTTTTTATATTCAAGTAATTCACTACTCTTAATAATAATTTGTTGCGAATAATTTAACAGTCTTTATTAGATACAGAGGGCTGGTCCCCACTTAGACTGGACTTCGGACTAAGGTACGCAAATTCAGCTACGTTAATAACGTAGCTGAATTCGAAGTACCTTAGTCCGAACTTACCGCGGTCCAGACGCGGCCGGAAGTCTCCCCCCGTCGACGCCGCGTACTCCTCTCGGCAAGCTGGAGTACCGGCGCCGACTGTGAGCACTTCCGGGATCGATTTATCGCGTCTTAACCAGACGCGATAAATCGATCCCAGAACATCGATGGTGTGCCGCCGGACCAGCCGGTAAGTAAAGACTAGGCCATAGTTAACATATCAGAGGGGTAGCTGTGTTAGTCTGAATCTGTAAAAAGCAACAGAGAGTCCTGTGGCACCTTTAAGACTAACAGAAGTATTGGGAGCATAAGCTTTCGTGGGTAAGAACCTCACTTCTTCAGATGCAAGTAATGGAAATTTCCAGAGGCAGGTATAAATCAGTATGGAGATAACGAGGTTAGTTCAATCAGAGAGGGTGAGGTGCTCTGCTAGTAGTTGAGGTGTGAACGCCAAGGGAGGTTAACATATACAGAGCATCTCTCAGTCTAATCCAAAACAAAACAGTCTCCTCCCACTGTCAGCTCCCACACCCCGAAGATTGTATTCATTCTCTTAAAGCCACAGTAACACCACAGTGTAGGTCTCAGAGCATTAATTTACTCATCTTGCAGATCCTCTTGACTTTCTATTATTAAAGTGTGTTTTTTTTTGACATTTCGAGTATATTTTCACTAATAGTGAATTTGCTTTTCAATGCTTCTGACCATAAATAGATCTCACATGGGATTCTTCTGTCTTTGGTAGGGGCTTGGATTTCTTTAGACTTGCCAGGATATATCACTGCATGCTAAATAAACAATTTTTATTTTCTTATTACTAAGTTTCCTCACCTTTTGGATTTTCCTTGCTATTGATATACAGTACTCTTTTCAGGGATTGTTTATGTCCTCTGTGGTATACATCATGTTCAGTAAATTATTGAAAATATATGACAAATCTGACCCACATTCTCATTTAACCTCTGGGAGTAGTTTCTCTGGCACTCTGAAAATAAGGGCTGATCGCTAAACAGTAGCAAAGTTTATATAGGCTGTTGCCTGCTTAAGAGGTCTCAGTGTATTTCTCCTGTGAAAGAACCCATAAAATAACCTATTCTGGAATAAACGTTCACTCTGTAATCTGAGTTATGGGCTTCATCTTGCAGTCCTTATATCCCTTTGAAATCAATGGAAATCTCTCTCTTCCATCAGGACTGCAAGACCAGACCCATAATTTGGAGTTTCTCTGTTGTCATTCTTATATATTCACTTATTTATTAATTGAATTACTGTAGCACCTAAGAGCAGTAGTTGTGGGCCAGACCCTGTTGTGCTAGGTGCTGTACAAATCTCTTCTATATTAGTTGTTAATGTACACATAGGGTTAGTGCAAGAATGGAAGTTGATTCTTGGTTTTTTTGGGAAAAAAGCCAGCTACACAGGTATTAGACTGTATTATTAATGTTTGTTTTTTCACACACCTGACTGTACAAAAAGTATTTTTTAGGTTTTATGTCGGTGAATCAATCCTGCTTGGTTAGAGTGGTACTTAATTCTATTTTTCTGAGTTCTCTAACCCTCTAAAGGTAATGCTCACACATTCTCCCTTAGGGTATCAGAATGGTATCCTGATGCTTGGCAAAATAAATTTTAATTTGAAAATATAAAGTTCATTTAAGTTCTAGTTGTAGGAAAAGAATGTTTGGCGGAACAAAACACTATCACAAATCACTTTAAACTTCAGTTTTCTTTTCTCCATCATATAAATGCTCAGGCAAAAGAAAATATGTAATTTCAAGAGTGATTATAGGCACTGGAACAAATGTTTATTTGCAGAAAGTTAAAGGAGCATATCACTGAAAGCTTTGAATGTAATTTGGTATTGCCCCATTCACATATATTTGAATCGTGCATGTTTTTTCCTTTGGGTGTTGAATAAGGGGCACATAATTCAGTTTATCAAACAATACAGTAGTCTGTTGACTATAGATTGCTAAAGATGGACAGTTATTTAGTAATGACCCGAAGAAGCAGTCGGTGTAAGCTCAAAAGCGTGTCTCTTTCACCAACAGAATTTGGTCCAATAAAGATATTACCTCACCCACCTTGTCTCAGTTATTCAGTAATGTATTATGTGCATGTCTGGTTCAAAGAGAGAAAATATCTCTCTCTAGAAGACTATTTTAGTACTTGTAGTATGTCTATATGTAGGAGAGGAAACTATTTCAAGATCAAGTAGGAAGCATGGGGGGCGGAATTCAGCTACTTATTGTGTTAAAGAAATTGGAGGAGTGAAGTGAAAGGGAGGCTTCCATGGATACTCTACTTGTATCTTTCCTTCTTTTGTCCCTTCTTTCTCACTTGCCATTTGTTTTCTAAAACATATTTTTCAGAGGGTTTGTTTGTTTTTTGTTTGTTTACACCAAAGATGTGTACGGACAGAAATCCTAAGCAATTATTTCATCATTCTGGGACAAATCTTATTAGAGGAGATGACCCGTTGCTTCTGCCAGGAAATGTTACTTTACTTCTTATTAGCTTGAGGAACATCAAAAATGAAGATGCATGGATTATTGCCAAGCATGCAGATGCTGATTCAAGCAGCTTGAAACTGAACAAGCACTTTGCTTTTGCTCCGTGTAGAGTAGGGGTTGGCAACCTCTGGCACACGGCTCGCCAGGGTAAGCACTCTGACGGGACAAGCCAGTTTGTTTACCTGCCGCATCGGCAGGTTCAGCTGATCGCGGCTCCCACTGGCCGCGGTTTGCCGTCTCAGGCCAATGGGGGCGGTGGGAAGGAGCGCGGGCGAGGGATGTGCTGGCCACGACTTCCCGCCACTCCCATTGGCCTGGGACGGCGAACCGTGGCCAGTGGGAGCCGCGATCGGCCGAACCTACCGAGGCGGCAGATAAACAAACTGGCCCAGCCCGCCAGAGTGCTTACCCTGGCAAGCCGTGTGCCAGAGGTTGCTGACCCCTGGTGTAGAGCCTTAGCAATATCAAACTGCTTAAGCTTCAGTATTCTGATCAGTATCTTGTTTGGTGCATCTGATAGATGAAAAGTGTGCATTGTGGCATAGTGTATGTAGCCAGGAAAGTACTAAAAAAAGGAGAAATAAAAATGGGGAAAAGAAACTAGAAGAGGGAAGAAGGAGATAGAAACGGAGGAAGGTTTGAGAAAGATAAATATTGTTAACAAAGGCTAAGAAAAATGGGCTCTGCAAGTTCACATATCTGCTAAAATGAAAAAGTGACTGGCAGTTAAAAATAGATATCAGAACAGACACAAAATCTAAAACAAAGTGAGAACAGAGTGGGAGGGGAGAAATACCTCTCCTCTAGAGGCAGCAAAATTCTAGATTTGCATGTTCTGCAGTCAGCTCGGGTGGTTTTCTCCCTGTGACTGGGGAAAGTGAATATTGTTTAATTCACTGTAAAATACATAGCTTATTTAACTCCCCAAATAAATTTTTGGCCTCAATATGTCCCACTGCAGGCTCATATTTAATTTGCTGTCTAGTATCATTCCAAGATCTTTCTTGGCATGACTGCATTTCAGATACACCTCTACCCCGCTATAACGCGACCCGATATAACACGGGTTCGCGTACAGCGTGGTAGCAGCAGGGCTCCAGTGGTGCTTTAAAGAGTCCGGGGCTCTGGCCGCTGCAGGGAGCTCTGGGCCCTTTAAATCACCGCTGGAGCTCCGCTTCTGCAACCCCAGGGCTGCGGCAGCAGGGCTCGCCGGCGATTTAAAGGGCCCGGGCTTCCCGCAGCGGCCGGAGCCCGGAGCTCTTTAAATCACCGCCAGAGCCCCGCTGCTACCCTGGGGCTGTGCCAGCGATTTAAAGGGCCTGTAGCTGCAGCTGCTGCAGGGAGCCCCAGGCCCTTTAAATCACCGCTGGAGCCCTGCCACCCCTACCCTGGGGCTGCGGCAGCGGGGCTCCGCTGGCGATTTAAAGGGGCCCAGGCTCCCCGTAGCGGCCGGAGCCCAGAGCTCTAGAGGTGTATCTCTTTAACAAAATATCTGTTTCAGATTATTTTTCTACATGTTACCTTCCATTTTTCTAGGCTTTCAGACTTATACCATCCCTTTGTATATTTACCATATTCTTTGATGGGACCAAGACATTTTAGTGTCTTTGAAAAGCAGTTGTTTTGCAGGAATAACAGTATCTAAGATAAACTACAGATGCTGACTACGCTCCAAAAAGTATCTTGTTAAGATTTTCACCCTCCAGCATGCACACTGGTGTGTGTGTATCATCACATGTTCTGTATGCCTTTAATAGGCTGAATATACATAAAATACCTGCTTGAATATTTGTGACTTGGGTCTGTCCAAGAGCATGAAAATGCAAACACAAGCTGTAATTTTTTTGTAAAATTTCCCTAATGTAGTGGCTATTTTGAATTTTAAAAAATGAATAAATTGACAGGATTGGAATAGGCTGAAATTAATTTTCTCTCAAGTAGCCTAGAAAATTGTATCTTGAGGCTAGATTAATAAAGTAGAAGTTACTATTGATTTTAATAAAAGTACAAACATCTGATTGGCTGAGCATTTTTATTGGAAAACTTACATTTTTGGATAGGTGTCATCCCCCCCCCCCCCCCAAAAAAAAACCAAAACAAAACACAAAACCCCCAACCAACCAACTAACCAACAGGAAAACCAAAAAAACCCACACTCTTTTTCTAGCCTGTACTAAAAATCCTTTAAGGACAAGCTATTCCGTAATTGCCTATTATGGTGTTTCTTGTACTTTTATTTGAAGCATCTGCTACTGACCACAGTTGGAAACAGAATACTAGACCATTGATCTGATCAAGTAAGGCTGTTCCTCTACAAAATCAGTAGGGCTTCACACAGGCACATGTCCGCCTGCATGAATTTGATTACAAGATCTTGACATACATGCTCAGCCTCAGAGTAGGAGGGCAACAACACCCAAACATATCTTTATCTCATCTGTGTTGTCAAGGCTCCTTCCCCACTCTGAACTTTAGGGTACAGATGTGGGGGCCTGCATGAAAACTTCTAAGTTTAACTACCAGTTTAGATCTGGTCCTCTACCACCACTACCAATGTGCTAATTCCCTTCCCTGGGTAGCCTTGAGAGACTCTTCACCAATTCCCTGGTGAATACAGATCCAAATCCCTTGGATCTTAAAACAAGAAGAAATTAAACATCCCCCTCCTTTCTCCCACCAACTCCTGGTGGATCAAGATCCAACCCCCTTGGTTCTAAAAACAAGGAAAAAATCAATCAGGTTCTTAAAAAGAAGGCTTTTAATTAAAGAAAAAGGTAAAAATCATCTCTGTAAAATCAGGAGGGAAAATAACTTTACAGGGTAATCAAACTTAAGGAGCCCAGAGGACCCCCCCTCTAGCCTTAGGTTCAAAGTTACAGCAAACAGAGTAAACACCCTAGTAAAAGGTACATTTACAAGTTGAGAGAACAAAGATAAAACTAACACACCTTGCCTGACTGTTTACTTACAAGTTTGAAATATGAGAGACTTGTTCAGAAAGATTTGGAGAGCCTGGATTGATGTCTGGTCCCTCTTAGTCCCCAGATTGAACAACCACCAAAACAAAGAGCACAAACAAAAACCTTCCCCCCACCAAGATTTGAAAGTATCTTGTCCCCTTATTGGTCCTTTGGGTCAGGTGTCAGCCAGGTTACCTGAGCGTCTTAACCCTTTACAGGTAAAAGGATTTTGGAGTCTCTGGCCAGGAGGGATTGTATAGCATTGTACACAGGAGGGCTGTTACCCTTCCCTTTATAGTTATGACATGTGTTTTAAAGACTTATACTTGCCATCCTTCTCTGCTATTTTCCTTCTCCTCTATCTAGCATTTAACACTTATTTAAAAAAAAAATTTCTTCTGCCCATCTCTCTGTCCCCTTCAGTTCTTCTCTCCAGCCATTTTCCTTTTTCTTACCTCTTAGGTGAAATCCTGCCCCTACTGAAGTCAATGGGAATTTTGCCCTAGACTTCCATGGAGGCCAGGATTTCACCCTTACAGCTTGATCCTGCACTCCTTACTTATGTAATATCCACTGATATCAAGAGGAGTTTTGCATGAATACTACATTTTAGAATCAAGTTCACAATCTTTGTCTTCTCTCCAGTAACATCCCTCACCCCTCTTGTTTTCTTTAAATAAAAGTTTGTAAAACAGTCTTGGCCAGTAGTCCCTTTCAGCTGGCCTACAAGAAGAAGCCTTCTATGTATCAAGGTTGTTTGCATTTTGAATGTTATAGGACCTGGCTTTTCTGGTGGAGATATTTTTGGAGATGCTAATTCATATGTGGGAAAAGGAGAAGCAGAACCTTGGCATAAGGTTGGATTAACGTTGTGGGCCGGTAGTGGGTTACTATTACAGAATTTGGCTGTACTTTAGTAAGAGAAGCTCCAGGTTCCCGTTGTTGGTTGGGACTGTTTGGTTCCAATAGTGCTGTAGTTAAAATTTAACCATTATGAAATTAATTTCCATCATCTTTGCTCCATATTTTATTTATTGGAGATGTAATTATGCATCTGGCTTGTATTTTTACTCTAAGTTAAAAACAGTCTAATTTCTTTATTTCTATAATAACTTGTGTCTTTCTCCATCAGTATGCTGTTGGCTTCATTCATCTGTGGTCCCATGTTGTACCTGGCTGCATACTGTGAATCTTATTGTTGGAAAATCTTGATTTCTGGAGTCAAAAGGTTAACTAACTTCCATTTGTGTTTGCGTTTCAGTTGACTATTCTGTGCTTACTTATCTGCCTTTAAACAGATCTACTTTCTAATTACCACACTTACATTATTCTGATTATGCTCTTACTCAAAATTGTTTTGTTTCACTCTCCTTTGCCTCCTGTTCTAGAAACAGTTGGTTGTATTTGTACAAAATTATGTTTTTCACCCTATTTCATCAGGAAAAAGAGGGAGGGAGTTTTTATTTATTTACATTTCTAATAAAATATACAAGAAAGGCACCTATCAGTTACTCTAGGAACTTGTTGAATGTTTTATCAGGCTAAGGCCTTGTCTACACTGCCACTTTACAGCGCTGCAACTTTCTCGCGCAGGGGTGTGAAAAAATACCCTCCTGAGTGCTGCAAGTTTCAGCACTGTAAAGTGGCAGTGTAGACAGTGTACCAGCGCTGGGAGCTACTCCTCTCATGGAGGTGGGTGTTTGTTTGTTTTTTTTTAATAGCTCAGGGAGAGCTCTCTCCCAGTGCTGGTGCCACAACTACACAGCCACGTTAAAGCGCTAGTGAAGACATGCCCTAAATCATGAGCAAATCCACTAGCAGAATTGACCCTCATCCACAAATATCAGCTCCTGTAAAGCCGAAGTAAAGTAGAACCTCAGAATTACAAATACCAGAGATACGAACTGACCAGTCAACCAAACACCCCACTTAGAACCAGAAGTACACCTCTACCTCGATATAACGCTGTCCAAAAGATCTTACCGCGTTATAGGTGAAACCGCGTTATATCGAACTTGCTTTGATCCACCGGAGTGCACAGCCTGCCCCACCGGAGCACTGCTTTACCGAGTTATATCTGAATTCGTGTTATATCAGGTCGTGTTATATTGGGGTAGAGGTGTACACAATAAGGCAGCAGCAGAGACCAAAAAAAAAAAAAAAAGGCAAATATAGTACTGTACTGTGTTAACATAACTACACGGTCCCAGGAAGGGGGGACCAAAGCCTGAGCCCGCCCAAGCCCTGCCCCAAGGTGTGTGGGAGAGCCAAAGCATTTCATCTCCAGATGGGGGGCCTGTAACCTGAGTCCCACCACCCAGGGCTGAAGTCAAAGCCTGAGCCTTGGGTGGTGGGGCTTTGGCTTCAGCCACACAACCCAGCCAGTTTCATGCCAGCCCTGGTGACCCCATTAAAATGGGTTTGCAACCCACTTTGGGGTCCTGACCTTCAGTTTGAGAACTGCTGCTCTACTGTCAACCTCCTCTGGTTAAATGAAAGGTTTTGGCACAAATGCCTTCACTGATTCTAAGTGTGGCAGTATTGCTCTGGGAGAAAGGCACTCTTGTTGAAGTGGGCTTCATAGTAGGAGTGAAGAGGTAGAGAAGGAGGAAGACTGGCTAAAATTAAAAAGAAAAAGATATGGGGCAAGGAAGGAGGTGGCCATCTTACAATCTCTAGTATCATTACAAATTTCAAAGAATATAGTAAAAGTAGCTGCTCAGTCTTTTGCTTTCATCTTGTTTCCTTTAGCCTTAACCTTTAGTTTATCTGTTTAGGTTGCAAGCTCTTCAACTGTGTACTCTTAGGGCTGCAAAACTCCCTTTGTGCTTTGTACTTTCTGTAAATAAAAACATTGCTTGCAAAACGGGTTGCATTCTTATCCTTTAGATTATGTGTGTGTGTATCAAAATTGGCTGCAGTGGTTTATATTTTTTCAGTTTGTATATTCTCTGGCTGTGGATTTTTTGTTGTTTTGTTATTCAGAATATGTGTTCATGTGAAGCAATCTAGGTTGAATGGTGGCCACATTGCTTTCATTTTGGTACACAATCTCCACATCTGTGGGCATAACTCCTGCTATTCACTTCAAGCTGTGAGGATGTGCGATACTGTACACTCACGCAACTTTGAAAAAGCACGAAGGCTAGGTCTACACTACCCGCCTGAATCGGTGGGTAGAAATCGACCTCTCGAGGATCGATTTATCGTGTCCCATCGGGACGTGACAGTCGATCCCCGAATTGACGCTCTTACTCCACCAGCGAAGGTGGGAGTAAGCGCTGTCGACGGGAAGCCGCAGCGGTTGATTTTGCCGCCGTCCCTACAGCGGGGTAAGTCGGCTGCGATACGTCGAATTCAGCTACGCTATTCGCGTAGCTGAATTTGCGTATCTTAAATCGACCCCCCCCTGTAGTGAAGACCTGACCTTAGAAGGACATGTCCATCGATGGGGTAGAG
This sequence comes from Malaclemys terrapin pileata, assembly GCF_027887155.1. Classification (NCBI taxonomy): domain Eukaryota; kingdom Metazoa; phylum Chordata; order Testudines; family Emydidae; genus Malaclemys; species Malaclemys terrapin. The sequence continues at coordinate 289,831,133 of NC_071505.1, read as the reverse complement.
GGGCTAAAATTAGTTTTCAAGGAGGCTGAGAGAAGAGAATTTGCCCTACCCTGTGGGTATTGCAGGGAGGCAGGATCAAATAGCTGAAATGAACAGGGATCTCTTAGGAAAGAAAGCAGTCTGCAGAGAACAATTAAGGATCAGAGATAAAAGGAAATAGAGAATGGTTGCTGGAGGTTTTTGGTTGTAGCCTGGAAAAGAGCAGACGTCTAGCTGGTGAGATAGGACAGATGACTGAAAACAAGAAGCTATGTTTGTTTTGCTAACTGTCCTGAGAAAGGGGGGAATTATTTATTTAAAATTCTCATTTTCCCCTTCTCCAGAAAAGGGAGAGTGTTCACTGGCTACTGTATCAAGAAAAGGAATTGGCCCAGTGTTAATCTTGCCTAAAGATGCTTGTCAGTAGAAGATTTCTTTGACCATAGATAATGATGGTGTAACTGTGGTGGGCATATGAAACTGGCTACATATCTGATGTGCTCAACAACAAAAGGGAAAGTTAAAAATAAAACTTCAGGAAATAAAACCTTTTGGTCAGCAGCAGAGTAAAAATTCTCTGGAGGAAGTGGTGCCACCTTGGGGTGAGAGCACCCTCATCCATCCAGGATAACTTGAGGGGGTGACATCTATGTTCTGGAGAAAGAAGAACAGGAGTACTTGTGGCAGCTTAGAGACTAACAAATTTATTAGAGCATAAGCTTTCGTGGACTACAGCCCACTTGTGGGCTGTAGTCCACGAAAGCTTATGCTCTAATAAATTTGTTAGTCTCTAAGCTGCCACAAGTACTCCTGTTCTTCTTTTTGCGGATACAGACTAACATGGCTGTTACTCTGAAACATGTTCTGGAGAGTTATTTCTCACTTAGCCAGAGGGACAGTTGCCAAAGCACAGAGGTTTCTGAAGCTGAAGGACTCCTCAAGGATGGATAAACTTGGAGGAGAAAAGGAACAGGACTAAATGTCTATTCTGTAATATTCAAATGTATAGTACATACTAATATTATCTATTAATGAATGTATATAGTACTAATATTATCTATTAATGAATGTATATAGAGTGTCTGGAATAAAGCACTAGCAGTGCTTAGTACTGTTATAACATCTTGAAAAGGGAAGGAATTGGATGCTTCTATAAAATGAGTGAACTCAGTCATTGGGAAGTGGGAGAAAATCACACGTGCGAAATTATGCCTACCTTAATATTCTTTTTCACTCTTAACATCTGCTTCATGATATCGTTCACCCTGCTCCCAGAGAAGTCTTCCATCGCAATACAAATTATACTCTTGGGCAGCTTTAGGCAAACAAATCAAGGGTAGTTGCTACCTCCACTATCTTGGGCTTTCATGAGCCCAGATTTCTTTTAGGGTATGCCTGTTTTGCTTCATTCTTGTGGGCAGATAACATAGTAGAGGTGAAAAATCTATTTCATAGACTGTATCACAGAACTGGAATCTTAGATGTACTACTAATCTTCCTGTTTTCCATGACAGAAGAGATGCATTTGCAAATGTCTAACTTGAACTACAGCTGATAGGTCAAAATTTTGTCATTCCAGCCTACAGTACCCTTAACTTCAACCCCCAAACTCCCTACTTTCTCTCTTTTATATTCCCCCAATCTTTATTTTATTCCCCCCTCCCATCTCTGACCTCTTCTCCACCATTTCTATTATAAGGATACTAATACAGAAAGAAAACAAATGAAAATAGCCTGAATTAGTGCCCCCAAATGGATTAATTAATTTAGCTTATACTTGTACAGGTGATCCTTATACTGAAAACATTCTAAACATTTCCTGTGCTGTTTAAGCAAGCATTACATGTGACTAGCTATCTTTCTATAGATGCGGTTTGTTCATGGTCTGTTCTCAAACAGAATGGCAATATGTGCATTACGAATGTTTTTATCTCTGTTGTAAACCAGTTTACTTTTCCACACAATTTTTCTTTCTTGTTCCTCTCTTTATATTGTCCTTATATCAATTGTCAGTAATCAAAGAAGTTGTAAGGTCAATGATAAGTACACCTCTCTCTCTCTCCCTCTGTGTTTACATCGTGAATAGTACAGGAAAATTTTTGTGTCAATTCATTGCTCTCTGAAGCATCTAAACATATTTATTAAAACTGCCTGCAGCATTGTAAAATGTTTTTAACTAGATTTCCTTTCATTCTATGTATTATACTTACTTATGCATATATACAATAGATGCTAATCATCATTGTCTGGTCTACACTACAGAGAAATGTAAAATAATAGCAGCGGTAAAATTGACAAGAATGTCAATTTCACTGCTGGTAGGCTCCCTGCTGTGAAATTGAGCCCCAAGCCTGGCTCACAGCTGGTGCTATCAGCCCTGGGGGGAGGTGTCCAGCTGTGAGCCCTGCACAGCTGTCAGTACCCCACAGTGCCCCACTTCAGTCAGTTTAAGTGCTCATGATGAGAACTCACACGGCCAACAGAAGGAGGGTAGTGTGAACACCAACAGCTGATTTAATTACTACAGTGGCTGTAGGTTGACCTAACTTGAGTCGACCTAATTTTGTAGTGCAGACAAGCCCTCTAAAACAAGTGTCAATTTAAATCACTGTTGTTAGTGTGTAAGTACCTATCTCCTGCAATATGGCCTACTTTCTCGGATGTTGGATCTTCCACACCCTGGCCTGTTTGTCTAAATAAAAAAGGACTGAGCTGCAAAAGGCCTTTTTTGCAGCTTTGGATCCAGACTTTCTTAGCTGAGGGCGAGTCTTACTGTTCTCCCTTAGGAGAGAGTTTGACAGGGAACATTCTGATCTTTTCTTCCTGCTCCCTTTTAAAAGGCCTAATAGTAATACTAACATTGCTATGCAGTAACTTCAGTGCATATCTGTATGTTTGTCTCAGACTGTACCAAATATTTTTCCCATGAATAATAGCATTCCTTGCAAATGAACTTTGACAAACATAAGCTTCATTCTTGATTTGATTTTTATACTGACAAATCTAGTTGTGAAGAATTCTTTTGTGGACAATTGATTTTGATTGCAGGAAGTATTTTATTATTTGTTAATGTCTTTCAACATCCAAAAATGTACTGGACACCTCGTGGTACCAATGTATAACGTAAAATTGAAGCAACTTAATTGGGATGGATTGATGGACTACAGTACGCTCTGGTTAAGCAACCATTCTGTTTTAAACATAATGTATCTGTGTATGTAATATGGTTTCATTTTGTACACTTCTTTAGTAATGCTTTTGCTTGACTTGTTTTCCTTCATTTTTCTAGTGGATTATAAAATACCAATTTTAATGAGACATTTCTAAATATTTCCAGGTTGCCATTGTGTATGTGAGACAGGCAGAGTGTGAATGCTGAGAGCCATGAGTGGCCTTTAACTACCATGTTAATACCTCTAACTATAATTGACAAGGCATGGATTCTGAAAATCGTTCCAACAAAGCATCTTGAGCAAATATGAACCTCCTATTAAAGCAAAAGAACATTTGTTTGATCTCACAGAAAATTAGTTCTCTGAAACTTGTCCTGCTAGAGACTATCCTGATATCGGTGTACTGTTTAAAGGGTTACCATCAAACTCACTTCTTTCTAGAAAATTTTACTACTATTGTCACAATGTAGGATTTTTCTCTTTCATTTTGTTTATGTGGTACACTTGACAGTACTCTGTGTATAGTCAGGTTCACTTCCACACTTATTTCTCCTATCATTTGTATGGGCCTTTTGCACAACAGGGAAAAGAACACTTAAAAATATGGACAGGGCATCTAGTACTTTTAACTAGTCTTTTAAACTGACTATTTCAAGTTTATTGGATCCCTTTAAGACGCAACAAAAATAACAAAATCCACTTACTGTGTATTGGATCGCAGTTGCAAAGATAATGAAGTAGGACACTGAACATACAAGTGAGGTGCATTTTGAATAGTTTTCAGTGCAGGCTGCTCTTCTTATCCTTGCCACCTGAGAATTCAGCACAAAAATGTACCATTACTGTACATTAATTTCCCAGAATGCCTAATAATTCTAACAAAAATATCAGGTCACTTTGTACAATTTATCAGCAAATATGTAATAGTGAGGTCTCCTGTTAATAAAGCATCAATATTATTACACCATGTAACGGTAGTATAGTATTAACTAGAATAATGCATTTATTAATTCAATTACAGTAGTACCTAAAATGAGAAGGAAAGCAAAGTACCTGTTTGTCTTCTTATATTGTAAGCTTCTTCAGACGAGAAGTAAGGGAAAGACATAAAATACAAGTAAAATGGTGAAGGTGGTGATTCCCTATCTCTTGATATTGAATTCTTATTGCTTTACTTTTTAGATATCTGTCTATCTTCATTTGTTCCTCAACCTTGCCATTAGTTGACTAACCTCTTGCAGGGGGTGATGGTTGAAGTTGGCCTATAGGAAAGATTTGAGTGCGTAAGGGGGTGTGGTCTTGTGGATCAGGTTAGTGTTCCATGGGTGAGGAGCATCAGGAAGTATTACATTAAAACTAAAATATACCCAAATAAGTAGAAGTGTGTTTTGAGGTGCAATAGCCTTGTTTATGTTTCATATTTGTCTGAATATTGTTAATCACAATATTGGGTATACCACAATGGGTTTCCTCCTCCTCCTCAATCTGAAAAAAGCAGGGTTGTGCTCTATTTCATTAAAAACACATACAGGTGACATTTTAACTCTCCTCTTCATTTTCTTTTGTGAGTCTAAACTAAATTTATCTCTTTTCTACTTGTTTTGTGGGGTTTAACAGTGTGACTCCCATTAAAGTTACTGATAGGTGTAATTGGATCATATAAAGTCACTTGCAATGTACTTGTAAAAACAAATGTACAAATAAAACAGTGAGGGTGTATTTGTGTGTATAGGGAGGGATGTTGGAGCAAAGTTAGGCCAATGCTAAGTGTCAGTTAACCTTGCTGAGCTGCACTCTGCTCCCTCTCTGGTCTCTGAGTGACAGGCCTTTACCTTTCCTGCAATGGAATCCTGAGATTCTCCCACTCTTAGACCGGGCCCTGGGGCTTCAGTACCCTGTGTAGTGACTGTGCTTACTCAGTAGGTTGATGGGATTCCTTTCCTTTGGGAGTCTGACACTAGTGCTGAATACAGTGACCAGCCCAGGAGAGGTAATAAATTCAGTACGTGCATGTCTGATGTACCTTAAATCTTAGCATCCCCTTGATGGAACCCAGGGAGGTATAACCTCTTCAGAAACCCCAGCAGGGATCAGGTATGTCAGTCTGTTTGTTTATGTCTTCCCTCTCCTTGAGGGAGTGTCCTTTCTGAACTAGTCAGGGTCTTTGCTCTCAGCTTCTCAAACTTGGACCTTGCTGCCCAAAATAAGTATGAGAACAGGGGTGAAAGTAATATTAATTTTTTACCAGTATGGGGCTGAGGGTCAGCCTCCCCCAGCCAGCCCATCCGCGCTGCCTGGCCTGCACCACCTGGGGCTCCGGCGGCAGTGTAAAAGGGTCCGGGGCTCCGGCTGCTGCTGCAAGCCCTGGGCCCTTTTAAATCGCCAGCTCTGGGGCAGCTGCCCCTTTTGCCCCCCGCTGTCGGCGGCCCTGGGGGGGGTAGAGGGGAAACGGAGCAATGATGTTAAAGTGCTGCCGGCAGGGCCACCAACTGGGGGGGAGGAAGGGGCAGCAACGTTAAAGGAGGCTTTAAGGAGGGTCTCATAGACTTTAAGGTCAGAAGGGACCATTATGATCATCTAGTCTGACCTCCTGCACAACGCAGGCCACAGACTCTCACCCACCCACTCCTGTAACAAACCTCTAACCTATGCCTGAGTTATTGAAGTCCTCAAATCGTGGTTTAAAGACCTCAAGGTGCAGAGAATCCTCCATCAAGTGACCCGTGCCCCACGCTGCAGAGGAAGGCGAAAAACCTCCAGGGCCTCTGCCAATCTGCCCTGGAGGAAAATTCCTTCCCGACCCCAAATATGGCGATCAGTTAAACCCTGAGCATGTGGGCAAGACTCACCAGCCAGCATCCAGGAAAGAATTCTCTGTAGTAACTCAGATCCCACCCCATCTATAACATCCCATCACAGACCATTGGGCATATTTACCTGCTAATAATCAAAGATCAATTAATTGCTAAAATTAGGCTATCCCATCATACCGTCCTTTGCTGTGGCAGCGCTTTGATGTCAGATGTGTATGGGCCAGTACCAGCTTCTTACCGGTACCCTGTACCGGCCCACTTTCACCCCTGTTTGAGAGAGAGAGGGTGAATGAGGTAAAATCTTTTATTGGACCAACTTCTGTTGGTGAAAGGGATAATCTTGGGAAATCAGTGTGTCATAGCTAAATACAAGGTGGAACAGATTAAGCAGAAGGAGTTAACACATGTTGGAAGAGACCATTCCAGGTGAAGTGGGCAGTTAACACCTCTGCAATCATAGGACAAAGGAGAGCTAGTGAGTTACAGATTGTTGTAATGAGACAAAACCAGTGTGTATATTGAGTCCATGGTTTATAGCATCTAGCAAAGGTAGGAATTTAAACTCCCAGGCTCATCTTTCAAAAGCCTTGTGCCAGTTTTCTTTGAGGACAAGAACTGGGGCCTTGGCTACACTCGCGGATTCACAGCGCTGCCGCGGCAGCGCTGTGAAGCGCGTGTATAGTCGCGCCGCCAGCGCTGCGAGAGAGCTCTCCGAGGGGAATAGCTTGCAGCGCTGCGAGCGAGCGTGCAGCGCTGCAGGCTCTGATTACACTGGCGCTTTACAGTGCTGCACTCGCTGCGCTCGGGGGAGGGTGTTTTTTCACACCCCTGAGCGCAGCAAGTGCAGCGCTGTGAATTGCCAGTGTAGCCAAGGCCTGAGAGTTCAGGTATAGAATGATAGCTTTGTGAGAAGTGTTCACTCACAGATGATATAGTTTTTGTCTTTTATCATTTTTCTATATGAGTTTATTCAAGAACTTAGTGATTGTTTGGTTTAACCCCTACAGTTGTTCTTGGGACATTTAATGTACTGGATGAGATATAACACATGTTGTGATAGACAATGTATAGGACCCATGGATCTTGAAAGGTGTCTTGGGGCGGCGGAGGGGGGTAATTGATCATCATAGCAGTAGCAGTTTTCAGAGTAGCAGCCGTGTTAGTCTGTATCTGCAAAAAGAACAGGAGTACTTGTGGCACCTTAGAGACTAACAAATTTATTAGAGCATAAGCTTTCATGGACTACAGACCACTTCCGAAGAAGTCTCTAAGGTGCCACAAGTACTCCTGTTCTTATAGCAGTAGCAATATATCTGCAAGTTTTGCATCTGTTGTTACGGTGGGGTCTGGTGCCACTTTCCCAGACCTGACCAAGAGCTCTGTGCAGCTGGAAAGTTTGTCTGTTTCACCAACAGAAGTTGATCTAGTAAAAGATACTACCTCACCCACCTTGTCTCTCTCATATATCCTGGGACCAACACTGATACAACAACACTACAAACAAAAGAAGTTTGGTGAGCTCTGTAGGGGGTTGGAGTTAGGTCATCAAAGCAAAAGGCCCTTGCATTGTCCCCGAAGTGCTGATTGATGGGTAACTATCTGGTGTCATTATCCTGTTTCCTTCATGTTTTTCCACAATCTGCTATGGAACTAAACCAACATAGTCCTACAGTAAATCCCCCAACTACCAGGTCACAATACATTGTTCATAAATTATGGCAGAGTAGCCTCACTTCCACCACACTGAGCACTTTCAAAATCCCATTTGTTTGTTTAAAGCAACTTCATGGGATATGAATGCTAAGGGTTACTTTTCAGAGAATGGGGAGTTGTACAACTAAAACCACAGCCACAACTTCAGGAAAAATATCCTTTAATGCAGCGTTTCTCCCTATGGGTTGGGATCCAGAATTGGGTCACCAGAACATTTCAAAGGGTTGCATGGCACCTCCTGTGGCTCCTGTCTCACAGGGCTGGCTGTTCCCAGCACTGCAACCTCTGGGGTGCAAGCGCCACTCAGGTTTGGCCCAGACAGCATGATCACGGGAGTTCGGATAGGCCAATTTGAGTGAGTGACACTGCAACCCCATGAGACAGGTCGCAAGTCCATTCACACAAATTTGGTCCAGTCAGGAGAGCGGGACCAAACCTGAGCGGCGCTGCAACCCTGGAGGTTGCAATGAATGGAGCACAGAGCCAAGCCCATTCAGCCCCACGGCACAGAAGCTGCAGGAGCTGCCACTGTGGGATGAGTGCCAGGCAGGACCCAACTCCCCAGGCAGGGCCAGCTTTAGGCGCTGCGGGGCCTGATGCGAAAGAGCTGCCGCCGAAGAGAGCGGCGGGACTTCAGCAGCAGCTCTATTGGCTGCCAGTGCCTACGGCGGCAGAGGGTCCTTAGGGATGTTGCAGGGCCCTCTTAGGGGCGCGGGGCCCAATTTGGGGGAATCGGGTGAATCACCCTAAAGCTGGCCCTGCCCCCAGCGGGGCAGAACCTGACCAAAACCATCTCAGGGCCTCCAACCCTAGACTATTTACTGGGTAGTGACAGGCCATAAACATATACAAATGGCTCCTGAGGCCAAAAAGATTGAAAACCACTGCTTTAATGTGTCTTCCCTTCTTCCTCCTCCCCCCCCCCATAGGAATATAGTGTATGTTGTCTTAAAATATTCCCTGACATAAAGTGGCATTGACTTACTTGGAAACTGAATTGTACAAATACTGCTATATTTTAGTTCAGGAATTTGGTTTGAGATTTTCATGTGTGAGTTCCTAAAATTAAGCAGCCTTATTTTCAGAAATGCTGAGGAACCACATCATCCATTAAAGTAAATGGATTTGTCTGCAGTGGTGAAACTTTACCGAAACAATTCACACTGCTTCAGCTGCTGTTAAAACTGATGGGAAGCATGGAGAACACTTAGAAACATTTTTGCCACAGTTTTGATTTAAACTTTTTTTAGAAGGTTTTACTAAAATGGCAATGAAAACCATTCTAGCCTGTGTAGCCTTGTCTACACTATGACTTCCCTCAGTTTTAACATAGTTCAGTGGGAATATTTGAGTAAAGCTACTCATTGTTGACAAGACAATGGGAATTTCAGTACTTGGCACTCTTTTGAAAATTAGGACACTTATTTAGGTATGTAACTTTAGGATTGCATATTCAAAATTTTTGGCCTTGTTTTGCATATGTATACATGAGAGCAAATCAGCTGTAATATGACTTTGAAAAATGAAGTGTAAATCCTTTATCTTCAATCAAGAGAGATTTTCCCAAAATGTGCTGTACTGTGCAAGGCTGTACAAAGTCATGATTGGGACTGTATGGGAGGCTGATCTATGAAAGCCATCTGCAAAGCAAATCTAAAATTTCTTCTGCACTAGGAAATGCACAAAACCAACTTGAATGTATAGACAGGATGAACTTTTCTCTCTAATTTAGTTCTCAGTTGTCAATTCATGTTAGTTTAAACATCTGCCTCACCCCCACCTCCACTACTCACAGACATACAATTAATTTGTAAGGGCTAGGAGTTGCTTAACTGTAGACTTGTGAAATAACTTTTTTGCATCATTTTCTAAAAGGAAACACTCTTACTCATCTTCTAAAGGGTACCATTTAAACATCACCCAGTTGTCTTTCTCCTCTCCAGCCCAAGCTTTAAAAGGGAGATTGGCTTCTACATATAGTTGTTTCTACTCCCATATTCTATTCCCTAAATGCCTAATTAAAGTCTAGAAAAATACAATGAAAATGTGTGCTTTTATATGTTTTGTTTCCGAAGTCCTATATTTGGTGTGTACATTAGAACGGACACAGAAATGTTAAATAATATTCACCAAAGGTCATTCATTGAATTGGTAGCAGAGTTTTGTTTATAATCCAAGACTCCTAACCCCCATTCCATGATCCATCTATTAGATTCTGTTTGTACTAAAATCTTGGGAAGTGAGGGGAAGAAGAGGCTCTATAAATACTTGAAAGTACCTTAAAAGTAAGGGAGGGGTGCTAGGATCCTATGATGATGGGATCTATAGAAGAATCTAGATACATAGGATGTCCTGAGTTCTAATTTTGGCTCTGACATGGACTTTGTGGCTTACAATTTGTGACGCCATTTCCTCATCTGTAAAAAAACGGGATAATTACTTACCTGACATTAATGTTCAGGATCAGCTTAGAGGGAACTAGGTTCCACGTGCTTCTAAGATCAAGGCCGTCCTTACCCATACGCAAAGTAAACAGCTGCGTAGGGCACCAGGAAATGTGGGGCACCACATTTCCTGGTGCCCTGCGCAGATGCATGCTGCTTTAGCCCCTGCTCCGGCTCTTCCCCAGGGCCCCCGCCCCGCCCCCACTCCCCTGAGACTCCAGAAGTGGTCGGGCCTGCACTTACCGGTAAGTAGAGCGACCCGGCCCCAGCCTGCTCTGCTCCCCTGGCTCCCAGCCACGCCACCAGCAAGTGCTGGGGGTGGTTTCCCCCTCCCCCTAAGCCTGGGAGCCAGGGAAGCAGAGCAGGCTGAGGCCGGGTCACTCCACTTCCCGCAGGAAGTGGCCAGCTCCCCTCTCCCCTGTCCTCCCTGGTGCTTACCTGCAAGGGGGGAGGGGGCCCTCCTTCAGCTCATAGCTCCATGTGCTGCCTCTGCCCTACCACTCTCATTGGTCATGGTTCCCAGCCAATGGGAGGTGTGGAACCGGGGCTTGGGGCGAGGCGGAGACATCATGTGGCGCTCAAGAGCTGGGTAGGGAACCTGCCCCTGCCCCAGCCCTGCCAACCCTCCCCCCAGCACTCGTGGCACGTCCTCTCCCCGGCCACACCCCCTGACTACCCGTGGCACCTCCCCCGACATGTCCTCCCCCTGAGCATCCACAGCGCCCCCTCCCCCCCAGCATCCACACCACCCCCCGTCCTGTCCCCTCCCTCCCAAGTTTTAGTCAGTGGTATATAGTAAAAGTCATGGACAGGTCACAAGCCATCTATTTTTTTTTATTGCCCATGACCTATCCGTAACTTTTACTAAAAATACCCGTGACTAAAATGTAGCCTTAGTCATGAGCCATGGTGCTGTAGAAACCATCTTCATTTTCTTTCACTGTCTCAAGCTATGTCTACATGGTTCCACTGTTCAGATAATCGGTGTATGAACTGTAGTGCATACTAGCATGCTTTAACTCCCTCGTGTGAATACTGCTGGCGCAAATTGAAAGGTACTTTGTTCGCATCAGCATAGAGCTGTTTGAAAGACGACTTTAACACAAACTCTCTACCATTTAGTTTGCGCCAGCAGCATTCAGAGAGAAGAGTTATGGCACAGCCCACTAGTGCATGCTGCAGCTCGTACCCCCCATAGTTGAAATGTGGGGCCGTGTAGACGAGCCCTATTGTAAGAGCCTGTGGGACTAGAACCTGGGCTGCAGTGGGGTTCTGGGTTGCTGCTACTTCTGTATCGCCAATGGAGGCATAGGTTGGGTTTCTGCTGGAGGACCCTGTGAATCTAGACAATGCAGGAAGTACGGCCCACCAGCACCTGACTAGTGCCCCCCGTCCCCCACAGCCCACTGATTGGCTCATGCTGGTATATAAACCAGGAAGTCTTCATAGGGAACTGTCTGAGCAATGATGCAAAGAGCCTGCTTGCTTCGGCTCCAAACCTTGCTTTGCTGTGGACCGTAGACTGTGGCTTCTGACCCCAGTTCATCCCTGACTTTTCTACTTGTCTTGTGTCTGTAACCTGGTGCCTGACTCTGACTCCCTGTCATCCTGACCCAGCTTGAACTCCACCCCGCTACTTGTCTCCTGATGTCAACTTGGTGCACATAGACCACCCACAGCCTGGCCCTGACACCCCTGTTCCTTTTTGTCTTAAGCCATGTCTACATTAGTGAGCTTATAGTGGCACAGTTGTACTAATGTAGCTGTACTGCTGTAAGATCGCTCATGTAACTTTTCTAGGCCAATGGGAGAGAGCTCTCCTGTCAACATAATAAAACCATCTCCAGGAGCAGCAGTAGCTATGTCGGCAGGAGAAGCTCTCCTGCCAGCATAGCACTGTTCACACTATCACATATGTTGGCAAAACTTACGTCGCTCTATGCATCCGAAGAAGTGAGGTTTTTACTCACGAAAGCTTATGCCCAAATAAATCTGGTAGTCTTTAAGGTGCCACCAGACTCCTTGTTGTTTTTGTAGATACAGACTAACACGGCTACCCCCTGATACTTTACGTCACTCAGGGTTTTTTCCCCACACCCCTGAGTGATAAGTTTTGCTGACATAAGTGGTAGTGTAGCCTAAGTCTTAGGTCGGAGACCGGTGTCTCTGTGAGCCCAATTGTAATCATCACCTCCGCCCTTTTTCTTGTCCTGCAAAGTTATATTGAGTTCACATATTTAGCTTGCTGGAAGCCTGTCCTTGATAAGTGTTCAGTTGCCCAGTCCTTGGGATTTCCATTGTCTTTGTAGGGTCTTCCACTCATGTCTTCTGCTTGTAGCAACATAAGATAGTTCATAAAAATAGGAGAGACAGTTCCTACTTCCATCACAACTAGTCTCGCTCTGGATGTATAGGGCTTTCTCTCCCAGACTCGTACCTCTTGTCCAACACCCTTCCTTAAGACATGGAATTCTGCATTCCAGTTACCCTAGATCCTAAAACCATTGCCTCAAATCTCCTGAGCTGTCTCCCTCCGTCACTTAAAGATGCTCCTTCAGAGTCTCACCTAGACTGTAGGCCCTCTGGGTTCAGTTTAACCCTTCGTCAACAATGTGGCTGGAAAGCAAGGAATACTGGCTTAACAAGTGATAGCTAACCACAACCACTTTACTCTTAAAAACTTTGGGAGGTACAGAGCCTTGTAAAATAACAAAAAGTCCTGAGACACACCCTTCCCTAGTCTGATCTCACCCCTTCTGTGAGTCCAAGGTTTGTCAGCATTTCAGGCTTGGCAATGGTTGCTTACAGCAGCATCCTCTCTGACTCTGTCTCTCTTTGCCTTGTGCGTCCCCTGACTCCTGCAATGCTTCAGGCTCCTCCACTGAATCATTCTCTCCCCCACCTTGTGTAGAAAGTCCATCGTTCCAGGGGGATGGATCAGTTCTTGACAATCAGTCAATGGCTGTAGATCGGGGTAGTCAATTATTTTTTGTCAAGGTCCAAATTTCTTGGTCAAGGTATGGTCAAAGTCCAGACTCCAGATAAAATAATAATAATTGGTCCACAGTCTGCCTACTCTAGATTCATGTTTCTCAGAGATTGTCCTTCAATGAAGACTCCTGTATCTGACCTTGGCAGGGTACTGTCTACAATTCAGTACAATACACTAAGCTGCCTTGTGCAATATTAGACAAATGTTCAGCACGTAGTAATAATTATACCTTGCTCTTATATAGAGCTTTTTACCATTATATCTCAACATCCTTTACAATGCTGGTCATTATCCCCATTTTATAGATGGAGAAATTGAGGCACGGAGCAATGAAATTATTTACTCAAGGTCACCCATCAGGCCAGTGCAGAGCTGGAACTGGATCCCAGGTCTGCTAAGTGTCAGTCCAGTGCTCTAGCAATAGGGTACACTGCCTTTCTAATACAAAATGGGGTTCACAATATGATACAGAAATATACCAGTCTGTCACATCCTCATTTGAACAACTGTAAAAGCTAATTATTATTTAATTGAGCCCAAAATTATCATTAGTAATTTGGAAGAAAACTGATGCAGCAGTAATGGTGAATATGCATCTGCTTAACCTCACATTAAATATGAATGCATTTTATATATGCTTTTTAAAAAACATGGCCACCACAACTAAATTAGAGGCACTGAGAAAATTCTGCATAGTTTATAATCATACTTGACTGCAGTCATTTCTAACCATAGCTGAATTACCATGAGAGAGAGAGTTTGTCTGATCACACACACACACACACACACGTTACAGTTACTGTAATAAACGTTAAATTCCCTGTTGGGATTGCATATGGTTTAAAATTGACTCTCCTCCATGAGGTCTTGGAGCAAAACTGCTCTTTGGAAGGGAAAATGATATAATTTCAGTTGCAGCATTAACTATACACCTCATAGAAAAAAGACTTAAAATGCCATATTGGTTCTCTACATATCCAAAATACTGAAATCTAATTTATAGGACTATATTTCTAAAAGAAACAGGCCCAGGTGCATCAGAGTCAAATTTATCAGGGTTTTCATACTCTTCACAGGAATCTGCAATGCAGGAACAAAATGCGTTTTCTGGTTATCTGGGCACATGGAAGATAGTATTAGAATTATGTGGATGAAGTGAGAGAGAATACAATATGCCTCCCCCAGGAGCTGGATAATATGTTCTGACTAAAATAACATCATAATGTTACCCCTACTGAGTCGTTTTTCAGGCAAGAAATGAAAATGAATGTATAGTTTGGTATGGAACTAGAGGGAAATAACATTGGTAACCTTTACTTGATGAGTGGTAAACCAATGACTGTTGATCAGCTTGTTGTTTCACATCCTTTCCTAATGTAGGCTGAAAAATACCTTGATAAAATATAGCTGATAAAATCATCTGGATAATTGCACTAGTTATTGGAAATTGAGAGCCAACTTGTGCCCTGTCTTGCATCCACTGTGATCCTACTGAAATCATAGAGAATGCAAGTAAAAACAAAACTTTAATCTTAATTACTAAATATAACTAGTAATCAAGTGGAGATAGTAACTTCCATAAAAATAATCCATTTTGCTTAGTGGCTATTTGGTCAACTATTGTTTAATTGCTGGTAGATGTTGTTTAATTACTGCTAGCTATAAGTGTATTTGGACTGTTTCCATTCAGCTACCGAATGAAGTTTAAGCTTCTCATCTAGCATTGTGCAGAGCATTAAAGTCATCTGTCTACTTTTCTGCTCTTGTCTTCTGTTGTGCTCCACCTTGGCCCTATTGCTCCACCAGTAATAGCACTCTGGTCTTTGTGCCTTCTCTATGCCTGCAATGATCTCCATATCCAATGCACTGGACTCATCCCTCTTGAATTGATTTTTTTTATCCTCAAAGGTAAAAATTCGAGTCCACTTTCACTTCCTAGTCCACTATCAAGCCTACACGAACCGCTTCCCAATTAAAAAAAACAACCCTTCCCCCATCCCCCATTTTTGTTTGTTCTGACTGAAATTTTGTTAGTTCTTTGTGTCTCTGTGTGTTTATATAATCATAGCCCCTGTCATAAAGTGCTCTACAAGGTCATTACCTGTGTCTTGTTCAGCTTTAAGAATACTCATACCGTTCAACAAAGAGTAGATTGTAATATTTAGTTGTCAAGGCTGATTTCCCCACTCTGGCACGTCGAGTGCAGAAGGTGGAGGCCTGCAAGGATTTTAAAAATTAATACTTGCCACTCCAGGCTTGTATTAAACCCCCCAAGGTTACAGCTTTTCTTTGACCTTAGCTTGGTAAACGCTGCCACCACCCAAGTGAAAAACTGCCTCTTGCAAATGCTGGAAAAATTCACTTGGGAAGTTTTCCCTGAGGCCCCTCAGCTTTTCCACCCCTCCCTCAGGGAAGCTGAGAAGAAAACAAACAAAAGGGAAACCCAGCTGTTGCCACCAGCAAATTGAAAAACATATGCACAGACCTTTTAAGACACAAAAACCAATCAGGTTCTTAATTTTTTTTTATTAAAAACAAAAAAAGAAAATACATCTGGAACTTAGGCTTTTGCTAAATCTTAAAAAAGAGAATATAAACAGTGTAATCTCCCTCTGTTAGAAGTTACCACATAGCCCTTTATAAGCAAGCATATTTATTCTTAAGGTGAAAGCATTACAGAGAAAACATATTAAAAACAATAAAAGAATCTACATGCCTTCTTATAAACTTATCAGAGATCAACCTCAATTCCAACAAGGACTCTGGTAGGATTCAGTCCTTCGAACTCCATCAAGGTGTTTTTCTGTCTTCACAAGTTCTTAACAGCTCTTAGTTCAGAACAAGAATACCCATTAATCTATGAGTCATTCTTTTATACAGTTTAGGTCTAAAGGTCCCCTCCTCAGGTTGAAACTTCAAAAGGCTGAGTTCTTGCATAACCAAAGGAGGTATATTTGCATACACGTCTCCCTGGGAAACCCATCTCACTTTGTCCCATAAATTCATTCTTGTCTGGCACAATAACACTTCCTAGGGCTACATGCCATTCCACAATAATACATAAACTTTACATTTTTAATAAAATGGACTCCAAAGCTACTTACACTTAATTCATTAGGATTTTTCAAGGATATTGCAGGAAATTGCCGTAGCTGTCACCAGAATGTAGTAAGATGTAATTGCATATTTTATGTATCCCCAACTATTGTCTTCTAAAGAGCAGCATGTTAGGTTATGCAATTAATGTGAAGACAGAAACATTTTTTAGTGTTTTACATTTTTTATAAGGTTACACTAAAATGTTTTAAATTTATAAAGGCTAATTAATTTATTGTCTCTTTGCACATGCAAAGATTAGGTATCATTCAGTCAAAAGTAGCACAGAAAAACATATCTAATATCACTATGTAAATTGTTCCAACCCTTCTTTGTTCATTGTTTTGCAAACATAACAAGCTCTAATGCACCTGTTCGATTTTTTTTTTACAACTTCAATCAACAGCACCAGTGACTTTTCTGTTCTCTGCTGCTAGCATGAAACATTATATGTTTATTTCCTTAGCATTTGACAAATAAAGTGCTTTCTTACAAAGTGAATGCCTTTCAGTCACTTTCTAAAATGTGGTTTTAAATAGCCAGTAGTGCATGTTGCACTAACTCTGCATTTCAGTTTGTTACAAAGAGTATGTGGCCTTTGCTCTTGCTAGCTAAGGTGGGGCTGGGTGATTCAGGTTGTTCTCTTTTCCCTTCTTACCTGCAGATTTGCGTGTTTGACCTAGCAGAGTAATTGGGCCCACAGCAACATGGGCGTGCCTCCCTGAGAAACACTTAGTTTCATGTATGACTCATAAGCTGAAGCACAGACACCACTTCCCCAATCTACAGTAGCCATTTTAACTGCATAAAACTGCTGGATTTCTTTTTACTTTCTGGCTCTTGGGACTATGCAAACGCTTTAAAACAAATTAAGGTAACTTTTCTGTCTTGCTGTGGTACAGTATCTAAATAGGAGTGATAATTCTAATAGCAGAGTAGGTGTACCTGTTGAAAAAACATGGCTGTATGTTCTTTACCTCTGTTAATGTATGAACTCAGTCACATGCTTGATTGCACTTAACTACCAGGGGAAAACAAAGAATGCCAGTTCTTGTAGGGTTTTGGCCTTGAGGGCAGAGCATCTTTTAAAATCTAAAAATCTTTTGTATACCAGAAATTCCTCAGATGTATCATGAGAGTGAGACTGAAAAAAAGAAAACTTCCTGTTACAGTTTAGTAAATACCGTCAGTTCTGTTGCACTTTACGTAAACATGATTATTTAGTATTTAAGTGCTGTGTAAACTAGTTTTTTGCTATATGTTTTTCAAAATGTTAAGTGGACTATATTGTTTCTGTGTTCCTGAAAACAATACACCTGAAATAAGCCTAAAATATTGACAGTGTTTTAAGTGTTATCGCATTTCATTTCATGTATGCTTATTCTTAAAATGTGTTAATATTTAATACTTTAGATGTGCTGCTGGTTTGACTGCTTTAAACACGGCTCAGTTGATTGTAGGATATATTAGACTTTTCTAAAGCTGGGTACACGTTTCTGTTGATCTGTTTGTCGTGTACTAGAGAATTTCTGAAGGATATTCGGGCAAAGTATTACAGCACTACAAAGTACTACAGACTCTGGTTGCACTTGCTTTGTTATACTTGCTAAGGTTTGATTTTGAGCTGCTGTAAACATGGTGGATTTGTAATTGATGGCCTGAGAGTCTGTTTCTACTGAAATATCCTATAAAAACCCACTGCCACACTGTATAATTTAAAATGGAACAAGAGTTTAATTTCTTTCATAGAATAAAAAATGGATATATAGTTATCCTTCTCCATACTTTTGGTCCTCAGAGCTTAGGATTTTGTATTTGATAATGAGAAAGGCATAGTGTAAAAGGGACTAGGGTTAGTGCCATTTGTACAAGAAAGGTTGTGAGGAAATATGCAGTGTTCAAAGGCTGTTTTTAAATGTTCAGTGGGGAAAAATACACTTGCTACTAAAATAAGTGTAACTCACGACTGCCCGCGTACACACACACACAGTCTCTTACACACACACACACGCGCACACACACTCTCTCTCTCTCTCTCTCTCTCACACTTCGAAATAGTGTTAAGTATGTTTCTGGTCCTGTAGTTCCTATTCAAACACAATTAATTTTTATTTCAGTTGGAATCTTGTCTGAATGAGAACAGTAGCCTTCAACTCTGTATTTTAATTTTTCAATTAAAAACAAAATTCACTTAAAAATGAAGTTGAATTTCTTCTAAATTGAAAATCTGACACACTAGAGGAATGAAACTATTTGTAATATTGTACATAGGGGATACTTTTCAGTGTCATTTACTGTTCACTATAGTGTAATACCTACCTCACAGAGTAGAGTGTTGTAGTGTCTTGCTTAATATTGTAATAATCTACAGTGGAGGGAGGGAGGGGAGAAATTATTAGGCTAATAGTGCACACTTTGGGTGCGACAGACTTTTGCTTTTAGCCATCTGCAGTGTTTGCCAATAGCTACCTTGTGCATCCTGGCATGTCTTCTTTTTCTTGTCTCTTAATTTTAGGTTTCATTTTTAAACACATTTTAAATCCCAGGTTTTTCAAGAGGGTATGCAATGTATACTTCCCCTGAGAAAAATTATCTTTAGTAGATGGGGAAGTACTAGGGAACAGATTAAAAAAAATGTTTTTGAATATGTTGTGGAAGATTTTTGTTTGTTTAAAAAAATATTTACAATTTGTTGGACTATTTGAATTCCTTTTCTCTCCTCCTACTTCCCCCTGAGCATTGATGCCCTTTTAGCTATAGTTTTGGTCTATGGTAGCCACCTTAAACTCACTGTCTAGTGTTAAACTTGAACTAACAGAGGGGACCCCTGGCTTCTCTCCATTCCCTCCCCTCCTTTACTTATCTTGCAAGGTAGCTGGAGGTCTTTAAAGAGTTAATCTTAAAAAGTTGAATTAGCAGTCCCAAAACAGCTCCCAAATTGCTGGATGCTTCTGTAGTGCTGTTGAGGGTTAGAAACTAGTTTTTTTTCATGTAGCACTTCAAGGAGAAATCTCTGTTCATCCTATAGGCAAAGCTGTTGTGTCCAGGCTCTTGGATACCAGGGTGAGGGTGTGGTACAGGAACCTGAAAAGAACAGAACCAGATGCTATAACTAAACTAGAATGAGTTGAGAAACTGGTTCAGGGCTCCCAATTGCTCCTTTTAAAGATTAACTTCAAAGACCTCCCACTGAGAAGCAGAAATAGCTAGACTGGAAGAGGAAAGGTGGTAGTTAAAAGCTCTGACTGATTTTTCCAGCTGAAGCGTGGGTGTGGTATGATATGTCTCTCAAAAAAAGTAAAGGTGATTTTTCTATACATCCATTAGACCTGATAAGTGCAGTGTTTTCTCTGGAATTTTTTTTATTGACAAGGTCCCAGTTCTGATTGCTGGGAGTTTGATGCATGTTGGTGACAACATCCTATAGGCCAACCATCCAGTCAGAAACACAAGGCTTTGGACAATGTGTAATTGCCTCTGATGTCTGTGGAAACTGTTAGTTCAGTGGTGCATTACTCTTCTCAGGCTTCTTGGGATGAAGAATTACCTGGCTTCACTCCTGTCTGGAATAGCTGAATTTGTATGTGCGGAGATAAAGTAGAGCTGAATCAGGTGAACTGATCCAAATGCCTTTGAAAGTGTTTGTATCAAAAATGTAGGATTTCCCTTTATACCAGAGGGAGGACTTTGATCTCCACAGTAGCTTTCACTTTTTGATCGTTAAGTAAAGGTTTCTAGGCTTTCATTTGGCAACTTTCACTGATAATTTTAATACTGTACTCTCTCGTGAATTTTGTTGGATATGAGAAGACCAGAGACTTCCTTTCTGAGAGGTGATTAAATACAGGGGTGGGGGAATAAATGTAGTCTTGTTTGTGACCCACTCTGTAAGCAGCATGACTGTCCTAAAAGTTTAAACTTACACTTTACTCATTACACTTAGCTTTTGATACCATTGATATGTTTCAGAACTAACTTTCTTTGTTAAATCTGGCTGTGTCTGGGGAGGAATATTTAAATATTTGTTCTTAAGAGACTATATGCACTGAAATTTGAAGTCTTTTACTTATCAGTAGTCCACAGCTGTAGTGTGAAATCCTCTAGATACTCTCGCTCTCCTGACATAAAGGGACTAATCTGTTCAAATAATGTATTCTTCAGTATCATTCTGTCTGAGGGCCTGTCCTAAGGCAAAGCTACCAACTGTGCTCAATCTTTGTGCTGATGGGATCCCATTAGATAAGGACTAAAGTTTATGCATTCTTACCCTGATGTTTGTTAGGATTTAACTACCCAATAACCAACTTTAGTGATGATAGGAATTGTATAGCTAACCCACAGTACATTTAATTGAGAATTTGTCCTTAAAGAGATCAACCATCTCATGTCATATAGGACTTCATACTGGATTAGAATTCTAATCTGAAAACTGCATTCATTTTGCTAGCCTCAAAATGAGCCTTCAAAGTCCTCAAGTTTTTTATGTAAAATTCTTCCTTACATTGGAAAAATATGGCTATCTTCACTTGCTAGGAATAGAAATGCCAAACCGATAGGTTGACAATTTGGAAGGAATGCTTTCAGATGGCTTGAATAGTATTTTCTCTGTGTTTCTTGTATTTCGAGACATACGTCTAAATTACTTTTTAAAACCTTATTTAACCAGGAGTCAGCTGGGCATCTGATCTTAATTAGCAGGGGTAATTTTTTTTGCATCCTTCATCCCTTTACCTGTTTTGTACCTGTTCAGTAGGTGAACTAATTGCTGTCATGACTTAATTTGAGTACTCTCTTTCTCTTTGTCTAATTTACCTAATGATAAGTAGTGAGATGACTACCAAGTTGCATGGGCCTCAGTGAGGCCTTTAGGATGGGGAGAAAGGAGTGAGAGCTTGAGTGATTCAAACTGCTCTTGACCGTTTCAAGGAAATTGGTAAGGATGTTACATGTATTTTGTGGTTTATACATATTATTTCATCACTAAAAGTTTTCTCTTTAGATCTCCCCCAATGTTTTTAATTGGCTGCTTGACAGATAAATATTAATATAACTGAAAGAGATTAAAGGAAAAATACTTTTCACTCTCTTTTTAAAAAATTGTTAACGTTCTGATTTGAAAACACTTTGTCTATGTCTGTTTCACTGTTGTTCCCCTGACTAGTTATCTTTTTGTTTGTGTGGGTTTTTCACCCTGCAAAAAGGGAAAGAAATGTTTAAAAACATAGTAAAATGGGATTGTGAAAACACAATTACTGCTTGTGCTAACCATGGATGGTGTATATCAGAAAATGCTGATAGTGTCATTTTAAATTTTCTATTACGTTTTCCCTACTTGTGGACATTATATGTGG
Source organism: Malaclemys terrapin pileata (assembly GCF_027887155.1). Classification (NCBI taxonomy): domain Eukaryota; kingdom Metazoa; phylum Chordata; order Testudines; family Emydidae; genus Malaclemys; species Malaclemys terrapin. The sequence goes on along the minus strand of NC_071505.1, from coordinate 289,809,572 downwards.
AAGAACTGATGCTCTGGAATTAACATCTATAATCTTTCAAGGATGTGCTAGCATGATTTATTGTAATCTGGGTGCAGCAGGCCATCTCTCCAACACAAAGTGTCTCCTCTTTAAAAAGTAAGCTTGAAAATAGTGCCTTTGAAGTCACTAGGAGTCTCACGTATGCATTTGAGGGGAAAATACAGACTAAAGCTTTAATTGGAGCCCGTTCTCTTGTCCAGTCCCATGCTACCTGTGTATTTGCTGGTCATAAAAAGATTTTCTACATTGCTCCTGTGAACTCTATACCTATAACTATAATTGTTCAAACTTAAAGTATAGGCTGTTTAACTCTTGAGACACAGAGTGGATGAGGTATATCTTTTATTGGACCAACTTCTGTTGGTGAAAGAGACAAGCTTTTGAGCTGCACTGAGCTCTTTTCTGTGTTGCTCAGCAGAAGTTTGGTCCAATAAAAGGCAGTACCTCACCCACCTTGTCTCTCTCATATCCTGAGATCAACACGGCTACAATACCGGAAACAACTATGTTGTATTGTCCATTTAGACATGTAATGTGGCCAGTAATGTTCAATGTTGATGTGATTAGCTAAAAAGAGAAAAATAGTTAATTTTGCCAAAATTTGCAAGCTGTCCTATGAAGAGTTGTCAATTAATACAAATTGTGAGAATTCACGCTATGGACTCTTAGGGGCCTTGAAGCAGCACACAAATTACCAGTAATTCTGAGAACCTACACAGGATCTTGTACGATGCACATTTTGGGGTGCAGCACTTTCCAACTCATGTTATTGACTAAGTGAATGCTATTCTTTTTTTCTTTAAATGTACATTTTTTTCAAAAGGAGAAAATAAGGAACTATAGACTATAGAACCATATATCAGAGGGGTAGCCGTGTTAGTCTGTATCCACAAAAACAACAAGGAGTCCGGTAGGATGATTTTATAGGGACAGTCCTGATATTTGGGCTTTGTCTTATATAGATGCCTATTACTCCCCACCCCCATCCCAATTTATGACACTTGCTATCTGGTCACCCTAGAGTCCGGTGGCACCTTAAAAACTAACATCAAATAAATCTGTTAATCTTTAAGGTGCCACCGGACTCCTCGTTGTTTTTATAGAACCATAGAAGCTTCTGTATCGTGTGTGGTATTGGGGTTTTTTTCTGCCTGTTTCTGCCATACAAACAAAAATAAAATTTTTTTGTATTGAGAGGCAACTCCATGACATTATTTATTTGAATAGCAGAGAATGCTCATGAAGTTCTCACTAATACTAAACTATGTCTATCCAAAAAGTGTATTTATTCTGGTCACCAGCCAAAGCCAACATTGAAATAAGTATAACAAGGAGTCTGGTGGCACCTTAAAGACTAACAGAGATACAGACTAACACGGCTACCCCCTGATACTCGAAATAAGTATGTTTTTAAAAATCCAGACACCAAGAAGTAAAATTTTAGTTTGTCTAACATAGCCATAATTTAGGAAGCAGCTAATTAATAACACATTTAAAATGTAAAACCCTTCATAGAACATTCTAGCTAGCAAGAAAAATCATTATTGTTATAATTTCCCCTAAATATTTACTTCTAGAAGATGTGTGTATGCTACTGTAACTGCCTTCCTCTAAAATGAAGTGTTAATATATTGGATTAAATACAAGCCAAGTGGACCTTTAATATTATGCTCTGATTAGCTTGTATTTAAGATAATTATAGCAATAATGTGTTGGAATTAATTTCTCTTACGCTTTCCAATGTTGAGGCTGTCAGTCAAATGACAAAATAAGAGTCCAAACTTGTAAGTGTTCAGACAAAATAGGGGAATCTGAGGTTTGAAGGAAAGATTTAGTAATATAAGGTTGTGTGATGACAGAGACTATTTGTTTAACAATGTATTGCTTATATGAATTCTGATGCCTGTTTGTATTTCAGAACTCTAGGCATCCAACATGTGGCCTACATCCAGCAGTACTGGAAAGTAGTTGTTTTAATTAGCACTGCCAAGAATCCCTATAGTGTGGACAAGACCATGCCATTATTATGTTAATATGGTCATATTAAAAAATACATGTATTCCTGGGGGGAGAAAACACTAAGGTAATAACTAGATTGTTATTATTCGTATTAGCGTAGCGCCTTAGTGTATTATCGAAGCCCCCGTCATGACTAGCACCCGATTATGTGAGGTGCTGTACAAACACAGAATGAAAAGACAGTCCCTGCCTGATTAGGGAATAGCCATTTCACTCTTTGAGAACAGTCCATGGAATCATCCCTATGGATAGGATACCGTGCTGGTGAAACTACTGCACTGGTTCCATATATATATATATATATATTGTACTAGATTTCAATAAAATATTAATGGAAATCTTCATGAGTCAGGAAATGTGCAGACTCTGTTTTTGTTGCTGCAGACAAGTACCTGTAGAAAATTTGCAACTCAGAAACAGAGAATTGAACTAAATCCTATATGCATTCTACTGAGACATTTGCCAGCTTGCTTTCAGTGTATTCTTCTAAGGTCTAACATAGCCTAGAATATATACAGAACTCAGTTTATAATATCTATCCAAAATAATTTTGGTATTTGTATTTATGGACTGGAAAGGTCCAGGTTCTATCCAGACTGTTCCACACATCTTTTTATCTGAATCCTGCTGTTAAATTCTCATGCTGTCCCAGCCGCAGGTCTCCCTATGGTCTGGTCTAAAAGCAGGCCTTGTCTACACTACAGAAGTTTCGCTCCCATAGCTAGAGCGGCAGACCTTCCCAGTATAGATGCAATTTACACTGGGGTAAAAGTGCTTTTTCTTGGTATAGCTTACACCAGTTCCCCAAGAAATGTAAACTATACTGGCAAAAGCACTTTTAGGCCAGCAGAAGTGTCTGCACTAGGGCTTATACTTGCATAGCTATATCGCTACAGTGTGTGTTCTGTTTGTGGTGGGTTTTAACTGACATAATTATGATGGAATAATTTTTAAGTTTAGACTAGGCCTGTTTGCACCAGTTTAACTGAAGCTGTGATATAAACTAATTTAATTCAACTGTTACAGCTTTGTTCATGGCCACTTTGACATCTGTTTAGATCAGGGGTTCTTAACCTTTTTTTGAATCACAACCCCAATTTTTTTTCTAAATTGAAGCCCCCTACACCCTTGTACAAAATGGGACTTTTCAACATAATCTAGATGGAACTGGGGCCATTAATACTCTGATTCCAATAAGGACTGGTTTAAATAAACATGATAATAGAAAACTTGAGAAAGTAATGGCTTTTTGGTGGGGGAAGGAGGTGCAAACAAAGTCCTAAAAGGGTAGAAACAAAAATATATATATATATTTTTGAGGCGTATGGAAAGGAGACATAAGGACAAGATATGGGTTGCTATCACTTTTTAAAATGTTTACTTTTTGCTACAATAAAAGCATACTAGCTATTCCCATCTGCTTAGGCAGGGTATTCAAATGAACTGATGACCTTTGCACTCAATCTGAAGAGACAAATGAGTGAAGCAGACGTTAGGGGAGCTTAAGCCGCTTAAAATTTCTTCTAACTGAAAAGAAAGGTAGAGAAACTCTAAAGAATGTTTTATTGTTACTAAGATGAAACATATAAGAACTAAAAAGAATTTTAAAAGTTGATTGCTGGTGATTGCCTGCACAACTTGTGTGATAAAATATTAACTCATTGCACTGTACTGACTCTTAGTGCAAACAGAATAGTTAGTTATTGTGATCTGCTTGTTAAGTAAACATTGTAAACAAACAAACAAAAAACCTCTCTGGTTATCTAGAAAATGTCTTGTTCAGCATGTTTGTTAAAGGAACACTTTTGGGTTAAAAATCATAATTTTACCTATTAAAACGGATTAAAATAAACCAAGTCCATTAATGCAGTTTATTTCTTCCCCTACCTGGAGCCTGAACAATGGACACAAACTAAGTCAGTTTAATTCAGGGGTCGGCAACCTGTGGCACGTGGCAGGCCGGGCCAGTTTGTTTACCTGCCGCGTCCTCAGGTTTGGCCGATTGCGGCTCCCACTGGCCGTGGTTCGCCCTCCCAGGCCAATGGGGGCAGCGGGAAGCCGCGGCCAGCACATCCCTTGCCCGCGCCGCTTCCCGCAGTCCCCGTTGGCCTGGGACAGCGAACCGCGGCCAGTGGGAGCCGCAATCGGCTGAATCTGCCGACACGGCGGGTAAACAAAATGGCCCGGCCCGCCAGGGTGCTTACCCTGGCGAGCCGTGTGCCAGAGGTTGCCGACCCCTGGTTTAACTTTTGTTTCTGGTTTTACATGGAATTTCAGACACTAGTACAGTGCTGCAATGTGTAAGTTTCTCTGCTGAGGCACTAAGGTTTTATTCAGGTATGTTGGTAGTCTTGGGTACATCAAATAAGTTGGTTTGTTTTGTGGAAAAAAGCTGCTGCGTGGAGACCACTCAATCCTGCTGGTATTCACTTTCAAGTCTCTTCATGGCCAATTCCTGCCCTACCTATTGTCTCTCATTTGCTATTGAGCTGTTGATGTTCGCCTCTGATTGGTCAGTCATGTCCGTCTCCATTGCCCACTTATTAAATTTTCGTTCTTTCTCCTGTGCTGCCCCTCACGCTTGGGAGAATCTTCCTGTAAACATCCACAAAACTATCTCATTATCTACCTTCAAACACTCTTTTGCTTTGATACCTACAAAAAATTTGACAATGGCTAGGGTGCTAGTGTGCTGAGACCACTGCCTATCATGCTGACCAAGATTGTCTCATTGTTTCCTTGTACTCCCCTTTCTATCTGTATCCATCTGTTGTCTCTTGCCTTATACTTAGATTGTAAACTCCTTGGGGCCGGGACAATTGTTTTGTTTTATGTTTATACAGCACCTAGCAAAACGGGGCCCTGATAGCAAAAAATAACAACCACAAAATAGTTTTAACCAGGTCAGTTGAGGAATACAAACTGGCTACCAAAAATATAATGGTGCATCACTATAGTGACAAAGTATAGAGTTTCAGGGATAAATCTTCAGTTTTAATAGAATTCAAAGATCAGAGTTAGTTTTTTACACATTTTAAATCAGTAACAGTCTCTGTTGAATATCATGACATTTCATTTTTAATTTTTGGTAAAATGTTAATCTTTAGATACATGCCAAATTCTTGATTGTATCAAAAATCTCATTTATTCACGCTTTCTTTCTGTATCAGGTTAAATACTTAGCTTGTTCTAGGCACACATTAATTTGATTGCCTAATTTTGTAATATACGAGTGTACTAGAAACTATTATGCTTGTAAACATTCCTTTTTGCATCATGTGGCAGACAGGAAATCTTAGTAATACATTATAAAAACATGTCGTTATGATCTAAAGCTTTTGCTGTAATAAAATGTTCATTCTGTAAGTGGAACAGAGATGAACTTCCAGGGTTAAAAAGAATATCTGAGTCCCATTTAAACCAATTCTGGCTCAGTGTCAACATCTCTGCCATCCCAGTTTTCCTAGGAAAACGTCGAATGCTGCCAATGTATGTTGCAAGAGAGATGACCAATGTGTCTTACAAAATAAGAGGCAAAACTATAAAATGTTGTTGCCTATATAATATTGTTGTAAGAATCTGAGATGGAAATTTTTTTTTCAGTCATCTTCTACCTCTCTCTGCCAATTGAGCAAAATTTAGTAAACTTCAGATCATGCTACAAGGCTTTTTTTGTTCACAAGGACTTATGAATAAACATTGTTTTGTATTTTTTTCATTTGTTTGGATGTTATGAGTTAGTTGAGTGTGAAGGATGGGACTCTGAACCATGTTTCTTTGTTACAGTACAGTGCCTACCTACTTTTCTCATAGGTGCTGAGATGCTGTAGAGATGAGCCTGTGCTTAAGTTCCTCCACTGGGTCCCAGTCAACGTCCGATGCCATTTGAAGGCCTTGCTTCTAATTTTCAAAGCCCTGGCTACATCAAAGACTGAATTTTTATCTATGAAACACCATGATAGCTGTGCTTCTCTAGGTCAATGCAAATTGCAAAGCCCAGGACTAAGCATGTGAGAACTGGGTTCAAAGCATTATCTGTTATGGGGATCTGGCTATGGAATAATCTTTAGAGATGATCAGACAAATCCAGAGTGTGGCCTTCTTTAGGAAATATTGCAAAAACTTTCTTCTTGAAGAAAGCCTTTCCACCAAAGACTTCAAGGCCAAAAGGGATCATTGTGATAATTTAGTCTGACCTCCTGCACATTGCAGGCCACAGAACCTCACCCATGCTCTCCTGTAATAGACCCATAACCTCTGGCTGAGTTACTGAAGTCCTCAAATCATGATTTAAAGACTTAAAATTACAGAGAATCTGCCATTTATTCTTGTTTAAACCAGCAAGTGACCCGGGCCCAGTGCTGCGGAGGAAGTGACACTCACAAGTTGAACACGCTTTTTATTCACAAACGCCTTTCAATCAGCAACTGCTCTTCCCTCCCAAAAAACTCCCTTTATGGGGTGAAAACGCTTCTTGGGGTAGAAGTGCTAGAGACTACATGAAGTATACCAGGCACTTTGCTGTTGCTATTGAATAATGGATGGAGCTCAGATGCTACGTTGAGGGCAGCAGTGTTAAACTCTAAGATAGATACCATTTATTATTTCCAATAGCTTTGTTTGGTCTAATTTAAAGCAATTGAATAATGTAGCTTCCAATACTTTCCTGGAGACTATTAGTGAACCTTCCAGATATCCAGCCTAAATTTTGTTTTCCTCATTTTTGTATCATTACATCAAGACAACTGGCCGCTGACAGAAGTAGGATAATGGAGAAGATCCTGTATGGCATTTCTTATCCACCCCTAATTGCACTTCTTAGGGCCACCTTAAACAATTTCTCTCCATTCCTCCTCTTTCCTTAAAAACAATTTGGTCAACTTTTTAGGTTGCTGACTAACTAAGAAAATAAAACTTTCTGATAGCCTAGATTTTTGGGGGGGGAGTCTTGCAGCAAGTGGATGACTTTACCTCACAGGGATCCTCAGGTATAACATACTCGGGGGGATCAAATGGGCTGTTTGAATATATAGTCATTAAAACCTGAGGACCCTGGTTACAGCTGTAACAGAGTTGTGTCTCTTTTTAATGACATTTTGCTTTGTCTGTCCCCTGATCCTTTGCTTGCCAACTTTATGGTAGTTCTTACTGTGCCTTTTTTTTTCTTCTGTGCTGCACTAAATACATCTCCATTATTTTGTGGTAGAATTCTAGAAACTACAGTTAAAAAAGCCTGTTTGGTCATCTAATCCCATGCCAGTAGAAAATTGTTACGTTCAGCATATATTTTTAATGTTTTAATGTCTGGACTACTTCTGAAAGTTCTGAGCAATGTGGCTTCCACCTTTGGCTGCTGTATATTTATGGTTAACCTCTGTTTCTCTCTGTTTATCTGTGATACGAAGTGTTTGACATACTCGGATACTCTGCTGTCTAGTAGCTGCTTTATAGAAGGCCACACACTAAAACCTATCTAATGCTGATGTGTGTAGTACTGGGGTACAATAGAATAGTTGATATAATCACAATTTTAATATTATGATTTGTGATTCTCATGAAACAATGTTCCAGTAAACTTGGGCTAGTTATGTCTTATCAAATGGACTGGCTTTTTGTGTGGGAATAACTTTTTGCCCTCCTTTTTTGAAAAAAATATTTGTCACAGGTTTTAGGAGAATTTCATCTCGCTATGTATGCTGCTACTTATATGCCTGTCACACTTAAGGACCAATGGATTATTTTATAACAAGTAAAAAAGAAAGATGTGTCTGTGAAGGCAGGAAACACTTGTCATTCAGACTCCGTATCTTTGTTTCTGCTTCCTGTCAGTTAAACCACTAGCAGAGGAACAGATGTACTAAGAGATGACTCTACTCTAGTTTCCGTCACGGACAGCAATTGTGCAACAAGCAGCCTCCTGAAGCAAATTTTATTAAAATCTATTTGCTTTCCATTTATCAGTCTATTCTTAGATGTCTAAAAATATAAGATTAAAGATCAGAATTTGGCCAGTAATTGGAGAAAGGGGAAAATATTTGAACTATTGTAGAATAACTGTAAAACAGTAACTACAGGAGTTGTCAGAAAAGTAATAACAGAACTAAGGTATGATATTTATTTGCTCTACTGTATTAACACAGTAATTCTTTTAAATCTAGACAGAAACTTGTGATTAGCTAGCAAGTAAGCTGTTCCTAGAAGATCCTAAAATATATGCAAAGGGCTGTTTCCATTTGAGGGTAACTTGAAATCTCATGATACTGTGAATTCTTGTCTATGTTAAAGAATTGCAGTGTTGCCAAATCTTGTGATTTTCATCTACAGGTCCAGTGATATTTGATGAGGTGTTTTCTTAAAGTCCCAGCTCTTGTGTTCAGTTGCTTCTATGAGAATCTCAGCTTTAATATTTTTTTAAAGCTCTCATGGTAGTGGAGAAAAGTTGGAAAATCATAACATAAATACATCCTAAAAAGCTCAAAAACCAGCAGACAAATAAAAAGCACTAAAACTTACTATTTATAAAAAGACTCATGATTTTTAAGCAAATCTCGTGATTTTGGGGGCCTGATTTATGATTTTTGAATACTGCAGTTGGCTGGAATTGTTAATTTACATATATTATTATTGCATGGTTTATCAAAGTTGTAGCTTGGACATTGAGTATGATCTCCACTTCTGTATGTATTAACTATGCATTAATAAAACAAGTTATTTTGTCTTTAATTGGAGTAGTCTCCTTATGCAAATTTACTTAAATTATTTGCATGACGGGGTATTTCCAATATTTTTTTGTAAGTGATATTCATTTGGAGCTATTTTATTCAAGACTCTGTTTTAACTTGTCTGGATATGTGAATTGTGGTTTAAGATGCTGTAAAATATTCTGAAATTTCTTGAGGACAACCTCTAATGCTGTAGAAAAGATAATAATTAGCAGGTTCAAATTAGGGAGACTGTGGATTCTAAATCCTCATAGTCATTTGCAACTATTTGGATGAACCTAGATTAGCAGACCTGAAGGAGAGTTCTGAGTGAGGTTGAAAGGTTGTCTCTCTCACCAACAAAAGTTGTCCTTTAAAAGATATTACTTCCCCTACCATCTCTAATATCCTGGTACCAACACTGCTACAACACTGCATACATGGATTAATCTGGCAGTTGATTTTGATACTTTTTTCCCCCGGTACAGACAGTGTGAATCCCCTAAAGATCTTTTAGCACAGGGGTCGGCAACCTCTGGCACGCAGCTCGCCAGGGTAAGCACCCTGGCGGGCAGGGCTGGTTTGTTTACCTGCCGCATCGGCAGGTTCGGCCGATTGCGGCTCCCACTGGCCACGGTTCGCCGTCCCAGGCCAATGGGGGCAGCGGGAAGCGGCGCGGGCCGAGGGATGTGCTGGCCGCAGCTTCCCGCCTCCGTCATTGGCCTGGAGCGGCGAACCGCGACCAGTGGGAGCCGCGATCGGCCGAACCTGCGGATGCGGCAGGTAAAGAAACCGTCCCGGCCTGCCAGGGTGCTTACCCTGGCGAGCTGTGTGCCAGAGGTTGCCGATCCTTGTTTTAGCAGTTCAAAATTGGCTAATCAACTATGTTAGATGCTCCTTTTGCTTGGGTGATCAACAGATTATCTGTACCATCGATAAACTCCTATCAGAAAAGATTATATTGCCTTTGCCTTTACTCCCACCCACTTCACCCCAGAAAATTAATTTGAAAATTGTATTGTGGCTGTGATCTTATTAAACCACAATCTGTTGAAAACTGAGGATTTGAATATTCAGATCAAATCTTAAGTCCAAAAGAGATGAAAAAGTGGGGTGTGTGTGTGTGTGTGTGTGTGTGTGTGAATTAGATTATAATTAAAAATATCTTCCCAGTTTTTTTACAATTTGGACTGGGAAAGATGTTAAGGTTGCAATTCAACTTCCATTTTAAATTCCAGTTTTCACTTGCCATCCCATTCTGACTGTGTGTGAGCTGACTCTCTTGCTGAAAGAGGCATGGGTGTGATAGATATAGTGGGACTGTTGACCTAGACACAGTACTCATTTAATCTCTGCTTTATGTGGTCATTTAAAGGCTCACCCAACCATGAAGGAGAGGGATTAGTAGTAGTTTCTCTGGTGTTTCTCCCTGTCTCCCAGTCTCTTGAGATCTCAGTGTTCATAACCACAACCCAGACAAGCAGATCTTGCCTCTCTCGATACAATAGCTTCTATGTCTAAGGTTGTGTATGAATTTTTTTTAGCATATAATCCTAATTGAACTAAGTATGATCAACTTCATTGAAGGTTGTGGAAAAATAATACCTGTATGGGCCGAATTGGCACGGAAAAACTCTAGTAAGAAAATTTCTTCCTGAAGTAGGAAGTAGCTAAAGCGATTCTCACGTGTTCCAAACACATCCTTATCAAGACCTTGTACTGTATCTGTCACTCTAAGGGCTTCTCTGTTTGGAGGTACTGGTGAGTTTATGCTTGTTGGCTGCATTTTTAAGGACTAACTCTTGGCCCATGATTGTATTATTGTTATTTGTATTCCCATACTGCCTAGACATGGGAGAAAAATGATGCTTTTGTGACTATGGGGCAATGGGGATTTCATCTAAATGAGTTGTACTTGCAGAGATTGCTAATGCCCGAGAGCCAGGTGTGACAGGTTCGGTCACAGAGACCCCCTTGGGACTGTCACCTGACATGGTGGAATTACCGCTGAGCCCGTTTTCCCTGCCAGCTTGGGACTCCAGAACCCTGCCTGGTTGAGCCAGACATGCTAGCCTGCTGCAACACAGACCCAGGTCTGGTCCACGCCCCGAAAGCTGCAGACTTTAACCAAAAACTGCTCAGCAGGTCACCTATCTCTAACACCCAGACATCCAGTTCCCAATGGGATCCAAACCCCAAATAAATCCATTTTACTCTGCATAAAGCTTATAAAGGGTAAACTCATAAATTGTCCACCCTCTATAATACTGATAGAGAGTTATGCACATCTGTTTGCTCCCCCAGGTATTAATCACTTACTCTGGGTTTACTAATAAACAAAAGTGATTTTATTAAGTATAAAAAGTAGGATTTAAGTGGTTTCAAGTAATAACAGACAGAACAAAGTAAGTCACCAAGCAAAATAAACCAAAAACACGCAAGTCTAAGTCTAATACATTAAGAAACTGATACAGGAAATATCTCACCCTCAGAGATGTTCTAATAAGCTTCTTTCACAGACTAGACTCTTTCCTAGTCTGGGCCCAATCCTTTCCCCTGGTACAGTCCTTGTTAGTTCGAGCTCAGGTGGTAACTAGGGGTTTTCTCATGACTGGCAGCCCCTTTTTTTTCTCTTCCACTCCTTTTATAGCTTTGGCACAAGGTGGGAATCTTTTGTGTCTCTGGATGCCCACCCCTCCTTCTAAATGGAAAAGCACCAGGTTTAAGATGGATTCAACCATTTTTCCTGGGCTGGCTTACATGAACACAGGAAGGCTTGCAAGTAAACAGAGCCATTTACACCAGTTGTGCTATGGGAGCCATCAAGATTCTAAACCATCATCAATAGCCCACACTTTGCATAATTACAATAGGACCACAGAGTTATACTTTATATTTCTAGCTTCAAATACAAGAGTGATACATACAAATAGGATATGATACAAATAGGATGAACACACTCAGTAGATTATAAGCTTTGTAATGATACCTTACAAGAGACCTTTTGCATAAAGCATATTCCATTTACACTCCTAAGCATATTTCCATAAAACATTATGGAGTGCAACGTCACACCAGGAGTAAGCCCATTAGTGAGGGAGGCAAAATGAGAACCACCAATAGCCGGGGTCCCTAACATATTAATTATATGTAAATCATTATAATTGTTTGTTTACTCTAGGTCTCACTGTGTGCTTGGTGCTTTCCCAAGGAGTCAAGAAGGATGGTCTCTGCTCATTGCCGTTGGGGGAGGGCTCTCTGAGTAGTGTTCCTCCTTCTATCATCCAGAAAAAAAAAATCTATAATATCAGAATATTCTGGAAGGATTTAGTGCATTATTCACAGCCAAACCCATTAATTAGTTAAGCTCAAATTCTGCATCTTTGATTTTCTGCGTGGCCTGTCTCTGAGCTGAAAGGTGAACACTCTGCACAAACATGCTTCTGCTATATCTAGCATTCTTATTTGCTGGAAATTGCAGATGCTTGTCTTCTCCATATGTCAAGTGATTCATCCTTGCCCTCACAAGTTAGAGTGACCTGTAAACTTAGCATTGTAAAGAATAATAAACCTCAATTTTAGCCATGTGTTCAGAGTGGCACTACTTATCTCCATAAATCTCTGAGCTAGGAGCTTTGTCAATGGATTCTCACTCAAAACTGTATCTTTCATTCCACTTATGTCTCTGTTGCCCCATAGTTCGGACTACAGGGTGTGAATAGCAGTTTGCACCACAGAGGTGTACTGTAGTTTCCCCATGTGGACAATGGGGAGCAAACTAAAGGGTTCCTAGTTCAAATTAATGTAGCCCTGTTTGAAGAGGACTAAGTTAACATGAACTAGGAACCTTTTACTTTGTGCCCGCAGCGCCCACATGGGGGAGTTAAAGCTTAGCACTTTGGTACACACTGCTATTCACACCCTGTAGTCCAAACTGTGAGGCTGTGTAGACAAGCCCTCTGATAGAATAGTGCTTCATCAAGTCTTGGCCTTCATCTTCAAATTGTCTTTCACTGTTCAAAAGGTTGCACTTTCATTCCACTTCCCTGGCACTCTTCACCTGGAGGGATAGTTATGGCACACAGTGAATGTGCAAGGAGTTCTCTGAATTTACCTCAAAAAGACAAAAGCTTTCAGGAAGTCCATGGATTATACCAAAACTCGTCATTGCTAGGAGACTAAAATTCTGTGTCATGGAAGCTTATAAATCCAAAGATTTCAACCTTTCTAAATCAGTTTCACACAAATTTTTTCTCTGTCTCACTGGGAAAGAAGACTCGTTTCCTATGAGTAGACTTGTAAACTAGCTACTTGGGCTGCAGTTCATACATTTCCCCAGACATCACAAAATGAGACATACAGACACTGCTTTCACTATGTTTTACTGCTTATTCTTGAGTCTAAATGTTTTGCTTAGTTATGATAACTTTATTGGTCCCTTACATATTTCACTATGGATTTTTTTTTTAGAGCATTTAGAAAAATTGGCTATTTTAAACAAGAAGATAGTCTTAACCTTAATTGTGGTTGAACTAATGTCCCCCCACAGTACAGCTCTAGAAGCTCTCTCAAGTCTTATCTAGACTAGGATTTAAAGGTATGATGTTAGATTGCTTTACCTAGGTTTGAACTATTAACTTCTTAAACTGTAGTTAAGGCATGTTAAGCATGTGCTAAACTGGTTGGCTTGAACTGGGTAATTTGATCTAACATCACACTTTAGTTTCTAGACAAGGAATAAAATTCTCAAAAGCCCTGAAGTCCCATTTACAAAAGTCATTCACAGAGTTGGAGCCTATGGGTATTACTACACTGCAGCAGCACTGCTATGGCATTGCAACTGTGCCACTGTAGCGCTGTAGTGTAGATTGTTGACTTAGCTGCATCTACAGTGGAAGTGAGTTCAACCTGACTGTATTGTACATGGTATGAAATTTTTCACAGCCCTGAGCGATGTAGAAGGTTGAGCTAACTTTTAGGTGTAGTTCAGGCCTAAGTCCCATTGACTTCAGCCTGCTTTACGCTTAAAAAGTTTTAATAGAATAACTATGTTGATTTCAGATTGCACCCCTGATCAACATAGCTATGCTGGTTAAAGCCATAGTGTAGATTCAGGTATACTGACATAAGGTGCTTTATACCCGGGTAGCTTATTTTGTTTCACCAAAATGAAATAATCTATACCTGCATAACTGTATGGAGACTAGGGAGTGTTGCCTCTTTAACTATGCTGGAATAGTTAAAGCAACATAACTTTTAAGACAGGCATTAGCTGCCTAAGTCACTTTTGAAATTTTTCCTTAAAGTTTAAATCTGCACAGCAGAGGGAAAAACACCTATAGTGGGAACAGTGAACCTGACTATTCAAAGGAGAAGCATATGGTTTCTTTTAACCAATAACGTATCTCTTTCACTTAGGGATGCCTGAGAATGTTTTACTCCAATTAAAGTGTCCTACGATCTTGTCTAGGCCAGGATTTGGACAGGGTTAGCAAACACATTAATAGCCCAGTATAGACAAAGTAGTGTACCTTTAACGTATTAAATCTTGTCAGGTTCAACAAATAATAGCTAACAACTTCCAAATCCTAGTCTAGACAAAACCTAAATTCAAATTCAGTTCATCTTTATTAAAAAGCAGGTTGATTTGAAAGAAAAAAAAAAAAGGGAAGAAGAAGATGGAAAAATAGTGTCTGATAGGGTTGTCAAAAGATTTTTTTTTTTTAATCGCAATTAATCACAAGATAAAACAAGTTGCAATTAATCACAGTTTAATCGCACTGGTAAACAATAATAAATACCAATTTAAATTTATTATAAATATTTTTTTTTTTTTTACATTTTCAAATATATTGATTTCAGCTGTAAGATAGAATACAAAGTGAACAGTGCTCACTTTATATTATGATTACAAATATTTGCACTGTAAAAAAGATAAAGAAATAGTATTTTTCAATTCACCTCATACAAGTACTGTAGTGCAATCTCTTTATCATGAAAATGCAACTTAAAAATGTAGATTTACACTTTAGTTATGTTAAAAAAAAATCTACATTTTTAAGTTGCACTTTCATGATAAAGAGATTGCACTACAGTTCTTGTATGAGGTGAATTGAAAAATACTATTTCTTTATCTTTTTTACAGTGCAAATATTTGTAATAAAAATAATATAAAGTGAGCACTGTTCACTTTGTATTCTGCGTTGTACTTGAAATCAATATATTTGAAAATGTAGAAAACATCCAAAATATTTATAATAAATTTAAATTGGTATTCTATTATTGTTTAACAGTGCGATTAAAACTGCAATTAATCACAACTATATTTTTAATCTAGTTAATTTGCTTTGCATGAATCGCATGTAATTAATTGACAGCCCTAGTGTCTGAACACAGGAATGATGAAGAGCAAGGTTCTTAACAGACCATTTTAATGAGACTCTTTTGTATCTGGCCCTAGATACTATGGTGACAGGAGCATTATAATTGCCTAAAATAGACAGAATTAGTAGCATAGCTTAGCTACAAAGCTTTTTTTTTTCTGTCATCCCTCAGTTTGGTAAAGTTTGGCTGTCTTGCTAGAAAACCATCTCTGTACTACCTGCAAGTTGTAGCAAGACTTATTTCTTTATTTAAAGTCTCTCTGGATGCGTGGTGCTTATCTTTCTTAACCAGGGCCACACCTGTCTTTTTTATTGTTTTCTAAATTCAGTTTCCAGTTTCAAGTTCAGGTTCCAGTTAACATTTGAGAAACATTCCCTCAATTCAGAACAAACCTGTTTGGTGAGCGAATCTGCTTTCTTTCCCCAACACCCAAGGATGGATTGTTAACCCAATCCACATCTACCTGAGCATGTCTGATCTATTTTCATACTGCTTACCCTCTCCCTGGATGAGGAAGAACACAAGTACAAGCTATCCATGCAGAAGGTACAGTATATACTCGTTCGTTAGCCCATTCATTTATAAGCCGACCCCCCAAGACGGTTATGTAAAAATAGCAAAAACTGTATGACCCTTTCATAAGCCGACCCTATATTTCAGGGGTTGGCAAACTTTGGCTCCTGGCTGACAGGGTAAGCCACTGGCGGGTCGGAACATTTTGTTTGCTTCATTGTTCCCAGCCGATGGGAGCTGCGGAAAGCCCCTTTGGCTGGGAACGGCGAGCCGTGGCCACAGGGAACTGAGGGGCTCCGTGCCTACAGACGCTCCAAGTAAACATAACGACAATGTATTAGATATTCAATTCAATGATTCCATAGAGTTTAAAATCATCAAATTTTGGTGTAGACCAGTTTATAAGCCGACCCCCGCTCTTTGATGCGTCACTTTTTTACCAAAAATATTTGGCTTATGAACAAGTATATACGGTACATAAAAGTTCAGAACAATTACACAAAATTATAAGTTTCAGAGTAGCAGCCGTGTTAGTCTGTATCCGCAAAAAGAACAGGAGTACTTGTGGCACCTTAGAGACTAACGAATTTATTAGAGCATAAGCTTTCGTGGACTACAGCCCACTTCTTTGGATGCATATGCACAAGTACTCCTGTTCTTTTTACAAAATTATAACTGAAATATACAGATATAGCCAACTATCAAGTCCAACTTTCTTACACAATTATTTTTATGAAAATGATGTAACTCTTTCAAATAATTTAGTAACCATAGCTAATCCAAGAAAGATTATAAGATTTGTGGTCTAATAACCATGTCTTTGAACCAGTAATAAAATTCAATTTATAAACTTACAAAGTTATGAATTTAGGTCTTGATTCAGGAAAGCAACCTGAAATAGGAAAGCACTTTGATGCACTCGGGGCCTGAGTGACAACAAGGAACAAGATTATCCCCAAAAAACAAAAATGAACACACAGCCAACTCAAATTTCTTTTTATTAAAAAAGCAGGTGGGATGGGAACAATGATTAAAGGGTTTGTATAGGGGGCAGACAGAGAGGGGGGGCAAGGTTGTGGCAAGGATCACAGACCTGGCAAAAAATTAAAAAATTGAGCTGGGTAGCTGAAGGGAATACTTGAAGCACTCTTACCAAAGCTGCTCCCAGATTATGATAGGCACCCCACTTTTTTCAGACCACTTTAAGCACCCGGATGGGGAGGAGGGGGAACGGATGGACAGTAGACACCACTTTCGAGCAAAAAGATGACTGATTCAGTATGTTCTTTTCTGTTTTACTTTTTTTCTACTCTTTTTACGTTTTCTTTATGTGCTCTAAAATATTAATTTCTTTGAAATTACAGGTATTTCCCTTTTAGGTAATAAAAGAAGGAGTTCTATGTATTTTGTTAAAAATATGCATAATTAAACATCTTTATTGTACACTAAATTAAAGTTAATGAATGTTTTCAGAAGTTAATGAATGCTAAATATTTTCCCGAAAGGAGGGCATTCAGGAAGTCAGACTCTGAAATCTTCCACTCCCTTATCTACCAATGTTTCATATCAACCTATATTGTTGCTGGTACCGTTCAGTACTGTGTGCCTCTCCCTATGTTACCTTTCATTCTTGTTTCTACAGGCTTTTGTAGATCAAGTATTTCTTCTCATGAAAGGTAATGAGCTTCTCCCATTGTTATTTTGAAGCAGTATGAATGTTTTCTGTATAATCCCTGGTGAATTTCATATGGTATGTTGTTTGATCATCTCTCTTCTCTTGCCCCTGCCCTCATTAAAAACCCTAGCAAGAATGGTATGGTGCTGGATCTTTAAAACCCTAAAAATATTTGGATTCCACAATACTATCTAGCATAGTCCACTCATCTACATAGGTCACCTTCCAAAAATCTTTCAAAAGAATCTGACCCCAAATATTTAATTCCAATGGAGACTCATGATATCTGAAAATAGGTAGGCAAAACAGAGGCACAGAAGCATGTTAACCTTGTTTACAGAGCAGCAAATAGAGATCCTACTACATCTGTTTCAAAACAGGGAAGGCAAATCCTTTCCTGCTTATTTTGAGGAGCTTCCACTGTTTGAATTCCTGTGGTAAAATAAGAGGACCAATGTACACGGAAGAATATTGAGTACTTCAGTCACAACCTATATGAAAAAACGTAAGTGAGACTTGTTAGAGCAATGATTAAAGGTCTTGAGAACATGACCTATGAAGGAAGGCTGAAAGAATTGGGTTTGTTTAGTTTGGAAAAGAGAAGACTGAGAGGGGACATGATAGCAGTTTTCAGGTATTTAAAAGGGTGTCATAAGGAGGAGGGAGGAAACTTGTTCACCTTAGCCTCTAAGGATAGAACAAGAAGCAATGGGTTTAAACTGCAGCAAGGGAGGTCTAGGTTGGACATTAGGAAAAAGTTCCTAACTGTCAGGGTGGTTAAACACTGGAATAAATTGCCTAGGGAGGTTGTGGAATCTCCATCTCTGGAGATATTTAAGAGTAGGTTAGATAAATGTCTATCAGGGATGGTCTAGACAGTATTTGGTCCTGCCATGCGGGCAGGGGACTGGACTCGATGACCTCTCGAGGTCCCTTCCAGTCCTAGAATCTATGAATCTATGAATAAGGTTAAATGAATAAAGCTTCAGATATATCTGTGAAAAGACAGGAGTTTTAGCTAAGTAATAGATTAGAAGAGGAAACATGTATTATTTCTACGAAATTACTGGACAGCCCTGTTAATATGTTCAAGGAAAAAATCAGCTGTGTCTCTTTGTTTAAAGTTTAGTGTTTAAAGTTAAACACATTTTAGGTGTTTTGCTGGATCAGGGCCAGAGTGCTCAGCTCATGGCAGGAGCAAATCCCTGTTGAGTCAAAGCCACTTAATAAGGACACTGTGATACGTGTTGAAGCTGTCTTTTTTCATGGTTAAACTTGTGATATTTCTTAAAGCAAAAACAGCAAATACTTTCTAAAAGAAAAGTGATTTGGTTGGTCTGTGATTCTTGTCTGAAGGGTTGAATTAGTGAACTCAGCTTAAAGAAACAAATGAATAGAACTTTTCCCCCTATGCATTTAATTTGTACTGTTTGAGTTGGCCCAGTTGAATGATGATAAATGGCAGGGGGACAAGGTGGGTGACGTAAAAGATATTACTTCGCCTTCTCTAATATCCTGGGACCAACACAGCTACATGTAAATGGCAGGGTCATATTTATAATATATTGTCCATTTCACTGAAGTTAATCCATTCACTGCTGCTAAAAGCACACTGTACAGATCTGATTCATCAGAATTAATGTATTTATACATTATAAACATATCTTTCTCATTCTTTCATTTCCGAGGCACATCATAGACCTATAAAATGGGACCTCTAATATAGGAATCCACAGAATACCCCTTGCCTTGGCCAAAAAATCCAGAGTTGAAATTTCATGTGTGGCATGTATAATGCCTAGGCCACATTATGGTATTTGAGTGAGAAATTATCTGGTTTTATATTTTTTTGTTTATAGGTTTGTTCTTAACATGTTACTTCATATTTAATGGAAGTAAATATGTAAGACAGACTCTGGATGAAACAGAATTAATGGAGGCCTCTCTAGAAAGGAAAGGTGATTAAGAATTATCAGAGGCGGGCAAGCAAGAGACATGCCTAAGGCAGTCCCATGTGTTCAAGGCAGAGAAACAGCCTTGAAACAGTTGTGGGCCAGAAATTCCATCTGTAGTAACTGTGCCAGTTAAAAAGATTTGGCTAGCTCCTTCTCTAACTTGGCAGCAGTGGAGTCAGAGGGAAGACGTGGGGTTGCATAGTTAAACTGTAGAGCTAATTATCTCAAATTCCAAATGCTGTATTTTAAGTTTCTGTGAAGGGTATTTTCTGAGATGCTAAAAATTAAAAATAGCAGGGTAAAGGAGTTTGTATAAAATAATTCTTGTTTTGCAGTACAATAAGCCTTGTTGCTTCTTGCGGTCTGAATAAATTCACTGTTATATGGGCATTTCAGCATCTTTGTATATGACATGCATTGCACTGCAAGGGAGGTTCATAAGATTAAATGACAGGATTATAAAATTATTTGAAGTTATATTAACAATTGTCCATATCACTTTTTGGAGGTATTTTGGGCACACTCTTTCAGCTGACAGGCAAGAGAAAAAATATCCCCTGAGGCCAGTTTTTTAAAAATGACAAATTTCAGCATAAAACAGCTTGCTTTAGTGCTAAAAAGGGTTAAATATGAGGGCAACAGGTACAGGCAGATGTAGGTATGTGATATGTTTGACTGTTTTGCAAGGTGCTATAAATATTGGCTCCATGTAATCTGATACCAGGGTAGGACTGGCAAACTCATGAAGGAAAGTAGATAGCAATGTAAAAGAACTGGAATTTCAGGTCTAGCTGAGTAATCGCAGTCTGCTCCAGAGTAAGGTTGAGACCATTCATATTGCTCACAGATGACAGCAAATGAGAGGCAAACAAGAGGAATATTCCATAGTCTGCACTATTGTCATATCAATCCCTTAGGGTCTCAGCAAAGGTAAGATCATTTACATTTCTGAGACCTGCAGAGGTCTCTTGGGGAACTCTATGGTGGATGAAAGTATGTCAGAGGCCTACAAAATATCAAGATGTGAATAGCATGGTTGGGAGTGGGGGACAAGGTTGGCCAAGAGGACAGGGTTTTATTAATGCGGAAACTATACAACTTTTGCTCAGAATAGTTTGTACCTATTTTTTTTAAATGGTGTATGTAAGTGAAAACAAAAGCTTGAATGCATGATACTGTATTTACAGTGAATCTGCATACATAATATTAATGTGAATGTACATTGCAGAATAAAATGCTTAACTCCTAAGAATAATTTATTTTGTTCAACAACATGCTCTTGGTAATCGGTTAGAATGCATTAGCAAAACAATAAAAGGAAAAAAGAAATTGAGATAGCAGGAAGAAAAGGCCATTAAGATGCAAAACACTCAATCAAATAAGTTGATGTTTTTTACAGGCCTGTTTTTCTTCATACATAGAATGGATGATTATTGAGTTTGGAGGTATGGCACCTAGGCTTAGTTCCAGTTTTAAATAAATATTCCCCCTTCTGTTAAGCTGTGGCTGTTCTAGAATTACCTAGGCCTGAGCAGCAAAGATTGCCCTGAATGAGAAACTTTTGATTTGACCTCTGGAGATAGATTTCTATAGCTGCCTACAGGTGGTAAAAATTTGTTTTACAAGTTTGTGTGCCTGGTAACTTTATGGGGCAGTTGGCAGTTTTACCAGAATTTGGTGGAGGCTGGCTACCAGTAACTTGTGAAGTTTTTTACCTGACCAAAATAACTAACACTGTCCTATCCCAGCTCCTGATTCTGATCTACGATTCACTCCCTTTTAAGTTTAAGATATAACCCTCTATTCAGAAAGGATCACAGTTTTATGTATCTTGTTATTTTAGGAAACAAGATTTTCCCTGAAGTCTTATTTATCAGATGATACTTTTTACCAATGAGTTAATTATCTCGGGCTCCAGTTCTTCAAACCCCACTGGCATACCCCTTCCCATTGAAGGCAGTGTGATTTGACATGGCTCCAAGCATCTGCTTGCATGTTGCTTCTTGCAGTATGAGGGCTTGATTTCTTAACAGCATATCAGTATTTAATCTTCCTAGTTAAAACATGTGCCATTAGACACCAAAACTATTTGCAAGTGCCTTTATTGTATTAAACAGATGAGAATGTATTGACTCCTTTTAATTTTTTGGAATACAAAGCATTTGGTTTACATTAATTCTTAAACTAGTTCTGGGATTTTAACAACTCACATTCAATAAATCAATCCTTGTCACTAGATTTTGTTTAGCCAGATTTTAAAAAGGCCATTAACTCTTAATATTAAGAACTCGTGCAGTGTACTTTCTTTATTTATGTTATGCTGACAATATGCTCAACTTTTTACTCACTATGGTACGATACACAAAGATAGTCCCTGTCTCAAAAGTTTACAATATAGAAAATAAGGTACACTGGATATTCTAGAGGAGGGAATAATTTAATGGTATCTATTTTCCTCTCTTTATATAATTATTACTAAAGACTTGCCTACTCTGTTTTTTACTGAGGCGAAGGATTTGAACACAAAATCTTGTGGCTTGCTGAACTGCAATAGGTATTTTATCCCATTTAATTGGAAAAAATGCCATTCTGGATCAGACTCCATCTGTCCTGCCTTGGCAGTAGGCAGTACCAACTGTTTCAGAGGAAAATGCAAGAGTCCCCAAGTGGGCAGTTATTTGGGAGGGGAATCCTGCCTGTCTGAGAAGCTTGTTTGAAATTCATATCTATGAGAGTTTGGCTTGTGCCGTGAAGCATGATGGTTTATATCAATTCCAAACTTGTTTCTTTTTTAAAATCATATTTACTGTAACTTTGGACCAGGATCACCCAATGAAATTAATAGGCAGCAGGTTTAAAACAAACAAAGAAAGTACTTCCTCACGTAACGCATAGTCAACCTGTGGAACTCGTTGCCAGGGGATGTTGTGAAGGCCAAAACTATAACTTGGTTCAAAAAACAATTAGATAAGTTAATGGAGGATAGGTCCCTCAATAGCTATTAGCTAAGTTGGTCAAGGATAACCCCTGGGTGTCCCTAAGCCTTTGGCTGCCAGATGCTGGGACTGGACAACAGGGGATGGATAACTTGATGATCGCCCTGTTCTGTTCATTTCCTGGCATTGGCCACTGCCAGAAGACAGGTTACTGGGTTAGATGGACCATTGGTCTGACCCAGTATGGCTATTGTTAGGCTCCAATTACCCATGTAGATGTTACTAATACTTTCCTAAACTCTTGGTCTCTAATGTGTCTGTGCCAATTACTTCCACCAGTTCCTTACAGGCTGAATTTTAATATCTTTTTTTTGTCAGTGTTAAATTTGCTGACTTTCAATTCAATTCAATGTCTGTCTGTTCTTGTATTATAAGAAGGGGTAAATAGGAGCACCTTATTTTCCTTCTCCATACCAGTTATATATAATAAAATGGAGGCAAGCTCCTGTGAAGCATAGTCTAAGAATGATAAAGATTCACTGTTATGAGGATGAGAGGAGAGACCAGGATAAACCCAGAGATATTCTGAGGGACTGAGAGTACCAGTCAGTGACCACTGAAACAGAGAATTGTATGGAGAGGTCAGGAAAACCAGCGGAGACAGCATAGTTGTGGGGTAAATTTTCAAAAGTGCCTAAGGCCTGATACGCAGAATTGGTACCGTTATAATTATGTTGGTTAGCAGTGTGATTTTTGTTGTTGTTAATTAAATAATTTTACTGGTATCACTTATTCCCTGCCCCATAAGGAATAAGCACTTTTATATTGGCATAAATGTGTACACATTTGTGTGTGTGTGTGTACGGCTTTAACTATATTGGTTTAATTAAAGTGGTATAAATTTCATGGATAGAAAGACTTAGGAGCTCAAGTCCCATTTTCAAAAGTGACTTGGGCACGTATGTTCCTAAGTCACTTCTGTGCTTTTGAAAATTTCGAACTCACAAATTTCAGACTAAGTCATCTGGTCCATAATTGCCATCTGAACAACTCTATCAAAGTACTTTGCAAAGTCAGATAACCATTTAACTTATAAATCAACACTTGTATGTTGTTTTGAGGTTACCTCAACCCCTTCACCACTACCTCTCAGCCTTTTCAACAGATTGCAGCAAAAGGGAGTGAAGGAATTAAAGTCAGAAAAAGGTTATAGCATAAACAAGGTTTTATTCCTTAATGTTAATACTCTGGAAGGGAATCCTGCCTAATATTAAATATTCAGCTTAACAAAGACTGTCATTAATGGAAAGATATTCATGGAAGGTTTGATTACCTGGTGCCAACAGGAACTTTTTATGACCTGTGTCCATACTGCCTGGAATCCTTTAGAGTATGTAGTTGTTAGCTGAAAGTTATGCCAAGGGATTCAGTCCATTTTTTTTTATCAAGTTTTAAATAAAAATGTTATGTTTTTTGATAAAACAGAATAACCTGACTGATTTCTGTCCTTCTCTCTGCACTAAAGTGAGTCTATAGTTCCTGGCAATGCGGCCTGGTTTCAAACCAGGCTGTGGAACATTGATGTCAGTGGTGTTCAAGCTTCTTTAGTTATGGACAAAGAAAAGGCCACTTAGGTTACAGCTGTCAGATCTGCTGCTATTGTAACTATTTATCCTGAAGTAACTCAGAAATCTTGTGCAGAGAGTTGGTTCCTCTTTTCCTCACTGGTAGACACTGAGAATAGCTGAGGGCAATTGCTTGTTCTTCTTGCATGTGAGTTTCTACAGTCTTCCATCTTGTTAGCACCTGCTCCATGTGTACAGTGCCTAAAGACACTTGGAGAGATCATAAGGCATTTTGGGTTGCTTTGTCTCTCAGCTCTGTGTTTCCTTTTCATCACACTCCGATATTACATTCTCACTACTTTTTCTGACTGAGATATAGTTCTGAATGCCGTGAACTAGATCTGGCTCAATCCTGCTAAGACAGAAGTGATGCCTATTGGCAGAAGGAAACATTGACAAGGCCTGGACAGTGGTGTCGTTACCATCTGTGTGTTTGCCTGACTTCAGCCAGGATGGTTTGTGGCCTCTTGTTTCCTAAATTCCCAGGTGACAATGCCCTAGTGTCTTTTTCCCCTCCTCACTCCAAGGAGGGGGTAAAGGCTGGGCAAGTGGCTATTGACTTTCGACAGTTATCCACAACTTTGTCACCTTCAGCCTAGATCAAAATAATGTGCTCTACTTAAGACTACCTTTGAAAACCACTTGGAAACTTTAGGTAACACATAATGCAGCTGTCCCTGTTCTAGCTGGATTGAGCCATTTTTAGCACATAACACCCAAGCTCAGTTCCACACCAGAAAAATTATTCATGTGCTTACTTTAAACACAATGGGATTGAAATCAATTGTAATCAATGGAATTACTTATGTGTTTTAAGGTTAAGCACATGTTTAAATGTTTTGCTAGATTGGGCCTAGATGCCTATATTTTTCTAGGGTCATTTCCTGGTGTTTGTGATGCTCTGTAAAGCCCTGCATGGGATGGGAACCAGCAGCCTGAGAGGGAGGTCCTCTCTCATCTTGTATTTTGCCATAAGTTTCAACTGGAATGTTCTTGCTGTTAGTCCCAGGAATTGAATGCTCCAAGACTGGTGGCAGAACTTTCTTAGCAGATGGCCCATGCCTTTGGCACATTTTGCCCTGGGTGTTCTGACGGTGTCTTTTAATAGGCTTCAGAGCACAGTGTTGAGAGTAGTTATTTTCTTAAGTTTTGGTTTTGCTCAATTTGATGGGTGATAACTACCGCAGTGTGTAGCATTGATGCACTCTCTGCTTCCTATTGTTGGTAGCAGGTTGATGTTTTGCATCTGTGCTTGAATGACAAAGCCAGAAGGGCTATATGCGTTAATAATCATTAACTTTAGCCCTGTTTGGGAGAGCACTGAATGGTAACAGTGATAGAAACCAGGAATGCCAGTTCTGAAGGGATCTCTTACAAGCTTTACTGAACTGACCAAATTTTGATAAGAATGGCCTCAAGCAGAGAGATTATGCTGCCAGTCAGTGGGATTTCATGTGGGAGGAAGTTGGAGGGCCTAGTAGGACTCTAGCGAAGGTGTGGAGTCCCAGATTGCTGAGGTCTTCCTGCAGGGTCACCAGTGAAAATATATTTCTAGGGTGTAAGTTGGCTAAGCAAATCTTCTGGAAGGCTCATCAAGGAGTTTCGGAGTTCTTGAGACACAGCAGAAGAAGTAGAAGAGGATTTCCAGGGAGACAGAGAGTGTGTATTCCTGTATAGTTTAATTTTAGATAAGAATTAATAAGTGGTTATTCATTTTTCATTAGTTTATTGTATATAAAGTTCTGTTTTTACTTGCTACCCTGGTAAGTTAGCCTGTAGTTTTCAGTGTTAGAAATAAGTTTATAGGTATCATGTTTTTCTTTTTTCTAGGGATTAATTGCATGCGGTTGGGCTTATAAAGTGGGAACTACTGTGTGTGTTAATACAATTTTCATGCTTTGCTAAGGTTGTAACTGATTCATATACATCCTTGAGCTTTAGGAACCACCTGTTTTCCACCCAGTATCACAAAAGAAGCAACAGTGAAACATTTTCCCATGAATAGTACTGACAGTTCACAAAGCGCTCAATGTTTATAACAGCAAAGAGGCCAAAGACCATTGAAATAAACACACAGGCCATGTCTACACTACAAACTTACGTGGGCCTAAGCTATACTGACAAAACTGCTGCAGTTAATTCATTCCTTGTGCTGGCAATGTGCATACTCACCAGGAGTGCTTAGAATCATAGAATCTCAGGGTTGGAAGGGACCTCAGGAGGTCATCTAGTCCAACCATCTGCTCAAACGGGTAGGGATAGCTCAGTGGTTTGAGCATTGACCTGCTAAACCCAGGGTTGTGAGTTTAGTCCTGGAGGGGGCCATTTAGGGATCTGGGGCAAAAATCAGTACTTGGTTCTGCTAGTGAAGGCAGGGGGCTGGACTCGATGACCTCTCAAGGTCCCTTCCAGCTCTATGAGATAGGTATATCTCCATATATTATTAAAGCAGGACCAATCCCCAACTAAATCATCCATCAGCTTGTATTGATGCAGAGTGCAGTGCACTGTGGGTAGTATCCCACTGTGCAACTCACCACTATCCATCAGTGTCTCTTGGAAAGATTTTGCAATGACTGATGGGGCTGATGTGAGTCGCACAGGGGTGACTGGGCACATAGGGTCAACTTCCCATAATGCAGTGTTTTCCATCTCATAATTTCATCTGCATCCCATAATGTTCATGTCTTCTTTTCAAAATCCCACAAACCCACATGGCCCCTCTCACTGTCCACCAT
Source organism: Malaclemys terrapin pileata (assembly GCF_027887155.1). NCBI lineage: Eukaryota > Metazoa > Chordata > Testudines > Emydidae > Malaclemys > Malaclemys terrapin. Next base: position 289,783,005 of record NC_071505.1, on the reverse strand, counting down.
CTCTGACAGAAACATGGAGCCTGCACCGCTCTGCATTAATTGTTTGCTTTCAGAACTGCTCAGCACCAGCCAGGATATGTTGTGAACTAATAAAGATGAATTATGTTCCAAAAAATAGAATTTTATTCTGTGACATGAACCAGGCAATTCATAAAAAACATGTAAAACTTAAAACTTAATACATTAAGCAAACAGAACTTAGGAAGGAGAAAGAACAGTCATTCATTTCAGGTTACACATACACTGACCTATGAAAGTCACGGTTGGTGTATGTGAGGCTGTGTTTGTCTTTAATGTCCCCTGGGGTGGAGTGGTAAGGGCAGTACTCTGACCTCTGATGCCATGTGAAATGTTTGGGAGTGGGGGGGCAACTATAGGGAGGTCCTGATATTGAGTTTTCAATGGGATCTAGGGGGAGGTGAGCATGGGATTGTTGAACTTACAGGTCCACTAGAGTCTGCATCAAGGGATTTGCTGCCTGAGAAGTGTAAACATCTCCTACAGTATGTCCCTCTTCTTTTCCTGCACCTTTCTCCTCTCCACTCTATCTTTCTTTAGTGTCTACAATGGTGACCCTCTAGGACCTGTGCTCATTCTCTGATGCAGCACTGGCTTGCAGAATCTCCTGGAACATGTTATCCTGAGTCCTCTTCTTTCTCCTCCCTATTTGGCTCAGGCATTCCACATGTGTAGAGGGGGAACCCTATAGGTCGCAATGGCAGCAGCTGCAGATATAACACACAGAGGTACCATTGTCAGTGTAGTCACAATGGAAATCGAAACTTAAGATGCTGAGTGAATTCACTCCCCTTGCTCCATACAAGTTATAAGTACTACATTCTTACTTTTTGCTTGGGATCGATTGAGTATGGGACCAGTCACAGCACCAGCTCTGGTGAGTGTAGCCCTCCCAGGGTTGAGGAAATGAGGAGGAAGTAGCTCGGTTTCATGTTTCTAGTTGTAGAAGGCAACAGAACTGAATACCGGCACAGTTTTCTACAGATGGTGGTGATTTTAGCTGATATTTCACTCCTGAGGATAACAGAGGCATTGAGAGCACAACTTGTACTGACATCCCAATGCTGCCCCAGGTCTGTATGCTGCTAGCCTCTGTACTGCAGTGTAGCCTGCTGAAGCTATAGCTGAATGGCATGGGAAAGTGTCCTACTGTGGCAGAAGAAATAAGGCAGCCCTCCCCAGAAACTTTCAGCAGAGGGTTGCAGACTACCTCCTTGAAAGTTTCATCGAGATCTCTATGGAGGATTCACAGGACATCCCGGTACACATACATAAACTGATTCCCGTGGCTTCCTCTGTCTAACCCTGGAGAAGACTAAAAAAGCAGATAGAGTTGCTATCTCTCTTGGTTGTTCTTCTACAGTGGTTCTCAAACTTTTGTACTGGTGACCCTTTCACATAGCAAGCCTCTGAGTGTGACCCTTCCCCCCCCCCTTATAAATATATAAAAAAGTGATTTTAATTTAACACCATTATAAAGCTGGAGGCAAAGTGGGGTTTGGGTTGGAGGCTGATAGCTCACGACCACCATGTAATAACCTCGCAGCCCCCTGAGGGGTCCCGACCCCCAGTTTGAAAACCCCAGTTCTTCTACCTCTACTAGCACAAGTCAAGATGAGTAAATCAACATATGTATCCTGCTACTTTGGGGTGCCATCCCTGTAATTTCAAAATAAACTGCATACTTACTGGAGGTTCCTTCCCCTGCATTGGGCTCTCCTGTGTTCAACTTGCAGTACTGGCTGGACTGAGGTGGAGTCAAAAAACAGATCTTGGCTTGTTGCATAGCTGGATCCCATGGTTGCCTGTTTCCCATACTCCTCCTCACTGATTACGGCAGGGGCCTTTGGCTTGAGCTCCTTGGTAGTATCCTTGATGCTATTGCGGGCGGTGATAGGGTCTCCACTGAGGATGACATGCAGTTCTTTGTAAAAGTGGCAGATCTGTGACTGTGGATCAATTGCTGGCCTCCTTGGCGTTCTTGTGCTTGCTGCAGCTCCTTTGCTTTCATGAGGCACTGCTGCTGGTCCCTGTCATAGCGCTTCTCCTGCATTGCCCGAGCAATCTGCTTGTAGAGATGTCTATGTTTCTACGTCTGGTTCAGAGCTGAGCCTGTGCAGCATCTTCTCCCCACAGGCCCAGGAGATCCAATATCTCCTGTGTACTCTAGGCAGAAGTGCGTCTGGAGAGTGTAGTTGGCATGGTCAGCTGAGCAGTTGCACTCAACAATGGACTGGAAAGCTGCTAGGTGTGCTCACCAAGCTGGGCAATCGGGAAAAGCAATTTAAAAAATTTGCAGGGCTTTAAAGAGGAGGAGGGCTTCTAGTCTGTGACCCAGGAAGCAGAGTTCACAGTGGTGAACAGAGAGCTCAGTGTAGGGTATTGTGACACAGCTTCTGGAGGCCAGTAATGGTCGATGTAGGTAAAGTAGGGTCTACACTCTCATGGTGTCGACCTAACTACATCGACCATGACTCTAGGCCACTTGGGGAGGTGGTGTTATTCAGTTGGCACAGCGAGGCACTTACATTGGCAGGAGCCAAATTTAAGTGAGACACATGCACAGTTAAGTCGATGTAAGTTGCCTTGCGTTGACCTAACTTTGTAGTGAGGACCAGGCTAAAGTTTCATGGACTTCAGTGGGTTTCGGATTAGGCTCATAGTGTTGTGGTTATGTGACTGTCTTCTAATACAGGGGTTCCCAAGCTTGGTTCGCGGCTTGTTCAAAGTAATCCCCTGGTGGGCCGCGAGATGCTTTGTTTACCTGAATGTCCGCAGGAACGGCCGCTCGCAGCTTCCAGTGGCCGCGATTCTCTGTTTCCGGCCAATGGGAGCTGCGGAAAGCGGTGGCCTGGCCTGCGCCGCTTCCTGCAGCTCCCATTGGCCAGAAACAGCGAACCACAGCCACTGGAAGCTGCAAGCGGCCGTACCTGCAGACACTCAGGTAAACCAAGCATATCGTGGCCCACCAGGGGCTTACCCTGAACAAGCTGCAAACCAAGTTTGGGAACCCTTGCTCTAATATGAACAAAAACAAATCACTTTGTTTGACATCTACATTCTGTTTCTCATTTTATAACAATCTATATCATAAAACTGTGCCAGTGTAGTCTGATGTAATATCTAAAAACCTATTTCAAACGTATATTAAAGCTTGGTTCCTATATGTGTAACTTCATGTCCCACTATTGTCAGTGGTTCTCTGATCAGTTGTAAGAATCCACCTCCATTAATCCCTTTGGAGGATCGGGGCGTAATTTGATAAACGTCTTACTACTGTTGCAGCCATAAGTCTATAATTCATATCAAATGCATAACAATGTAGACTGTGACATTATATAATGTCTAGTTATATAATCCAGCTGTCAATGTACATGTTTACCAAATGTCCTTGTGCAGAGTTCTGTTGGGGCTGAGGAAAAGCAAGATTATTTTCAACTTCTTTCCAAAGTATAGATATAGGTCCATATTCTGGATTGATGCTGGAAAAAGTTCTATTTAAATATTTCTGAGAGCTAGAAGCACAATTATACATTTGCAAAGATGTTTCTATATTTTACTCTTCTTATGCCAACTTGACAGAGGCTGCACAGATTCTATTTCAAACTTAATTTCTTTATTAACCATTTTCAGGCTGAGACACTCCGTAATAACAAGTCTTGGTCAGTTTTTACTTTTATGATTAAACTCTCAACTCCCTAAAAAAAAAGTTGTGTAGTGGAAACACTGGTATAACATTTTAAATGGTGTCATATTACAAAACATAGTTTTGCCCCAGCTACTTTATTTCATTAGTTCAAATGTATTTAATAGTTTGCTGCTACAGCATATGCTTTTGGGTACTGGGTCTATGCTGTTTGCCTGTGTATTATGAAATCCACCATAAAAATGTGTTTACAGCTAATGAAAAATTTGGGGAGTAACACAATTTGTTTTTAAAACTATTTTTTTCCTTTTAAAAATATGCAGCATATTTATGTTCAGTCTCTTTAGAAACATATAGTTCTTTGTTTGTCCTTGAGAGTGTTGATGATGTTGAGGCTCTGGAAGACAGATGCCCATAGTAGGGAGAGAAAGTCCTTTCAGAGGTACAAGCACCTGATCCTTCCAAGAAAGAAAAAGAATAAATATGATTCTTTAATGTGTGTGTAATGTTGATGTATCCATGTTTTACATTTTTTTTAGAGCACTCTGCTTTATGCCTTATCACAATCTTTGTGAGGCCTAAATACAGGTAACCATTTGTGATTTAATAAAGATTTTAAAAACAAAAAGAAACTCTGATAAATGTATTTTTAATGATCAAGTAAAAACTAAAGTAGAAGTTGAAACTTATAAGAACCTAGTTATCCATCAGTGGTCACAGGTAATTGCTCTTCATGTTATGGAGAATTATGCTCTAGCATCAATGGAAGAATAAATCTCCTATGCTAGCTTTCTGAGGAATGTGTCTAGTGCAGTGGTTCTCATACTTGTTTGATCAGACCGCCTTTCTTTGTGTCTGTAGTTGTTCATGTGCTCTCCCCCTCCCCCAAATACATATACCGCTATGCACCTCTGAAGGCAGAGCAAAGAGAATTGACTGCCGACCGGGCGCCCTGTTCTGAGAGCAGTGCCATGCCAGCAGCAGCACAGAAGTAAGGGAGGCAATGTGAAAAGTTATATTTGTCATCATTTTTTGCAGTAGACTTAGTGCCCCATTGCTGCCCTTACTTCTGCGCTGCTGCTGCCACCGCGGGGCTGACAGCCAGAACCCTGCCACCCCGGAGCTGACAGCCAGAGTCCCGCTGTCTCCCAGTGAGGGATTGGGAGATGGGGGAAGGAGTGCCCAAGCCCAGGTGGCGGGGCTCTGGCCGTCCCCTTTGTCCCCGCCTCCCATGTGTGCGCAGCCCTTCTGCACGAGCCCCAGCCACCTGAGGATGATGGTCAGAGCTCTTAAAACAAAACAAAAAACACACCCCTCTACACACAGCTCGTGCCTCCCTTGTCACATTCCCGATTCTCCCTTGTGAGGCCCGCCCCATAGTTTGAGAACTGTTGGTCTAGTGGATAAGCAGGGAACCCAGAATCAGGTTATACTCCTGGCTTTGCCTCCAGTTTTCTTTGTGACCTTGAGTGACTTACTTAACAACTCTGCCCTTCCATTTCCTCCTTTGTAAAAATGGAGACAGTAGTATTTGCCATACAGTACTGTGCAGTTTTAAATGTTTGCAGAATGCTTTATCATTGGATGAAAAGAAGTTCCAGAAGTGAAAAGTACTGAAGTATCTTTAGCACTCCACAGTGCAGGATGTGTCTGAGTTTGTTCATTTACCCTAATTTAGAACCACTGCTGTTAATATATCTACTTTTTTTCATTGATAGAAAAATTCAAGTCTGTAGGCCTTGCACACTCACTCAGTGTCTGGACTGTGATGCTTGAAAATTGGTATTGCTGTTCCTTGGTTAGAGAAAGTGCAAACAAAATTTCATCTTAATGAAAAAGTATTAATTTATCTATTGGGGAAGGTTTAAACTATGTATATACTCATTCATTAGCCCATTTGTTTATAAGCCGACCCCCCCCCCCCCCACCCAAGATGGTTAGGTAAAAATAGCAAAAAACTGTATGACCCTTTCATAAGCTGACCCTATATTTTAGGAGTTGGCAAACTTTGGCTCCCAGCCCGTCAGGGTGAGCCGCAGGTGGGTCGGGATGTTTTGTTTACTTGGAGCATCTGCAGGCACGGAGCCCCTGAACTCCCAGTGTCCGTGGTTTGCCATTCCCGCAGCTCCCATTGGCGGGGAATGGCAAACTGCAAACACTGGGAGCTGAGGGGCTCAGTGCCTGCAGGCGCTCCAAGTAAACAAGACGTCCCAACCTGCCAGCGGCTTACCCTGACGGGCTGGGAGCCAAAGTTTGCCGACCCTTGCTATATTTTAAAAGCTGGCATCACAAGCAACACTCAAAAGTTTTGCTAGAATTATTTTAATGTAATCTAACAAAAAAAACTGTTATAACAACTGAACAAATACGTATTCACCTTCAAAATTACAGTCATTTAAAATTAGTAAATGGATATTTAAAACAAGTAACTTAGAAGAATGAGACTTTAAAAAGTCTTAAAATCCTTCAAAGTCTGAATCAGTCTCTGATTCACCAAACAGTTCATTAAACTCTGCTTGAGTCACAGCTGCACCTGCATCGTCATCGTAGATGTCAGCAGTGTCATCTTCAGAGTCAGATTCCTTATCATCAGCCTCTGTTGTATCATCAAATATGGCATCATCTTCTGACCCGTCGAGTGCATTGCTGATACAGCATTTCCTAAATGATTTTTCTACCATTTCCGAGGGAATAGGCACCCATGCGTCCTTGATCCACTGGGTGACCAGATTGATTTCGGGCTTCATAAGATTCCCGCCTTTTGTCAACTTCGCCATGCCTGAGCACAGCCATTCAAACCACATTTTGCGTAGCCTGTCCTTAAAGGGTTTGTTCAGGCAGACATCAAGCAGTTGTAGAACTGAAGTTAAGCCTCTAGATCTTACAGCCAAAGTAGTTTTCATGTTTTTGGCCACATTTTTCACCTCATTCGTCTTGTGTGCCCTGAACATGTCCCAAACAAGCATAGCAGGTTTCTTGAAAAGTGCTCCTGGTCTCTTATTCCACACTTTTTCCAGCCATTCAATAGTCCCACTTTCATCCATCCATCCCTTTTCATGTGCACGTATAATGACACCAGTGGGAAATTTCATGTTTTTAGGCAAGGTTTTTCTTTTAAAAAAAAAAACAGGAGGGAGCTTTGATCCATTTACCAAACATGATGAAACCACCATAAAATGGATTTTTTTTTATGGCCAGTGGTTTTAATTTAAAACTGTTTTTTAACTAAAACCGGTTACCGTTCTGTTGCTTGGGAGATGGAATGTTATTGGTGTTTCATCCATATTTCCTATTTGTGACAGTTCAAATGCATATTCCCTTCAATATTTTATAATAAATATTTGAAAAGATTCGATTTTTTTCTTCCAGATCTCTAGGCAGCTTTTGCGCAATCTTTGTTCGCTGACGAAGCGAGAGACTAGGACAGTTCATGAAGCGAGTACACCAACCCGCTGATGCGACAAACATTGATGGCTTTACTGACTTGTATTTGTCGTCTTTCGACATTTGCAGAGCATGCAGATAAATTCCAGTTCTAGTGACAATGTACCCATTTTGTCAACATTCAACAACCCAATTATTGAGATCTTTCTCTAGCTCAGGAAATGTCCACCTCGTTGGACATTTTTTTTTTCTTGCTTCTTGGCATGTCTTTTAGTGGTGTTTTATTTTTTTGCCATTATCTTACTTGCTTCTCATGGATACAGAATTCACAAGCAGTGGCGCAATTATTGTTTGCTTCTGCATATTCAACAACTTTAATATTGAACGCTGCATGATAAGAAGACCTTTTTCTTTTGATTTCACCGTTGTTCATTTTAAATATTAGTATGAAAATAGAGTATTGTAGTTATAGATTTTGTAGGACTTTATATAGGAATGTCACCTGCTTTATCAATAATAATTTGACAGCGTTCTTTGTTTATTTCAAAGCAGCCCTGTAGATTGGCATGTCTGTAGGGATAACAGGCTATTTCAATTTTATTAGAGATTCCATCGATTCTGCACGTTATATTTTCATATTGGCTCAAGACTTATGAGGTCCATTTCTAGCCAATCTAGTCCACTAAACAAAGCCTTTGCAACTTTAAAAGGCTGCAGAATTGACATCAATAAATGGGTCGGCAAACTTTGGCTCCTGGCCATTGGGATAAGCTGCTGGCGGGTCGGGACATTTTATTTACCTGGAGCGACTGCAGGCATGGAGCCCCTCAGCTCCCTGTGGCTGCAGTTCGCCATTCCCAGCCAATGGGAGCTGTGGGAAGTGGCGCCATTCCCCACAGCTCCCATTGGCTGGGAACAGCGAACTGCAGCCACAGGGAGCTGAGGGGCTCCATGCCTGCAGACGCTCCAAGTAAACAAAACAACAATGTATTAGATATTCAATTCACTGATTCCATAGAGTTTAAAATCATCAAATTTTGGTGTAGGCCCATTTATAAGCTGATCCCCGCTCTTTTATTTGTCAATTTTTTACCAAAAACATTTGGCTTATGAATGAGTATATACAGTACTTTACTTTTGCTGCTGTATCCTTCATTTTGAATATCAGCAAACAGGCTGCTAGGTGGCCGATGTGAAATGAGATTAGTGAGCATATGACTGACACTATTGGCACTTGCATTTTCTCAAAAGAGAGGCAAAGAAATAAATGGAAGGGAGGTTAGAAATGTCCCTCAAGATTAGAAACATTGAGAGGCAACCTAGAGTCGTTGCACTGCTGCAACCTGTATGTGTATTCTGAGGATATATAAGAGACTCTCACAAATACTATAGGTGCTTTACAAAATAATTTATTTTAAGGTTGAAAAATTAAACAAATATTTTTAAAAATATATTCATGTGGCTTCCATTAAGAAGCCAAATGAGTATATGCCCTTTTATTTAGAGCTATGATTATTTTCATGGGGAATTTAACTTAGAAATTGGGGGGGGGGTTCTCATGTTTGTACAATCTTGGGTTTCCTGATTTTGGAAGATGAAGATTGAGTGCTTTATACAACACTCTTTGTTAACATGTAATTGTAATTAATTAATTAGGGAATACTACAACAGACATTGTGTCCCCTGAGAAAGGAAGGCCCGGCTGTTGGATTTCCTGAAGTCATAGCACATGACATCTCCTCCCTAATTAGGTTTCTTGATGCTAGGGAAATAGAGAGGCAATTCCATTCTCCCTGTCTTATTCCACTGTAAAAACAAACCAAAGAATCTGTATCCCCTCCCTTTAACAAGGTCAGTATTGTATATAAACACAGTTAATAATCAGAAATGGCTAAATGCTGTTCCCTTTAAAGTCATTTAGAAATTTTGTCTTTGACTTTAATGGCCACAGGATCTGGCTGGCTCAAAATATATATTTCACAGTTGATTGCTATATGTCTGGAAGCTGGCGCAGACTCACCCAGCAGCGCCTCCTGCTGGTCACTTCCGGGAATTAGCTCTCCAGCTTCTAGAGTGCCCTCTTCAGGCCAGTGATCCACCTTGCCACTGCTGGCCTCCATATCCCTACTGGACCCTGGTGCCCCTTTAACTGGGTGCTTCCCCCCAGCAGTACCCATAATTCTGGGTCTCCCCCTCCCAGGGGAACCCCCACCCACTATCCCCACTTCATCTCAGAATATGGCTACTGCCAGTCACCATCTAGCCCCCACTCACTGGGGCAGACTGCAGTGTACTCCACTCATCACAGGCAAGGTTGGGTTGGACCTGCTGCCTCTCTCTGTAGCCCCAGTACTGGTCTTAGGCCCTCAGCTAGGCCCGCAGCCTGGGGGTTTTCCACACTGGAGCTACCCAGCTCCTCTAACCTTCCCCAGCCCTGCTCCACTTCTCATACCCTGCTCAGCTCCCTTGCAGCCAGGCCCTTCTCTCTCTACAAGCAGAGAGAGACTTCCTATTTGCCCCTCGTTTCCCTGCCTTTATAGGGCCAGCTGAGTCTGTTTGGGGCGTGGCCCCAGCTGCAGCCACTTCCCCCAATCAGCTCAGCCTAAGCTGCTTTCTCCAGCCACAGTCCCCTCCCAGGGCTGTTTTTAACCCCTCGGGACCGGAGCGGGGTGATTACCCCGCTACACTATTTAATATATAACTTGTGTCTTAGGACAGTGGTTCTCAACCTTTCCAGACCTCTGTACCCCTTTCAGGAGTCTGATTGTACCCCAAGTTTGTACCCCAAGACTCTCTGTCTGCCCAGCTCTGAAGGCAGTGCTGCCACCAGTAGTAGTGCAGAAGTAAGAATGGCAATACCATACTGTACCACCTTTACTTCTGCCCTGCTGCTGGCGGCAGCCACTGCCTTCAGAGCTGGGCATCTGGAAAGTGGGGGCTGCTAGCTGGGGCATTCATGTTGTTTGCGACAAGGGAGAACTATTTTTTTAATCCTGCCCCATCCCGCCTTACAATACCCACTCCACCCACTCCCACGTTGTTTGTTGAATTTTTATCCTTCTTCCTCTGTTATCGCAGCAGTACATGGGGGATCCCTGTCCTGCTTCATTGTTCTAGAGCCTGTTGTAAAACTAGGCAAATAAGATGAGTTGGCATACCCCTTGGAAGATTTCTGCGTACCCCCCCAAGGGTACATGTACCCTGACAGAAAACTGTCTTAGGAGATCTGAATTTAATGCAGTGGGTGGAACCATGGGCTGATATTTTCAAAAATAGATGTTTAAAGTTAGGGTCCTAAATCCATATTTAGGCACTAAATATGAACTTAGGCATCTAGCTTTAGGCACCTATTTCTTGAAAATCTTGGCCTATATTTTAAAAACGTTTCTCAGCTTTTTCTTATCAGTTTACTTAATATACGAGTCATATAAATAAGATCACATTTTATGTCCCATTTGAAAAAATGTGATACAGTTTATCACTTTGAGCCCATTTCAGCTGGCTCTACCTTTTATTGCAGCTTAATAAATTAGAACGTGGGAGTTGTAAGCACATATCCCTCCAATGAAGCTGTTTACATTCCTAAGTTGCATTTCTGTTTTTTGCTATTGTAGCGTGCAGTTTTTTGCATGTTCTAATTTGCCATGACGTGGTCAGTGCTGTTTCCTTCCTGTTGCTTGCAAGCCTGTGCTAGAGATAAGGATACATTTACAGTACATTTTAAAAAGAGAGGCTGCTTAGTGTGAGAACTCCAGGGCTTTCTGGATTTTAGAAGGATTAGTTAAAAAGGAGTATGTATTTGTTTTATCTAGTCTTTGCTTTAGGAGTTAACCAAGATAAAGTGAATCATCCATTTAACTGGCAAAATAACAACTTTTCAAAATTGGGCCAGCAAATGAGGAGGAGAAAACAATAGTACCTGCTGTATCCAATAACTTATTAGATTGCTCTGGGATTTTATATTTTGCCTTGAATTTTCTCTTAGATACTTCATTAACAAGTATGGGAGCTGCATGCTGAGTATCAAGTGAAAAATAAAATGTCAATAACTATTGTATTTAAATGATCTTTTTTTGTTTTTACTTGTCAGTATGCTACTTTTATTTTTATTTTAATCTGATACACTTTGAAACTCATGTCCCGCTTGGTGAAACAAACTGAACTGTTTATGAAGCACACTAAATTAAACTTGTTCTTATCTGTAAAAATAAGATCTCTAAAGATACGGGAGTGTCTGACTTTATGTGATGTAGATGTGGATCTTTTTATCACTCTGAACAAACTCTTATGGCTGTGCTGTACAATTAAGGCAACTACTTATTCATTGTAATATTTTTGTTTTTCAGGGGTGAAAGGTTATCTAACTGAGGACATTTCAGGAAAGGTTTCCCCGGGTTTGTTTATCTTTGAGCAGGGAAGAACCCAGGAAGATTGGCTGTCCAGGAATTATTGGCCCAGACACCTGGTTCATTTCATAATCGTGTTTTCCTGCCTGACTGGATACTGGAAACAGTCTCCATTCCTTTACGTTTGACAGCATTTTTCTTCTTCTGTGGAACTGAGACCTGGGAATGCTTTATTATGGCAGCAGTTGTACAACAGAATGAGCTCGTGTTTGAATTTGCCAGCAACGTCATGGAGGATGAGCAACAGGTATGAGATAAAAAAAAGAAGCTATATTAGTTTGTCAGTGATGTGCGTATTCTAAAAATATCAGAAAACATGTCGCCCTCTTTTTTTTTTTTTTTAACTAAACATTGAGATCATTATTACCACAGAAAATGTTAGCACGGTTTCGAAAGTTCACTGTTGCTTCATGCAGTGTTTGTGAACAAAGCAGAAAATAGTTCAAGTGCTTGGTAGTCATGACCTTGTGACTTCTGTGGTATTGAAGAGACCATTTCTTTATTGTTAACAGATCTGTGCCAGTAGATCCCATTGGTAGATGCAGAATTCCAAAGCCCTAGTATTTAGCAGTCTTTTTAACCCTTCCAATACACTTGGATAAGATTATAAATATGGGGAGGGTGATACTCCACAGATAGCCAGAAAAACCACCAGAAGGTTATCTTGGATACCATATGTACATTATGGGTTATTTTCTGAACTGTATTATTATAGGGTTTTGTCAGCTACTCAAAAATGCAACTAGCAATTTAAACTCCAATAATTTATTTAGGCTAATGTCTGTCAATTACAAAAAAAAACCCTCCATCCCCTTCAAACCATTCTCTCAATTAGTTATCTAAGCCAAGCCCTGTGTCTAAATGATGTAAAATCTGCCTTGACACTATAGTGAAGGATTCCTTAAATGCAAATTATAATAATCATACTTATGGAGGGAAGAGGGCAACTGCTCTTAAGAGATTTCAAATGCCTGTTAAAGGTAAGATTTGTATTTGTTAGCAAGGCATTATTACAGGGAGGCAGTTTTCAAAATGCTGCTAAACACTGTTATTGTCTATCCAGGCCATAATATCTTTTAAAAGTTCTGTGTGAAAAGCACCTATCCCAGTTTTGTAATCATGCTTATGGCTTTTTTTTTTTTTTTTTTTTTTTTTTACATGACCTACCTAAAGGGCTTTGATTGGCTAACATCTGCTGTCACTTACTGTCACATGCTTCCAATGAAACTTGAGTTTGAACTGCTTTCTCAATTTTGGGTGGAAGTTCTGGCAATGTAACTTCCTTCCCTGTATTTTTCCAGAGTTCATGACAGCCCAGGGATTCAAATATTGCAATTCCAAAAACTTAGTGGAAAGCAAGCCTTATTTATTAGCATTATTTATTGTTGTTCTCACTTTCCCAGCCAATGGCAGAGGAGAATGCTGAGGAAGTAAAGGATGCTTCATTCCAGCTTCATAGAGAAGAAATAAAGCTGGCATGTTTTTGCTCTGTTTAAATATGTTTTGATGTAGACAAATGGAAATAGGCATAACATATAAAGAACATGATCAAATATTTCAAGAGGGCAATATAAACCTCCCTTAAGAGTTCTTCAACCTCAGAACAAATGCCTCCCTGGCATTCACTTTGGAAGCCCAATAAATCCTATGCTAGAAAAAGCCTAGGAAAACAGTCTTGTAGCATGCCCTAAAAGTGACCCAATTAAGGCTATGACAGACTAATGGGAAAAAGTGAACTCTATAATGCCAACGATCGCTCATTGAGAATACTTTACTGCAAGTTCCTTCCAAACCTGCTTGCTCAATTGCAAGAGATGAGGGTAAATCTAGAGATGGCTGATTTATGAGAATGAATCTTATGAAAAGGGACACTCTTCTACCGAAAAAATCTGAAGTGGCTAAAGTGGAAATTGAATATGGACGTGTCATATTATATCGTTACCAAAAAAAAATGCTGTATTAGAATGTATAAACCAGAGGGATCATGTGGTAAGACCAGGGAGGTAGCTAATTATATACAGAATTGCTAAGAGTTTTGATTTCTGTGATGGATAAAATTGATATTTCTGTTTATATGTCTAGGGCTGGCAATTAGAAAGTTGCAGCCCTGAAAATATTTTGATTAGTCTAACAAAGATTTTTTTTTTCTAGCTGAGCTTTGAGTATTGGTGTCACCCAATTTAATTTCTAAAAAATTATTTTTGCTGTGTTTTTGAATATTAGAATTTAGGGATTGAAACAATATAAGGAATTTTCCTGTTTTAAAAGCTCTTAACACTTAGTTTAGAGTCCATTTTCTGTCTGGAATGTAGAGAGGGAGACTGTTTCAGAGAAAGTTTCAGTGTCTAGATTCTTAAGTATCAGAGGGGTAGCCATGTTAGTCTGGATCTGTAAAAAGCAACAGAGAGTCCTGTGGCACCTTTAAGACTAACAGATGTATCGGAGTATAAGCTTTCATGGGTGAATACCCACTTCGTCAGACGCATGACGTGTCTAGAGTGTCTAGATTCTGGCTGTTTTCAGTACTTTTGGGAAGTTATAACTCATTCTTATTTTATGTATTTTGTTATTGTCTTACTTCAACACTTAAAATCAACTTATGAGTCATTTATTTGCAAATGTAACCCAGCTCAGCCAGTGTCCGATGGTGCTAGAGGTGGGATTTGAACAAATGACTCCACATGAACAGGAAATAGGATTTATTTCCTTACCAGCTTTGTCCATTTCTGTTTAGGAAATGCTCTTCTTTTGTTTTGTTTTGTTTTGTTTTGTTTTCTCAATGGTCCTTTTTGGAGTGTGCAAGTGTGACCATGCACAAATAGCATAAAAACTTCTTCACAGGCTTGAGAATGGGGTGGCTTAGCTTGTTAGACTCTAACAATCTACTAATAGGAGTACAGACACTGTTGCTACACAGAACAGATCCTGCTTAAATAGGGATGATTCTGTTTTAGCATGGAGTACCATCAGTCTGCATGGAGTACCATCAGAAACTAGGCTGCACCTTCTAGAGCAGGGGTGGGTAAACTTTTTAGCCCGAGGGCCACATCTGGGTATGGAAATTGTCTGGTGGGCCATGAATGCTCACAAAATTGGGGGTGGGGGTGCGGGAGGAGATGAGGGCTCCAGCTGGGGGTGCGGGCTCTGGGCTGGGGATGAGAGGTTAGGGGTGCAGGAGGATGCTCTGGGCTGGGACCGAGGAGTTCGAGGGCAGGAGGGGAATCAGGGCTGAGGCAGGGGGTTGGGGCGCAGGAGGGGGTCGGGGTGCTGGCTCTGGGCAGCACTTACCTCAAGCAGCTCGCAGAAGCAGCAGCATGTCCCCCATCCAGCTCCTACACTGAGGCGCAACCAGGCAGCTCTGCACACTGCCCTGTCTGCAGACGCTGCCCCTGCAGCTCCCATTGGCCGTGGTTCCTGGCCAATGGGAGCTGCAGGGGTGGCGCTTAGGGCAGTGTGCGGAGCCCCCTGGCTGCCCCTCTGCGTAGGAGCCAAGGGGGGACATGCCACTGCTTCCAGGAGCCGGGCAGAGTAGGGCAAGAGTCCGACCCCGCTCCCTGGCGGGAGCTCGAGGGCCAGATTAAAACATCTGGAGGGGCAGATGTGGCCCCCTGGCAGTAGTTTGCCCACCCCCGTTGTAGAGGCTCCAATTCTGGCAGATATGCTCCCTACCACAGTTCCTGCCTGTGGCACATAATAGTCTGTTTTCCCAGGGGCTGTGTTACTTCAGTCTAATTTTGGTTGTTGGGTGGTGTTGATGCCTGTGCCATACAGAAAGACATACTAGATAACATGTTGGTCCCTTCTGGTCTTACTCTATGACCTCTCTCTTTCTCTCTCCCTCCCTCCCTTCCTCTCTCCCTCCCTCCCATTCATTCACTGCCTTGCAGTTAGTTAGGAAGTTCCAGGCTTGAAATAGTTGCATTTTGGCAGCCACAATACCTTCCCAAGGGTACACTAAGTCTGGTAGTGCTTGTGGATCAGACCTGGTGCTATCCCTTACAATTTCTTTACTTCCTGACTGCCACTTTTGGCCCTTCACACTCCTCCAAGAGAGAGGGAGACCTCAGAAAGTGCAGTCTCATTGCCTGGCAGGTGGCCTGTCAATTGTTTTGAGATGCCACGGCACAGATTCACAGAACAGTGCAGTCAAGTTAGTGGGGACTGATTTTCTCCACCTTTTGACCCAATTCCAATCCGCCTTCAGTAGTCTCCTTTACTTTGCATATAGCCACTTCCTTTCTCCCCTCTCAACTCCAGTGTCAAAGGGCCTCTGGATCGGGCAGTAAGTTTTACTCTCTATCTCCATGCAGAGTATCTTTCAGCCAGATTCTCAGTCCCCTTCTCACTTTCCTGGGATTGATAATCTGGCTGTGGGTCAATTTGGAAGGCTGGATTGTTTTTGGCAGGGCTGATGGAACTGAAGTCAGTTTCTGTATGAGAAGGACTCCTATATTCAGAAAGCTCCTAGGAAGACATGGTTCAGGTCTCCCTTCATGGGCTTCCAGTTCCATGGGGAACACACCACATTTATCTGCTCCCCAGAAGCTGTTGTGAGACCTGTTAATCTCTCATGTGCCTAGGTGTGGTGGACACCTTGTCAGAAGCTGACTCTTCTGATTTCACAGGCAGTCTCCATCAAGGAAGGAGAGCATCTCTGACTGGTAATTCTATCAGACTTCTTCTACTATTTATAATTTGTACAAAGTTGCTCCTGTGATTTAAAATAACACAACTACTAGTAGTTTCAATCTTCTATTCTATTGAGATCCAAGTACTTTTCCTCCAGTTATATTATTGAGAAGGATATGGAAAATCTGAGATTAAATTGCCTCTTTCTCTTGTCACTTTCATATCAGTATATTTCAAGTCGTGTTTTTTTTTAAATGCCACTAAAAGTGTTGCTGATTTTTACTCCTACTCTTCACTTACCATATGACAGCATGGCTATTACTAATAATTTTCTATATCCTTCAGCTTACTTTTTTCATTATGTTCACCTTTTCCTTCCTGAACAGTGTGTATCACTAAGTTCCTCAAATAGTGATTTAAGCATAGGGCAAAACTAAGAATTATTCTAATACTGTCTTTTGGCGCTGTATAAATTAGTATGTTGGGATATGCAGTGTAGTTGTAACCATATTGATCCCAGGATATTTAAGAGAGGTGGGTGAGGTAATATCTTTTATTAGACCAGCTTCTATAGGTGAGAGAGTTGTTGGGGATATTTAGTTACAACTACACCTCTACCCTGATATAACGTGACCCAATATAACACAAATTCGGATATAACGCAGTAAAGCAGCCCTGAAAATAGAATGGGGGGTGCACACTCCAGTGGATCAAAGCAAGTTCGATATAACGCGGTTTCACCTATAACACAGTAAGATTTTTTGGTTCCCGAGGACAGTGTTATATCGAGGTAAAGGTGTACCATGGTGGGTGTAGTCCCCAGGCATGGTCAGAACACAATTGTAGGTTGTGCTAAACCATGTTCCTGAGCAATCTTACAGACTGCTAAAATTCAAGGCTGCAGTACAGTTCAGTAACACTATCAAAATATGGTTCAGTCCTGTTGATAGTGCAAGACTGAAGATATTTTCAAAATGAACAGATGACTGACCTATTGTAGCCAGGTTCCATAGCACTATAACTTCTACTGTGCAGTGTAGATGGGACATTAGAAAGCTCTGGACAAGAATTTCATTTACACAAAAATTGTTTCTAAATTATAAATACTCTTCCTTATTTTTAGTAAAAAGCGTTTCTTTGGATTTAGTCTTCTGAAGCAAAGCAATTGTTTAAAACCTACTCCCTTGAAGAATAACAACAATATAGTTCACTTGCTTTCTTTAGTTCAGGGGTTCTCAAACTGGGGGTAGTGACCCCTCAGGGGGTTGTGAGGTTATTACATGGGGGGTCGCAAGGTGTCAGCCTCCACCCCTAACCCTGCTTCTCCTCCAGCATTTATAATAGAGTTAAATATTTGAAAGTACTGGTAATTTAATTTATAAGGGGAGTTAAACTCACAGGCTTACTGTGTGAAAGGGGTCACCAATACAAAAGTTTGAGAACCAGTGCCTTAGTTTCTGCTTCTAAGGAGGCTAAGGTAGTGGCACAAATTTAGGCCATTAGAGAGAGAGCGTGTTGAGCCAGAACCATTTTTATAGAGAAAGATGCTAATGAGAAGGGCTGGCCTTATGGACAAATAAAGTAAGCAACATTTTCAGCTACCAAGCTAGTGCAACAGCAGAACCATAAGGGAAGGAACACTTCACTATCAAACAATCTGTTTCTAACCAAATTGGAAGAGGAGACTGTTTAAGGCTTCATTTCCTCCTCACCCTCTTGCCCTCCCCATTCCAGCATCTTGAGCTTCTGCCTTGTTTGGCTTGGGGGTCCCACCATTCATAAGCCCTACTAAGCAATGTTGAAAACATATAAGCTCTATTCTGGGAAGAATATTTGGAAACTATTCTGGCTAACATAGTTTCCCTTGAATGTAGGTGGGACTTCATAATTCATTACTTTTCAAAATTGTAATCCAAGACTTCTGTTCAAATCTAGAGAAAATATTTTTCCTGTGTAAACATGGCATGACCTTAAAATCCTGATAATTTAGGAAGGGTTTATGTTTAACCATTGAAATGTTCAGAATTAGTAAATGATATGAGAGGATGTGGTATATTGCACAATATATATATTATAGGTGGGGCTGGTAGAGAGTTTGTCTGTTATCAAAGTTGCGCCACACTTCTCACTACAAAGTCCTGTTTTCAGTAGCTTATAGCTAGGCTTGGAAGGATTAGATTTTTGTTGGTAAATGTCGATTTCACTTTACACACACAAATCGATGAAAAAAATATTTCCATTGATAATAATTGAAATTTACGGATAGGCAAAGTAAGAAAAGTGCTGCTTGAGAACCTGCTTGGTTTAAGGATATTTACTTTGTATATTTTGACATGTGATATTGACAATTTGTGTTTTTAGAGGCTATAAAAGTTTAACTTTTTTAATCTCAATGTCTACTGTCATTAAATAATTAGCTGACCCCCTATTTTTTGATCCCCAGCATAATTTCCTGCAATTTTGAAAATTTAAATAGATAAATATAGGGAAAAATGCTTAAAAATAAACATTGATATTATCCATCAAAATTATTTTAAAAAAAATTGAATTCTGCCAAGCTAATTTAAAACTTTCCCAGACTTTAAATTTTTGGGCTTAAATTTTCCATGCTAGGTGTCTGCCTCAGGCTCATTTTTCGATTTCAGCCAAATGAATCAGCCATTTCCGAGAATGAGGTGAGGGTAGGGTTACCATACGTCCAGTTTTTCCCGGACATGTCCAGCTTTTCGGCAATCAAACCCCCGTCCGGGGGGAATTGCCAAAAAGCCGAACATGTCCGGGAAAATGCCGGCCGGGCACTTCCCCTCCCGCGGCTGCTCTGCTCCTCCCCTGACTCTTCGGCTCTGTTTAAGAGCCGAGCTGCCCGAGCGCTATGGGCTTCAGGCAGCCCCCTTGCCTCCGGCCCCCAGCCGCCGGCCGGGCACTTCCCCTCCCGGTCTCCGGCGGCGCAGGGTTCGGAGGCATGGGGGCTGCCCGAAGATGGTAGCGCTCGAGCAGCTCGGCTCTTAAACAGAGCCGAAGAGTCAGGGGAGGAGCAGAACCTCCGGCCGCGGCGGCTCTGCTCCTCCCCTGACTCTTCGGCTCTGTTTAAGAGCCGAGCGCTACGGGCTTTGGGCAGCCCCCATGCCTCCGGACCCTGCGCCGTCGGAGCCGGGGAGGGGAAGTGCCCGGCCGGGGGCGCAGGGTCCGGAGGCATGGGAGCTGCCCGAAGCCCGAGCGCTACTGGCTTCACGGTTTGCCGGGCAGCCTCCAGACCCTGCGCCCCCGGCTGGGCGCAGGGTCTGGGGGCTGCCCGGCAAACTGTGAAGCCGGTAGTGCTCAGGCAGCCCCTTTCGCGTGGCTGGGAGTGGGAGGGAGGAGGGGGCGGGGTAGGGGCAGGAAAGGGGCGGAGTTGGGGCGGGGCTGGGGAAATGGGCGTGGCCAGGGCCCCGTGGAGGGTCCTCTTTTTTTATTTGTTAAATATGGTAACCCTAGGTGAGGGGAAAATAAGTTGGTTTGCTTATGTTAAAAAGTTTTCATGGCCTTTGCTTTAAAAACCTCTGATATCTCATGCCTTGGATAACAGGCTTGAAATGTGGGAGGGGGATGCCTTTGTGTCAGGCAACCTTAATTCTGGCATTTTAAATTTTTTGAGTGCTTGACTTTTCAACCTTAATACTCTCTTAACATTTCCCCCCATGTTTTCACAATACGTTTATGTCTTGGTATTGGTTATATTGGGGAATCTCAAACTTTTTCATATCCTGGACCACATCTCAATAGTGCAGTTGTCTCTTGGAGACCATTTACTGTCCAGTTCATGATCACATAACACCCTGGGGCAAATAAAGCTATTTCAAACATACAGAAAGAATTTGACTTTACCTCTTTTTAATATGTTATTTGGTCCCTTTGCCTTTTTTGCTTTTCATTTCAACTCCCCTCATATCTATTGTGGAAACAAATAGACCCAAAACCATGTGACCAGCCAGATCTCTGAAGACCAACAGTGGTCTATGGGCCAAAGTTTGGGAAACTGCAGGGTAGATTACTGGTTAGTTTCTATCTAGTCTTGTGCCATTAAGAAAATTAGCTGGCTCGGTTCTTAAATGGGATAATAGTTTTGTGAGCCATTTTGATATAATATTAATAACACAGACTGATTCTATTGACTCACATGAGAGCACTTCTTTGGGGTTCAGTAATAAGTCTTAGTGAAGCTCATTATTCTACTGAACTGCTTAGCAGCAGTCATCTTTTCTGATGCTATGACTTTGTGCCCTTTCTCTCTTGGAGTCACTCTTGTTCAGACAGGCCTCTCCTCAGCTCTAACCTGTTCACTTCCTAATTTTTGCAGAACTGCTTGAGGGACCTTAGCTAGGTCTGCTTTTTGACCATTTTATTGCTCTTGTAGATGTTATTTTATTTTGATTCCTGTATTTTGAGGAACTTACTTGCTGAACTTTCATAATTGGCTTTTGTGTCTACTGAACTCTTAACAGTAGAAGCCCACTGAAATATATTAGGGATTTTGTTTAATTTGAGTCTTATTACCCATTAACAACAATTGTTGTTGGAACATATTTTTAAAAACTACTGAATGACTTAAAATACTAATTCCTGCCTATCAAAACTTTTAATGGCACCTGGTGCTACCAATAATTCCCTTCCTGGATTTTTGCTGAGAGATACTTGACCTTATAGCCATCATTTATATTGAACCATTGGCTTGGAATATATATATTTTTTTCTTGAACTTGAACTGTATACAGTGATCAGATTATGACCACAATCATAAGATTTTTTTCTTGAATGGTTAAAAAAATGGCTTGAACTAGGTACAAATCTATATTGTACTCTTCTGAAGTATATGTTAGCCCTAAGTCCATCCACACTGTTTTGTTTACAGAAGGACCCACTCACATAACTTATCTTTTAATTTGTCAAATTAATAGTGTTCTATGTTTTTGTAGTATGAAGATTGCTGAAAGAAATCTTGGAGTAATTGTATCAAACTGTGCTAACATCAGCTAGTGAATCTCTTCCTGTAGATGACCTTTTAGAAGATTAGCTTTAGAAAACTTTTCTCTGTTGTAACATTCACTTTCTGAAAATCTCTTCCTGTTGGGGGACTGCCTTTTGAAAGAATGTTCATCTTCTAATTATTGTTCCTTGGCTTGACATGTTTCTGATTCTCCAGCTGCTTCATTTCTTTTACATCTGACACAAGATAGAAATTTAGAGGGTAGGGTGATGACAGAGAGTAGATACTGCAGTGGAGAGGGAGGGACAGAGAAGTTTCCAATTAATAGAACCATAGGAATTAATTGGAAAACATCTCCGTCCCTTCTATTCCTCCAGCCAGTGCAGTTATCCCCTACAATGTGTTTTCTAATCCTCTGCCCAGTCCATTTTTTGAAGTACAGTTTTACTCTGAAAAGTGACTCTGTAAAAATGTTATCATGGGGATATACATTAATTGTTTCTCAATTATTTCTGTAATAAATATGCTTGCTCAGTACAAAGTAATCCTTTTAGAAATTCTAATGATTATTTTGCTGTTATATGACCACCTTCTGCAGCTGTGCCAATTTGCATGTTAAAGGATTGCTGGTTGATTGATATTTGTTCCTGACAACCTAATGTACTAGTACCACTTTATAGATGTGATAAGATTGAAATATTCCAGATAGACAAACATTTAGTTCTGAAATAATCTAAATAGTTTTCTTTTAATACTCCTTTTTCATAGCTTGGTGATCCATCCATTTTCCCTGCTGTCATTGTGGAACATATTCCTAGTGCAGACCTCCTACACAATTATTCTGGCTTAGCTTGCGTTGATGAATCCAGTGACATGATTACTGAGAGTTCCCTGGATGTTGCAGAAGAGCAAATAATAGAAGATGATGACATCACCCTTACAGGTTTGTTAGAGAAATATTTCTGTACAGTATGACAGAGGCTTACGGTGACAAACGTTTTCATGACAAAGAGCAAAATCAACCAAAGTTCTGCCCATACCAAGTAAGGAAGAAATGTATAGGATTATACTATGTTCTTTGTTATGAAGTAAACAGTTTTCTATCTAAATAGTATTTCAACAAAAAAATGGGTTTTCAACTTAAGGAAAATGTGTTTGCTTTCTGTGGAGAATTTTGGACTTTCTAACCAGAACCAAAAAATTTCATTGTTTGAATTTCTGCTGAAATGTTTTTTGATCAGTTCTATTTGCCACATTACTGACAAGAAAGCACTTTTGAGTTGCAATTTAGCAATAATATTCAGTGTCTTTTACTTTCTGATATTAAAGGTTGATTAAAGTTTATTTGTCCTGCGTTAAATGAACAATAGTACAAATACAAGCCCCAGAAATGTGGTTTCAAACTCCAGTGAAAGTATTCTAAAAATGACTGTTTTTATTTTATTTGAAACATATGAATTGCAAAAAGTTGTTTACATCTAATTTTAAAATTGCAGCGAGCCATGTGAGCCAGTCAGGAAATTCAAAAATTTAAGGTTCTAGCAATAAGGGTAACCCGACATTGTTACACATTGTTGTGTGTCTTATGGTTTGCATTTTACAGATGAATGCTACACATTTTACCAGGAAAAACAACAACAGAGAGCATGGGATGTACCCAATGTGGCAAAGTTATGGTGCTGTTGGAAAAATAAGCAGCAAAGCTCCCTGCCCCCCTCCTCCACCACTTAATACTGTAACTCTGGTTTCCCAAAATGTATCAAGAAAACATGAGATGGAGCAAGTAGAAAATATTTTCTTAAACTAGAATACTTTATTATTGAGTGCCATTAATGCTGTACAGTAGAGAAGACAACACAGACACCACCCTTAAGGTATGCCTACGCTGCAAAAAAAGCTGCGTTTGTAACTCAGATTAGCTAATCCTGGTTAAAGCAGCAATGAAGACATGGTAACTAAACTTTTAACTCAGTTTAGTAGCTCCGGTTCTAGCTCAGGCTGCCCTTTAGGCTTGAATTTGAGCTGTTGAGCTGAGTTGCTGTGTCTTGACTGCCATTTTAACCCAAGTTAAGAACACATCTTCTTCTTCTTCTTCTTCGAGTGCTTGCTCAGAGTAGGTGTGTGTGCGCCACATGCACAGTCACCAGAAAGTTTTTCCCCTAGAGGTACCGTCGGGTCGGTTCAGGTGCTCCCCGGAGTTGCCCCGCATA
This sequence comes from Malaclemys terrapin pileata, assembly GCF_027887155.1. Lineage (NCBI taxonomy): Eukaryota > Metazoa > Chordata > Testudines > Emydidae > Malaclemys > Malaclemys terrapin. The sequence continues at coordinate 289,759,749 of NC_071505.1, read as the reverse complement.
TAGGGCCCTACCAACCCACTGCATCTCCAGTTCCTTCTTACTGCCAGTGACAGTCATTAAAGTGTTCTCTTCGCTCTTGTTTTCGAACGATCCCCTAGCATACTCATTGTTCCTACCTGAAAATAGTTTCAACGGTTAGTTGATAGTTTTTAGTAGAGCATAGTGTAGAGTTTGAACTTCATCCCCTTGTTAGCCGGGGTTCTCTTCTCCGTTCCCTTCTCCTGCCTGGGGTCAGGGCATGCCTCGGTTCCAAAGGTTTAAGCCATGTGGGGTCTGCCAAAAGCCAATGCCAAAGGGCGACCCGCACAGGTCCAGCTTAAAGTGCCTGGGGGAATCCCACCAGACTGATAAGGGCAAGATCTGCAGAGGATTCCACCCCCGCACTAAGAAGGAAAAGGACCACAGGCCCCGCAGCTGCAGTTGGAGTTGAGTCTCATGGACCTGCCACTGGTACTTCAGCATCAGTGTGTAGCGCACCGGCTTCAATCAGGGATCAGCACCGAGGATGGACTCTGGGATCACCTCGGCACCGTCACTCCCCGGCACCGAAGACTTCCTGATGTGCAGAAACCCGGCACCGCTCGCAGTCACTGCTGCCTCGCACAGGAAGACGGACAGAGGGCGCTCACCTGCTCAAATAACTGAGCATGAGCCTGCTAGCGGAGCACAACCATGCCGGGCCAATCCGTCTCATCCATGCCTGAGGCAATATGATTGACTCCAGGCCCGTAGAGTCCCGCACCAGTGGATGAGGGTCAAGTGGAGGACTTAGATCTCCCCGCCACTCCAGAGACCTTTGAGGCAGGCAGAGGCCTGTTGTATCCACCAGGCAAGGTATTAACAAACTTTAACAGAACTTTATTTAGAGTGGAAGTCTCTTTTCCAAGCTGCAGCTGCACACTCTGTAACTCTCTCGGCCTCCTCAACTCCTCCCCTCTCCTTCCTGTATCCTGTCCTTTCAGACTCCCAACAGCCAGTGCTCCCAGTTCTAATCACATGCAGCATCTAAACACCACAAGGCCTCATAGCCCTAATGGGCCCGCACTCTCCCGACCAACACGAGAGGAATCATCCAGCACCGCAAAGACCTCCAGTGCCATCCAGGGGTAAGCCAGCGATGATGTGGCACCGCTTGCCCTCAGCACTGTCAGGCACGGTGCCACCATGGTGTGTGCATTTGGACTCCTCAGCATCAGACTCAGAGTCCTGTGTATCTAGAAGGAGCCAGCACCGTGCGGAGTTGCATCTTCAGAGGTTGGAAATGGGACAATCCTTCCCACCCGTGCCGTGGCCAGCGCAGTGGCCCTTTTGGACACCGTCAGCACACCACCAATCCCAGGGGTCCTTTTCACGGTGATCTCTCTGTCGCCTCCGATGGATGAGCACCGTCCAGGGCCAGAGAGCTCTATAGCAGTGCCGACGTTGGCACTGCTACCAGGACTGCTACCGGCTTTGCAGTCGGCACCGAGATGGGCGCCCATACCAATGACTAGGCATGCATTGAGTTTGGACAGTTTGTATATAGAATTATGCCAGAAAAGAATAGCTCAGAGAGTGACAGAAAAAACAACTGTAGGTCTTTTAAGAGAAAAGGTAATTTGCAACAGGACAGGTAGCTCAAATCGTACAGGAAGACATTGAGTATCCCGGTCATGCAAAGCGATCCTTCAGCGTGTGTCTGTGATGCACAGAGGGGGTGAATGTCTTGCTGGAATTTAGATTAAGGTCTGAGTAGTGCCTATTTCTTTTTCTTCTTTCAGTGGTGAGGTCCCAGACATGTATCATCAGGACTTGGTGAATGCCAATAACATCACTTTAAAAGCCTAATCTACCAATCAGAACATGGTTTTGAACCTTGTTTCCATAGTCATGGTCTAATATTGCTAAATCATCCACACTGAAGACCTGTGCTAAAATATTTTAGGTTACAAGTGAAATGAGTTTGTTCTTCCTTCTGCCATCAAACTGTTTGTAGTGGATGTATGTGCATATTTAAAAAAAAAAAAAACTCAGTAAAACTTGACGTGAGTAGTTGTTACTCAGTGTAAATTGGCACAAACTGTTCTCAGCAGTTTTATTTGATGAATTTGGCCCCTTTTTTCCCTTAGTGAATTATCCTCAAATAGATTGTGACTTTTACAGATGTGTTCGTTCAAGACTACAGTATTCGTGTATGTGAACATATTTTAAGTTTGGACTGCTTGCAGATACTTGCTCTAACTATTGCTTTAAGTCCTTGCTATTTGTATGAGTTATTCACACTGTGTAATTGGTCATCTAGTGGTTTCCTTCCTAAATGGTTGACTCCTAAACTCACAAAGAGCATTTAAAATGGCTGTGAATGTTTGTGTGAATCCATATTTAATTAATATTTATGTGTGAATATGCATCTGCACTAGTATTTGTGAAACTGTTTGTGAACATTCATGTAAACATTTATTGCTCATTCAAATATTAATGAGAAGAAGTGATAAATGCTACAGTGAGGCTATGATAGTGCCTCCCCAGACTGAGCGAAAACATGCAGTCCATTAACTGATGGAATGGGAAAAGTTCTAGCATAGCTGTTAATACCATTCATTGTATTTCAAGCACTCTTGTCTGCTTTAAAGGCAAAGCACTGAGTGAATTAGTAGTATGATGCTGAGCAGATTATTGAATTTAAGTAGAGGTTAGCTAACTTATATCTCTGTTCACAAGACACTAGCTACTGTGCAAACTGTTTATTTGGCTCAGTGGAAATTACTACAGTACTTGAGTTTTGTTTGTAATGCAGAGAGTACAAAGCTCAGAGTTCCCTCCAAAAAAATCTCATTTTGGATTTGTTGGATGTAGTTTTTACTCCTGGAATAAATGACTGTGTTTTCAATTTGATAACAGTCTTACCAAATCGTGTGTTCTGTGCAACACCAGTCCTCGGGACACAATGATCAAACAGGGATCTTTGGGGTATGACGTGTGGGGTGGTGGTGGTGGGGGGAATCCTGCTCCTTCTTGACCCTGAATTAGGGAGTTTCTTTCCCAGCAACATGACTGTGTCTGACTGCGTGAGAATGTTACGTAAAATTCAGCAGCGTTACCAGCTCCGAACTCTGATCACTCTTGCCAGCTGTAGTGCCTTCCTGGCCCATTAATGCTTCCGGGGGTGGGGACCCAGGAAGGGGGGCTTTTCTGGCTAAGTAGGGAGGATTGTGGGGGTTGGAAGCGCTCTTGGGACCCCTGCAGCAGGCCCAGCAGGAAAGGTGGTGGAGCAGGGGCGAGGCTGGGCTCACCATGGGAGTTGATTTCATACTCTTCCTTTCCTTGCAGGAGGACAGAGCTGCGAACTATTCCTCATGCCCCAGCTGCTGGGACTAGCGAGCTCAGTGGCGCTGGGCAGGAGCTTCTCCCCCCTTACCTCCTTCCCTCGTGGGGCACTGTAGGGAGGTTACCTTCTGCCTCCACCCGCCCTTATAGGCTATACTAGCTCTGTGCTTATCCGCAACCAGGTGCCCCGCCCCGGAGTCGTGCTGGGACAGGGCTTGCCTGAGGAAAGGGCCACAGCCTCCCCCACTGGATTGGTTAGTTACAGCAGATACCGGGCTTCAAGGGACACTGACCTGGGCGGGGGAATTCCTGCCCGGTCCTGCCCTGGGGTCAGCGTGTGTGTGTGTGTCTCCCTGCTCCCCCCGACCCTGCATTATCCTTCATTTCTGTTTCCCCCCAACTAGCAATACCCTATCTGTTGCTGACAAGTGTCAGTAACCGGAGCAGCTGGATTGGTGCCCAGCACAGTGTAACTGCAAGTGTTAAGAAGGACAAACCACGTTCAGCACGTTTCAGTAGCCTGGGTGTGAAATGCAAGCATCTAATTCAGTGGTTCTCAAACTTTTGCCTTGGTGACTCCTTTCACACAGCAAACCTCTGAGTGTGATGCTCTTATAAATTAAAAACACATTTTTTAGATATTTAATACTATTCTAAATGCTGGAGGCAAAGGATGGTATGGGGGTTGGGGCTAACGGCTTGCAACCCCACATGTAATAACCTAGTATTGGGTATTGTATTTGTGTATTGTGTACATTGTGAAGAAGAATGTAAGAGAATTCCCCAACACAGGTCTGAGTTTGGAAGTAGAGGATTAATTAAGCCTTTGCTATAGCCTCCATCCAAGAGGCAGTAGTCCCTAAAAGATAACTTTAAATTATCCACATTATTCAAGTTGAACGATAATGAAAACACTATAGATATTATACTTGACTGTCAAAACAAATTATATTCCTGGGCAGGTACTGTCTTGCAAAGCTGCTTTCATTAATGATCTGTAAACAACTGAGTTATTTTTCCAATCCCTTGGTTTGCAGTTTAAGAGGGAAAAGTTGCAATAAACTTTGCATAATGGGTTTAGTCCAGGGGTGGGCAAACTTTTTGGCCCAAGGGCCACATCTGGGTGGGGAAATTGCAGGGTTGGGGCTGGGGGTTGGGGTGCGGGAGGGAGTGCAGGATGTGCGAGGAGATGCGGTGTGCAGGAAGGGCCTCAGGGCAAGGGGTTGGGGCAGAGGAGGGGTGTGGGGTGTATGAGGGAGCTCAGGGAAGGGGATTGGTGTGCAGGAGGGGGTTCAGGGCACGAGTGCAGGGAGGGGTGTGGGAGGGGGCTCAGGGCAGGGGGTTGGGGTGCAGCAGGGGGCTCAGGGCAGGGAGTTGGGGTGCAGGAGGGGTTCGGGCTCCGGCCTGGCGCCACTTACCTAGAGCAGCTCCAGGGTGGCAGCAGCATGCACCCTGCCAGCCCCAGCCCCGCTGCTCCCGGAAGCTGCTGGCACCATGTTCCTGTGGCCCTGGAGGAGGGAGGGCAGAGGGCTCCATGTGCTGCCTTTGCCATGCTTCCTGGTACTTCCCGCGAAGCTCCCATTGGCCGCGGTTCCACATTCCCGGCCAATGGGAGCTGCGGGGGGCAGTGCCTGGAGGCGAGGGCTGCGCATGGAACCCTCTGTGCTCCCCGCCCGCCCCTCCCACCCCCCCGGGGCCACAGGGATGTGGTGCTGGCCGCTTCTGGGAGCGACGTGGGGGCAGTGTCACCGTAGGGGTGACAAAGCCCTGAGGGGCTGGATCCGGCCCACCCCTGGTTTAGTCAGACCCTCAAATTAACTGTTTCTTCCTACTTTTTTTTTCCTGCCAGTTAGATTTATATTCCTTTAAATGTCTATTTCCTCACTACTTATTACTATTTTTCTTGTTCAAGTGATGCAATCAAACTTTTTGTTTTTGCATTAGATTGAATACTAGTGCTCTGCTCAGGCTTACTGTGAACATTGTGGTTGAGGGCCCACTGTTTCAAATTCTCTTTCATTGACTTCAGTGTATTGTGTGAGGTGGGCCCGCCAGATCAGGGCCTGAACTACACGGTGCCCAAAACTGTTTCAGGTGGCAAAGCTCTTATTGATTTCAGTGATTTCAAGAACCGAGGAGAGGTTAGACAATTATCTGTGTGTGCGGTCACGTGTGTGTGTGTGTGTGTGTGTGTAAACATTCAGCCCTTTTATTTTTTTCAATTGGTGACTGAAGCCTGTGATGGCCATGCTTATGAGAACTATTTCCTGCCAAGTCACCAGTCTGTGTACGGGGTCACGCATGTGTATGTAAACCTTCAGCCCTCTTATTTTTTCAATTGGTGACTGAAGTTTATGATGGCAATGCTTATGAGAACTAGTTCCTACCAAGTCACCAGTCAGTAGTAGTAGATACGCCAGTAATCAAAATTTGTTTTAAATCTCTTTTGGCATTGCATATTTAATTCTATGTTGCACTGGTTCACACCCTGCTCCTGAGGCATACAAATGAAGGTGTTGGTTATAATTTCAAAAGCTCCGAATGGCCTAGGATTTAACTGTGTCTCAAGACTACCTACGCTCTCTTTTGGAAGCTGTGACTGGATGGAACGTCTTGCTGTCTGCCCTTAAGTTTAAACTTAGTGGGGATGGATAGTTAGGTAATTTTGTGACCCTAAGCACCCCCCTATATTCACATCCCATGCACTATAGTAATAATCTTTGTACAAAATATGCCTTCTGATTTATATTTGAAAACTAATAACTCACTGATCATTAATATTCTTGCATGACGTATGTATGTGATGTGCATTAAGGAGTAATGGATATAAACTGGAATTATGATTAAAGTGTATTTAAACTAGGGGGGAGTGGAGAGTTGTCTGCTTTAGACAAAGAAACATATATTTGATTCTGTAACCAGCCCAGCCTTCAGGCAAAGGCAATTAAGGTCCATTTTTACATATTAGATAAACAAAGCTAGTAAGCTAACAAGTGGGGGAAGAAAGAGTGTAGAGCTTCTTTAACCACCAAACTCTATGTTGCCTTTCTCACAGCTTCAATAAACTTTACTTTGGAGGGGGTGGTTAACCATCAGAAGAATTCATTTAAAAGATGTACTGGTCTCTAAAGACGAGGGCTGAACCTCAAGTAATAAGCCAGAGATCAGCAACCTTTGGCCCGCGGCCCGCCAGGGTAAGCCCCTTGGTGGGTCAGGCCGTTTGTTTACCTGCCATATCCACAGGTTCGGCCAATCGCAGCTCCCACTGGCTGCGGTTCGCTGCTCCAGGCCAATGGGGGCTGCGGGAAGTGGTGCGGGCTTATACAATGACTGTATACAATTTTCCTGTATTATTAAAGCATATAGAGTGAAGTCTTTTCTGAAATGTCATTAACATTATATGTGGAAATATGGATACTTAATGATATTATGCTTTAAAGTCTTTGGCTAAACAGGGAAAAACATGTTCTCTCCCATAGCTGAGAGAAGGCAGCCATTTACCTGTCTCCTGTGTAAATTAAAGCATGGTGGAATCAAAACAATGGAAACCTCATTTACATTTAGGGGATAGGCGACCCACAGAAAGGGAAGAACAGAATGAGGTCATCGTGCCTCATGGAACAAAGCCATTGAACTTTGGAAGATATAAGAAAAGACAGAAGCCATGGAAACTTTTTAAAGACACCATAATAGATAGACGCTCAACTTAAATGTACAACCCAAATTAAAAAACGTAATAAGAGAACCAAAGAAGTGCCACCGTGGCTAAATAATAAAGTAAAAGAAGCAGTGAGAGGCAAAAAGGCATCCTTTAAAAAGTGGACGTTAAATCCTACTGAGGAAAATAGAAAGAGCATAAACTCTGGCAAGTAAAGTGTAAAAAATATAATTAGAAAGACCAAAAAAGAATTTGAAGAACAGCTAGTCAAAGATTCAAAAAGTAATAGCAAAACAAATTTTAAGTACATCAGAAGCAGGAAGTCTGCTAAACAACCAGTGGGGCCGCTGGAGAAACTAAATGAATTCTTTGCATCTGTCTTCACAGCTGAGGATGTGAGGGAGATTCCCAAACCTGAGCCATTCTTTTTAGGTGACAAATCCGAGGAACTGTCCCAGATTCAGGTGTCATTAGAGGAAGATTTGGAACAAAGTGATAAATTAAACAGTAATAAGTCACCAGAACCATATGTTGTTCTTCGATTGGGTGCTCCACTTCAGATGTCGTTGCATCCTGGCGCCGTTGATCGGAGATCTTTGGTAGCAGTGCCCAGTCGAGATGCATGTGCACACTTGGTGTCTCGCGGCGTCATTGGAGTCTGTTTGGCACCTGCACGTTCTAACCCCCTCGGTTCCTTCTCAACCATCCTCTGCTGAAGACGGAACTCGACACTACCCACATCCCAGAGGACCGAAGAGTGGATATTAAATCGGTCCTGGTAGAGGGACAGCTAGTATTCAGAACGGTGCTTCAAGCATCTCTGGACATGGCTGACACCACAGCTCGCACCACAGCTACTGCAGTGGTGATGCGTAGGGCCTCCTGGCTCGCCTCATCTCGCATCCCTAAAGAGCTGCAGACGAAAGTGGAGGATTTACCGTTCAACAAAGACAAACTTTTTTCCGGGAACACCGATGAAGTCCTTCGCATGATGAAAGATTCCAGGGCTACCCTCTGAACACTAGGGATCTACAGCCCTCCTTCCAAGAGAAAGAGATACCAGACTTACCAGAGGTCTTGCCCACAGCAATACAACAGCTCACAGTGCAAGCAGTATGACACTGGGAGGTCCCGTGGCAGGCCTAACAGATGTCGAAAAACGCAGTTGGAACAACCTACTTCCCACCCGTCAGGCAACAAACCGCAATTTTGAAGTCTTGGTCGAGGGTCTGAGCGACCACTCCTTAACCACCAGCGCCTATTTGCCCTTTTTTTAAGTACATGGTACAGAATACACTATGTGCTCTAGTTCAGTGGTTTTCAAATTGTGGGTCGCGACCAAGTACTGAGTCCTGGAATGTAAGGCACTGGGTCGCGGCGGCTCTGGTCAGTACCACCGAACAGGCCATTAGAAGTCCCATTGGCGGTGCTTCCCGGCTCAGGAAGGCTAGTCCCTACCTGTTCTGACACCATGCTGCGCCCCGAAAGTGGCCAGCAGCAGGTCCGGCTCCTAGACAGGGAGGGCACGGGTCTTCACGTGCTGCCTCCACTTCAAGCACCGGCTCCACACTCTCATTGGCTGGTTTCCAGCCAATGAGAGCTGGAGGGGGTGCCTGTGGGCGAGAGCCGTGCAGAGCCGCTGGTGAGCCTCCGCCCAGGAACTGGACCTGCTACTGGCTGCTTCTGGGACGCAGCACGGTCTGCGGTGCCTTAGCAGCCCTGCTGTGCCGCAAACAGGGAGTCACCTGAGGTAAGCCCGCACCCCAATCCCACCGCCCCTATCCCCAGCCCTGAGCCCCTTCCCCCCCCCCCAACCTGGAGCCCCTTCCTGCACACCAAACCCCTCATTCCCAGCCCCACCCCAGAGCCTGCACCCCCAGCCCAGAGCCCTGGCCCCCTCCAGTATCCCTGGCCCAGCCCAGAGCCCCCTCTCACAGCCCAAACCCTTCATCCCCAGCTCTGTTGGGTCACGGGCATCAACAATTTTCTTCAGCTGGGTCACCAGAAAAAAGTTTGAAAACCACTACTCTAGTTCTTTTCAGAGCTTATAGCCAGGGGAGTACTTATTGCACATACTTCATCAATGGGTGAAGACAGTAGAGACAAAGCTGAGGTAGAATATACCATAGTTTATAAAAACTGTTTTTAAAAGTGTAGTTCTTTAACTATATGAAGATACTTCTAATGTGTATTTCCTCCCCAAAGATGATGTCCCTTGTAAATAGTGTGTATTAGCTAAATGTGGATATGACGTACTGGTTAAAAAAAAAAGCATAGGAACAAAGACCAGTAAAGCTTCAGACCAGGCTTCACCTTGGTACAAATGATTTGTTTTTGTCTTGCTTTCAGTTGAAGCATCTTGTCATAATGGAGATGAAACCATGGAAACTATTGAAGCTGCTGAGGCACTTCTCAATATGGACTCCCCTGATCCTATGTTGGATGAAAAAAGAATAAGTGAGTTTAACAGTAGTAAATTAAATGTATATGAGCCATGTTTATAAGTAAAATTTGAAGAAACTCAATATATTGTGGATTTTCCTATATGTATAAAAATAATATAAAAAGGTGTGGGTAGGTGAGATTTTGTTGGTAGCTTCAACATGCCAGCTTAGGGAATCAGATAGGGAATCGCATAGGCTAATCAGTGCCAGAGTTGGACATTGGAGGTTATGAAAGAAAGGGAAATAAAATAGGATGTGTGTGTGAGGATTTAAATGTAATATTGTGCGGAAATGCTACAGTTTATCTGGTTATTGGTATTGTATTTCACGTTGGCAAAGTAACTGAATGAATGCAGGTTACCTTAGATATGAATGAAAATGCCATGTTCTGTTGTGATCACAACCTTAGCTTCTGTTGCAAGTATTAAATTATTCTACACTTTGTTATGATGTGTGCTCATGTTCAAACCTTATGAACAGACTTGTTCATTTGTGGGCTGACCTTTTCTGCTGTGAAGACCTTAATTATGATAATACATTTTATGTACATTATTATGTCTATACTTTGACCTATTGAAATGTTTCCTTATAATTGGAAGTGTTTTTTAAAAGTGTATTTAATTCTGTAAAAAGCATTGATAATGTCATCTTTTTTTTTTCCCTAAGCAAATATGTTTGGTACATCTGAAGATGAAATTATTGTTGCTCCTGTTACCCATGTATCGGTCACACTTGATGGGATCCCTGAGGTTGTAGAGGTTCACCAAGTTCAAGACTCTTATGCTGAATCATCAGACACTCCAGAACTCGAGCAGCCTAAGAAGAAGAAAGGTAAGAAGTTCACAGGATATGAGAGTTTGGAATAGAAAATGCTTAGAGGTATGCTTTCTTCTCCTTGTGTATATGTAGCAGCTGTTTAACATTAATAGGAGCTACATATAGGCATCAAGATAACATAAACTAAGTTTACTCAGCTAGCTGTTCAGGAAAAGAACTTGACAAGGTGAAAATTTTCTGTAGTATTTTTTTGAAGCCTAGGCATGCCTAGTTTCCCTTTGTATATTGCATTGCTATTCAGTGGATGCAAAAGGGTTGACACTGCTTCTGGAACAGCACAGGAGGCAGGACGTATGTGTATGTGTGTGGCCTTGCTGTCTGTGGGGAATAAATACAGTCATGCAAGAGCTGGCTCAGACTGACTCAAATCCAGCAAGACAGAGATAATGTCCCAACAACTGAACAAACACTTGCCAGCAGGCAGGACTTGAGAACTGAGCTGGAGAACAAAGTGTCAGGTGACTGGAAGAAGGGTGGGCTCAGGAGGTTGGACCAGGGAAGACAAAAGAAAGAGAAAGAAAGAGCCAGAGATCGAGTACATCAGAGATTGGCTGTCTGATTGTGGCACTGGTTTGACCAGGATGGACTATGGCTTAACTTCTGCCTCTCTGTGCTAACCTAACAACTTTCAGATTCAGTGTGCCATAGTAATAAATGGTTACCTTGTTTTGAAAAGGTCGCCTGTGTCACTGTAAGTACTCACTGAGAGCATTGGGCCCGGAAGGGGTAGAGTAAAGCCTCCCATAGGACTTTTGGTTGGCTGGATTCATTACAGGGCTCCACGGAAAGAGACTGGGATTGTGGGTGCCAAAAGTCAAGTCTGGAAGTCGTGAAGGCCACGGGCCTGCCCCTGTGAAACTGTGAGAGTTCTTAGGGCCTGGTATACTACAGAGGTCACTTTCAGGCTGGGTTATAGACCAGACCCTGTGACTCCAGGATACTTGTAAACTGAGCAAATGTGCTCAGATTCTAATAGTACTTGGGATAGATCATATGGAATCATCATTCCTCACAAAACATGGATCTTGCTATGCCATCTTTATAGAGTCACTCTTCAAAGCAGAACCACACTGTAAGTTGTAAGGCCTTTTGTCATTTAAGTGTTATAGTAGTTGCTTCTGCGGTATCTCAAGCATTATACTATTAACTTAGTTCATTTACCTAAGACAGATTTGAAAAAAGTACTCTGTTTTATTTAGCATTAGATTAAAAATACCCTGCAGTCTTTGTTGGAAGCTATTGGAGAATTGTTTGGCTTGAAGAATGTTTCTGTTAAGAAAATGAGAAAAGAGCTAAGTTGTCTTTCTTTTTTGTGAAAGCCTGACTGTCACAACTGTTATAATAGTCTCAATTTCCAATAGTTGTGTGTTTTTGTATCTTTGGTCTGGTATTTATCACAACATGGTTTGCAGTAGATAGCTTACAGAGTCTGTTAAGCAGGCTGCTATCTGTCCAGCTAAATAAGCATCTAAATGGGGGAAAGCAGCATGCTTCATTGGGCTATCTGTTATTAAAAATGATTGAATGGAATTTGTAGTTTAATTTGTTTTAAATTTCTTATTAATTTGCTGGATCTAGGTGCTTGTACAGCTGTTAAAATAGAGTTACAAAAATAAAAATAACACATATCCTGAACTGCTTATACAAAAACACAGTAATATCAATTACCCAACATCTGATCAAGCTTTCTAGTATACCCTGAAGAGTTACAAATTCAGACTGTTGAATTAGAGGGGGAAATGCTCCAGAGTTGAGGATGGGGAGGGATAGCTCAGTGGTTTGAGCATTGGCCTCTTAAACCCAGGGTTGTGAGTTCAATCCTTAAGGGGGCCACTTAGGGATCTGGGGCAAAATCAGTACTTGGTCCTGCTAGTGAAGGCAGGGGGCTGGACTTGATGACCTTTCAGGGTTCCTTCCAGTTCTATGGGATAGGTATATCTCCATATATTATTATGCATTAGGAAACTGCCCAGGGGAATGATGGCTTGAGTGTCTTCACTGATTGCAATGTTGATAATGTCAGACATCAATTTTGGAGTAATATGGTTCAGAAAACCAGTACTTTATATGTTAAAACCAACATCTTAAACTCCACCTGGCCAGATTACAGAGTACCAGTGTTATGTGCTCTACGTGATATATCACTCAGTAAGCAAGGACCCATGTCCTGTAGTAAGTTCAGTTTCCAGATGGTCTCGTGATATAGTCACGTCCAAGTAGAATGCCTTGCAATAGTCTAGGCTTGATGTAAGACAGGCACGGATTATTTTAGCAGCATAGTTTGTTTCCAAAATTAAGGGCCACAGCCTTCCTGCCATCAGTAGATGCAGGCGACAGGGCATGGCGCAGCAGGGCGCACTCTTGGCTACAACTGTTAGAGCAACCAAGGATCTGAGACCCCCTAAATTGCTAACCTGTTTAAACAAATTTTAGATTTTCCCTCTATCAGAGGTGCTATGATACGGTACGATCAGCTCTTCTGATTGTTTCGTTAAACTACCAAACATTACCTCAGTGTTGACTGGATTGAACCTCAGCCACCTAGTTCTCACTCAAGCCCCAATTTAATTAATTCCTGGCAAAATCAGACCAATGTTGATGTGGAGCTGGCGTTCTCAGTTTACTAAAGGCACTGCAGTCTGTCTCCTCGCTCTCCTTCTCAATGTGCTTGCATACATTTCGTACAGATAAGGACACAAGATGGAATCCTTCAGCACCCCATCTGACTGAGCCCTCAGGGCAGAAGAGCATTCACTCAAAGCAATCTTATAGGACTTCTTGCACAAAAGTAGCTGAGCTATTCAAGATGTCTCCATCTAACCTTGGTAGGGACCAGAGACATTTCAGCAATCCCTCATGATAAGTTAAATTAAAGATCCAAAACAATGGGTCTCAACCTTTGTCATATACTGACCTCATGTGACAACAGAAATATATCAGGACTTCACCCATTTCTCCCCCCCCCCCCCCCCCCCCCCATCTAGCCATAAAGAAACGAAGGGTGGTTGTGACCTCCCAGGTCAATAACCCATGACCAAAAGAGTTATCTTTGTTGATAGCTATGATGACATCCTTGGCAATATGATCAGTACAGTTTCTGCCCCATACCCAGCTGTGAATCCTAAGTGACTGGGGGAAGAAAACAAATATTGCCAGAGTTGCTCACCACACTTTTTCAACAAAGCTTTTTCCAGAATGAAGATCATGCAAATATAGATACTTAGCAAGATTGTCATTGTCAAAAGATGGCTGCCTGAGCAGAGGCCTTGAAGTGCCTTCCAAAAAACCCCCAGCTGGTATCCTGCCTACCCACGCTGCCAAAGGGGATATTGACATTTCAGGCCAACAGAAGGCCGAGCTGGCCTTCACCAACCAATAAAGGATGAGGTTCTATTTCATGGGCTAAAACTCAGAGTTCCTCAGCTCCTACAAAATCTCAGTGAGCAACATTTGCTGAATTGCAGAGCATTTGAACCCTGAAGATATTGCTCTGGTACTATGAAACTGACAGGTCAGTCCAGAAGTGAGTAGGTTTAATCACAAAGTAATCTGAAAATTCCTCACAATGAGAAAATCTTGACTCTGTAACAGAGTTATTTTATTATTTGTATTATGGTAGCACTTAGAGGCCAAACCAAGAGTGGAGCCCTGTTGTGCTAGGCACTGTGCAGATGCATTGTTTGCATGCTACACAGGCAAGAGAAACTCTTTGGGAAAGGGTCAGAGGGTAAATAGAGGGACCATAAAATGACTTGCCCAAGGTCATGTATGTTGTCAGTAGTAGAGCTGGGAATAGAACCATGATTTTCTGAGTGGCAGGTCAGTACTTCATCCACTGGACTATGCTGCTTCTCAGCAGAGCAGAGATAATATGTGAAATAAAATCCTCATTGTGTCTAGACATTGCCAGAGTGCCCAAGGGGATAAGTAGGAAACCTGATTTGCCTAGTATTTGCCAGAAAAACTCAGTCTTGAGGGTTCAGGACCAAAACACAATGCTATAAAAACTGGCATCTAAATGAATGGGGACCAATAGAGAAACAGATTCTGGATTTTGTTAAGAAATATATATGCGAGATTTTCATTTTTGACCCTACTCAAATAGCTGATCTCTCATTTTTTCAAAGGAATGCTCTTCATTCTTGTCAGGAGCTTTAACTCCTCCCTCCCACTCTTCACCGGGGCCTTGAAACACAGCCACCATCTTTCTGTCTAAAAAAGGATGTGATGCTTTTCAGAACCTATTTGGCTCTGTTTGGCTGGAGATGGCACTGCTGGGCAATGAAAGGGAGCTGCTTCTACCCTCCTTTTTTGTATTTCTAGCCACTGCAGGCTAAATGTGTGAGACTTTAGGATTGAAAATGAATGTTTCCCTCACATGGCAGTGCAGACCCCAGCTATCAATGGAGCTTTCTTCTCATATAGTAAAGAGCTAAAGAATCTTCTTTTGTCTCTAAATTAAGTTTCGATGCTAGCTAGACAAGACAGTGCTGTGTATTTTTTCTAGCCTTTTGATTTAAAAAATACAGTTAAAAAGATGAATAAACTACTATTAATTGCCTTTAGATGCCCTAAAATGGACAAAAAATATACAGATTTCAAAGCAGAAGTAGATAGTTTATGTATCTAGCTTTTGAAAAATCGGTAAAATCTTTGAAGCAAGACCAGTTAAATTGACTAGTGCTATGTGGAGTGCCCTCAATACCTGTTAGCGTCAATGAGCATTGAGAGTGCTCAGTACTTTAGAGGAATGGGCCATTAAGAAGAAATGTAAGTGTTGAGATGGGAAGGAAATATAAAAAACTGAGCTATTTAATGAGTTAATGTTCTTTTCCAGATCACATTTTTCTGTTGAAATTTACGTAATAGTGGTTTCATTTCAGGGAAAAAGTCCAAATCTTCTCGTCCTGAATCCCCTACGACAACTCCAAACATATCAGTGAAAAAGAAAAACAAAGATGGAAAGGGTAAGTGTGATGGTTTGAGTAGAATGTTTGTCTTCAGTGTTTTAAATTGAAAATTGAATGTGCCACATAAGAATGAAGCCTACCAGCTTTCTCATTATGCAAAAATAAATCGTGTGTTGCCACATGCTCAGAAGACATGGTTGTCACCTTCTGTTAAAGTGGG
Source organism: Malaclemys terrapin pileata (assembly GCF_027887155.1). NCBI lineage: Eukaryota > Metazoa > Chordata > Testudines > Emydidae > Malaclemys > Malaclemys terrapin. The sequence continues at coordinate 289,744,374 of NC_071505.1, read as the reverse complement.
GAGAGGAGTGCAGGAAATCCTTTTGGAAGATACTCAGTTTCTGGGAGGAATAATCCATTCTTCAGCTTATTAACGGGATTTTGGGAGATCTTTAACCCCCAACAAGCACTGCTCTGTTTCAGATCAAGTCTAGAGGGATGTTTTGCATTGTAGTAGTGTTTCTTGGGATGCTGTTGCTTCAACAGCTGATATTTGGAAACATTTTCCATCTGCCTGTTTTTAAATCTGCATAAGATGATCAAAGCTTACAGTTGGGTGGCAGGAAGAGCAGTCCCCTTGTTTAAGAAAAAAGTGAAGCCACCAGAAGAAAGATGTCAGAGAAAGTTCCCTGGTACTCCTTCCTGTGCTATCCCAATTCCCCTCCCCGCCCTTAATAAAATCAAAACCAACACCTAACAGAATATAATTTGATAGCATGAATCATTTTATTTTATAGTAAACTACTCAGCAGAATCGTCCTGTTTTTGCCAATGGATCCTAATATGCTTCAATTGCTTTCTTGTTTGGCATGGCATAAGCTATTATTTACTGCACGTATTATATGTAATTGTTAAAACATTCAAGTAAGGATATCTTGAACCTGTGAAGAATCATCAGCACTGGAATGGGTTACTTAGCACTGGAATGGGTTACCTAGGGAGGTGGTGGAATCTCCTTCCTTAGAGGTTTTTAAGGTTAGGCTTGACAAAGCCCTGGCTGGGATGATTTAGTTGGGGATTGGTCCTGCTTTGGGCAGGGGGTTGGACTAGATGACCTCCTGAGGTCCCTTCCAACCCTGATATTCTAAGATTCTATGATCTTGCGGGCCCCAATTCAGCAAAATACTTAAGCACCCCCTTAATTCCCAATCACTATAGTGGTACTTTAGTGTATATTTAACTGCTTTGCTGAACAGGGCTGGACTTGAGCTCTTTGCTGATTCAGAGCCAAAGATGGTAAAATAATAATGTTCTGTTAAGAAATAATTCAGTTGGAATGGAAGGATAGTCACGTGTGGGAATTCTCAACGTGACATTACAGTCTGTTCAGAAAGTAACAGGCACTCAATTCCTGGAGTTTTGTTGTATTTGTGACTTAAATAAAAGCTAAGAAATCAATATAACTATGCATTTGGGGGAGTTTATATCTCCTGAAAGGCTTTATTTATTTATTTTAGGAAATACAATTTATCTTTGGGAGTTTCTCTTAGCACTGCTCCAGGACAAAGCTACGTGTCCCAAATATATCAAATGGACTCAAAGAGAAAAGGGCATTTTTAAACTGGTAGATTCCAAGGCTGTGTCCAGATTGTGGGGAAAGCACAAAAACAAACCTGATATGAATTATGAAACAATGGGCAGAGCTCTCAGGTATGTGAGTTTTTAATTGACTATTTTTGTCACAGCATTTTCATGTATTGAAAGCTTGCTGTAATCTGTTTAACAACTGTGAAGGGCTTTTTCCTAAGATGAGCTCCAGTTTTGAAATATGAAGCTGTTGGGTTTTTGGGGGGGCGGGGGACGGGGAAGAGATGGGGGGGACACTACAGAAATCTAAAAGTTAAAAGCTTTATTTAAAGTTTCTACAGAGCAAATTATACAGTAGAAGATTAAAAAAAAGATTAGGATATACACTGCTGTCCAGTGACAAATCTGTGAAACTTGCTTTATTGGCAGAAATTTGTTTTGTGGGTTTTACAAAGTGCTTAAAGTGCAAGTATATGTAATTCTGTAGAAATCCTGCAAACTCAGAGCTTTCTTTTTTATTGGGTCTGGATTTTTTTACACTTCTTTAATATGGATAATATTGGATTGATTATTTTAAATGAATGCAACTTTACTGAAGAGGCAAATTTCTGATTTATATATAGTAAGCTGTACAACTTGCGTGGAGTGTGGTTTTAATGCTTTGCACATTTAAAGAAATAGAGGTAGATCATCCCTAACCTACAAAAATTAGTGACTCCCATTACAAATGAAGCATCTTCACTGCTGTTGTAAAAGCTATTGGAAAACTAATAGTGTGTTCTAAATTCAATACAATCATTTCCATGGTCAGTTACCCAAAGCATTACTGTTAACTGATATATCTCCCACAGTAGTTAATAATGTAGGAAGATTTGAATAGCCAATACTTCTTCAAGACCAAGCACAGAGAGTTTCAGGAGACTGAAAAGTCTGAGTGACAAGCCTTTACAAAAAACTCCTGTAAACTAAACTTAAAGGTGACCATCAAATTATTTGGACTAATTGTATAAACTTGAATATGTGCCAAATGACCCAGTTTCAAATCCAAGATATGAGAGTGTTCCACCCCAGCAGAATTCAGGTCTGTGCATACTTCCCCAATTTGCATGTATATGTGACTAGAAAAGCATCTAATCATATATGAGTACCTGTGCAAACTGGAAACTTGCTCATACAGAAAAGTTTGTGCAAAGTAGGTGAGCAATTACACAACCATATGCAAGCCTAATTTTTAAAGATATTCCCTATTGTTTGGGGATTCTAACCACTACTGTCATAAAAATAATAATTTTGCTTAAAGCACTCTCCTCTCTTCCCCTCCAACCCTCTCTCTTTTTGCACCTTTATTGTAACTCAATTTGTAAACACAATGGAAAGTAATGTTTACCTGTCCTCTCCCCTTTGGTCTACAAGAACCATATAGTGATAGGTAATTTAGCTCTTTATATATTCTACATATTATGCACTTTATTTAGTAAAGAAAGAATTTGAATATTTGACAAAGATGGGAGATTTAAGATTTAAGTCAAGATATTGCTATTTTACCAGGATTATCAAAGCATCATTTAACACTAGGCATTGCGATAAAACAAATAGTAATATTGATATCATGAAGTGCAAGTTGCTGTGAGTGATATATATGTCTTCATCCTTGAGCCTAAAGAAGGGTAAGAGGAAATGTCAATAGGCAGCGATTGTTATTTCGCTTTATAAACAAAAACCCCTCCACTTCACTGCTGATGTCTTTTTTCATAGCCAATTTTGCTATATAACTTGTTGATGTATGTGCCTGCTTTGAACAGATACTATTACCAAAGAGGTATACTGGCTAAAGTAGAAGGTCAGCGCTTGGTGTATCAGTTTAAAGAAATGCCAAAAGATCTTATCTACATAGATGATGAGGATCCGAGTCCCAGTACCGAGTCTTCAGATTCCTCTTTATTGTCAACAACTGCGACTAATAGAAACCAATCAGGCAGATCTAGAGCAACTTCTAACACAGGAACAAGAGGAGGATCCACCACAGTTCTAAAAACAACAGGGAACTCTAAGTCTACTAAACTTAAGGAGCCTGTGGAAGTTGTACAACAGCAGATACCTGGTTTTGCATCTGACATTTTGAGGACAATGCAATCTGCACAGCCAATACATCCAACTCAGCTTTTTCGGACAGTTCATGTAATGCAGCCAATGCAATCCATCACAGAAGGACATGCAACTGTAACTAGTAACATGCAGGATGAAACATTACATTCCTCTGTTCAGAACATAAGGTAAGAAAATGTAAAGGAAGTTGATTTATGAACATTTTCACTATCCAATGTGGCTGTTTTCTATTTTGCCACATTGCTTTCCTCTTAATTCAGTTATTGTGATATGAACACAGTGTGAATGATCAATAAATTGGTCTGGTTTTTCAGTTACATTGTAAAATGGGTACTCTGCTAAGACAGTATATTTAGGAAAGGGAAGAAAATTGCAAAATGTTTTCTCTCCCGTGTTGCTATATGAAAAACCCACATAAATCAGGGGAAATTCACTAGCCGATGGACTATGAAGGGGAAACAGCAATCAGTGAAACTATGTCCAAAGGGTTGTCAAATGAACAAAGTAAACAAATCTAAAAAACATTTTTCTCTGATATGTCAGTTATATTAATAAGTTATCTTTAAAATTAGTGAATAAAATAGAATTATGATTTTCAAGTTCATGCTGTCCATTTTAACACTCTCTTTCATTCTTAATTTCTGTGAAGCTCGTATGTTAGGACTATTTCAAAATGCACTTAAAGGAGAGAAAAGGTACATCTGATCCAGAAGTTTAGATAAATGTAATCATGAAGAATTTGGCAGGATTTAAAAAAGAAAGTAGATGAAAGTAGATTTAAAAAAAAGTAGATGGCTGCTTGTTTTCCACAAGACAAAGCAACTTTTGAGGGAAGTTTACTTATATCAAATAAGATAAAGTTTTGAATTGCAGTGTAGTGAATTAAACACTAACATTTAGCATAAAAGTGAGAGACAATTTAAAGTTAGTCTCTCCTTAGTGCTGTGTGTTTTTAATATTCCTTAATACACCAGAGAGCTTTAAAGCCTAATTGCAACGCCATTAAATGCTGTATAACAATATGACTTCAGAGATAACGAAGAATTTCATTATTCATCAGTCTCAAAAAGTGACTCAGATAATATAGAGGAAGCACATGAATGAAGAAATAAATGACTGAGGTCATGCAGTGACACCTAAGTCAGGAGACCAATGCTATGAAACATTAATAGGGAAACAGTACAGCGATTTGTAGAGTGAGAAAGATGCCTATACTGAGCCATTTCAGGATTACCTAGCAAAACCTTCCTGAACAATCTGCAAGATTTAATCAGGAAGCCAGGGAAGCAAAGACAATAATGCAGCCAAAAGTTGCAAAACTGAATGTTGCTATTTCAACATCCTGTTGTGTTTAAAATATTTCACAACTGGACTGTGGGCAGTAGTTTTAAAGGCGAAAAGGAGGAAGTAGCAGTAACGCTAGCATGAACTGCTCAGGCAGCTCCTGGGCCAAGTGTACCAGCCACTGCAGAAGTCATGGAGATTCTGGAAAGTCACGGAATCCGTGACAAACTCGCGGCCTTACTGATGAGCCATACAAATTCACTGGATGTTCCAGGCTGGTTACAATTGGTCTAGGATATATCTCAGGTCCAAATTCAAAAAACTAAATGTCCTTGTAAAGTTTTACCAGGGCAGTCTTGGGAGTTTTGATGGGGTTGATTTTACTTAATTTTTTTCTGAAATGTACATTTTAGGGTCTCTCTCTAGTAAGCTTCAAAACAGTTTTTTTCATATACATTTATAGCTATATCAGTTTATACCCACACTCATCATTGTCTTGTAGGAACCTCCATAAGGATCAGATCAGTGGTCCAGGTAGTCTAGTGACATGCCACATACAGCAGACAGTAAGAGGAAGGTGCAAGGAACCACATAATGGACACAACCTACCCTGTGGAAGTTTTTCTGAGCCTTACCATTTAGTGGTTGGCCTATACCTTGAAGCATGAGGGTTTCTATTCTTTTTAATTTCTTTATCCTGCCTAATGCAACTTTGGATTGTGTTATCCATATAAATGTCTCATCCTCTTTAGAATCCTGCTAAGCACTTAGCTTTAGTAATATCCTGTGGCAAGAGTTCCATGTGGTTATCTACCTGTTGTGTAGAAATGTTTTTCCTTTTTTAAGGTTTAAATTAGTTGCCTCTTTAATGTTTTCCAGCTGCCTTCTGAGGGGTAGTCTGTAGCATGCAGGGTTTCTGCTAATGGGCTTATTTTAAGCAAACAAAACTGCTTACGTTTGCCACAGTAGTTATATTAGCTATAATCATGTTCGAAAACTGTTGTCAAACTAGATTTGTGCCTGACAGTCCTTTTTTAAACGTGGCTGTAGCTAGTCAGTTCTTTTCCCAGCTGAGGACAGAACTTTCCAGGGACAGGACAGCAGCTCTTCTGTCATGACCTTTTCCATTTTCTCCAAGAAAAGTAGATACTACAAACTGAAGTGCAGTTAAAAACTTAAGGCCTAATTTTTCCAAAGGTGTAAGGCAATATAGTTGTTTGTACCTGTAGAAAATGGGTATAAAATGTGTAAATGAGTTAAAAATTGAGATTTGGTAGCATTCTACACCTGCGCATAGGTGCTGGTACTCGGGGTGCTGCCACACCCCCTGGTTTGAAGTGGTTTCCATTATATACAGGGTTTACAGTTTGGTTCAATGGCTCTCAGCACCCCCACTATAAAAATTGTTCCAGCACCCCGTGCACCCGTGTTACATAGGTGTAAATGACTGCACCAGCTGCAAGGCAGACTATGTCAACTTCACATTCTCCATCATCATTTATAGCTTCTTTTTGTTACATTAGTGTTTAGTAATAAACTACCAACAGCATAGAATGATGCCCTAGGGAATTCTTAGCTTCTCATAAACAGCTTTTTGCAAGACTACCAAGAAGACAATACACTGTCCTGCACACAGAAATCTAACAAAGCAGAGAGGAAAGAGTTAGATGTGGAAGCTTTTGGAGGGAAAAACTTGTTGAAGTGCACCAAAATCTTATCTAATTTAGCCTATGCCTAAAGAGAATAGAGCTTTTTCTGACTAGTTCAAGCTGTTTGAACTGCTGCTTTACCTATTTTACTTTTCTCTTAATGAAAGGACTTCCTGTGTGATATAAATGCCTAAACCCCATGGGCCAAATTCTTTTCTGATACAATGGAAGTAAGCAGAGGTTTGCACTGGTGTAATTGCGCAGAATTTGGCACAAATACAAATGTTCCTGTGGATCAGCATTCTAATTATAAATCTTTTTCAATAAAATATTGGTCACTTAAGTAAAATCAATATTCACATGAATCTCTATTTAACATTTGTAAAATAGTTATGTCCATTTTCAACTGGAATAATTTACTGTAATCCGTGTGTATTTGTGTACAAAGGAACTTGAAGGAGTAATTGGGGACCTGTAATGGTAAAAGTAGACGGTAAAGGGTCCAGACACATACTCACGTTATTTCAGTTTACGTTTAATCTTCAAGCAGTAGTGATTTCAGACATAACGTTTCAGACATGGTGGAGAGAGGTTCTGATGTTAGTAATGTACAAAGAATGGAATCATGAGCACCGCAGCCACTGGGAGCTGCGGGGGCGGGGGAGGCATACCTGCAGACAGTCACGGTAAACAAAATGTCTCGCGGCCCACCAGCAGATTACCCTGATGGGCTGCGTGTCGAAGGTTGCCGACCACTGAGTTACTAGGTGGGTTGATAAAAGCTGAAGCTGATTCATCATGCAGCTTGACCTTTGTGGGTAACCCCAGGGTAGAGCATGTAGCAGTAGTCCAGCTTGGAGCTGTCATGAGCATGGATCGCTTTGATGCTTCTTGGGAGTGCCAAGAATTTGGAGGCACCTCACTACCACCTGCCCTATAGTGAGGAAGCCTGGTCTGTGCCTGCCAGGGGTCAGCTCCCGGATTCCACCAGCCACGGGCAATACAAGCACTCCCTTCTAGGCCTTGCAAGCCCCGTTGTCACTGTACAGGTTAGCGATAGGCACATCCCGGCCCTCAAGGCCTCTGTGGGTCTCCCTAGAGAGTCCAGTGCCTGCTCCACTGGACAATCGCAGTGCTCACAGATTCGCTGCTTCCAAAGAAGCAGCACACCCCAGCTTACCAGTTTCACGTCACATCACTACTCTTCTTGACACACAGCACTTAGATATATATTTATAGAGAAAACAACTAAATGTTTATTTAACAAAGTATAAAGATTTAAGTGATAGCAAGTAGAAGTATTGAAAAGAAATGGTTACATATAAAAATCATAACACCCATTCTGAGACTTCTAGAAGAGAAATGATCACCCAAGTTCTTCCAGTGTTTTACAGCCAGGCTTGGCTGTGATCTTCCATTCATGAGGCAAATTGTGCTGTGAGCTTGCCTCCTCAGGGAAAGATTCAGGGTGTCTGAACCCCCAGATATATCAAAACAATCCATTGTCCTTATTCATAAGCAGGATTCCCCCTGACGATTGTTTTTTTTTCCTGTATACTGCTTTCTTGTAGATTTCGCAATCTCTTAATCAGCATCTGACTCAGCATGCAAATAAACCTACATTGTCGGGCACACAATGATGATACAGGGAGATATGCATCGCCACCCCCTGCCTGAAAGGAACCTGTTACCTGCCTTAGTAATATAATTTTCAGTTTAGATACATAACGCCTTAAATATTATCTCTACATAAGTTTCACCATGATGACCAGTGGGCTATTGGCTCTGAGCCCTCAGATGCCACCCTTTTGTGAATTATTATGCACATATCCAACCCAGGGGATCCCTGTAAAATCTTATGCACCCCATATCCCTTTGCCAGTTGGCATCGAGAAGTCACTGAGTCTCAATCACCATGGCTAGCTCCTCATTCTAGAGACAAGGGCACAGTTTCCTGATAGTCAAAGACAAAAGATGTTGTTTCTAGCCACACTAGTCTTCAGGAGCAGTGATTAATTCAACAAGACCCCAAAACAGTCACTGCCTTGACCTGAAGAGGACAGGAACCTTTCAAATATCTACACTAGCCAAACTTTGTAGGCCTTTTTAATTATAAAATGATATGGTGATAAAAATGCCTGTGCCCTGTCAACAGTACAGCTTAACCACTGGTAGTGTGAGTGCAGTTACAGTGATGCTGAAAAACAGGTGCAGATTTGCCTGTTGTAGACTTACCTATAGAGGGTGACAATTCATCAAAATACTTGCCTCATCATGCTTATTGTACCATGTGTAGTCATTTATACTAGTGCAAAGTGTGTAAAATGCTACCAATCTGATTTGATAGCATTTTGAACCCGCTTCATACTCACTTTGCTCAGGTGTAAATAACTATCCAAGATGAGGGCAATGGCACTGTCCTACCCAGATTTAGCGTGAGCCAGCTGCTTTCCGTACAGGTTCCTGTTTCTTTCGGATGCTAAGCCAGCTGGGAAACAACCCTGACTACGATGAATATGAAAGAGCTGCAGACCTGGGTGAAGTCAGCACACTGAGGTCATTGTAGACCATAGCATTTCACATCAGCGCCTTTCGTTCTTACGTAAATGTTGAATAAGAGTGGTGACAGGTGAGTATCCTCAGGGAAGAGGAGCAGCTATTCATCAGGGTCCTCTGGGACATGTGAGAAGAAATGAACAACGCCAGTTTAATATGATTTAGACCATAGGTGCTTTGCTTCTGTTCGTGGCCTAAGGCATAGGCGCCACGAGCCCCCACTGCCCTTGACCCTGACCCCACTCCACCCTGCCCCGCCCCCATTCCAATCCCTTCCCCAAAGTCCCTGCTCCAAATCTGCCCCCTCCCTGTCTCTATTGGATCGCTTCCCCAAATCCCCACCCCGGCCCCGCCTCTTCCCCGCCTCCCCCCCGGGGCGTGTCACGTCCCTGCTTCTCCCCCCTCCCTTCCACAGCTTGTTACCCAAGCGCTGGGAGGAGAAGCGGGGATGGTGCACTTGTGGGGAGGCGGAGGTGAGCTGGAGTGGGGTGCTTGGCTGCCGGTGGGTGTCGGTGCCTATGGTCTAAGGAAATTCTCCATCAGTTTAATCAGTAATGTCTCTGACCTATCCCAAATGGAAACCTAGCTAGGAGTCTAAAATACTGGTGATCAAATAGCCACTGATATAATGCTCCCCAAAAAAGAGAGATTAAAGGTAGGCGACAGATTACTAGTTGCAAAGAGTGGCTGTGTCAGGTGGCTTTTGGTTGTTTTTTGAGTACATGCTGGACTATGTCCCATGTTTAAAGGTGGCAGAGAAAATCCCTTCTTGAGGCTGATGTGATCTCTGCAGGCTTTCAACAAAAATGTCATAAATTCTTTTTGCTGGTTTTTCTTGATGGCATTTGGCCCAATCATAAATGCATTAGGAAGGGTGCTATGATCATAGCTTTCCACTCTGACTTGATTTTCCTGCAGCTGGGAAAATACCATCTCAGGCTCTATTTTGCTGTTTGCTTTAATTTCTCCTGCAAGAAGGATCAGAGCTGTTTGCAGTGGGAGGTACCTGAGTCTTTGGTTGTGCAGAAGCAGTTTGAATTTATGTAGTTACCTTTCTTTCCAGGACAGTTCTACTGGTCATGTTAGCAGGTACTATAGCAGGGATCAGCAACCTTTGGCATGCAGCCTGCCAGGGTAAGCACCCGGGCGGGCTGGGCCGGTTTGTTTACCTGCCGCATCCGCAGCTTCGGCCGATCACGACTCCCACTGGCCGCGGTTCGCTGCTCCAGGCCAATGAGGGCTGCGGGAAGTGGCGCGGCTGTATGCCAAAGGTTGCCGATCCCTGTACTACAGAGTAGGAGGAAGCTTTCTTAGATATAACACTTAGCTACAGTACAGGTTATTGGGTTCACAAAGTCTTCTGCCATCTAAACTCAAACTTTTTGACTTTGTGCGTCAAGGTTACTTGTGGGAACAAGGCGTGGGAAGGGACATCTGAAGAGCATGATGGATACAGCACCAAATAGGGAGTCAGAAGAATTGGGTTCTCTATGGGCTTGTCTGTTGGAGCAGTTAGTGCTTGGCAAGCTATAGTGTAACCCTAAATCTGCCTAGCACTAGCCTGCTGCACACTAACTCTCTGTGTGCACCCTGCTATGGTACACTAAAAGTTCCCTAGTGGTCTTTGATCTACTCCATTTTGAAACAAGAGTAGATCAAAGCACTCTAGGAAACTTTTAATGTGTGGTAGCAGAGCCCACATGGACAGGTAGTGTGCGGCTGGGTACTGAGAGATAGATTTACACCCCAGCTTGCCGTGCACTAGCTGTTTTATATAGCAAGCCTTATGGCTCTACCATTTACTTAATACATGACCTTAGGCAAGGTGCTAGACAAGAAAGGGGAAGGTTCTAACCTTTCTTTGGAGGAGGGGATGTTAAAGCCCAGTATAAGGGTATCCAGTGCCCCTTTCCCCCACCATCATCTGTGTACCTAGGCAGCCAGACACACTGGAGCTGCTGATCTATGTGTGCAGGGGTCTGGTGACCACCAGGGAGAATCCCATGGATGTGAGGTCTTAGGCCAGTCTACTAGAGGCAATGGTGTGGAATGCACTGCATGCCAACAAGATTTTCACATTAGATATGACTTGTACAAGTGGATTTACTCCAGTGAATCTATGTTAAGTCTGGCATCTGAAGTTGGCTCTAAATTGCATGTCATGTGTATTCCACCTCCCTAGCCCTCCTGGATTTACATTGTATCAATCAATTGGATGAGTGGGGGAAATCTGGGGAAATTTCATCTTTTCCCTCTTAAATTATCTGTTCCTACATCAGTATGTTGAGTATCTTTTATGCTAGGGAATGAATTCTCCTCAGTTCCTCTCTCTCTGTTTTTCTTTATCTTGCATTATTTAATTTGCTAAAACACTGCTTACCTTGGTTTGTAGCTTCAAGATCTTTGTAGGATTTTCCTCTCCTTCTTTGCGTTTTAGAAGTTTCACAAATAAATCACTATGAATAAACTTGTTTCTGTCACCTGTCAGCTAGTGTTTGCAACAGCACTGTTCATCTCCAGATGAGTGATTGTGATGTTGCACAACACTAGATAACCCCCACCCAGTGAACCAATAAATGGATTTGTATCATTTCCCTGCCAGCAGGCTGAAACGAGTGTGGAACATGTCTCATCTTTTCTGCAGTAGTAATCAGAATCTGTATTTTTTCTGCAGTATTTCCTCTTAGCCAGTATTGCTCAATAGTCTTGTTTTTTAAAAGTAGTAGCTTCAGAAAGACTCTTGATAGTGCACCACTCACAGACTTGTGCAGTAGCACAAGAAGTATAGTAGCAATGGTAAAATTATTAACAGAGCAAAACATAACAGAAAACAGAGCAGCCTAGAAAAATTCTAGCTGCCTGGGTTTTGGCTGAGTAGTTTGGGAGGTATCTTTTCAGTACTATTTGCAGTAAGGGTGGGCAAATACATTTTTAGTCTGGGCTGGTAGACTTCAGTGTTTAAATCAGCCTGTTAAACAAAATCTACTTGCCCATCTTTACTGTAAACATCAACAAATGCAGTTCCATACAACACATACTGTGCATGAGCACGCACACCTACCTCACTCACTACATGGCTGGCTCCCTTTCTCCTAGTATCCCACATTCCATCTTTCTCTTCAGGTTCTCACAGTGCCCTCATTACTGTAATATCTGAGCACTCCAGAAGGGCATTAAACAATGAGACTTTGGCAGTGTGGTTCTTTCTCCCTTTTTTCAGAGTAGCAGCCGTGTTAGACTGTATCCGCAAAAAGAAGAACAGGAGTACTTGTGGCACCTTAGAGACTAACAAATTTATTAGAGCATAAGCTTTCGTGGACTACAGCCCACTTCTTCGGATGCATATATATGTTCCATTCTATATGCATCCGAAGAAGTGGGCTGTAGTCCACGAAAGCTTATGCTCTAATAAATTTGTTAGTCTCTAAGGTGCCACAAGTACTCCTGTTCTTCTTTCTCCCTTTTGTGACTTACATACATACCCCAATTCACTGTCATTCATTCCTCTCCCCATCGGTTACTGCTCATCATCCTGACTTGATCATCCCTCCAGGGATGTACTGCTGCTTCCCACAACCCCCATTGGCCTGAAACGGCAAACCGCGGCCAGTGGGAGCTACAATTGGCCAAACCTGCAGACGCTGCAGGTAAACAGCCCGCCAGCAGATTTCCCTGACGGGGTGTGTGCCAAAGGTTGCCGATCCCTGAGCTAAGTCATGGTACCTCCCAAGGACCATCCACGTGTGGTGTCAAAATGAGGTGTTACTCACAGTGCAGATATGTGACCCTCCTTGTTTCTTGAGGAATGTAATTTAATAACATTAGCATTTAAATTAGCATTGCTGCGTGTTGAAGTTAACTCTCACTGAGATGAACAGAGTAGTTCATTTCTCTCAGATATTGTTCCAGGCTCTCTGCAGTCTTATCTTTGTATGGGTAACACTCAGTTGTCATTTTTGAGTTTTTCTTTACAACCATAACTAGACTTACTTTTTTATTTTAAATAAAAGCTGAGATTCTGGAGAATACAGTAGTAGCTTCAGAGAAGAGCTGGTATGATGTATAAGACCATAAGAACGGCCATACTGGGTCAGACCAAAGATCCATCTAGCCCAGTATCCTGTCTTCTGACAGTCACCAATGCCAGATGCCCCAAAGGGAATGAACAGAACAGGTAATCATCAAGTGATCCATCCCCTGTCGCACATTCCCACCTCCTGGTAAACAGAGGCTAGGGACACCATCCCTGCCCATCCTGGCTAATAGCCAGTGATGGACCTATTCTCCATGAACTTAATCTAGTTCTTTTTTGAACCGTTATAGTCTTGGCCTTCACAACATCTTCTGGCAAGGGGTTCCACAGGTTGACTGTGTGTTGTGTGAAAAAAATACTTCCTTTTGTTTGTTTTAAACCAGCTGCCTATTAATTTCATTTGGTGATCCCTAGTTCTTGTGTTATGAGAAGGAGTAAATAACACTTCCTTATTTACTTTCTCCACATCAGTCATGATTTTATAGACCTTTATCATATCTCCCCTTAGTCATCTGTTTTCCAAGCTGAAAAGTCCCAGTCTTATTAATCTCTCCTCATATGGAAGCCGTTCCATACCCCTAATAATTTTTGTTGGTCTTTGCTAAAGCTTTTCCAATTCCAATATATCTTTTTTTGAGATGGGGCGACCACATGTGCACGCAGTATTCAAGATGTGGGCATACCACTGATTTATATAGAGGCAATATGGTATTTTCTGTCTTATCTATTCCTTTCTTAATGATTCCCAACAATCTGTTTGCTTTTTTGACTACTGTTGCACATTGAGGGGATGTTTTCAGAGAACTATCCACAATGACTCCAAGATCTCTTTCCTGAGTTGTAACAACTAATTTAGACCCCATCGTTTAATATGTATAGTTGGGATTATGTTTTTCAATATGCATTACTTTGCATATATGGCCACAGATTGGATGTTTTGGAGCTCAGATATTAACTTCAGCAGCAGCTCTTCAAAGCTGCAGTGGCTGCCTTAACATTCCATCCCAGCGGGGTCTCCTACCCCTGAGGGAATTCTGCGCTAAAAAAATAAAAATTCTGCACGTCATATTTGAAAATTCTGCATTTTGGGGGCAAAATAACAAAATATAATCATGCCAGTTTCAATTATTTTGATAATTTATTTCAAAATATCTGTCAGCAAGTACATCTGTAACAGTACATTCCCCAAACGAACAAAGATTCTGGTAATTTATTTTCTGACACATAGATTAATACAGAACTTTGTGTAATTCATTTTAATTACAATACAGAACTATATTTTCTGCACATGTCAGAAGCAATGCAAAGACTTGGGGGAGTCAGGGGTAATGGAGGAGCTGAGGGAGAGAGAAGGAGCCTAGGAGTGAACCTGGAGGGTGTTGGGTGTGGGTGGGAGAAGGTTTTTTGGGGGGCAGGGATTGTTAGGGAGTTGTGACGCCTCCCTCATGCAGACTCTGACTGACCCCAAGCCTCTCCCATTCAGTCAGGCATGTCTGCCCCATCCCTATGGGTCTCTGCAGACCCCCTCCCCAGGCTCAATGCTGTCACCCCACTAGCTCCTGAGATCATGCCCGTCTGTCCCTCCCACTAGCCATTCTGAACCCCAGTCTGTGACCCCTCCCTCCCAACACCTCTGTGTGCCCCATGCTGTCCTAACCTGGCTCTGCAGACAGGGTTCTGTGATAAACTTCTACTCCTTGGGGAATTCTGCAGCACTGGGCATAGAATTTTGTATTTTCCCGCATAAAATACATTTTGCCTAAGACGTGCTGCCGTTCTGTCTTTTGCCCACAAGAGGCAAAAGCAAAAACTGCAGCACTTCTTAGGCAAAATGTTTTTTATGCAGGAAAATACAAAATTATGCAAGACCGAGGAATTCTTCGTCTTCTCAGATGTGCAGAATTCCCCCAGGAGTAGTCTCCTTGGGTGGTAACAGCTGCGTCAGTGCCCCCTCCCCCCCCGTCAGATTTTAAGTCTTTTCCTGGTGGCATGTGCCAACACCTTTCCTCCAACCTGTTCCAATTGCAGTGTCACATCCCTCATCTCCATGGAGGTGCTGGGGACTCCTAAAGTGTGGTCACACTAGAGTTTTTACCTTGAGTTAGCTGGCAATGAACTGTAGGTATTTTCACTTTGTGAAAGCTATTGAGGGTGCGTCCCCAAATGTTTCTTCCAAGATACGTCACTTTGTGGTTTTCTGCACAAACCGTAAAGGTTTAAAAAAAAAAAAGTGTGTAGGCAAGTCCATAGGGAAGGAGCCACTGGCACTGCTTCCCTCCCTCAAAGGAGAGAAGGATATGTGGAGGGGTGGAACTGCTTGAGTGGAGACTGGCTGCAGTGGTCTGAGGCTGGAGACAAAGCAGGCCTTGCCCAGGGAATCTTCTGGGCTCAGCCACCTAAGCCTGACACAGAGTGATTGAGTTGAGAGGGCTCAACAAGGGCCATTGTAGATGTTCGCTCACTTGTTTTGCTGCTGAATGGAGAAAAAGTGAGTAGAACTCCCTCTACTGGCAAAGAATACAGTAGAGGTAGCTGCTCCCACACTGCTGGCCCCAACAGCTGCAGGGTCAGTTAAATTAAGTTCACATTTTGGATGGATTTAAGTTTATTTTACTTACTATAGGAAAGCATGTATGTGGAGAGAAGGTAGGTGCTGATGGGTTTCAACTGGAATCAAGTCCAGTTTTCTGTGGCTGGAAGGACAGTAGTCCCCCTTGCCTTTCTCCTCCAAATTAATAATTTAAGTAGCCTGTGTTGCAAAACACTCATTCAGTAATAGATCTGGGAACATTCTAACATTTTCCTGTTTTCTAATCTTAATAGGACTTTACAGACCCCAGCCCAAGTGCCAGTGGTTGTTTCACCTGGAAACCAGCAGTTGCATACTGTAACACTCCAGACAGTGCCTCTTACAACAGTGATAGCCAGCACAGATCCAGCATCAGCAACAACATCCCAAAAATTTATTCTCCAAGCCATTCCTACTTCGCAGCCAATGACAGTACTTAAAGAAAATGTCATGCTGCAGTCTCAGAAGCCAGTCTCTTCTTCTTCATCTATTGTCTTTAGCCCAGCCCAAGTTCAACAGGTTCTCACCAGCAATGTGCAGACCATTTGCAATGGAACAGTCAATATGGCTTCATCTTCATCCTTCAGTGCTACTACTCCCGTGGTAACTTTTTCACCTAGCAATTCACAGATGGTTACTCATCCACCTGGCACAGTGATCACTTCAGTTATCAAAGCACCAGAAACTAAACAGACTGTTATACAAGAAATGATGAAAGAGGAGGTAGAAGAGGACACAACAGATGATACTGAGCAGTCAGAGCAGAGGTTCCAGCAGCAGCCTTTTGTGATGGTGGTATCCAATTCAAATGGATTCCCATCTAACGTGCAAGTGAAACAGGAAAGTGAACAGTTGGAATCCAATTTATATTAATAAACAAAAAAAATCCCTGTGGATGATTATTTTCAAAAATGTGATGGGACCTTTACAGTTGTGTGTATATATATATATGATTTGATTCTGAAGCAGATGTTACAAAGCTACTTAATTTCTACAGTTAATTGTTAGAAGTCATGCATTAGAATGAGTTTTGATTTTCTGTTAATTGCTAAATGTTATAAAATATAAAAATATATAGTACTCATTTTTCAAAACACAAGCATGAAGGAACATGCATTTTATACTATGAAGACTTTCTCTTGATTTTTTTGTTTGCCAAAAGTTCCAAATTTCTTACATATTATGCATTTTCTGTCTTGCTAATTTACATTGCAATACCATATAATAACATTTTCTGTTTAATCTGTAAATGTGTCATTTAACTTTTGAAACAACCGTTTCTTTCTACAGAACAGCATTTTCATTCCGTGTGGGAATCTTATCAAGTTTACCAAATACCTATTGCATACCAATGAACTATGTCAAATTTTACTTTGAATAATGGACAGTGGCAACCAAGCTTCCTCCTGTTGCATTTATGCAGCACAGACATTTGGGTGTGCAAAATAAAAATACACTCCCATTAAGAGAATACATAAAGCATTTACATATACCAATAATGGACAATGCCAGATCTATATTTTTATATACACATATCAAATATACTTAATTACAGAAACTAGTGGCATTGCTACAGGTGCAATTATTTCATACTATTTTGTGGCTATGAAGTTAAACAATCTTGCTTTCTATTTCAGATTATTTTGTATGGGGGACAGTGAAATGTATACAATTATGCAAGTGTTCTGAGATTAATACTTTTATGAGTTCCTTTTTCAATTGTAAATAATGTACATTTAATTTCACAAGAAAGTTTTTCAGCTAATTTGTTTCCATAGAGCAATTTTTGATAGATACAAATAAGATCATTATGTTTAGAGGTCTAATGTTATATGTATTCATATTACAGAGTGAATTTGTATTTAAAGACAAAATTTTAAATGACAGAACCTTACTGAACCTGGGTTCTTTGTCTTTTGTATTTTTAATTGGTTTATTATGAAAATAAATCAAGTGGAAATTTTTTTCTGTATTTACTCTAGAGTTTTCTTACCAATACATGAATACAGTGTTTCCGGCAATCTGAACTGTATTGAGAAATAGAGCAATATGATTAATTAGTGATGGTCTGTGATTTGGAACACAGTAGATGAGCAGTTTAGGAATCAGTTCAAGAGAACTCAGGATGAGAACTTGATTCTCAAGCTGTTTGTCTGAGAATATGACAGGACTATGCACTACTGCTATAGGAAAAGGTGAACTTCAGCAGTTAAGGTGAAGAATGAGCTAAGTTCAGAAATATGTGCTAAATAGGTCCATTGATGTGGCATTGGGCACAGATGGTTTAAACTTTGTCCCCTGTAAAAGCCGCTGTCAGTCAACAAATGCATAATTCTGGGACATCACTGATACTACAAATTGCATAGGACTTCTGGGATCAGTGATACCACAACATGTTTCATTCTGGATTGTCTTAATAGAACCCAGAAGTACTGGATGATTTCACAAAGTATATGGGGAGGAGAGAGGGCGCTTAAAAAGTTAAAAACACGTTATCCTAATATCTCTTCTTGGGAACTTTAAACAAACATTTTCTAGGCTTAATTCAGTTTTAATTTTAGTTCGCAGTTCTTTAAAGTTCAATTGGTTTCCATAGCAAACCCCTTTACTAAGGAGGTATAGACCTTGGCCATTTTAATTTACATCAGAGTGAAAGTTGGACAGAATTTGTATACTATTTGAATTTTAATTATCTTATGTGTTACAAATCCAAAGTATTTTGAGAAGTTTTATATATTTTTGCAAAAAAGTTCATAACATGGAGTTCGGCAAGTTCTTTCAGGGAGGAAAATACTTAAAATTAACAAAATTCTACTAATCATAGTATGCATAATGTGAAAACCATGTAAAAAGCTCATGGATTCAGAACTAAATATTCAGGATTGTTAATGGTCTGGTTCAAAAAATTAAAATCCATCCTCCCATTGGATTTAGTACTCGATAGACTAATTCTAATACTTCAGTGCTCCCATCAATCTATGTGGTTGAAAAGCACTTGCACCTAAAATAAATCTTAGGAAAACATTGCTATTATAAAGAAACCTCTATGAATTATAGTATTAGCATAAACTTCATTTTTTTTTTTTATAATGAAGTAGCAGCAGAAATGTGGTAGGCACTGTAACAGCACACACAATAGTCCCCATCCTGAAATCCTTATATTCTAACTAGACAGTAAAGGTGGACTAGGCATTTTACTGAAAAAGGGGCTTTGATCGCTGATTGGGCCTGTATGCCACAATATAAATATTTAGTAATACAAGCAAAACTGAAGTGATATTTAATACCACTCCCTTCTGTGACTGAAACAACAAGGAGTCTGGTGGCACCTTAAAGACTAACAGATTTATTTGGGCATAAGCTTTCGTGGGTAAAAACCTCACTTCTTCAGATGCATAGAGTGAAAGTTACAGATGCAGGCATTATATACTGACACATGGAGAGCAGGGAATTACTTCGCAAGTGGAGAACCAGTGTTGACAGGGCCAATTCAGGGTGGATGTAGTCCACTCCCAATAATAGATGAGGAGGTGTCAATTCCAAGAGAGGAAAAGCTGTTTCTGTAATGAGCCAGCCACTCCCAGTCCCTATTCAAGCCCAGATTAATGATGTTAAATTTGCAAATGAATTTTAGTTCTGCTGTTTCTCTTTGAAGTCTGTTTCTGAAGTTTTTTTTTTTTCTATGATAGTGACTTTTAAATCTATAATAGAATGACCAGGGAGATTGAAGTGTTCACTTACTGGCTTTTGTATGTTACCATTCCTGATGTCCGATTTGTGTCCATTTATTCTTTTGCGGAGGGACTGTCCGGTTTGGCCAATGTACATGGCAGAGGGGCATTGCTGGCACATGATGGCATATATAACGTTTAGTAGATGTGCAGGTGAATGAGCCCTCGATGGTGTGGCTGATGTGGTTGGGTCCTCTGATGGTGTCGCCAGAGTAAATATGGGGACAGAGTAGGCAACGAGGTTTGCTACAGGGATTGGTTCCTGGGTTGGTGTTTCTGTGGTGTGGTGTGTAGTTGCTGGTGAGTATTTGCTTCAGCTTGGGGGGTTGTCTGTAAGCGAGGACTGGCCTGCCTCCCAAGGTCTGTGAGAGTGAAGGATCATTTTCCAGGATAGGTTGTAGATTGTGGATAATGCGCTGAAGAGGCTTTAGCTGGGGGCTGTATGTGATGGCCAGTGGTGTTCTGTTATTGCCCTTGTTGGGCCTGTCCTGTAGTAGGTGATTTCTGGGTACCCGTCTTGCTCTGTCAATCTGTTTCCTCACTTCCCCAGGTGGGTATTGTAGTTTTAAGAATGCTTGATAAAGATCTTGTAGATGTTTGTCTCTGTCTGAGGGGTTGGAGCAAATTTGGTTGTATCTTAGGGCTTGGCTGTAGACAATGGATCGTGTGATGTGTCTTGGATGGACGCTGGAGGCATGTAGGTACGTATAGCGGTCAGTAGGTTTCCGGTATAGGGTGGTGTTTATGTGACCATAACTTATTTGCAGTGTGACTGAGTCACCTTATTATCTCCAGCCTCCAGCAAGAGGAAGGTTTGTTTGTGCTTGACTGAATGTCGGCTTCCTGATACTCCCAGTCTGTTAGCTACCCAAACAATCTCCTCAGGGCTCTGCCAGTCCTAACTTTCATGGATTCCAAGGCCAGAGGGACCATTGTGATCATCTAGTCCAGTGGTTCTCACACTTTTTTACTGGTGACCCCTTTCACATAGCAAGCCTCTGAGTGCAACCCCCCCTTATAAATTAAAAACACTTTTTTATATATTTAACACCATTATAAATGCTGGAGGCAAAGTGGGGTTGGTGTAGAATTTGACACCTTGTGACCCCCCCTATGTAATAACCTTGTGACCCCTTGAGGGGTCCCGACCCCCAGTTTGAGAACCCCTGATCTAGCCTGATCTCTTGTATAACACAGGCCATAGAACTTCCCCAAAATAATTCCCCGAGATCTTTTAGAAATGCATCCAATTTTGATTATAAAAAATATTAATGATGGAAAATCCACCAAAATCCTGGGTAAATTGTTCTCATGGCCAATTAACCTGTCAAAAATTTACAGTTTATTTCCAGTTTAAATTAATCTGCTACAACTTCCCGCCATTGCATTGTTATACCTTTATCTCCTAGATTGAAGGGCTGATTATTAAATATTTGTTGTCCATGTAGATACTACTAATCAAATCACCTCTTAACCTTCTCTTTGTTAAGCTACATAGACTGAGCTTCTTCACTGTAAGGCATGTTTTCTAATCCTTTAATTATTCTTGTGACTCTTCTCTGAACCCTCTCCAATTTATCAATATCCTTTTTGAATTGCGGGCACAAGAACTGAACACAGTATTCCACCGGTGATCACATCAGTGCTAAATACAGAGGTAAAATAACCTCACTCCTACTCAAGCTTCACCTTTATTGCTTCCAGGATCACATTAGCTCTTTTGGCCACAGCAGGACATTGGAAGCTCATATTCAGCTGATTATTTACCACAACTCCCAAATCTTTTTCAGCGTCAACTGCTTCCCAGGATAGAGTCCCCCTTCTGTAAGTATGGCCTACTTTCTTTGTTTCTAGATGTATACATTTAACCATATTGTTTACTTCCACCCAGTTTACCAACTAGAGCCAGGTTTCTCTGAATCAGTGACCTGTCCTCTTCATTATTTACCACTTTCCCCAATTTTTGTGTCATCTGCAAACTTTATCTGTGATATTTTTATGTTTTGCCTTCACCTTGCAGGTTAACAGTAGGTATAGCCCTTGCACTCCTTTGAAAGCATCCCCCTGTAGTATCCAGCACCAATCACTAGACACACTCAGAAATTACGCACACCTTGACTGGTACAACTCAGGATCAGGTCCTTTATAGCATCTTAGCACTGATATATATTTATAGTACAAACAATCAAGTTTATTATCAAAGACAAAGATTTAAGAGATACTGAGTTAAGGAAAATGATGGAAACAAACGGTTATATATAAAACAAAGAGTATAACCCACTTCTTAGAGTGCAAACTTTAACAGGCTAAAATCCTTGTCTAAAGTAGTTTCTCATGTAAGGCAATCTCCAAGCTTCACTAACCACCATGCCTGGGATCCACTTTTCAGTGATAGATAACAAAATATCCTTTTGCTTTTCCTTGTATTTCCCAAAACTCATTGTTTTGTCCCCAAAGTCAGGATGACCCCCATGGTTCCTATCCTGGTGTTCTTGCTCCAAGTTATTTTCACATACTCATATGCAAAATGGGCTCCCATTATGTCCGCTTACAGTGCTTAATTGACACATGAACCTATGCAGACAGGTACATACCTTTGGCAAAACTTGTTTGTCAACCCTGCCTGGGACACAGACTCTAAAATATATTTTCAGTACATATACACAACTCCGTAAATATCATCAGTATATACATCACACAACAATTGAGGATCAGTGTGATGCTGGCTTTCATTTAAGATCTCACATAACATAGATAAATACTGTGAAAACTGTATGCTATGTCAGGTGCTGTTATAGAACAATGAACCCTTTCCAAGCTGGTACCCATGGGTCTTTGTGTCACACCCTCCCACTTCCCATATATCCTAGTGCCCCAATCTGCTTGTTCCCCTATTCTGCTCACTCTTCTGCTTCATGACAAGTTTCAGAGTAACAGCCGTGTTAGTCTGTATCCGCAAAAAGAAGAACAGGAGTACTTGTGGCACCTTAGAGACTAACAAATTTATTAGAGCATAAGCTTTCGTGGACTACAGCCCACTTCTTCGGATGCATATAGAATGGAACATATAATGAGGAGATATATATACACACATACAGAGAGCATAAACAGGTGGGAGTTGTCTTACTAACTCTGAGAGGCCAATTTTGGTAAGACAACTCCCACCTGTTTATGCTCTCTGTATGTGTGTATATATATCTCCTCATTATATGTTCCATTCTATATGCATCCGAAGAAGTGGGCTGTAGTCCACGAAAGCTTATGCTCTAATAAATTTGTTAGTCTCTAAGGTGCCACAAGTACTCCTGTTCTTCTTCTGCTTCAGTACACTGAACCCTTCTTGCCACTGGAGTGGTAATAAACAGGAAAATCACACAGCAGGCCTTGAACTGTGACTGACTGGCCAGCTGTTGAACTCTCTCTCTCTCCCCCCACTCCCCCCCCCGCTGGGCTACCATCTTGCTGCAGCCTTCCTTAGTTGTGTCCATGGCAGTGGTAATCAGAATGAGTGATGCCAAATTCAAGCTGCAATCAGGTGCTAAAGAAAACCAAACAACCAGTGATGCTGCAGCATTATTCTTCTGGGAGAGTTAACACCTTTGTAATTAATTGCTGGTAACTGGACCCTTAAGGCCTCACATCTTTCCCCCCAAGGCCCTGCCTTGTTGCTCCTTTTCCCCCTGCTCCTAACTCCCCCCATTGTCTCAGGGAGCCAACCTGCCTGCAGGTATGAGGCAGTCCCATCTGAGTAGAGGCTAACACAGGTTAATGACACCATACCTCCCCCCTACCCTGTGGTAACTGGACTTTTGGTTCTGGTGCCATTTAGGGTTCCCAGCTCCCCTTTTAACTAGATTTTCCAGTTGAAAACTCAGCACCCGGCAACCCTAAATGGCACCAGGACATACAAGCCAAAAAACCAGCTGGGTGCCAACCCTATTCTTCCCACATGACAGGAGAACCAGAGCTCTAAACCATGGTAACAGCCAGGAAAGGAGCCCCCCGAATGGCGGTCTGGGGCTCTCTGCTGTTGCTGCCTGGGGAAGCCCCAAACTGCTCGGTGGTGGATGGGGATAGTCTGGATTACCGCTGCTCTGAGAGCCGGGAGGGGAGGGAAGGAGTCTGAAGAGCAGCAGCCACCACCCAGTGGGTGGGGCCGCCTGCTGCTGAAGAAGAGGTGCTTAGCACCACTTTAGCAACCACTTCTGCAGCTGCTCTTTGCTAAATTACCAGGCAAGAGCCACAGGAGCGCACCCTTCAGCCCCCCGGAGAAAGAGCAGCTGGCTCCGCTTCAGTGGAGGAACCCCGCCCCGGGGGGCGGGCTCTCTAGTCCAAGCCTGGAGGAGCAGACCCCAGCTGCAGGGAGCTGAGCCCAGACCACAGCCGGTCCCCCTCTCCCCCGCCGCTTTGCCAGCGGGAACCTGACCTAGACCGCGGGGGGGAGGCAGAGTTTGGGATGCGGAGGTGCTAGCAGCGAATCCAGCCATTACTCCTGCCGCGCCGAGCTGTCACACGGGCCTCTTTCACCAGGGTTAAATCTGCTGCCTTTCCGTGCCAGTCCGCTCCGGCCAGCCTTGTGGCTGGGGATAGACACGGCAGCGGACGGACGGGTTCCAGGAGCTGGAGGCGCTGCTGGCCGGGGTCCCGCTGCCGGGCCGGGCAGGCCGGCGAGCTCCCGCAGCCCCTCGGAGGCTCGTTCCGTTGCCAGGGAGGGGCAGGAGCGGGCTGAGCGCCTCCTCGCTCCCAGTCCTCCCGCGCTAGGGGGCGCGAGGGGGGATCCTCACCGAAGGGGCGTTCGCCTCGCTCGCTAGCAACCAACGAGCGGCGGCGACGGGTGCCGACCGCGTCAGCTTCCCTTCGTCACGTGGGGCTGGCGGTTACTGGAAAAAGGGGAGTGACGTCACTCCCCCATTGGTCCCATCAGCCTCTGCGCGCGTCGCGGGACTGCAGGCGGGTTTGTTGCTCAGCTCCCACAGTCCCGTGGTGGCGGAGCGGGCAGCATCATGGCGGCGGCCCTAGACCCGGCCTGTCCGCGGTGAGTCTCCCCCTTCCCCCGCTTCGCGGCCCCGGCCGGAGCCGCCGCGGCCCTTTCTAACCGCGCGCTGCTGTATTGTTCTCTCCAGGTTCCCGGACAGTGACGTCGAGCAGGACCCCGGGGCGGCGGTGCAGGTGAGAGGCCGGGCGCGGTGATGGGCGGGAGAGTGAGTGACAGGGGCCTGCGGGGCGGGGCAGCGGCCTGGGCATCTCCTGTGCCCTGGGCATCGTCCTCGCTGCATTAGTAGGGCCCAGCCCGTGTCCTCAGCCGGAGGAGACGCCTGTCGGATTGTCCCGAGCTGGGGCCTCGGCCGGTCTGCAGGTGTGGGCGCGCCTGGTGCAGCTCGGGCTTGTCTACACTACCGCGCAGCGTCGATCTAAGATATGCAACAGCAGCTATGTGAATAGCGTAGCTGAAGTCGGTGTATGTAGATCTAGTTACTGCGGTAAGTCGACTGTTGATGCTCTCCTGTTGACTCCACTTGCGCCTCTCGTTCTGGT
Organism: Malaclemys terrapin pileata; assembly: GCF_027887155.1. NCBI lineage: Eukaryota > Metazoa > Chordata > Testudines > Emydidae > Malaclemys > Malaclemys terrapin. Next base: position 289,719,685 of record NC_071505.1, on the reverse strand, counting down.
GGAGTACCGGAGTCGACAGGAGATTGCTCAGCGATAAATCGATCCCTGCTGGATCAATTGCTGCCCACCAATCCAGTGGGTAGTGTAGACAAGCCCTCAGTAGCTAAGGTTACATGGAGTTTCTCTAAAAGCACGTTAACATTAGCGTAAGGTTAGCTTTTGTTGCAGCTCCTGTGAGAGCACCTCTGAGCACTTTAGGAGCTAAAAAACTGAGCCTCAAAGTCTTTGCAAGTGTAACCCTGACAGACCCCGGTCATCAGCAGGCAGGATCGAACCTGGGATATCTGGAGCTTAGTGCATGAGTTAAAAGCCAACTGGCTGTTAGCTAAGGCTGTAGAGCAGACTCATTTTATCTCTCTCTAAGTGTTCTCATTTCCACTAGATGGGACACAACACCACACCCAGAAGGTGTGTGGGTTACACAAGGTAGAAAAGTGTCATAGAGCTGGGGAAATGGAGGCATAGAGTGCTGAAGTGACTCTCCAACAGCCTGGCTGAGTTGGTGTTAGGGCTGGAATAAGAATCCAACTTTTTTTGCCTCATTTTCTCTCTACTGCTAGACCATAATGTGTCTCCATAGGACTGTTTGTTATTTTGGAGGCTGCGTCAAGTAGCTATTTTCAGCGTTAGCATTTTTGTAAAGTCATAACTATATATGCTAGGTGCATTACAGGCAATGATAAAAACAGGGTCCCAACTCTGAGTAAATTACAGTTTAAATGACATACAGATGAAGCATGTTTTGCAAGGAAAGATGCGGAGTGACTGAGCAGTGAAGTTTTATGCATAACTTTAATAGTTTTTGTTTCCTCTTAGTCTACACCATAATGGTTTCTTTTAACCTAACCCAAGTATCTCCTTTATCTTGGAAGAAATGATTTTTGAAGAGAGGGTAGAACCATATCAGGTAGCAAAGGAATAGATTTCAGGTATAGTACTCTTGGGGGAATTCTGTGCCACTGCACAATGCAGAATTTTGCAGAAATTAATGGTTTTTGCGAAAATTTCCTTTCCCCCACGGAAATGGGCTGCAGTGCTACTTGCCACCAGTAGGGCCACTGGACCCATCAGAGCCTAGCTTGTGATAGAAGACACTGCCCCGGGGTAGGCAGGGAGGAGCTAGAAAGTTCCTGGCAGCTGCAGGAGAGGTTGGCGCACAGGAAACTCCACTTGAGCCCGGGACCCAGCATCAGGCTGTTTCTCCCTGTGGATCCCTGGGTTTCTGAGGGGTAGGGGGGTGGGTGTCAGGCTGGCGGGGGGGCCACGGCTGGGCTCTGGGAGGGGAAGGGTGTGTGTGTCTGGGCTAGGGAGCCCCTGTGGGCTCTGGGGTGGCGGGGTTGTGGGTGCTTGGCCCCCAACTGGGCTTTGGCGGGGAGGAGGCAGAGAAAAAGGAACTGAGCAGTCATAGGGGTTTCTTTAACTCTCTACTCCTGGGGGAATTTTTGTGTCTGTATTGTTACAGACATACTTGCTGAAGGTATTTTGAAATAAATTACCAAACTACTTGAAACTGGCATGATTATGTAGTCTTATTTTGACAAATAAAATTTGCAGAATTTTAAAATATTGTGTGCAGAATTTTTTTTTTTTTTTTTTTTTGGCGCAGAATTCCCCCAAGAGTAGTATAGGGAGCAAAAGAGAGGATAAAAAACAAGTACTTAGGATACTGATATGAAATTGTACAATAATTTGAGGGCAAGAATGAAGGTTTTCAAGTGGGTGTCGAGGTAAGGAAAAATGACTGAAGGATTTGGGGAGGGGCGAGATGTGATTGGGATTGTGGGCCAAGATAAATGATGCTCTTGCAATCATTTCAATGATAGGGACAAGTTTAGAGATTTGGGGCCTATGCAAAGATCTAAATAGTAAGAATGGAGTGGAAAAGATGAATTTTGGAGATGGTTTCCACTTTATTTTAAGAGATGATGTACGGAAATATCACAAAATAACCACAGACATATCTGCAGCCTTTTCTATGTGTGAGCCCAAGCTTTAAGTGTTTGTTACAGGTGAGTGTAATTATTAAGAATCATTTCCCTCCCATGGAGGGCTGAGAGAGTCAGGACAGACGCACTGAATTGTAATTTCTGTTGGCTCTTCCTTGAGTACAGGGAACGAAGCACCAGGGTGATCTGTTCAGAATCCTGTAGCTAATCAATCTGGCTGTTGCATTTTGTACTAGCTGGAGTTTTTTCAATGTATGCCTTCATTCTATTCTATGTAGGAAGGACAGGAGGATGCCCCTTATTGTTATAAATGCTTCCATGACAGCTACTTTTGAATATACTGAATTAGGAGTGGATTTGTGTAAGCACGTCAAATTCTGCTTTTTTTCTGTAACATGTTTGGTCTGCCCTTCTTTCTCCTAGCTCTCTTTGTTGAGGTATACCAGAGTTCATTGCCACATGTGCTGCCCTGTGTGCATGTCCTTTGGACACACTATTCCCTACTGAGGCACTATAGATAGTTCTTTAGAATTCATTCACTCATTTAAATGCAGGTAGTCCATATCAGAACCCACAATATAACCAGCAAAGAGCTAATGTCTTCTATGCATGGTACTGGATTCAGTCATCGGATCCATAGTTGGGCTGCTGGTTGTTTTAATCCTGCAAGAGGAGCCTTGATCCACCTTCCATTTATCAGATTTCTGTTTTTTATTACAGGAGAAACATGGGCAATTAGGCCCTCTCTCGCTGAAACGTCTAATACTTCATTTGTAGTTCTCTTTCACCCTCTTGTTCCTTCAATTATGTGGCTGGCCTAAACCTTAAATTGTAAGCTCCTTTGCAGAAGGGCTCCATCTTCCTGTGTGTTTGTCAGCACCTGGCATGACGAGGTCCTGATCCTAATTGTGTTCTTGAGCACTGCAACAATACAAATACAGAAAAAACGTAGTTTCTGTTGGAGTGTGTAGCATCTGTTGTACTATTCTGCCATCATTCTTTATTTTCACATAAGAGAAATCTGGGTAATCAATTTAAAAATGCAAGTTTATAACTCTACTCACCTATGCAGCAACTGTTCAAGAGTTAAATCTCCATCTCTAAGCATTAGTTGAAAACAATTGTCTGCCTCAAATTGTGATCTCTCTGTAGTTGCACTTCAAGTGTGTCTCTGGGGAAAAAAATAAAAATTGAAGGGATGGATGGTGGCTGACCCAGAGCAGGGTGATGGGGATGTGTGTGAGATGCAGTGCAGAGGTCAGGCACAGAGTGGCTGAGGAGTGCAAGCACTGTGCATTTCTAGTGCAGTAGTGGCTCTGGGCTCAAAGGGGAGAGGGGGGCATTTCGGTGGGGCTGTTGCCCTGCATCAAAGTGCCCTGGCCAGAAGAGTTAGCTTGGTTCTGGAAGGTAGTGCATACCTCATTCTTTCCCAGGGTGGCAGAGCTGCTGTACTCCTTGGAAGCCCAGGAAGAATTCTTGTTAGCCAGGATGCATTTTAGTGGGGGCTCCTACTGTATCTGATCTTGATACAATCTGTATAGACCACTGACTGAACAGTTCTTAAGTACGGGTTTTAGAATGGCATCACGTAATAACATAAGAATGACCATGCTGGGCCACACCAATGGTCCATCTAGCCCAATGTCCTGTCTTCTGACAGTGGCAAGTGTCTGTATGAACAGAACAGGGCTAATACTGAGTGATCCATTCCCTGTTGTCTGCTTATAGCAATCGGAGGTTTAGGGACACCCGGATCATGGGGTTGTGTCCCTGACCACCTTGGGTAATAGCCATTGATGGATCTGGCTTCCATCTGCTTATCTAATGCTGTTTGAACCCAGGTATAGTTTTGGCTTTCACAACATCTCCTGGCAGCAAGTTCCACAGGTTGTGTCTGTGTGTTGTGTGAAGAAGTATTTCATAGAATATTAGGATTGGAAGGGACTTCAGGAGGTCATCTAGTCCAACCCCCTGCTCAAAGCAGGACCAGTCCCCAACTAAATAATCACAGCCAGGGCCTTGTCAAGCCTGACCTTAAAAACCTCTAAGGAAGGAGATTCCACCACCTCCTTACGTGACCCATTCCAGTGCTTCACCACCCTCCTAGTGAAAATTTTTTTCCTAATATCCAACCTAAACCTCCCCCACTGCAGCTTGAGACCTTGTTCCGTCATCTGCTACCACTGAGAAGAGTCTAGATCTATCCTCTGGGAACCCCCTTTCAGGTAGTTGAAAGCAGCTATCAAATCCCCCCTCATTCTTTTCTTCTGCAGGCTAAACAATCCCAGTTCCCTCAGCCTCTCCTCATAAGTCATATGCTCCAGCCCCCTAATCATTTTTGTTGCCCTCTGCTGGACTCTTTCCAATTTTTCCACATCCTTGTAGTGTGGGGCCCTTATGTTTAGTTTAAACCTGCTGCCTGTTAATGTTCGATAGTGTCTCTGGTCATTTAGGAGCTGTCTTTTTAAACTCTTCTTGTCCCTGGGTTAGCCCTGCCCTGTTATCCAGAGATCTCAAAAAGGGTTACAGGTCAAAGGCAAGCAGGCTGGAACCTCATTAGTAAGATCTCAGCCTGCCCAAAACAGACCATGCTGTAATTTTCAAGCAAGCACACAAACTAACTCACCCCAAGGATCTTGTGATTTCTCCTCCTTCACCTGGAGAATTCCCTTGCAAAACTCCCATTTACTGCTCCCGTTCGCTGTCTCCTTCCTCCTGTTTGCTAGTTCATGTTTTGCACCAGTGGGAAGGAAATACTTGCACTAGTGTAATTGCTACTAAAGATACCATATTGACAGGATTCCTACTCTTCAAAAAGTGTTTTAGTGCGTACAGGCAGTTGGTCTTGCTATGATACTGGCCTTTCTGTTCCTCAAGACTAAAGAACTTTGAGGGCTTTGAAAGCTTCTGCCTATTTATGTGCTAAGTAGCTGAGATGTGAGAGTAGAATCCACCGAAGTAATTCAGGAAGTAGAATTACTGAGAGTAATTATCCCTTATTTTAATAGCTTCAGAAAGCAGTACAAGATGTACCTTCTTTAGCCAAACGTCTACCTGGTAAAGTGTAAACCAGAGGCATCTATTTCCAAGTGCATATGTAGTGTGGGGAGTAATTATTGCTGCTGCTTTGGGGGAGTTATAAATTGGTCTTTGCTCCACACACATCATGGGAATGGGTGTACTACAACTTATTCAAAACGTGTTTGCTCTTTCTTTTTCACAAAAGTCATTTGAATAAACATATACAGGTCAGTCAATCATATTTTGGACTTTGTTAGCGGTTAGCTCTAAAGTAAAGGCTTTGGGGATCAAAACTGAGGAATAGCCAGGCATTCCCGTGAGCTCAGGATATTTAGTTCCAGTGTAATTTCACTTAAAGCAAAATTGTACTAATTTTTGGTGGTTGGGTTTTTTTTTTTTTTTTTTTTTTTTTTCTCTCCCAGCAACACATTTCACTGTGGGCTACACACTGGGTTCTATTGTTAGAGGGATTTACAGAAACTGTCATGTTAAATTTTTGTATTTGGATTTGCAGAAGCTGACAGTGGCCTTGGAACAGAAGCCAGATGATGCAGAATATTACTGTCAAAGAGCTTATGCTCATATTCTTCTACAAAATTACTGGGGTAACATCTCTTAAACTATACTGTGTATCCCTTTAAGACCACATTATGACATTCCTTACAGAAAGATGTCTTAAATCAAGCAAAGTATAGTGATAGTCTTAGAAATTTTTAACTTTTTAATCAAAGCAACCCACATTTGCCACTAATATAGCTCTTCTGATATCTGATCACTTCTGGTCTCTCATGGAACCTTTGCAGTCCTAACTTTCCATTTAATGTGTTGAGTACACTAATGAAAGAGTAACCCATTGTTTCAATTTATTGCTTAGTTACTTTGGTTACTAAATTTAGGCTTCAGACAGGCCTTAAACTTTCTCCTTATTTTATTAAAAGTGATGTAACACTTTAAATATGTTCTGTTTTGAGAAAAGTTTCACTTTCTAAATGGTTCCTTCTGTGTCTGATCCAGTTCTATTCTAAGAATAAGGTTTATTTTTATTTTTTTTAAGAATTGGCCTTGGAATGCACAGCTTAAACCCAAACAGTCTGACTGACTGAAGGTCACAGTCTGTCGCACTTAGGGGGCAGAGCAGCAGAATGAAGGATAGACTAGCTGTATGCTACTGGGAAATACTCTCAAAAAATTAAAAATTCTGAGCCAAAAAAATTAAAATTCTGCACACAACATTTTAAAATTCTGCAAATTTTATTTGTCAAAATAACACTATATAATCACTCCAGTTTCAATTATTTTGGTAAATACCTGTCCGCAAGTATGTCTGTAACAATACAGACACACACACAATTTTCCCCAGGAGTAGAGAGTTAAAGAAACCCTTATGATAACGCAGTAGTTGCTTCTCTACCCCCCTTTCCCCTCCCCCAAGCCCCACACTCACACCCCATTTCCCCCCCAGAGCCCAGCCATGGGTCCCCCTCCCCGACCCAGACACTTACCCCTGCCCCCCAGAGGCCAGCTGCGTGGCCCCCCTCTAGCCTGGACACTCAGACTCTACGCCCTCCGCAGCCCAGGGATCCAGAGGGAGAAACAGCTGGTGCCATCGCCTCCTTCTTTCAGGGCATGCTGAGAACTGCAGCGGCCGGGAACCCTCCAGTTTCCTTTCCTTCCCCCTGGCCTTGTCCTCTATTTGTGAGCCGGGCTCTGCCGGGTCCAGTGGCCCCTAGTGGCGGCCAGTATCTCTGCAGCCCATTTCTGTAGGGGGGAAAAAGGAAATTCTGTGTGCTCAACATTAATTTATCAAAATTCTGCATTGCACAGTGGCGCAGAATTCCCCCATGAGTAGCTATAGCAGATTTGATTGGTGAAAATATTGTAAGATAATTGCTGTACTTCAATAGCATGACTTTCTGCATAAAATTAAGAAAACTAATACTTCACACGCTTCATTTAAGATGTAAAAACGGAGCTCAGAAATCTAACTGTAGTATTAACCTCAAACTACTTGTTCACTTAGGCAGCGCTTTTAGTATGTGAATTACTTTGTGTTAAAATTATAAAATTCAGAATGTTAGTTTTGTCTCCTGATTCAAGTCAAATGCAACATTAGGGCAAATTAAATTACTGTATTTCTATTGTTTCTAGAACAGAGTAATATACTCTACATTAAAAAACATGTGACTGCTTATTTGTAGGCTCTGTACCATACTTCTGAAGGTGTGAGATTATGGCTAAATGTTGAGTTGGGACTGAATTGTCATTTTGCTTTTAGATCTTTGGTTTAAGATAAGAACTGCATTATTTCAGTTACGTAAGAGACTAATGTGCAAAACTGACTTTCTACAGATGCTGTTGCAGATGCAAAGAAGTCCCTAGAACTCAGTCCCAATAATGCCATGGCTTTTCTCAGAAAAGGGTATGTAACCATTTAAGAAACCGCAAGCAGCAAGTTTCCGTTTTCCATTTTTGAAATATATTGTACTCATTCTAGCACTACTACAATTTGCATCAGATTGGGGTCTCAATTGCCCTTTTATAGAAGGTGGACTAAATAAATTAATGTGGTGAGGGTCAATCTCAAGGAGGAGTGGTTGCATTCATAGGAGGGGGGAGCATTCATAGCTTTAATCGTTTGGATCTTTATAAGAGGGCTGTTGGACAATGGCATTTTAAACTTGGTACCATGTTTAATCTAAGATTTTGGTGATTCACTTTGAAGTATCTGTAATAGAGCTCTTGTATTAGTAGACAAATGTGCCAAATTCCCCCATGTTTCTGCCTTTGCAATGTTATTCTGTTCTTAGCATCCCAGTTAATTTTAACTTATAAATGATAGTTATGGCAAATTTGTAGCTTTTGCTTACTAATGGCAAATTTAATAGTCCATTTAACCAGATACGGTGTAAAGTAAAATATACTATGCTCAGCAGAAGTGTGAATTCCTTGTTTTTTTCTGTGTGTATGTCAGGATAAGTGAATACCATATCAAAAACTATGCTTCTGCTCTAGAGTCTTTCAAAGAAGGACAGAAATTGGACAGTAAGTATTGAAACTACATTTATTTTTTGCACACTAATTAGTAAATATTTAAAAGCTTCTATAAGGCTCAGATTAAATTGAACACTATTTTCAGAAGTGACTAGTGATTTAGGTGCCACAACTTTTGGATACCCAGCTAGATCATGTGAAATGGGTCTAACTTTTGGGAAGCACAGAGCACCCCCTCACCTGAAAATCAAGCCCTTTTAAGGCATCTAGAATTGGCCAGAAAATATCAATCACTTCTGAAAATGTAAACCCATGTGTTTCAGTTCCCTATGGGTTAAATGGGGATATTTCCCTGCTTCAGACATACATTGCGGATAAATTCAGGTGTTTGAGGAGATCTGGTACTATGGTGATGAGCATCATGGAAAAGCCTACAAATAGACTGAATTCCTCTTATACAATGTTGTAAACCAGGGATTGGCAACCTTTGGCCCGCGGCACCCTGGCGGGCCGGACCGGTTTGTTTACCTGCCGCGTCCGCAGGTTCGGCCAATTGCGGCTCCCACTGGCCGTGGTCCGCCGCTCCAGGCCAATGGAGGCGGCGGGAAGTGGCAGCCAGCACTCCGTCTCTATTCAAGTCCAAGTTAATAGTTTGCAAATTAATACCAGTTCAGCAGTTTCTCCTTGGAGTCTGTTTTTGAAAGCTTTTCTGTTACAAAATTGCCACCTTTAAGTCTGTTACTGAGTGACCAGAGAGGTTGAAGTGTTCTCCTACTGGTTTTTGAATGCTATGATTCCTGATGTTAGATTTGTGTCCATTTATTCTTTTGCATAGAGACCGGGAGTGGCTGGGTCGTTACACAAATTGAATCTATTTCCCCATGTTAAGTATCCTCACACCTTCTTGTCAACTGTCTGAAATGGGCCATCTTGATTATCACTACAAAAGTTTTTTTTCTCCTGCTGATAATAGCTCATCTTAATTAATTAGCCTCTTAGAGTTGGTATGGCAACTTCCACCTTTTCATGTTCTCTGTATGTGTATATATCTTCTTACTATATGTTCCAGTCTATTCATCCGATGAAGTGGGCTGTAGCCTGCGAAAGCTTGGGCTGTAGTCCACGAAAGCTTATGCTCTAATAAATTTGTTAGTGTCTAAGGTGCCACAAGTACTCCTGTTCTTCTTTTTGCGGATACAGTCTAACACGGCTGCTACTCTGAAACCTAGTAGAGAGACATCTTATACCAATAAAACCCAGTTCCCTGAATAAGATAAGCTATGTCTATGCTAGGGCTTTTTGCTGGTATAACTATGTCAATTAGAGTTGTGATTTTGTTTTTTTACACTCCTACGTGACCTAGCTATGGTGGCAAAACTGTTAAGTGAAGACCAGGCCCAGTAATCCACAACTGCACCCCAAACCCTATTTGCTAATCACCAATGACTTCACCCAGTAACTTGAGGCTTCTAGAAAATTCTTTCCCTATCTTATTGTTACTTAATAGACAACTAGATTCTTGATTTCTCTTTCCTCTTAACTTTCTAATACAACTAGAAACCCCCCAAAAAACACATTAAGTTGGGGGTCATCTGTAAACTTTTTTTCAGAATTTTGGATTGGTCTCAAATAGACTAGCTTTTCTGTACTTGTTCAAGTGGGATGCATGTGGATGAGTATTTGAAGGGATCATTCTAAGAACAGAGGAGAGATGTTTACCATCTTTGGGAACAGTTAAATGGAAGTGGTGAAGAAGCCTGAAAGCTGAATACTAGATTTGGGTCAGTTCAAACTTAATTTGACTTGTTAACTGAACTACTAATCAGTTCTAAGTGTATTAAATCTAAGCCCAACAAAGCTGGGGACTTAATTATGTAATCAAACACTAGTATCAAACATAGTATAATTGGTTTGAAGGAGTCCTGACACTTCATACTGTATCTAGTCTTCTATATTTAAGAATCAAAACAAACCAGTTCCATTGTTGCAAGTTTGCTCTTTATGCATCATCATGACAAGTAATAGTACCCATGTTTAGAGTAGTAGATTTGAGATACTGAAATGTGTATTCAATCTCTTTTAGATATGGATACTTCTTTTACTATTTGGATTAAAAGATGCGAAGAAACACTAAACAGTAAGAGTGGCTTCATTTATTTTGCACTTGTTTTGATATTTGCCCTGCTCTTAAACATTTTTTCAAAATCTGAAATGTTTATAGCACTTGCCTTTGTTTACAATAAACTACTAGATGCCCCAATTGTTTCTGTGAGGATCAGTGTCCCAAGACTGTTTGTTTTTTACTTAAATTTTATAAATGTTTCTTTAGATTTTTGAAGGAAAAATCCATGCCAGAATCAGTCATGCAAATGGGAAAAGTACCTATTTCAAGTTCAGACTTTGAGAACAAAAATCCAGATATTTCAGAAACTTTCATAGTTGTAATGCAAATCTTTTGTTGGTAAATGCTGCCAATGAACATAATCTTAAATAAATCCAATTTATATTAGGAGCCACTCAGTTTTGACTCCATATGCTGCCCTTGTGTAGAAGTACTTGGAGACCAACTTAATGTAAGAGCTCTGTAGTGACGTTGGAGCATGTCTTGCACTCTACCCCAGAATAGAAGCTTGCAAGATTGATAGGTGCGAGGCTGGAAAAAAACAATGGAGAGTTAGAGATTTGGGCCTCCAGTTCTCTGAAGTCTATTTCCTTCGTCAAAAGAACCATTCTCATCTATCTAGCTGTGACACCATGATAAAGCAGCAATAGCCATGCTCCTACTAGTTGCTGGCACCAGCTGTGATCTGGAGTAGTAATGGAGTGTTCAGTGAGAGAGCACTGTCTGAAGCAGTGGTCAACTTTGTACTAATTCTTCGTGTGGGTTGGCTAGTCTGACAGAGAGCATGCAACTTAGTGCAGCTTTTCCCACACTTTGGCACAACCTACTTTTCCTAAGTTGCCCAGGGGCTTCATAGATGTGTCGGCTGTGGATACGAAGGCTTTCTCCTCCACTGTGACTTTATCTGCAGACTTATTCCCTTCACAGTGTGTACTGGGAAAGAAAGATCAGTGGGGGCAGTATGAGTTGATATTAATTTAACAGCAAACGGCAGAGGAACATAACTTTTTTTTTTTTTTTTGTCAGTCTGGTACTTATCCTTTATATCTAGGGCCCTACCAAATTCACAGTACATTTTGGTCATTTTCATGGTCATAGGATTTTAAAAATCGTAAATTTCATGATTTCAGCTATTTAAATCTGAAATTTCGCAGTGTTGTAATTGTAGGGGTCCTGACCCGAAAAGGAGTTGTGGGGTGGTCGCAAGGTTATTGTAGGTGGGAATGTGGTACTGCTACTCTTACTTCTGCACTGTTGCTGGCGCTGCCTTCAGAGCTGGGCAGCTGCAGAGCGGCAGCTGCTGGCCGGGAGCCCAGCTCTGAAGGCAGAGCCACCGCCAGCAGCAGGGCAGAAGGATGGCATGGTATGGTATTGCCATCCTTACTTCTGCGCTGCTGCTGGTGGGGCGGTGCCTTCAAAGCTGGGCGCATGGCCAATAGCCACTGTTCTCTGGCGCCCAGCTCTGAAGTCAGCACAGAAGTAAAGGTGGCAATATCGCAATTTCCCTAAAATAACCCTGTGGATCCCCTCCTGCAACTCGTTTTGGATCAGGACCCCCAATTTGAGAAATTCTGGTGGTCTCCTTGAAATCTGTATAGTATAGGGTAAAAGCACACAAGACCAGATTTCACGGTTTGTGATGCGTTTTTTGTAAGCATGAATTTGATAGGGCCCTATTTATATCATATAAAGATGGCCTCAAGATTTTTTTTCCAGTGGCTTCTCTTTTGCTGAAGAATAACAAAAATATCAAGTCTTGGTTGTCTTGATTTTGCTGGAGGAACACTTTGAAGGACTATGGTTGGAGTTCTTTCCATTTCCGAAGGGGAGAGGATGTCATGTCATATCCCACACCAAGCTTTTCTTCCAAGTGTTGAGCTTGTTCTTGTCCCTGTTTACTCAATTGGCCTAAACACCTTCCTCCCCCTCAGCTGTTCATGTTTTAGTCATCTTGTGATGTCATTTTACTGATTCTCCAGAGGATTTTGTAGCAAAAATAGAATTCAGAACATGGTATTATTGATGTTAGTAAAGCAGAGTGTGTTTTTTTTTTTTTTTTTTTTTTTTTTTTTTTTAATTTGAAGCACCCTCGTGCATTATAAAAAAGCAAAAAGCAGTGATTTTTTTTTTTTTTTTTTTTTGCTTTGCTATTCACTTCTTGAAAGGGGGCCCAACCTTAAATATCTCTAAATTAGAATTTCTGGCAATTTTTTTAAAGATTTCTATGGAAAAAATTCTCATAGTATGGTATTGCACAGTTAAGGTTGCCCAAATAACCTTAACTCTTCTTTAGTTAAATGTCATCACTCTCTTCTGTGAAACTAGAGTCCTTATCAGAAATATCTTACAAACTTGAGCATGAATGTCCAGTGTATGGATAACAAGATACAAACACTACTGTAGAAGATCTTAAACCAAAGCCTTGGGTGCTGATTTGTCAAAGCCTTCATATCATAACAGAAGTCTGTTACATCTTCATTTGTTAGGAACTATTGATCAGAAGGTGCGATCATTCTGTTAATCAGAACATACTTTTGTGTTGCAGTTGTCCTTTCGCATGACTTTTGAAATTAAATCTCTAGATACAAATAGTGTTATGATACAAATACAGAATCTCTCTGAATAGTTGAAGAAAGTTGAAAGAAGCAAATCTGCCTTGTACATTAAACATGTTGCTCGTCTGAAAAATGCAACTTGTTTTTGTCCCTACAGCAGGATCACAGACTGAAATGGTAAGGCTTTTTCTTAACATACTTGCTCCTTACTCTTAATTGTGGCACTAAACAAGAGCGTGCTTTGAGACTTGACTTAGTTGCTTCATATTAACAGGCTCTAAAACTAACTTAAATCTTCCTACTACATAGCATTTTTTGTGGGGGGTTAACTTTAGACTAAAGTCCTGCTCTTTGTTGATGTCAGGCATATGGAGACTCTTACAAAGGATTAAACAAGTACACAGTTCTAGCAGTTATATCAACGTGCATAAGTTTTCTAATAAAGCAAATCTATTTTTTCCTTTGCACAATTGATGATTAATCTTACAAGATTAATCAATTCCACTTAAGCATTCAATTGCTTTTAATTGTAATTTATTAAGTGCCTTAAAAGTGCATGAACTGTTACTTAAGCAGATTTTTATTCTGTTGACGCTCTAGTTCATTTTTCAGTTGCCTCTTTCTACTATGTGCCATGGTAGAATCTTTGAACTTGTGTCTCTAGAAATAGTATGAAAGTCTGAGATGGCGTTGGAAACTTATGTTGGTCCTTGAGACTGTTGCTCTCAAACTACCTCCAACTTATGCATATTGAAAATAGGTACTGTGTGGAAAGTCTGACAGGAGTAGTGTTATACACAAGGACAATGGCCTTGTGGTTAAAAGCAAAAGATTGGAAGTCAAGAACTCTGGGTTACATTCCCAGCTCTACTGTAGATTTTCTTTGTGATTTTAGGTTAGCCATTTAACCATTGTGTCTTTTGTTAGCTGCAAAATGGGTGTAATACTTGCTGCCTGAGAAGGTGGCTGAATTGAGAATTTGAATTACTATTTATAAAGCAAAAAGAAGAACAGGAGTACTTGTGGCACCTTCGAGACTAACAAATTTATTAGAGCATAAGCTTTCGTGGACTACAGCCAACTTCTTCGGATGCATCCGAAGAAGTTGGCTGTAGTCCACGAAAGCTTATGCTCTAATAAATTTGTTAGTCTCGAAGGTGCCACAAGTACTCCTGTTCTTCTTTTTGTGGATACAGACTAACACGGCTGTTACTCTGAAACCTATTTATAAAGCACTTAGAGTTCAGAACATTCCAGTCACTTGTGACTTCAGAGCATTCCAGTTGTTTATTTTTCTCCCATATAAAGATGTCAAGCTCTTTTGTGCTGGTCCTACATAAATGGTTATGGGACTAATCAGGAGATTTGTTTTCAAAATATTTGTTTAACTTAGTTAATGCACTGTGCATCAAGAGGAGAAAAAGGCAATTTAGTTAATAATGTACAATGTGTATATATATTGCGTTATGAATGTTTCTTTGAAAAGTACATCATGATACAGTGAACTATACTAATTTAACTTTTAAATGTCTTTCAAATGTCATGTGCCACAATCAGACTACAGAACAGCAAACTCAGCCATCAAAAATCAAGTAAGTCTTTTTTAGCTTTATTACACTCTACATAATTTAACAATCATTTTATATAACATATGTATTTGTAGCAAGCTGTTATTCCAAATTGTAAATTTAGCCTGTTCTATAATGCACAAGTTAAAACAAAACTAAATTCTGTACACTGGATCAGATATGTTTGCTGATTGTGTTTATGGTTTGGATTTGTGTAAATACCAAATCTTCTCTGAAGCAGTAAGGAGCCATAATGTATCATAAACTTCAAACTGTTTAACCTGGTGGTATAAAAGATATATTATTAGTTTAGATATGCTTAGTGTGCATGTCCACTGAGTATAAGCTTCAGAAACTTCAGAAGCCCAGATGCAATGACTTTAGTTAGTATGTCAACATTAAACTCCCCAACCCGTCCTTTCAGAAAATGTATTGGTAGATCAGTTTTTCAGTATGTCCTAAAAAGTCCATGTACACAGGCTATTGCCAGGCCAAGAACTCTCCACTGAAGATATCTAAGGATTTGGGATTAGGTATCCCAACTGATGTTCAACTGGGGCAAAATATACTGCCTCTCAGTTGTACCTACCTTAAGTATTGTTTAGGCATCAGGGCAGAGAGATTCCTATATATGATTCATACAGTATAAATTGATGAAAAAGTGAACTCTGTAGTAATAGTTGACAGATACTTGTTCCCTAATATTAAGTATAGGGTGAAACTGGTAAGCTTAGCTACCACTGTGGTAATTGATGACTGACTGCTACATGTTGTTTGTAATAAAATGGCTTTGGGTCATTCTCTTTGCATTTTAAGGTTTAAGCTAGACCTCATGACCATAGGCTATGGGTATCATAGGCTGGGGAGAGGCTGTGCCTCCCCAAACTGCTTAACATGGCCCTACCCCCAGGCCGCCTCCTGCAGTTTCCGGCACTCTTCCATGGCCCAGGCTGGCTCTGTCTGGGGCTGGGGAGAGCCGGCCTGTTGACGACTCGGGGCAGCACCGCCTGGACTGGGGGCGCTGGCAGGGGCGGCTCCAGGCACCGGCGCAGCAAGCGCGTGCCTGGGGCGGGAAGCTGTGGAGGGCGGCAGGCAGGCAGCTTTCGGCGGCATGCCTGCGGGGAGGTCCGCCAGTCCTGCGGCTTCGGCAGCGGGGACGTTGATGGCGTTGCACTGGCAGACCTCCCCGCAGGCATGCTGCCAAATCCACGTGACCAGCGGACCGTCCACAGGCACGCTGCTGAAAGCCGTCTGACTGCTGTGCTTGGGGCGGCAAAAAACATAGAGCCGCCCCTGGGACAGTTCTGCCTGGCACTCTGGGGTTGGGGGCCGTGATGGGGGTGCTCTGGGCTCCTGCAGGGGAGGGGGGCAGAAGGGGAGGGGCTGGGGGCTAGCCTCCCCCAGCGGCCTGTTCACCAGCTGCCCATGCTCATGACTTACTGTCTCAAAAATGACTTCAGTTCTGAAGAGGCTAAATAGGAAGTCTAATGGTGAAAAAACACAGAGTACTAGAAGTCTAAGAACTGGAGTCTTAAAGGGATGCTGTCCATTTGTCTAAGCCCCCAAATTTTACCTTAATTTGCTCTCTTCTGGAGTAAGTTCTGTGCAGCCAGTTGCACTCAGTCCTCTGTCCCTTTTGTTTTACCTTCCACCACTCAAGCCACACAGCCTGCTCTCTTGCTACATAACTGTTCTTCCTCTAAATGCTTCAAGGGATTCAGAAGGTGGCAGCAGATCTTTTAAGAAGCACTTTGCTTCAAACAATTTACTTGAAATTCAGGCTCAATTAACCCTTCAAAGGAATAAGTGTTATCTAGCATCTAGAGCAGGGAATGCACTCTAGATCGTCTGGGTTCTGTTGCTAATTCTAGATCAAAGTTAGGATCAGAAGACTTGCCTATATGTGGGTTAATATATCATGTTCATAAGGTGCTTTTAGATCCTTGAATGAAAAACACAATAAAAGTGCAAAATAGTATTGTGATACTTGGCAATAAGTAGATTTTTGAAGACTTAATTGTGTAAATTAGTTATTTAGATTTTTGCTTCTTGGTAGTTAACCTCAGCCTTTTGTGCTATGTAAATTCAAAACAATTAACACAAAACCCTATAATGTTACTGTGCTCTACAATACTTGAGTTTTCTCTCACTGTGGTTCACTCACATGTTTTTGAACCCTGTGCAAGAAAACTTAGTTTTGATGTCCTTCTCTTTTTAAAGGTATGACTGGTACCAAACAGAATCTCAAGTAATCGTAACTCTCATGATCAAGAACGCACAGAAGGATGACATCCGTATACAATTTTCTGAGAAAGAGGTGATTACATTATTAGTTCACTAAAAAATAACTTCTTAGTTGATATGCATCCCTATCTTTCAGGACATCTATTTGCTGATACAGACATTCTGTATCGCATCATTCAGTCCATTCAGTTGCCATGAAAAAGTCAGAATAAAGTACAACTTTCTACAAGAATGTTAAGGGAGAACGTGGTGTAAAGAGCATATTGGTGTTTTACTTCCCATGCTTTTGGTATCCTCAGATCTATCATGACATGAGGTAACCAGTTTAAAGGAAGCTTTGCAATCTAGCATAATTATATTTGTGTTTCGTATATTACTGGCACCATATTAATCTTGGTTTCTCTTATTCTGACAACAGACATGGGTTTGTGTTGCTTAACTGTTAATTCTTGGTGAACAAAACCATACATATTCAGTTAGTATCTACTTTAAATAGTCAAGATTACATGCACACATCTTGCTTCATAAGTAAATGTTTGAAGTAGGTGGGAAGAGGAAAGCTGCATAATCTTTGTGTTCCATTGTTAATGTTTTGCTATCTTCTTATTGTCATGCAACACTTTCCTAAAGAATGCGGATCAAATTGATGAGATAACATGCTTTTTGAGTAGCTAGTTGGTGGCTCGGAACAACAATCTCCTATTTATTTTTTAGTGCACTTTGAAATCACTGTTGAATAATGCAGTAAGAAATAGTGCAGTTTGAAATTCCTGTCTTGTGCTTGACATTTCATTAAAACATTCCAAGTGAAGGGTCATTAATTTAATCACTAAAAGTTGTCAGTGGAGGATTAAAATTAATACTAGGATGGAAAATTGCAGCTGGTGTACTCTGTGGTCATCACAAAGATACGTTTATCTGTTAACAGCTGAATGCATTGGTGAGACTTCCATCAGGAGAAGACTATAACTTAAAGCTTGTTCTTCTGCATTCCATAGTGCCAGAGCAAAGTACATTTAAAGTGCTCTCAACAAAGGTAAGCTTTTAAAGTGTAAATTATTTCTTTGAATATTTCTAATGTTGAAAACATTTCTGCTCTTTTGTCTTGTGTTCCTATGACAGTCATAATGACTAGCTTTTTTCATACAGAATTTGTTTTTTTTTTTCAAGGTGCCCTTCAGGCAACAGAAGACTTTAAACAGACATGTAAATATCAGAAGCTAGCAAAATCTAAGATAGCTTTTACTGAAGTGCAAATTACTTCATTTATAAAGTGTGGATGTTTTTACCTGCCACTAGAAAAAGACTGCTATGGTGCTCATCTCTTTATACATTCATAATCTCTAAATTATAAACTTCTTATACAACCTTTCCTAAACTTTTAGGAGTTAAAGGTTGCTTGTCATTCAAGGCAACTTTATGTATATACAGCAAACAAGTTGTCAGACTTGACTTAAAACCTAAGTGTTGCAGTAATTTAGGCATTCTTAATATAGCCTTTCTTCAGATGACTGCTTGCAAAAAATTGCCATGCAGTTAACTCTTGGATGCTTTTCATGAATCCATGCTGTACTTGAAATAGTGTTTATCTCTGGAGATATTTAAGAGTAGGCTAGATAACTGTCTATCAGGGATGTATTTGGTCCTGCCATGAGGGCAGGGGACTGGTCCCTTCCAGCCCTAGAATCTATGAATTTAAGCACTTGAAGGCAGCATGATTTTTCAGCATCTTTGATAAATCTCAGTAATAAGAGATGAGGAGGTAGTCTATGCAGTATTGGGTATAACTGAGACCCTTGATTTCTTGGGAATTTATCAGTGTTTATTATCAATTTTTGTAATAAACACTGATAAATTCCCAGGAAATGAAGGGCCTTCTCAGTTCCATAGACAAGCTGGAGTTGGAGCAGGGAGGAGAGGTTCTGTCTGGCAGGGGAAGCGGATGGGTGTCCCTGACTTCAGCACACTGGATGGGATGGAGGAGGTTGCCTGGTACTCATGGGAGGGTTGGAGGGGGGAGAGGAGGAAGGGGTGTCCAGTGTTCTCAATGGGCAGAGGAGATGGGGTGCCTAGTACTCTTGGGGGAGGCAGCAGGTGAGGGGAGGAGGTGCCTCACACTCATGGCAGGCAGGGGAAAGCAAATGGGGTTCTGTGCCCTGGGGCCATACTGAAGGGCAGGGGAAGCAATTTTGGGGCCAGTACTCACTGGGTGCAGCCTTGTGCTCTGCTCCCTGCAGTCCTGTTGCTATCAGGACCAGACTCCCTACCTGTCTCGCTCCCCACATGGGCCAGCAGCAACAGCCACCGACCAGCAGTTACCCTCTTCATTCCCCCTCTGTTCAGGTATGCTGAACCATCCTGCAGGGACTCCTAAGAGTGTGTGGGAGGCAGGTCTGTGGAGATCTGGGACATGAAACATTTGGGTTTAAACTGATAAAAACCCAAATACTTGCTTTTGAAAAATGTTTTCAAGAATTTTTTTGAAGGTTTTCAGCGATCAAAAATCAGGTGGTCAATATGACTGTCAGTAACTTACCCCTTTTCATTAATATAAGCAGAGATTTACTTATAGGGCTAAGCCTGAACCTTTACTTTAATACAAGCAGAGATTTATCTATGGATATGTCTCTGCTGCAGATGGACACCAGCAGCTGGCCTGTACCAGCTGGCTTGGGCTAAGGGGCGGTTTAATTGTGGTGTAACTGTTCAGGCTCAGGTTGGAGTCCAGGCTCTTGGACCCTTCCACCTCACAGGATCCTGAGCCCAGGCTGCAGCCCGTGCTTCAGCATCTATTCTGTAATTAAACAGCCCGAACCCTGCAAGCCCAAGTTAGCTGACATGGGCCAGCCATGGGTTTTTAATTGCCATGTAGACATGCCCTGTAGATTCAAAGCCTGAAGGGCCTTATGTAGGAAAGAGGGGTGTGTTGGCCTTTTACTTCTACTTGCACTGGTTCCACAGTGTTCGGAGCAAAAGGTGCATGGAGGAACTAAGCAGTACTCTGCAGTAGAGCTGTTTTGGCATGGAAGATGAGAGAAGGGGAGCACCGGGATAAACTTGCAGCTCTAGGGCTGTGATAACACCTGTGTCGGGGGGCAGGTAGGCCAAGGTGTTTTTTGTTGAAACACCTCAATTTCTGATAGCTCAGTTTAAGTTTCAGCACTGCTTTAACACTGACTCCTGCTGATAACCTCTCACACTAACAACATGAAGCACAGACTGCTGTTCCCACTGTTACTTTACATGCTAACTCAGCAAATCAACCACCACTTAGACTGAAGTGTTCATACCTGCTACAGGCCAGAGTCTACAACATCTTGCATCTTATCCTTCTTGTGAAGTCCAGAAATCACAACCACCTCCAGTATGGGCTGGAGAGCCCAATCTACCTTATCCCATCCTTTATGGGCTGATTGCATCGATTTCCCTGATTTAGATATGAGTTCAGAGATCCATCCTCACCCTGTGCTGTTAACACAGGTTGGCCTGCAGACCCTAAAGTAATAACTCCTGAGAGGAAACTATGGCATATGCAAGACCCTATATACTGAATGGTAAGCTTGAATTTTGTAGTTTCTGCGGTGCTCTATGCAGCAAACTGGAGATTCTGCAGCAATTTCATATGTGCTAAGAAATGAGGCTTTGTATTCATTCTCATGGAATTCAATAAATCATTGTAGCATATTCTGGTAAAATGAATATAATATGAAATCTTTCTATGCCCCTAAATTTTTAACTTTGAGGCTGATTCAGAATCTTCTAGGAATATGCATAACTCTGTCGAAAGTTGTACCGGGATGGGGGAGGGGGGGGAGAGGGGCGTGAATGGAGAAGCTAGAGGTTGTGGCAGTTAAAGGACATTTGGGGCATTTTGAGATGAGGGATGGTGTCAGATGAGAGTTTGAAATTTTGGGATAAGTAAATGAACTGGATGTTAATATGGTCAACATTGGTATTGTTGGAATTCATATATTTAAGAGGGTAGAATTAATTTTTATTTGTCACTGGTGAAGGTTTTGAGATAATCTGTGGGTATAGGTGAAGACTGGTGGGCTGAAACTACACTGAATTTTTCTGAGTTTATACCACTAAATTTTAAAAGGTAATGCATTCTGAGTCTTAAATGGCTCTGTCACTAGATTTTTTTAATGTCGACTATTAGAGCAACCTTTCAAAAA
This sequence comes from Malaclemys terrapin pileata, assembly GCF_027887155.1. Taxonomy (NCBI): domain Eukaryota; kingdom Metazoa; phylum Chordata; order Testudines; family Emydidae; genus Malaclemys; species Malaclemys terrapin. Next base: position 289,699,060 of record NC_071505.1, on the reverse strand, counting down.
CATTGGCCTGATATAACCTGAATATTTTTAAATGCAATTAAATAAATCTAATCTAAAGTTTTCTTCCCTGCTTTATATTTAAAAACCTTACAGCAGCCCTGAGAACATACCCAGAACTGCCACCTCTCTCACCACTTCTTTGTTTGTTTGTTTGTTTTTTACTTGCTGCCATTTAAGTTTTTCAGCTCAGCTACAGTAGTTTACTGAGAAACAATATTTGGGAGGCCTAAAGTGGGTGCAGCATAAATACAACTAATTGTACACAAAATGCTGACAAATGCAAAGTAAACAAACTTACTGAAATGTTTACTAACCTGATAGCTGTTCTAAGTGTTACTTGAAACAGTGGCAGATACAAAATTTAGATGGAATTGTGAACTCTTTTCAAATTGATAGGCTCTTTTCATTCTTGGAATTGCACCTCTCACAGTGCAAAATGTATTCATGCTTATCCTCAAGTTGGAAAGACTAAGTGAACTTTACATTTAATTATAAAACCTCTGTGAGTTACAAGGTATGTTGCTTGAACTGAGAAGTGATTCTCAGGATGGAGTTAAGGAAGATGGGGAGGGGGCCGTGTTGCAAGCTTGTATTATGAACAAAACCAAATTTGTGATTTCAGTGAAAGCTATAAGCTTTGATAGCACAATATATGGCATTTATAATGGTTGAGAGACACACATTTCGGGCCTTATTAAAGTGAAGCTGTAGTCAGACAACCTTTGAAGTTTACAGTGATTGCAAGGTCCACTTTTATGGTTCTCCTGGTTTTAGCTTGCTTGTCAAATTCAAGTTTAAAACCATCCCCAAAACTTAAATCCTACAGAGCTAAAGAAAATCTGAGGCTAAGATTTTGTAATATACTGCTTAATACTTGATAGTTTACTACTGGCTTTTCCTAGTTTTTTCTAAAATGATGTCTTGCCTCCTGGTGGATTTTATTTTCAGGAAGAAATGCACTTTTTGTTTTTTAATTCTTTTAATAACTGTATTCAAGAATAGGGGTAGCCGTGTTAGTCTGGATCTGTAAAAGCAGCAGAGTCCTGTGGCACCTTATAGACTAACAGTCTATAAGAACTTTCCTAGGTGGATTTCCTGATTAAGATGAGTTTGTTTGAAGGTAGTGTTTTAACCATTATAGGCAATTAAGAAGCATCAGGTTGGCTTTTTAATATTCAAAACAAGAGACTTCTCCTTCTAATAGGGTGATATTGCACACTTAGCGTAAGTGTTAGACACACACTAATATAGATATTTTATTTTGTGGAAAGGGCAAAATGTGGTTTGGATGAAGCTACCTTCTTGTGTGGTGGCAACATCTGACTGCCACTTAAGATTGTTTTAATATTACACAATAAGAGAGGAAATACAATTTCTGTAATTTATTTTTGCTGTTTTAAAAAGGTGAAAACAAATGTAGTCTATGTATCTCCTGACAACTGTGGTAAAACGTGGGTCACATGCTAACTATGCAGGTACTACTGGAGCAAGTAAAACATGAGCTGTGTAACTTTCTTCAGTAGTATTTAAATTACTGATCTTAGTGTCTGAGAATCTAGAACACATCATCTGTCTTTTATCCAAGAGGATCATATTTGTAATGCTCTCTCTTGAGAAACTTTCTAATTCATGCTGCTTCAGAATTGTCTTAAAAGAACAAAGCAGAGCTACTTTATGTAGATTTAACTTTTAACACCCTAAAGCTGGGAATTTTTGTATGTGTCTTTTGGTAATGGAGCCAACAATATAATATGTCTAATTTATACAAATATCTCAGACCATTTGCAAAAATAGAGAACATGTACTGGGAGTGTATTACTTGTATTTAGCTCATTTTTGAGTGGGGGAAAAAATCTGAAGTTGGGTATGAAATTTGTAGTTATGTTAATATTGTCTAGACCAGGGGTCGGCAACCTACGGCATGCGTGCCAAAGACGGCATGCGTGCCAAAGACGGCATGCGTGCCAAAGACGGCATGCGTGCCAAAGACGGCATGCGTGCCAAAGACGGCATGCGTGCCAAAGACGGCATGCGTGCCAAAGACGGCATGCGTGCCAAAGACGGCATGCGTGCCAAAGACGGCATGCGTGCCAAAGACGGCATGCGTGCCAAAGACGGCACGCGTGCCGATTTTTAATGGCACGCTGCTGCATGCCGGGGTCCTGGCAGGTAGCAGCATGTCATTAAAAATTCTGCCCGGCCCGCTCTTCTCCACCCTCTGCCTCCTCCCATGGGGGCAAGGGGCAGAAGCTTGGTCCTGCTGGCTCCCCTGCATCTTCCCGCAGTGTGCTGTGTTCTTGCCCCTCCTCCTCCTCTCTGTCCGTCCGTCCCTCCCTCCCTGCCAGCCGATCAGCTGGTGGCCTGGCGAGGGAGGAGCGGAGTTAGCGTGCTCGCTGCTCCCCACTGAGGCAGAGAAGAAGCAGGGGCAGGGCCTTGGGGAAGGGGGGGGGGGTGGAAGTAGGCCATATCCCCTCCAGCCCCCTGCTGTGAGTACCCCACGACCCCAGCCCACACCCCCAGGCCCCTACCCTGAGCCCTGTACCCCCCTCACACACACCCGGCCCTCTGCTTGACTCCTTCACCCCACCCGCCCCACGACTCCAGCCCTGACTCTGGCACCCCCACGCATACCAAGGCCCCTCACACCCCATGCCCTGACACCTGCACCCCCTCACATGCCCACCCAGCCCCCACACCCCATGCACCCCCCACAATCCTGACTCTTGCACCCCCCACAGCCACATCCCCACCCCCACCCTGAGCACCAAACAGAAGCACCTGCACACACCCCACATTCCCTCCTGCACCCCTTGCACCAAATGGGAGCTGCTCAGGTAAGCGCTCCATACCCAAACCACCTGCCTCAACCCTGAGCCCCCTCCCTCATTCTAGCTCCCGGCCAGACCCTACACCCCAACCCCCAGCCTGCTCCTTCACCTCCAGCCCTGTGCTCAGTGCACTCCCACCCTCAGCTCAGTGCAGAGAGAGGAAGAGAATGGGCCAGAATCAGGGAGAAAGTAGGTACCCACTGTATGTGGGCAGGGCTGGGACCCCAGACTGGCAGCAGGCTGAGCGAGTCCAGCAGCCGGGATTCCGGCTGGCAGGGGCCGGCGGATGGAACCCCAGAGCGGCAGCGGGCTGAGCAGCTCAGCCCAGTTCCGGTCTGGGGTCCCGGCTGCTGGCCCCGCGCAGCCCACTGTCAGTCTGGCGTTCTGGCTGTCGGACGTTTGCCAGACGGGGTCCCGGCCACAGGCCCCGCTAAGCCCGCTGCCAGCCTAGGTGAATGGAACCCCAGATCAGCAGCGGGCTGAGCAGGCCGGCGGCGTTAGATCAACATTTTAATTTAATTTTAAATGAAGCTTCTTAAACATTTTGAAAACCTTGTTTATTTTACAATACAACAATAGTTTAGTTATATAGTATATAGCCTTATAGCGAGAGACCTTCTAAAAAACATTAAAATATATTACCGGCAGGTGAAATTAAATTAAAGTGAATAAATGAAGACTCGGCACACTACTTCTGAAAGATTGCTGACCCCTGGTCTAGACTTAACAAAAGTGTGATGAAAACATAAAAAAAAACACCTCTTAAACAGTTTCAACACTTATATGGGTCCCAACCGATAGCCTTTGTGCAGGCTTCAAAGTACATATGTGTTAAACTCTGAATATAGGAATACTTTTTCTAGCTACCATTTTCCTTGATGGCTACAGCAGTTTAGACTCTTTAAACTCAGTCAAACTCTCCCACAATCTATGTCCTGCAGAAAATCCAGGCCACCAAAATTTGGGAGACTAAGTGCCAGATTTAATAAAAAAGCAGCACACCCACAATTGGAGCAAAACTTTTGCTGGGTGCCACGCGCTTCTGAAAATTCCCACTGTTCTCATAATCTGGCTATAAGTAGTTACGGTATTTCTCTCAACCAAATAACTTCAAGTCATTGCCAGTACTGCTTCCTTATTAATGAGCTATAGGTTTTCTGAAGGTAGCAATGCTGGCCTTCTGTCCTTTGCCCATCTCTGGGGAAAGAAAACTCCTCTACATTCTACTGTCCTTTACTAATCTAATTTTCTGACTGTTTGACATTCTCTCTTGGTGTGGAGCTGATCTCTTGAAAGCTTGGGTAACCATATCCAAATAGCTTTCAGGTTATCTAACTCTTACTTGTGTCCACAGTGTTTGGTATCCATCTCTTCTTGTGGCATCTACCTCCTAGAACTTAAACTGTTACCTATTTCTTACTCTTCCAAGGTCAGAATTTCTCTCCTGTTGCCCTTCAAACTACCTTTCTAATATTTCTGACTTGATCCAGGTTGTTTTAAAATATTACTCATAACTTTATAGAAATACAGGAAAACCTAAATCTCTAGGTGACTATTAGAGAGAGCTGTGTTTGGTATTAAACTTGTTTCAGACATATTTATCCCAGTCTTACATGAAAGAAAATTCTCTAAACCATTTGCTGTAAAATTGTCTTGTCTTAAAGCGCTTCCTTGTAACCAGAGTTCTTGTCTTATGTAGCCTGATGTGGCTTGGGCAAGTGTTCTCAGTCTGCTAGATCTGCAAAGGCTACCTGGACTCTGAAAGTGAAACTGTCTTCTGGCTTGTTCATAGCCAGCAATAAAGGTTCTGCAATCAAAATTAAACAATTTTGGTACTGGATCCAGAAAAGAATGTAGCTCTTTCTAGAATTGTGTTGACTCTGCTGTGCTAACAATGATGAAAAATATTAAAACAATTTTTTGAAAGAACTTGTCTGACTGAATATACAGAGCAGATCTGCTGAGTAAGGTACCATATCTACATAATCATTCTTGGAAACAGAACCACAATTTTGTCTCTAGCTTTTGCCATTACAACACTTCCAAACCCTGTATATCAATAGGTTTTCCTTTTGCAAACAGTATTTGTGTGAACTATGTAATCTGAAGCTATCCACTTGCCTCCTACTCCATTTAGCATACCTGTAATGAGAGGTTAATCAGAGTAGCAGCCGTGTTAGTCTGTATCCGCAAAAAGAAGAGCAGGAGTACTTGTGGCACCTTAGAGACTAACAGATTTATTAGAGCATAAGCTTTCGTGGACTACAGCCCACTTCTTCGGATGCATATAGAATGGAACATATATTGAGGAGATATATATACACACATACAGAGAGCATAAACAGGTGGGAGTTGTCTTACCAACTCTGAGAGGCCAATTAATTAAGAGAAAAAAAACTTTTGAAGTGATAATCAAGCTAGCCTAGTACAGACAGTTTGATAAGAAGTGTGAGAATACTTACAAGGGGAGATAGAATACTGTTTCCCTAATAGCTCTTTGCTTGTTTATTTGAACATGCTATTGTGGTACACCATAGCTAGAATATGATGCAGTAGAACCTCAAAGTTACGAACACCTTGGGAATGGGAGTTGTTCATAACTCTGAACAAAACATTATGGTTGTTCTTTCAAAAGTTTACAACTGAACATTGACTTATACAGCTTTCCTTTTATTTTTAGTAGTTTAACACAGTACTGTACTGCTTCTTTGTGGTTTTGTTTTGTTTCTGCTGCTCTCTGATTGTATGCTTCTGGTTCCAAAAGAGGTGAGTAGTTGACTGGTCAGTTTGTAACTCTGGGGTCCATAACTTTGAGGTTCTACTTCATGTGTATATATACTTAATGGCATCAGTACATAGACATCTGACCAGCTCATATTCCTAATACAAAATTTTTGAATCCGATATCTGAGAAATGCATAGGTAGGTGCTGTGTATGTTACAGATTACCACTGTAACTTTTAATTATAGTAACATAGGTCATGCATCTTTGGTGGCTAAAGCTACAAACTTAGTTTCCCACTCCTTACTTTTGTGGGAGAATTGTGAAGGAGAGTTAACTGCATTAATAGCATCAGTCGTTTTAAAGACTTATTTCCAGCAGGGGGAGCCAAAATACAGTGCTTATGTCAAGATCACTTGTATTACTGGGACAGTTCCACTTCATATGGTTATCTCGAATTTCATGTGCAAAATGCAATCTTATTCACCATTCTTTCTCCAGGAAAGAGTAAAGAAATACTTAATATTCTTTGTGCTGAGTATGTCAATTGGATGTTAGTCCAGATTCTTGATTTTTCTTTGTTGAACAACTATGGTGGGAAAAGACTAAGAATTTACCAACTTGCATGTAAGAAACTGTTAAAAGACATTTTATTTAAATTGTGGAATGTATGAAAGGAAAAAGGTTTAAAAAAAACTAACTATTTTTGTGCAACTGTCATCGGTCGCCATCCTGCATCATTATCAGGGCTTGCATCCTGAATTTTCTGCCACTTGAGCTACAGAAATAACTATATTAGCTGGTGGCAGGAGAAGATTTTAATCTGAGTTGGATAAAAGTCAATTTAAAAAAAAATAGAATAAAATTGGATTTTTGATTTAACAGAAATTATAATTCAAATAAAAAAAATCGGATTTTAATGTTTTATATTCTGATTTAATTTTAATATGCTTAGGCCTAAACTTATCTCTTAAAACATTTACGTAAAAAATAAATACTGTTTTGTCTGTTTACTTAAATTCTGGTCACCTTTCAAATGCAGTATGACACAAACCATGGACAAAGTTTAATTATCTAGTAAAAAGGAATATATCATTCACCATTTTCTAACATATTAAAAAGTACAATTAATAAGAATTGGAAAATATTAAGCTGTTCATTACTTACATTATAACTATATACATTTATTTATCCTCGGTAGCAAAAGATGTACCAAATCTAGTGGAACGACTCTATTTAGTTGTAAATCAACATGTTTTAATGGTTGTCTCAACCAATGAATGGACCTTTCTTTAGAAAATAACTGATGCACAAATGGAAAAGTTAATTAAAATCAGTGAATTAAATTGAAGCTTTCCACTTGGTGATTTAAATTCCCTTGATTGAGGTGGATCAACCCACCCTGCTGCAGCCTCCTTGAACCAGCCACTGGAGGATGATGTACAACGCATTGAAACAGTGGGTTACCTATGCATGATTATCCCAGTTTTATACATGCAATAGAAAAGGACAAGGACACTGAGGCAGTGTGGCTAAGTGTATGGTATTTGGGTATGCCATATCAGAGCTGGGTTGTATTTGGAGCTTAACCTCTGTGGGATATAAGACATTGCTTAATAGCTGTGAAGGGTACAGAATGAACGTGTCAGCAGAAGTGTTTCTAGAATTCATTTTTCTCCTGGTTCTCACTGCTTTCATTTTCAGGGATTCTCTTCTGCCTTCTGCCTCAGGTGCTCACTGATGTGGAGGATGGGTCACTGAGGCCAAGTGCAAGTCCCCATGTTTTGGACAGGAGGCTAGCCTCGTGCATGCTTTCTTCCTTCCATCCTGCTGTTATGTCGGTTTTGGCAGCAGCCAGGCTGAGTTTATTCTCCTGGTGGTTCTCCGTGCACTGTGTACTGCAGCTGCTAGGCCCTAGCCTTAGAACATTTGGGAGTTTTGGCGTGCTGTCAAAATCAATCAGCAATTGATTCAAACCATAGCAGGGAAGTGATGACTGTCAGCAGTTTACAACTCTAACAAATCTGAATGGAATTCTATGGCACCAGCAAAAGGCAGTTGGTTAATGACAGGGCCTTTCCCTAGCCAAAAATCAAAGCCATGCTTGCAAACGGTTGATACTTACTGTATAAGTAGAATACATTGATGTGGAATAATACTTTAATTTAGGTTATTATACTATTTGCTTAATAGACATCTTCCCCAGGGTGACTTACGGTATGTACAAAGTATTACAGTTAAGTGCAAGTACAAAAAATGTTTACAAGTAAGATCAAAAGGTTGTGTTTGTCATGGTTGAGGTTTTATTCTTAAAACGTAAAAATAAAACTTGATATTTTTATATCGTTAAATCAGTTAATCTTGATGCAATATGGTGACAGGCTACAAATGCAGAACAGAGCTCATGTTTAAAATGTACAGTATGTATACTAATGTATTACTGTAGGAATAATAAACATACATTGCATTGTTACAACTATGGATTGTTAGCATGTACTGTCACTGTTTTACTTTATTAGAATAAGCAGGCTGGCTTTGGTCAGATGACACTCCCCATAACAGTAACAGCCGCACAGAAGCAATATAGCAAAAGGGCACTGATATGTTGCTACTAATGAGTGTCTATTGTAGTAGCATGTAGGGCTTTGTGCTCTGGATGGCCGGCAAAGAGATGAGAAGGAGCACAGGACAACCCGGATACACAGATGTGGTCAGGTGATCCTGTTTACCCAGAAAAATAGCTTTTAGCCTGATTACAGGGGGATAACTATGGGTTACCTTAAACTGCCAATAACGGCAAGGGAGCTGAGAATTGAGGTTGTGGAGGCCCAGGTGAAAGGTTTGTGAAAATGTCGAATGTATATATTAATTCCTAAATGAGTCCCAAAAGAGAAGAAAGTGGAACCCAATTGCACAGTTGGTTTCTGCTTCCTTCTAATGAAATAGAGATTTTAGATTAGGGCTGTCGATTAATCGCAGTTAACTCACACGATTAACTCAAAATTAATCGCAGTTTTAATTGCACTGTTTAAACAGTAGAATACCAGTTGAAAATTATTAAATATTTGTGGATGTTTTTCTACATTTTGAACTATTTTGATTTCAATTACAACACAACGTGTACAGTGCTCATGTTACATATTTTTTATTACAAATATTTGCACTGTAAAAATGATTAACAAAAGAGTATTTTTCAATTCACCTCAGACAAGTACTGTAGTGCAGTCTTTTTATCGTGAAAGTGCAACTTACAAATGTAGTTTTCGTTTGTTATATAACTGAACTCTAAAACAAAACAATGTAAAACTTTAGGGCCTACAAGTATACTCAGTCCTGCTTCTTGTTCAGCCACGCTAAGAGAAACAAGTTTCTTTACATTTATGGGAGATACTGCTGCCTGCTTCTTATTTTCATTGTCAACTGAAAGTGAGAACAGGCATTCGTATGGTGCTTTTGTAGCTGGATTTGCAAGGTATTCATGTGCCAGATATGCTAAACATTCATATGCCCCTTCATGCTTCGGCCACCATTCCAGAGGACATGCTTCCATAATGATGATGCTCATTAAAAAAATAATGCATTAATTAAATTAGTGACTGAACTTCTTGGGAGATAATTGTATGTCTCCTGCTCCGTTTTACCCGCATTCTGCCATATTTCATGTTATAGCAGTCTCAGATGATGACTCAGCACATATTGTGTGTTTTAAGAACACTTTCACTGCAGATTTGACAAAACATAAATGAGATTTCTAAAGATAGCTACAGCACTCGACCCAAGGTTTAAGAATCTGAAGCGGGTGAGGTGTGGAGCATGCTTTCAGAAGTCCTAAAAGAGCAACACTCAGATGCGGAAACTACAGAACCCAAACTACCAAAAAAGAAAATCAACCTTCTGCTGATGGCATCTGACTCGGATGATGAAAACGAACATGCATTGGTCCGCTCTGCTTTGGATCATTATCGAGCAGAACCTGCCATCAGCATGGATGCATATCCTCTGGAATGGTGGTTGAAGCATGAAGGGGTATATGAATCTTTAGCACATCTGGCACGTAAATATCTTGCGACGTTGGTTACAAAAGTGCTATGCGAGCACCTGTTCTCACTTTCAGGTGACCTAGTAAACAAGAAGCATTATCTCCTGCAAACGTAATCCAACTTGTTTGTGTGAGCGATTGGCTGAAGTAGGACTGAGTGGACTTGTAGGCTCTAAAGCTTTACATTGTTTTATTTTTGAATGCAGTTTTTTTTGTACATGATTCAACATTTGTAAGCTCAACTTTTATGATAGAGATTGCACTACAGTACTTATATTAGGTGAATTGAAAATACTATTTCTTTTGTTTTTTGCAGTGCAAATATTTGTAATAAAAAATAAATATAAAGTGTGCATTGTACAGTTTGTATTCTATGTTGTAATTGAAATCAATATATTTGAAAATGTAAAAAACATCCAAAAATATTTAAATAAATGGTATTCTATTATTTAACAGTGTGATTAATTGTAGTTAATTTTTTTTTAATGGCTTGACAGCCTTAATTTAGCTTTCAGAGTAGCAGCCGTGTTAGTCTGTATCCGCAAAAAGAAGAACAGGAATACTTGTGGCACCTTAGAGACTAACAAATTTATTAGAGCATGAGCTTTCGTGGACTACAGCCCACTTCATATGCATCCGAAGAAGTGGGCTGTAGTCCACGAAAGCTCATGCTCTAATAAATTTGTTAGTCTCTAAGGTGCCACAAGTACTCCTGTTCTTTAATTTAGCTTATAAACTTTCTGGTAATTTGTGATGTTTTCTTTTGATACTGGAAGATGCTGCGTGTTTGCTTTTGGCTGTCTTCATTTTCAGTGAGGTGTACTGACTTGATCGGTCAGAACTTGTTAGGAAGGAGCTCATTCCAGTTTGGGATCTCAGGCTAATCAGAAGCCTGCTCCAGCTGTAATGAGCTTTCCAGTTTAGGGGTTTAGCATCCCTCAGAAATATATGTATGTTGGGAATGTGGCATAGCTTAGAAGCTCACTCTGGTTGGAAGTTTGGTGTAGCATGGAAGTTTGCTTCAGCCCGGGAGTTCAGCTTAGCTCAGAAATGTGTTCTAGCTATCATGCTTACTCCAGTCCAGAGAGCCTATCTCTCTTTGAGAAACTTAATGTAGGTTAGTTCAGCCTAGACTAGGACCTAGAGCTTCTAGATTTCAGTTAGGCGTTTCAGGTGAAGCCTTTTTGCCTTAAAAAGGACCTTTTAAAGGGGGTTTTGCTTCTTAAGACGTTAATTGAATTTTTAGCTGAACTTTAAACTCAACTTGATGGTATCTGTCTGTAACGTAACCTTTGGATGGCCATCTAATCAATTTCCAAATTTAGGGAATGTTACAGATATCAATGGGCAAAACCCTATTGATTTTTGTGAAAAATGCATAACTGGAATGGAAAAAATGGTACTCTTGGAGCCCCTGGCATCTGGTTAGAAGACCATGAGCTTCAGTCAGGTTTCTTATTGCCTATAGAATAAAGGTGCATCCACTAATGAATTCCAGCATAACACTCCACCATCTTGGTTCTGTCCATTGTCCCAATAGAGTTAAAAATATTGACACTCTGATTGAAACTTCTCTCAGACATAGAGGGGAGGGGCAAAACAGGAGGAAGGGCCCTGGAGGTGGGAGAACACGGAGCCCCTGGAATGGAGGTGAGTGGGTTTGTAGGGAATCCATGAAATAGAGGGAGGTGGGAAGGTGGCAGAGAGAGTTTGGGGGAAGTCCCTGCTGTTTGGGGTGACCTTGGCCTACAGAACTGTGCATATTTCTAGTATAGGTTAAACATTTATTGAAATTCCACTTTCTCTGTTTTTGTTAAACTCCTGATTTATTCTCTTACCCTCCCTTCACTGCACTTGAATCTGACCCATAAATCACATACTGTGACTATGGACAGTAATCTGTCATTAGCTGCTGCACTTATTAACCAAGGAGTAACCACGGTAGGTTGGGGGCCTAAATGATAGAGAGCTATTCATATTGCTAATGGGCTACAAACTGGGTTTAGTTATACTGTAATCAGGACTTAAAGTTAACCTGTCAAGAAGCTTCTCTTGTGCTCTTAAATTATGAATAGGTGTTGAAACAAAAATAAATTGATCTTTAGTATATTGCAGTCCTACTGGAACAAAACTTGAGATACAAGTACTTTCTCTTAAGTGTCTAACTTTTAAGCAAAATAGGAAACTAGTCAATTAGAATAAATATTAATATTTAGATAATGTTTAATATTGATAAAGTAAGATCCCCATAACATCCTCTGTTGCAAACACAAAATTAGAACTTAACTGCAGAAGTTGGTAGGAGAGTGCACAGACAAATTTTATCAGCTATAAATGTGACATCAGAAAATACCTGGCAAGTAAGTTTGTTTCCAGCAGGGTCCTACGTGGATCTGTTCTTGGCCCGTTGCTCTTTAACATTTTTCAGTGACTTGTAAGAAAACAAAATCATCATGGATAACATTTGTATCTGTCACACAAATTGAGGGAGTGGTAAATAACAAAGGACAGGTCATGGGTTCAGTGTGATCTGATTCATTTAGCAAACTGGATGCAAGCAAACTATGTATTTTAATATGGCTAAATGTAAAGGTATACATCTAGGAACAGAGGATGGGGGACTCTGTTTTGGGAAGCCGTAACTGACAAAGATTTGGGGGTCGTGATGGCTAATGAGGTGAACATGAGCTCCCAATGTGATGCTGATACAATCACGGGATGCATAAACGGGAATCTCGAGTAGGAGTAGAGAGGTTATTTTACCTCTCAATTTGACACTGGTGTGACCGCTTCTGGAATATTGTGTGCCGTTCTGATGCCCACAGTTCAAGAATGATATTGATAAATTGGAGAAGGTTCAGAGAAGAGTCATGAGAATGGCTGAAGAATTAGAAAACATGCCTTTATAGTGATGGGCTGAAGGAGGTCAATCTATTTAGCTTAATGAAGATGGGTTAAGGGTGACTTGATTACAGTCCACAAGTATCTACATTGGGAACAAATGTCTAATAATGGGCTCCTCAGTCTAGCGGAGAAAAGTATAACATGATCAAGTGGCTGGAAGTTGAAGCTAGACAAATTCAGACTAGAAATATGGCATAAATTTGTGACAGCAAGGGTAATTAAATATTGGAACAATTTACTAAGGGTTGTGGTGGAGTCTCCATCACTGACCATATTTATACAGTAACTCCTTGCTTAACTTTGTAGTTATGTTCTTGAAAAATGCTACTTTAAGCAAAACTATGTTAAGCAAATCCAATTTCCCCATAAGAATTAATGTAAATGGGGGAGAGAGGGAATTAGGTTCCAGGGAATTAGGTTCCAGGGAAAGCCCGAGAAAAGACTGTATTTTTTTATATATAATATACACACAGAATAAGTTTTAAACAATTTAATACTGTACACAGCAATGATGATTGTGAGTCTTGGTTGAGGTGTAGTCAAAGGGTGGGATATTTCCCAGGGAATGCCTTACTGCTAAATGATGAACTAGCACTCGGCTGAGCCCTCAAGTGTTAACACGTTATTAATGTAGCCTCACGCTCTACAAGGCAGCATGAATGGAGGGAGGGGAGACAGCATGGCAGAGAGACAGACACACACTTTGTATGTGTGTGAGAGAGAGAGAGATGTTCATTGCCCCTTTAAATACACTGACCCCACGCTAAGTACATTGTCTTTTAAAGTAGATCAGCAAGTTGAGACAGCAACTGCTGCCAGCAAGCTCCCTCCATCCTGAGCCTTGTTATGTCGTCCCCCCTCTCTGTGGAGATGGGGTAAAGGAGTGGGGGGGCAGGGAGGGGGACACCCTGACATTAGCACCCCTCTTCCTCTCCCACCCCAGGAGCAGCTCCAAGGCAGAGGGCAGGAGCAGGAGCAGCACACAGCAGTGGGGAGAGGACAGCTGAACTGCCTAGCAATTGATAGCCTGCTGGGCGGCTTCCGCACAGGGGACTTAGGGGGGCTGCCAGTCCACCCAGGTTCCAAGCCCCCTCCAGCTAGCTCCAACGAGTTGCTTTCTGCAAGCAATGGACAAAGCAGGCGGCTGCCAAACAACATTATAAGGGAACATTGCGCAACTTTAAACGAGCATGTTCTCTAATTGATCAGCAACGTAACAACGTTAACCGGGATGACTTTAAGTGAGGAGTTACTATATCAAGATAGGATGTAGGAATTGTTTGGGGGAAGGTCTGTGGCTGTGTTATGCAGGAGGTCAGACTAGACGATCAGAGTGATCTCTTTTGGCCTTGTAATCTATGAAAATAAATTGTGAAACGTGTTCACCTTTGTCCAAATAGTGAAAATCCAGGCTGACATGGTGTTTGTCAGAATTCAAGACTCTCGTCTGTAATATGTCTGTCAGCAGCATTAATTTCAAAAATGCTTGTTTTAAACATTTTAAATCCTATTTATATAAATAGTGATGTGGTGTTCACAGCTGTGTTTATCAGATCAACTCAAGAAATTCTTTCCCAAGTTCATAGGTTTCTATTTTTAGAAAGCGTGGTTGTATGGTGATACTGTAGTGTGCACGCTTCCCTCTTTCTGTTCCCGCCTGCTGCTTTAGCTAATGAGTTACTCCAACTGAAGGAGACTGAGTCAAGGTTTAACCATGTTATCACTACTCTCGCTCAAATGTTTTCATCTGTCCTTATTTTAGTCAGCTGCTGTTATTGAAATGATTTAAAGATTAAGAAGGCTGCATCTTATGTGTTAGGAATTGTTTTGTAAACCGCCTTTCAGGGATAATTGTCATATAATAGGACTCTGGTTCAGGGCCATTTGCAGTAGAGGGAAGTGTAATAAGAACTAGCAAAAACATTACAAACAAATATCGGTATCAGTGGAGCAGCCAAAACAATAAAGCTTGATTTGCATTTTCCTGAAGCATGGGGAGAGTACTGTGACGGGCAGGCAAGACCTTCAGAAGGAATCCATGATGTCAATGTATGCTGGAATAAGAAAGCGCTTCGGTTTAAAAAATAATAATTAGAAGAAAGTGTATGTACCTAATTTAAAAGATATCCTACTCTTGAGTGTAAACATAATTGTTAGAAGTAAAGTTTTAGCTCAAATTAATGGCCTAGTGTACAAATATCTAATTGGGTAATTCTGTGCAATGGAACTAATTAGGCAAAAGTACAATACTTGGATTATACAAAAAGTAGTGGTGATTAGCCATACATTAGTCACTTATTCTGTTACGGGCTGAATCAGGTCTCAAAAATAAGAACAAAAGTTAAACTCTAAAGGCCAACAACAAAAATTTGATAATATGGATCTAAATCTGCCGGACATTCGAGGCAAACAAACAGGCCACAGGCTAACGTGAGTTAATGGAATGGTGTTCTACAATATCAATTGTATAGTGGCATAGTCATGCATAACACTTGACAAGTAAAGGAAGACTTGAGGAGCTCAAGGTGATCTTATTTTCTACACTAAAAAATTAGACTGACCCGGTTATGTCATTCAGAGGTGTGAAAAATCCACACCCCTGAGCGACATAGTTAAGCTAACCTAAATCCACATATACATAGTGGTAGGAATTCTTCTGTTGATCTAGCTACCACCTCTCGGGGAGGTGGATTTACTACATTGATGGGAAGGCTTTTTCTGCTATGCCCCTACAGCCTTTTAAGTGTAGACTTAGCCTCAATAAATTAAAGCACAAACCAACATTGACAAGCTGTCAGGGAATCTGAAATATAAAGAAAGATGAAGACAGTGAAGGGTTCAATTAAATAGGTTTCTTATCTCACCCACCCTCCAGTCCCCATTCCTATCAGAGGTGTCTGCAACCATCCAGGTGAAATGCTTAGTGCACGGACAAAGGTTTAGCAATAAGGATGGAGAGCCATTATTTGTAGTGTGAGAGGAAAGGCCACTGTCTTTTCACAGACTGTGCAGAGGAGGGTAAATGGAAAAGGGAAGGATATAGAATGATGATGTAATCAGGTTCTGCACCGGTGAAGAAGCAGGGAGTTGAATGACTGGTTTAGTCTGATCTAATATCACTAGACGGAAAACTTTTTGCTCACTTTACCCAATCCAGTATTATGAAAGCTTAGAGGGTAAGGAGCACTTCAAATGTATTAATTGACATTTGAGCCATTCTTTGAGGTGGTGTGACTTGCTGCACCTGGCAGCATAGAAGCCTTTTTATCTCTCCATGGCTTACATGGAGCTCTACATACAGTTATCTTAAAACTAATCACAAAACTATAAAATTAGTGAGTTTTAATGTCGGAAAACTGACAAATGTGGTGATTCTGTTTTTAGTGACACTTTTTTAGTGACCTGCTTTCCAAATCTTACTTAAAACTATTGTAGACTTTTTTACTGAAGGCTAGTCATATTGGCATAGATCATGGACATTCCCTGACATCCCCCCCATTCCTCCATTTTCCCCATAACTTTTTTAATTTGACAATTCCCCCATGAATTTCACCATTGTTTTTTCACACTCAGGTTAGACTCAAGTACAGACTTCTCTTCATGAATGACAGGTTAAGCAGCTGGAAGGGTGACTGACTATTCTTAGTCCTGTAACTGAGACACCCTTAGCTATTAAAGAGAATCCATTGATACGTTGTAAAACACTTAATGATTTAGTAACCTTGTCAGACTCTTTGGAAATCCTAATTTACAGGCATGGAAGAAGGGGCGGAAAGACCTTTTTCTAAGAGCAGAAGGTAAAGATTGCCATAAAAGTTGGTTGGAAAGTTTTATAGAGTATACCAGTGATCAATATTTTGTGGAAGGAGGAAGTAGGGGACCTTCATTCAGACACCTCAAGTGTTTGGACATGGGTCTGGGAAACATCTTCAATGTGTAGTTCCTAAATTTGGAGGCAGAACAAATGAACAGTGCATTCAAGTTCAAAAGGACTTGAATCATGTAAATAATTGGGCCAGCAGAGAGCAAATGTAGTTTAATGTTAAAGGGGGGAAACAGTTTGGGACTACGGAATCCAGCTAAATGTTTCATTTAGCACAGGATCTAGCATGTTGATCGGGGGGGGGGGAATTTACTTTGCATCTATCGCTTAATACCTAGCTGTTACATATATACCTCTACCTTGATATCACGCTGTCCTTGGGAGCCAAAAAAATCTTATCGCAATATAGGTTTTATATTGAACTTGCTTTGATCCACCGGAGTGCGCAGCCCCCCCCCCCCCCCCCCCCTGAGCACTGCTTTACCGCATTATATCCGAATTTGTGTTATATTGGGTCGCGTTATATCGGGGTAGAGGTCGGTGCATATTATTGTAAAATAATAATTTTGAAAAAGCAGATCTAATACTAGTTATATGTTGGAGGGATACAATACAAAATGTGGTGCTACTGTTTAAGATTTATGTAGAATATTAGTTTGTACTTCTCTTGGGCACCACACACAACACCAGGCTTCTAGAATCAAAGTTTAGTTCTGCCCCCTTTTCAGAAAGTAGAATTCAGTTGTGACAGATGTACCAGAATTCTTTGCTAGGGCCTGCAATGCTTAAAAAGAGGTGCTGATTCACCTAAGTGCTTCAGAGACTTCTAGTTCTTTTGTGCCGTGCTCCTTTCTCTCTTCCGTCTCTTCAAAACTGAAGATTGGTTTCTGTGGAAGGTGGTGCAGAAGCAGGAACCTGTTCTGATCAGGAGAGACACCAGCTAAGTTTAAAATAGCCTTGTTTGATTACTAAGACTAATGTTACTTACTAAACATTTCTAAATTGTTTCATTTTGCAGGCTTTACTGCTAGAAATGCAGAGAGCAGCAATAGCAAGTGACTTCGTTTTTAGAAAGGAAAAAGTTTCAAAAGAAATGTTTTCAAAAGAAACTGATTAAATATTTTTCAGAAACTGCTGCAGTAAGGGGACTGAACACTCCAAAATAACAAGAATAGAGGGGGATAATGTACTAAGTTTTCTGAATATTGACTTGGTGGGAGGAGGTGATGTAATAAGAAGCTGTTGAGGCAATGTGTTCCTGCACTTACGAACAGCAGTTGGGATCAGAGTATATGGTGGAGGAGGAAACATTGTTTTGCTTTGGGCTGATCTTCTTAGACCTGAGAATGTTAAAACACATCTGTTGAAATCCTTCCTTGCCTCTTTTGGAGGCGTTCTCATCACTTACCACTAAAGTTCCATGTTTTGTTTCACTTTTCCAGGTTGTTGGTAAACAAAGTAATCTCTATGTAAACTCATGTAGGAAAGGGGAATGATGTACAACCCTCCCAAAGAAAATGCAGGGATAATTGAATATTTCATGCATTTTAAAACCCAGCCTACAGCTTTGAATACGCTGGACTTCAAAGCAGAAACCTAGGCATTGAACAAATGACTGTGAGTTTACTTCCTGTTTTAAAAACCATCTTAAATTATTGCTTACTTGCAGCTGATTTGATGAATGGGTGAAATAGAAGTTCAAATTTCTGATCAGCATGATGGTGTTTAAGCGGCTTATTGCTAGGAGCTCTGGGGCTAGCATTTTACAAAGGTCTCTTTGTTCTTAGGTCTGCAGGGATCCCCAGGTTATAGTGGCTTTAGGTAAAGCTACGTATTCTGATCAGACAAAATAGGGAATTTTTAATAATTAATAAGACCCAATTTAAGGTACTATAGCATCATACTAACTTATTCTTGTAAGTGAACAGTATAATTCTGTTTTGAGCTGAAGTTTGTCTTAAGTATAAATACAGTTTTCCTAAATGCTACAGAAGTCAGTATCTGTTTTGGATTTTCCCATTGGCTATTGAGTTACAAAGTTGCAAAGCAAAAATACAAGTTTAACAACTATGAGAAGGCATCTGAATATGGCTGTTTCAAAGTAAAGGGCTTAGAAGGTGCAGCAGATAAACATATGGCTGTTTAGAGAGCTGTTTTAGATTGCGTTTACTGTGTGTGTCCACGCTCACTGCCGAATTTGGAATGAATAGCAGACATTTTCTCCCCCTACAGTATTAAAGACTAGGTTTTTATTTATCCACTAAACCAGCTAACACTATAGAGTTTTTAATGTCTTCTGAAAACTGTTAATAGCTTCAGGCTGTCACGTAGTCTGTAATTATGTATTGTGCTTCAAATACTAAACCTTTAAATATGAGCAGTTTGAGGTAAGCTACTGAATTCTGATTCTGAAGCCCTGTTGATGTAAAAGTTGCATTTAGTTCTTATGTATAACTTGTATTGCTATAGTGCTCAAAGGCTCTAAGTATGGGGATTCATTGTGTTAGATACTGTACTGACATGCAGAAAGATGCAGTCCCTGCCCTAAGAGTTTACGATCTTAATTTGAAACAAGACTCGTGTGCATAATAAACAATAGGAAGTAAAAAGGGAGGAGAATCTGTGTAATAAAATTTTGAGTAGATTAACTTTTGTGTAACTGGATGGCATAGATTTGAGTTTTTTTAGTCATAAATTAATATCTGCAACCTCTGACTGTCCTGCAACCTAGCCTACTTTAATCTGCAAAGCTATTTATTGTGATCTGGAATTATAGATTTTTGGTCTTTATACATCTTGTATGTTCTATAGATTGAGATAAAAATGAAGAAGCCAGAGGCTATAAGATGGGAGAAGCTGGAAGGGAAGGGAGATTCTCCTAAGCTAAAACAATACACATCAGGTTTGTTTTTTGACTTCATTGTGCATTTAATGCAAATATACATATTGTCCTATTAACGTTCTTCCCAATTACATAGAACATCTTATACATATGAAATATTGTCTCAATAGGTTTACCTGGAATAAATGTAAACATGTCATTCTGATACTCTACTTTCATGGACTTCATGTGTAGTGGGAATGGATTCTGATTGGTAGTAAAGCCCTAAGAATTCAGCTGTTCACTCTGCTCATGGCTTTCATCTACCTGAGGGGATTATTCAGGATGCGTGCTTGTCATCTGGGTTTCTCTGGGAGCTTATCGTTTGATTGGGCTGCCTAGTTAAGTTGTATTCTCCTTTGTTGCATTGAGAGAGGCTTGTAACTTTTGGAGAAAATTTTAGTTCAATAGCACTCACATACATCAAAAGATTTTCCTGATACTTGGCTTAATTTTCCTTTAATTTCAGCTCATTACTTATACCCCCTTGTACTATCTAAAATGCCTCTCCCCTTTCATTTTCACAGTTATCTGTACATGTCTGGTATGCTCTGCTCTCCTCCACTCCCATCATTGCTTAGCCAAGCTACATATTGCACTCGTTAATGTTTCCTTATAAATAAGTCTCTATAGCTGCCTAATCTGTTCCTGGTGTCGTGTTCATCTTCTTCCTTCTGATTTACCTCCATATTTTTGTTATTGAGGCACCCAGACCTAAAAGAATTATTCTCTTTGTAGTCTCAGATTTGTAGAGCAATGGTTGTCCCTGTGATGGTTCTGCATATGTAGCCCAAAATTGCATTAACTTTTTTTGCTGTCACTTTCAGTGCAAACTCAACTTCTCTGTTTATATCATATAGGGCTTTTCAGCTTTACTGCTTTCCTGGTTTCTCCCTCCCTCTGCATTTTGCTTCAGATAACTTTTCAAGATGATCTTCATTTCTCCCCATGTTTTCAGCCTTGCTAGGTTCCTTTTTTGCCTGCTCTCACTGATGTTTGCAATGCCTCCTGATTTTTAGTATGAATTGCATGATATTTTAATGTGACCATTACTTAGTCTTCTAGGGATCATTAAGGCTGTGATCCAACACCCATTGAATGGAAGAACTCCCAATGACTTCACTGGTCATTGGATCAGATCCTAAGATCTTGAATAACACTGGCTCTGACACTTACCTTGTGACACTTGGATACATTGCCAGTTCATCATTTTCATGTTCTTCAACCAATTTTAATCCTTAAACATGGCTCCTATTCAGTCCAATCAGACTGAATTTTAAAAGATAGGATATTGTGCTGTATCAGGTGATCCACTAGAAAAATCAACCTCCTGCAGTTCCCTTCATTTGTTAGCTTTAAAATTCTGTCCAAAAAAGCAATCAGACTTGTCTGACAAGATCTGTACTTACAGATCCCTGGTACTTTTTGCTCAATCTGGGTGGGGTTAATTATTTCATGCTGTAAATGTTGTCAAAAACGCCGATTTAACTTACTGCAAATGTTATTTCCAGACTCCAAACACCTATATCCATCATCCTCTCATTATACAAGGAACTGGGATAAATTGGTGGTTGAGATCAAAGAAGAAGAAAAGAATGAAAAATTAGAGGGGGACGCCGCTTTAAATAAACTCTTTCAGCAAATCTATTCAGATGGTACAGATGAAGTGAAACGTGCCATGAACAAATCCTTCGTAAGACTTCAATCTATCCTTACATATTTGTTAATGCTATAAAGTAAATAACTAAAATTAAAAAAAACCCTGAGGCCAAATTTTGTGGGCCATTCCATTTGCATATGTAAATACGGTAATCGGAGGCAAATAAATATTTAGACCTCTCTGTTTGCACCTGCAATTGTGGTAAATTCATAAATGCACAAGAACTTATATATATGAATCTCTAGCAGTTGAAAACTCAGCCTCTACTGAGTAAGAAAACAAATTATCCAGTGATGTTGGTATGATAGCATTTTTATGTACTGGCATATGGAAGAGTTGCATTTCTCCATATTGTTAATTCTGAGTGGTGAGTTGAGACTTGGAGCACAAAGATTGCTCTCCATCCTTGCTTATTTTTTTGTTTGAGCCTATACTAATGTCAGTGGGAGCAACTTGCTCCTTCCTGGTTGGTCAAAAGATCCACAGAGGAGAGAACCTGACTCCTCCTCGTTTTTCTGTCAATTGCTAATTTTTAAATAGGCGTTCGAGTGCACAAGAATGCATGATTGGACCATTAGAGGCTACTGTATTCGAAGCAGTGTCAGTACTTATTTGCCTTAATCACATCAAAAGTGGACATATGACAACAGAAATTATTGCTTTGTTAAATGTTAATGTCAGAAGTCTTATGTGCAGAATATGCAAAGATTGATACAAAAATCATGTGCACATCCTATGTCTAGATCAAGTCATCTTCATTTAATATAATCATAAATGCACATAGTATATAGGGAAGGGTTTGAGAAGTTCTGGAGAATTCCCAGGGTATCTGCATTAGTGCATTGTTTCCTGCAGACTCTAGTCTTGCAGAACATAATCTGCTATAAAAAATGTGGATCATTTTAAATGACTGGCTATAACTAACTTCATCAGACTAAACAAATGTTCTTCCATATTGCAGATGGAGTCTGGAGGGACTGTTCTGAGCACCAACTGGTCTGATGTGGGGAAAAGGAAGGTAGACGTAAATCCTCCTGATGACATGGAATGGAAAAAATTCTAATCTGTTGATTTGGCATCTTTGTATTGCCCATATTCACACGCTGACCATTGTGTATGGACATAGCATTCTTGGATTTAAGACACTGAATGTTCCCTTGAAGATCGGAATTATTGTCTTTACATCTTGCGTGCTTTAGTAATTCCTTTGTCTGCAGGTGTTAAGGTTTAATCAGGAATGGAAGCCTGTTTTTCATCACTCCTGTCCATGAGGGGTTTTCAGAAACAGATTTAACTAAGTCATAAATACACATTTTCTACTAGCTTTATCAGTTCTGTACTTTTGGGGATGAGGAGACCTTTAATGGACTGTTTAGGATTATTGCCTTATTTTTAATTCACAGTATTTCTGTTGAATAATTTATTAGCTCTGGCAACTTTGGGTAAACACACTTTTCAACTACAGTGTTAATTGTTTGCTCTCTAACTGTGCTTAAGAATAAAACTGTAAAATATAAATTTTTCCATAAAGAAGTTTGGTTCATCTTATTTTTAAGTCTGAAAACTCGGATGTGGAAGAAAAAACATAAAATCAAAATTGATATTTGGAGAAGTAATAGCTAGGTAGTACAGATACTGGGAACCAAGCTTGCGAGTATGTAGGAGCAAGACTCCCGCTCTGCTAAAAGAAGAATGAGCCCCATGCCCTCTTTATTGGAGGGAGAGGAATTATTTTTTTGTTAAGGTCCAAATCTCTTGGTCAAGGTCCAGACTCTGGAGAAACATTTTTCACACCACAATAACAATAGTGATAATAGGTAAGTAAAAAGATTTTGCTGTTAATTCAAAAGCGTCTGGCAGTCTGGATTTGACCCACGGTCCACCTATTGACTTACCCCTGCCTTAACCCCTGTTATCAGGTCCCCTCTCCCGTCGTCTTTCTCAAAACTAAACATGCCCAGTTTGTTTAGCCTTTCTTCCTAGGTCAGGATTCCTAAACCTTTTGTAATTTTTGTTACTCTTCTCTGGACTCTCCAATTTGTCCATCTTTCCTAAAGTGTGGTGCCCAGAATTGGACAGCTGAGGCCTCACCAGTGCTGAGCAGAGCGGGACAGTTACCTCCCATGTCTTACAGCTGACGCTCCAGTAAATACACCCTAGAATGATGATAGTCTTTTTAGTAACTGCATAACATGTTGGATTGCAAACTGAATGTGAATCACTATAACCCCCAATAATGATGCCACTTACGAAATAAGGAAGAAACATGTCCTACTGCTCTTTAGCTCTTGCATGAAGTGCTATTGACAGGCTCTGAAAGTGGATAGGCTTTGATGGTGGACCTTTGAATGAGTGAAGAAAACCAAATACCACCACCTTCCAAAAAATCCCTCCATTTCAGTGTTGGAGTATTAAATCTCACATTGTAGATAAATTACTGCATTTATTCCAGGATTGCTTACTGGGCAGTTGCAAATTGTCTTGGGTCTTGTCTACAAAAGTTTGAAAATAGAATAACTATTTTAGTGTTCTGGCTATAGTCTAAAATTAAATTAAATTCCACTTTTATATAGTAAAAGGGACATAATTTGAAGTGGTGTCTGCTTTACCAATCTAAAATGACATGATAAACCATGACTACCACAGACAAATGGGTGAGAGACATTTCCAAAGGGTCTGCCACAGAATTCAAAAGGTTCCCTACTTTAAATTTTCCCTTTCTCACTCAGCCCCTCCAAGAGGAAGACCATGTTCAGGCAAATCAATCCTCTTCAAATCAGGGCAGTAGAGCCTATCCTAAACCAGGAATGATGTCGGGGGTTTTGCTCCCTGGGTTTTTCTAATTCACAAAAAATTGGGAGGACAGGGTGGTGCTGGATTTCAAGAGACTCAATAAATCAATCCACTCCCCCAAGTTAAAAATGGAGACCGCTCAGACCACCGTGGTGGCTATCACCCAGGGGGATTTTCTAATCTCAGTGGAGCTGAGGGAGGAACATCTCCACATTCCCATCCTTCTGGTCCACAGACTGTACCGGAGGTTTGCACTTGGCACACGCAGTATGAAGCCCTTTTGGCATTGTTACTACCCCTAGGCTATTCACAAAGGTCCTGGTAGCAATAGTGGCATTCCAGTGTTAGAAAGGGGTACACCTGTTGCCAGCACAGAGTGCCCGAGGACAGCAACAGCAGGGTTCGTTGCCCGGTGTGCTCCGCGCCAATAAACACACCATGGGGAGAAGCAAATAAAGTTTATTTGGGATCCCAAAGCGGTGCTAGGAGACAGGCACGTCTCAGATCAAGCACACTAACAGAAACAGTTTTTCTTCTTTTATACATTTTGCAGTTAAGCCTCACCCCCCCCCCTTTCCCCTCTAGCCCTCCCTTTCTCCCCCCCCCCCCATTCCTCCCTTTACCCCTCCCGTCCCTGGTAATAGTTACTAAGCAAATAACGATTACATTTAAGCAGTTAAGTCATTCTTGGCAGCTATAAGCCTAGCTTGTTAGTAACTTCTTTAAACCGTTATCTTGTCCTTTTTCCCTTCAGCCAGAAACATGCAGGCCTCATTATTACCGCTTGAGCAGGGGGTTGCACACAGATAACTGGTTGCTTACATATTCCAATTGCACCTGGCTTTTGAGGTTGATTAGAGTTTAAACATGGAAGGATAGAGTTTGGTTCACTTAGGCCTAGTGCAGGAAGGCTTCATTAACACTTAGTGGCCTTCCACTGTCCCGAGTTACCTAGGGTGAGGCCTAGTGACATCAACACACCTGTACCCTTTTCACAAAACATCCTGATAAGTTCCCTCCCTATGGAAGTCTGTCAGGAACAGACAATGGACAGTCCGTCCCTCCCCCCTCTCCCCCTCCGAAGGCTGCAATCTAGGTTTATAATCAATCAGGAGAAAAGACAGTTCAGCCCTACACAGACAATAGGACATCTGGGGGTTTGGCTGGAAACCATGCTCCACAGGGCTTTCCTTTCCAGAGACAGGCAGGCCTGAATTCTGCAGCAATATCCTTCACAGTCCACATTCCCATATGAAGGACTGACTGTGTATTTAGATATGTTAGTTTCATGCATATAACTACTCACATGGGCAAAGTTTCATCTCCCGTGTCTGCAGTATTACCTGCTGAGCTTCCCTGCTTGCAATCGCAATTCCATCTCTCGCTGTAAGACTTCCCTTCTTTGGATGGCGATGATCTCTGGCAAGATTCATGAGCAGTATTATTCATTTGATATCGCAGAGACATACCATGAAGACGGATGCTAGCTTAGAGGGCTGGGAAGCTCATGCAACTTGGCACATGGTTCAGTTTCAGTGGTTGCAGATGGAATCTCACTGCTGTATAAACTGTTAGGAACTGTGAGTGATTTGCCTAGCCTAGCCCTTCAGGCACTCCTCCCTACCTTTAAACTCCAGATGCATACTTGGATTCACAGAGAACACTACTGCTGTGGCATACAAAGACAAACAAAGGGGCACCTGGTCACGCTTGTTACAAGCAGAAGCCACAACTGCCTTCAGGTGGGCTGAGAGAGCCGTCCTGTCAGTCTGAGTCATGCATGTCAAAGAACAATGCTATGGCAGACCGGCTCAGCTGCAAAATCACAGACCGGGGGAACAGTGTCTCCACCAGAGGGAGTTCAATTGCATGTTCTAGTTTTTTGGGAAATCAACATGCGATCTCTTTACATCCAGCTCCAATGCCAAAACAAATAACTTTTATGCCAAGAGGAGAGACCATTGGGCCAGGGAATCAATGCCGTCTCACAGGTATGGCCTAAGGCTTTGCTATATGAATTTCTTCCTTTTCCAATGATAACACCATCCAACATATACAGAGACAACAGGCTACAGTGATTCTGATTGCACCACACTTGCCCAGACATCCCTGATTTTCAGACTTTGTGGAGCTGTCTAGGCCCATCCCCCCCACTACCACTATGATCCACTTTATCTCAGGGCTGTCTTTCATCCTTGAACCTGACTGCCTTGATATTGAGAGAGAACCTAGGATACTCAAAGGATGTGATCTCAAACCTACTGAAGTCCATAAATGTTTTTAACAATTCTCATTATACAGTATTGCAGAGAAGATTTGATTCCTCGTGCACATCAAGAGGATATATGGCAGGATCAATTTCAATCAAATTGGTCCTAGAATTCTTACGAACAGGTCTATCTCTGGGGCTGCAGGACAACACACTTAGAACGCACACGTAGGTTCTTTATATTCAATTCTGGCAGCTGAGGGTCGATCTCCCCTATCCCGTCACCATCACACCTTCTCTGTCCTCCCTCAGAATTGTATTTTCCATAATGATAGACCCATCATTCACCCTTAAGATAAATTCTTTTTTCCCCGGTCCCGGGAGATTTTGCTCTCCGTCTTTTGCCCAAATCCAGTCCATCTGAAAGAAAGGGTCTGGCACACCTTAGACGTCAGGAGGGTAACTTATATCTATATTAGAACAAAGACCTTCAGAAAAACATCTCCTTGATTTTTTTCTAATACACCACAGAGTTAAAGGACAGAGAGCCTCCATATCAAGATACATTAGGTGGGGGATTTTAGAGGCATATAAAGCCAAGGGGAAAATTCCTCTGTTCAAAATGAGGAGATGGGGGTAGGTCCACTACACCAGATGAACAAATTTTCAGGGCAGCAACTTGGCGAGGCGTCCCTGCATTCATTCACAAAAGTCTCTAAGATTGATAGACTTCAGTCAGGCAAGGCAGCCTTTGGAAGGTGGGTTCTCTCTCAGCCCACTCAATAATTGAGAGTAATAGGGGAAGGAGTACTGCTACCAAAGTCCCATCACTGCTGAATTCACCCCCTGCAGTGAGAATGAGGAAATGTGTGTCAGCTGAAATTGTTTAGTTCTGGTAGGGGGTTGGGTCCATAAATTCATCCCATATTTTTCATTTCCTTCTTAGGGGGGGTTAATTTTCAAAAATGTCGCATATTTTTCCTTTTTTTTTATTTTTTATTATTTTTTTAGGGAGAGGTGATGGGAAAAACTGTCTTGCATTTAATCAGTGCCCCCTGGGATCATCCCAATTTGTTTTTTCCCCCCTCAGGTTGGACAGTTATTACTACTTATTGATGGACAGTTTTATCTGTTAATACATTTTGAAAAAATGTTTTATTCAGATATGACAGTTATTAACTTTAGAAGTGACTCTCTGGAGGGGCTTTCCCGTGGGAGGAGTTACCTGGAGAGTCAGCCCAGCCAATCAAAAAAATTTGACGCTGCCTGCTACAGTGTGGGGACTGAAGAACCCATCACTGCTGAATTTATGTATCCAGGCCGCTACAGTTTTCGGGTGAGTGAGACAGATTTTCTTATATACAGCTAATAATGCTTAAACACAGTATAGTTTCTTTTTGCGACATCCGTGCAGTTTCAATATTGCAACTTTTATAAGATCTAGATTGTAGGAACTTCAGAATAAACATGCTTCTCAAAGAAGAAATTCTTAGGCACTTGCTCAAGAAGCAAACTCTTAACATTGATATTCTCTCCAATTATTGCCCAGTCTCTAATCTTCCTCTTATGGGGAAAGTTCTAGAGAAGGTGATGTTTTAAAAAAAAATTCCCACTCAAAAAATCTATCTGTCTGATTTTCTTGACCCTGGTCAGTTCAGTTAGAGGGTTGGCTATGGTACAGAGCCTGTACTGGTTTAAGTGGTGGATCTTTTGCAGATGAATGGACAAACGTTTGCTCCATGCTGCTAGAGGCATTTAGAGGAAGGTGATGGGTGTAGTACAGGGTTCGGCAGCCTTTCAGAAGTGGTGTGCTGAGTCTTCATTTATTGACTCTAATTTAAGGTTTCGCATGATAGTAATATTAGCGTTTTTAGAAGATTTCTTTCTATAAGTCTATAATATATAACTAAACTATTGTTGTATGTAAAGTAAATAAGGTTTTTAAAATGTTTAAGAAACTTCATTTACAATTAAATTAAAATGCAGAGCCCTTCGGACCGGTGGCCAGGACCCGGGCAGCGTGAGTGCCACTGAAAATCGGCCCGCATGCCATAGGTTGCCTACTCCTGGTGTAGTACGTCAATTTTCATTCAAAGCTGTTTTCAAACTGTAGGACTGTATTCCTCATTTTTCACAAGTGCAGCACCCATTACTTCAATTGAAGATGTAATTAAGTTCAGAACTGGCTTATACCTATGGGAGAGACTTCACCCATCACGGCAATGCCGCAGCTGCTTCAGTTGGACACAGCTGCTGTCGTTATCAGTGCTTGACAACACTATATAATCCAAGGCATATATTGAAACCAGGAGGATGTTTTTGTTTGAATCGGTGGCACATCAGTGCGCACTAGGGAACTTTTAGTGCACATCAGCAGGGTTCACCCATTTAGTGCACAGCACGCTGAAAAGCTGTCGGTTTCCCCCCCTAGCTTGTGCAGCAAGTGCTCATGAACATATGTCCTTAGTAGTAAGGAGGTGAAGAATGTATGTAAATACTTAGATTGCACAGAGGTGAAGGGCAGATCTTAAGAGTGCCTTCTTAATTGAGCTGGCCCATTGTATCCAATGATGGGAAGTCTCAGCTATCATTTACAACTTCTTTCCAAGGAATTTGTTAGTCTCTAAGGTGCCACAAGTACTCCTGTTCTTTTTACGGATACAGACTAACACGGCTGCTACTCTGAAACCAAGGAATTGGGTGAGGGAAAAGACTGCTGGAATTTAAAGGACCAAACAGCTGGGCTTTTCATCCGCAGCAGAATCAGATTTAAAAATTCCCCTGCCTGGGGTAAAATGAGTCTACCATTATGTCTGGGACATTTCGTAAACAGTCCAACCCTCTTCAAAATCCTCAGGCAAGCCAGGTGCATTGTGGTGTGATTATAGTGAATAGGAAACCGTTCTGTTTGGGGATTCCAGAGTTTTGGAAGCCTTCCCTAGAATGCTGTGGCAGGCGTTGCTTTTTCAGAATTTTCAGCCCTAATGGGCTGAGCCATCTGTCTGTGAATTCAAGCAGCTGCTGCACCCCCCAGGTGTACTCATTATTGCTGCTGCAATGGGAACAACTTCTTCCAGTGATGGCCCCTCTGTGAATTCCAGTTGCGGGTGCGCGTGTACTCCATGAGCTGGAACTGTTTATAGTAGTGTCTGTTGACCCACATGTGCGTCAGAGCTAGTACCCATATTACAGCAGCTGTGCCAGTGCCAAGCCGTTATTTGGAGAAAGGCTCAAATATTTCTACCACCATGTCATGAAAACCTGCTGTTAGTAAGTAGGGAGCTCTCCAGTGACCCCTCTATACAATTCACAGGTGTGGAACTGAATGTGGTGCAGCTTTCATTCCCTATGACAAGGGCTGGTCAAAAAATTTCCATCAAAACTGTGCTGCATGGAAAACTAGGTTTCTAGTGAAACAATTTTTTTTTTTTTTTTTTTTTTTTTTTTTTTTGCAAAAGACAGATTTTCTGTGGACAACTCTTTGTGTTGAAATATTTTGGCCAAAATATTATTGTTTTGGTCTAAAAATTCAAACCTCTGTGGAAAATGTAGGCAAAAATTAAAAGGTTTTGCTTTTATCAGAAATTTCCACAGTGGAAAGAGGATCAGGATCTGTGTTTCTGCCCATGTGTTTCTGCCCATGTGGCTAAACCTTTGCCTTTTGTACATTTCAGGGTCTACATTTTAACCACATGCAGAAGAAGTCTTCCCTCTGAAAGGAGCTGATACAATCTTCTTGCCAAGTCTGGCAACAGCTATTTCCTGGTTATTCAGAAGCATCCAGGGAGCCCAAAAGACCTTGAGTCACAATCCTTGGCAACCAACTGAAAGCAACCCCATCCCCCTTAAGCGTGGGGTGCTGATAAAATGTTGCTATTTTATTTTGCTTGCTTCTCTTAAGCTTTATCACAGCCTTATCTAGGTTGAGTCTCAACCAATTTGATTGGTGGGTGGTGGTGGTGGGGGGCAAATGGGCACGCATGCATGGAGGGGGGGGGGCAACGGGCACGGCCTCTCGCAAATATTCATCTAAAAAAATGTATTTCTGTTCCAGCCCTTGACTCAGCCCTGTTCGCTGCCCCAGCCATGTGCTGCTCCAGCCTCAGCTGCTGTACTGGCCTCAGACCCAGCCATTGCCGCTGCTCCTGGCTGCTGACCCAGCCCCTGGCCACTGCTCTAACGTACCCCTCCAAGAGTGGTCATATTTTAATTCCTGTGCATGCCCTACCTTAATCCGTAACCTATTCTCTGCTACATACTGGGTAAACTGTCCCATTGCACAAGCAGGATTGGAACAGAAGCAGTGTAATAGGCATCTTACCAAAAAAATGTCCAGGAGTCTGATACTGACATAGCAATTGATTCTAATGATATAGATAACTGAAACCTTAACACTCTCAGCCATGTATACACTAGGAAATAAGGTGTGAGTTTTTTTGGTTTGTTTTGGGGTTTTTTGTGGAGTTTTTTTGCAATTTACTAGGATGTTAATGTTTGCTAATATGTTGTAAAAACACGTTTTTTCCTATTGTAGATCTGGCCTTAGTGATAGTGCACAGAGGCAGTAACGTTTGTTAAACTGATGGGGAGAACTTTATTTGGAATTTGGCAAATATAGTGTGGGAATGAACTGAAGTTGGCTTACATGTCTACTAGAGATGTAACTGAGGTGGTCTAGATATACCATCAAGTAAAGATCTGACCAGCTTATAACAATAAACTTGGCAGTAGGGTGATCTCAGAGGAGGTCCTTGGCTTTGGAATTCACTCTTCCACTTAAATCTCCCAGATCCTGGATATGGTGACCTTCAAGACACACCATAATGGTCACCTGTTCTCCTAGTCTGTCTGGTGCCAGGGGAGATTGGTTAGGGAGGATGATGGAGGAAGGTCGTGTAGGAGGTTTATTATATTTGAATGTCTTCTTAATGTATATTACATATGGACTGTTTATAACCCTTGTAAATGCATTTAGAGAATTTTTTATAGGTGCTGTTAAGAAAAAAGCTAAATAAATTAAATCAGCTCTTAAAAATTGAGGCAAAAAAGGTAATTTGGGGATTTCTCCTACTAGTCAAGATGTCCTTTCCCAGTACTTAGTTTCAAGACATTTCTGGTTTTGTCTGATAAAAACCTGCCTGTAGGCTTTCATTAAATGAAAGTAGAGACAAGAGCCCCTAAGATGTTTTCTGCATTAGCCGAGTACTATTTCACCACTTTGGGATTTAATTCACTTTCTTAGCTTAGGGCAAAGAAAATATGCATTGGTGCTTATACACCCTTGAGTCATAAACCATATAATGGTTTAGCCTCAGGGTAAAACTTGTAACTGATCAAGCTATAGCTCTCCCATCCATCTCAATTCTGTGAACTAGGATTTTAGATCTAAAGATACTATCTGCGTGTGGCTCTGAGTACAGACAAATTAACTCTTTGTAAGTGTCTTAGGTTGTTTTGTTCAATAAGAATGTGGCAACACCACCAACCCCAGTTGCATCAGGATAGCAGATTGCTACTTTTGCCCTATGTAACACCTGGTCTTTAGAAAGATACAAATGGATATTTGGGTGCTTTTTTTGTAAAGTGAGAAAATGGATTATAGATTTTTCCCAGTTTACTTGATTGGCAAGACAATAGGAGGGTATCAGATCCAGACAGCAGCTCTCCAGAATCTGCCTTTATTTGGGCGTAAGGAATTGACAGTTGCCTTCCTCCCAAATAGAAAGTCCACTGATCAGATCTGGAACCCCAGACAGGCTCGGTCTTCTAATTTATACGAGTTTCTCTTTTTTGTTGCAACACCAGCTGAATGACACCCCCCCCACACATACATACACACCTTATATGTAGGGTAGCACCAGCAGGAGGAGCTCTGCAGCAGTGTATAAGGATATGTCTGCTCTGAATCTGGGAGCGAGCCTCCTAGCCCAGGTCTGCAAACTCATGGTAGCAGAGCTAGCACACTAAAAATAGTTGTGTAGATGTTGCAAATCAGGCTGGAGCTTGGGCTCTGAAGCCTAGGGTACCATATGATCAAGATCACTATGTATCAATGACCTGTCCTCTTCAATATTTACCACTCACTCTCCCAGTTGGTGTCATCTGCAAATGTTATCAGTGATGATTTTAGGTTTTCTTCCAAATCATTAATAAAAATGTTAAATATTGTAGGGCTAAGAACCAGGACCCCACTAGAAACACACCCCTGATTTCCTGTTTACAATTACATTTTGAGACCAGTCAGCTTTTAATCTAGTTGTGTGCCATGTTAATTGTATATTCTAGTTTGTTCATCAAAATGTCATGCGGTACCAAGTCAAGCCGTGCAGAAGTCTAAATATATTACATCAACACTATTACCTTTATCAACCAAACGAGAAATCTCATTTAAAAAAAAAATCGTTATTTCGACAGGATCTATTTTCCACAAACCTATGTTGATTGGCATTGATTTTATTGCCGTCCTTTAA
This sequence comes from Malaclemys terrapin pileata, assembly GCF_027887155.1. Classification (NCBI taxonomy): domain Eukaryota; kingdom Metazoa; phylum Chordata; order Testudines; family Emydidae; genus Malaclemys; species Malaclemys terrapin. The sequence goes on along the minus strand of NC_071505.1, from coordinate 289,666,731 downwards.
TTCTTTATTAGTTGATTCCTCTGTCAGCCACTCCATTATCTTGCCTGGGATTGATGTCAGACTGACCAGGCTGCATCTACCTGGCTTATCCTGTTGACCCTTTTAAAATATTGGCACAATGTTCGCTTTCTACCAGTCTTTTAGAACTTCCCCAGTGTCCTAAGACTTATTAAAAATGAACATTAATTAGTCCACTGAGCTCCTCAGCGAGCTGTTTTAAAACCCTTGGATGGAAGTTATCTGGACCTGCTGATTTAAAAAATGTCCAATTTTAGTAGCTTCTGTTTAACATTCCCCCAGAGATTCGAGTGGAGTGGAGAGAGTTGTCATAGTCATAGAAAATGACTACATCATGTGTGTTTATTCCCAAATACAGAACAGAAATATGTACTGAACACTTGTCCTTTTCTACATTATGCATTAATCACATTTCTCTGATTAAATTATTCCTCCCCGCTGATTCGGCTCATAATTGTTTTCATCTTTGTGAAACTGGCCTTTTAAAGCACCAGGTATATATATCACTGGTCTGGACTGTAGCCCATAGGCTAGCTTGCTTTTACTATATTCACTGCCCTGCCTTCATTATATTTAGCTGCTTTCATTATATGCAGCCATAATGCAAGAAATCTACAGGTCTGTATCCTGTAAGATTATTAGCTGAAGCATAAATTAGCATAAGTGTGGTTAAGTAGATCATAATCTTTGGCATAAATTAACGATTACCTTTAGATTTAGGGAACTAAGGAGAACTTGCTCAATGGTAGGAGGTAGAATGTTCCAGTAAGTGCTATCACAAGGAACAATGGAAATAATAGCCACAAATCCATTGATGCAAGAGGTGACAGGTATGATCATGAGCTGAAATGGTAGTTACATGTACCGATATACTAAGCTATAGAAAAAGGATACCTCAGCATTAGTAGATTGAGAAAATATAAATAAGGAAGAGGGGAAATACTCCTACTGAATATGCATTAGACATATTATAAAAGTTGCATCCCAGCCTGTGAGCAGCAAGAGAGAGAGATGTAGCCCTTGGGAGTGCCAAAATGATGGGCACTGGTGATGATGAGGAAGACAATGGATAACATTTCAAGTTGTTCCACAATGGATGTTCGGACAGACGTTCTGTAGTTCTCAGTTTACCTTACTGAGTTAAAGTGTTTGTGACTTTGCTAAATGTATTATTAAACTATTTGTAAATATAGAAGAGGTCCTATACTGTGAGTGTTGCAGCTGTGCACATCAGGGTTCCCAACTATATAGTAATTTTTAATAATACTGGGCATGATCTTGAGACAAGAACCTGTCAACCCTGAAAGTAATCAATATAATGACTCCATAATCTATAAATCAGGCTACAGGACTTTATTCTGTTTGCACATTATAAATGTGATCAAGGCATGATCATTTGTCCCTAAGTTACCATTCATTTTTAGTTCTGTGGTCAGTTCCTCTTTATCAAGACAAGATCTAATATAGAATTCCCCCGTGTTGGATACAACAATTTTTGAATTAGGAAATAGTCATCTATAATATTTAGAAATTCCAAGGATGTTTTTGTACTGGCAGCAAGACCTCCAACATACGTCACTCAAATTGAAGTCCCCCATGAGCACGCAGCTTTTATTCTTACACATTACAGATAGGTGTGTAAGGAGCCAGTTATCCTGTCCCTAGTATGATTTGGTGGTGTGTAGCAGACACCAACTAATACCCCATATTTTGCTTTATCTGTTAGGAGATTGGACCATGAGCATTCAGAATAATTTTCTTCTTAGTTATCAGTGTCTCAGAAACAGGTAATTCCACTTTTGACAGAGTGCTGCTCTCCTTCCCCTTTTGTCCACTCAGTCCTTCATAAATAGATTTTAACCATCGATTTTAACATTCCAATCATGGGAATCACCCCACCAGGTTTCAGTAATACCAACTAAATCAAATTTATTCTCATAAATGAGCAATTCCCATTCCTCTTGCCTAACCATGCTCCTAGCATTGGTCTCATCATGTCCTTTGGTTCCTTGATTCATTTTGTTCTCAACTACTCACAGTTGTGCTGAGTGTTCATATCTTCCCTCTTTTTACCCTTCCCTTTTGTTATTAGCTTAACACCCTCCTGACTACTTTAACCAGTCTGTTCCTGAGAAGATTCCCCCCTTCTACTGAGGTGGACGCCATCCAAACTATACAGCTTTCTTTCCTCATAGAAGGTGAATCAGTGTTCCACAAAACCACTGCCATTATACCACTTACCTACCCAGTGGTTCACTTTCAAAATCTTCTGTCCTGCTCGTGGGACTGGGGAAGGATTTTAGAGATGATTGTTCAGCACCCTTCTGAGTCCCCTGAAGCCATCTACTATCTGTGAGATATCCTGCAACGCAGTGTCATTCATGTTGATATGAAACATCACCAATGAATCCTTTCCCATTGCCTCCAAAAGCCTATCTAATCTTAGCATGGCATCTTGGCTCCAGGAAGGCAGCGTACTGTCCTGTTGTCTGCCTGTCCCTTGCAGAATGTTCTTTTGATGCTTCTGAGTATTGAATCCCCAAAGAGGATCATCTGTCTTCCTTGGATGGCTGGAGAACTCTTTAAGAAAATCAAGTTTGCCCACACATACTGGGCCAAGTTCTCATCCATGGTTGTTTCCTATACATCTTTCCATTGCCTTGGAACATCTGTATCTTAAGGGGTATCTGTGATGAGGGCCCTGGGATGCAACCTGGACTGTGGGACCGCAGAGCCCTCCAAAACCCACCAGCCTGGCATATCCCTCACACTGAGATGCTAATGTCAAGCTACAAGACGCTGACAGGCATTACACTTACACAGACATCCACTGGCAGGAACACACCCAATGGAGTTACATGAATGGTCTGCCAAACATTCATGAACCAACATCAGAGGCTCCATCCAATTCCCCCAGTTCTCCAGTCTTGCACCCCAGAACTGTAGTGTCTTGCACTGGTCAGAAGCATGACCGGTGTAAATTCACTACTTAGTTTGCCATTTCTTCATAGGAAAGTGGACATGTACCAGCCTTTGAACCCTGAGCAGATTTCCCAACCACTTTAGACAAACTCACTGGGAAGGATAAAACATTAAAATTAGTTTATTAACTGCAGAAAGATAGATTTGAAGTGATTATAAGTGGTAGGCATAAAGGTCAGGGAGAGTTACCTTAAGAAAATAAAAAGTAAACACGCTTTCTAAATCCTAAACTTTTAGTCTAAGCAAGAGTTGAATCGGACAGCTTTTCTCACCTGACAGATGGTACAAGCAGGTTACATTTCCTCAATACACCGACTGGACTCCCTTTCCAGTCTGGGATCACTCTTCCCCAGTTCAAAGTCTCTTTCCTCCAGACATTCCTCCAGGTATTAAGATTGGCGGGGAGGGGAGGGAGGGAGAGGCCAAGTGATGATGTCACTTCCTTTCTCTTTATACCTTCTTCCAGCTGTTAGAAAGATCCTTGCTGTGACAAGGGGGTCAGAGAGTCCCCATTAGTCAAGCAGTCTCCATTGTGTACGAGTATTCTCCAAGAAGCCTCTGGGATAGTGGATTGTGTGTTAAGTCATTAATGAACATCTGGCTAGTGATGGCTACTCCTCTGTTGTAACTGAAAGGCTGGTTGTGGGTGTTCCCAACCTCACAACATATAGTAATACTTCATAACTTCACATAAAATGATAGTACATGCAATCCAACAGGTTATTATTGTTCAACAGATCAAGAGTTACAAAATGATACCTTACAAGCATACTTTGTACCAAAAAAAACAATACTATCACGGTGAATATGGAGGTTCCAGGGTGCTGCTTTGAGGTACATAGTATCACAGTATCTTCCACAGTGTCCATGTTGAGGCTCTGGTGTCAATTGGAAACTTTTAGCTTTGCGGAATTCCTCCTGGTCCTCTTCTCTCTGGTGGCTGCAGCCTGCCCATCCTTGTCTCTCTGAAGCTGAGTAAAACACCAGTGACCTCTTGCCTCTGATGGTTACAACTGCCAAGTCTCCTGTCTGACTTTCTCTCTCTCTCTCTGATTCTGAGCTTTTTTTCTTCCTTGAATCTGAGGTACTGGTGTGTCTTGACCTGTTTGTCAAGGAACGTCTCTACTTCTCTAATTTTCAGCAACATCTCTACTTGCCCCTCCAATCTAACATAAGAACGGCCATACTAGGTCAGACCAAAGGTCCATCTAGCCCAGTATCCCGTTTTCCGACAGTAACCAGTGCCAGGTGTCCCAGAGGGAATGAACGGAACAGGTAATCATCATGTGATCCATCCTGTCGCCCATTCCCAGTTTCTGGCAAACAGAGGCTAGAGACACCATCCCTGCCCAATCTTCTAAGAATCTTTTCCTCCAGCACAGCTACCAACTTGCACTTCATGCACAATATGTGCCTTCTACTTGCCTTCCCCTCTGGTGCTGAGTTTGCTCTTCCCCATCCTCCTATATTTTTGACTACACATTTGGAGGTAACTGCCGAGCACACACACTTTTTAAACAAGCACGAAAAAAGAGGAACATTTTTTACACACACCTTTCTTTAATCTGCAATAAAAATTATTTATTTAGGGGGGAAAAATCACCTTTATGCCTCAGTGTACAAGTGCTGTGCTTTTAAAACACGCACAATGATCAGGGTTAATCTTGATTTAAAAGCCAACCTCAAGTTTAACAGACCTTAAAATTACATCAAAGAATCTTCAGTTACATCTTTCAAGCAGAATTTGTTTTAAAAAGTTCTGTTTTTCCCATACTAAGGCGGGGAGGGAAGTTAATGTAAAAAGTGATCATTTGAATAGCCAATAAGATATCAAATTTATTCTGCACTCATTCTACCTTCCTCATTTAACATTTTGCTTTTTAGATAGGCTGTTTATTTTTCATGCAATTTTTTTTTTTTTTAACCACCAGCATGTCAAATTATTCCTCCTCTTCTGTTCCTGGCAAGCAGTGTTAGAACTAGGTTAGCTATGTGTCAGAACAGGTGCATTTGCAACCACAACTACTTCAGCCTCCGAATTCAAGGCAAGATTGTGGCCTCCTTCATGACAGGGAGTACTTTACTCTGCGAGTAGTCCCATCAATTTTGATAGGACTGTTCAAGTCCTACCCAGTGTGAGTAAGGAAGGCATAATTTGACCTGGTGTTATTTAAAGGTAAAAATCATAAATCACTACCCATCCGGCAAGTGTTTCAGCTCCCAGGAACGTCACTAGGGAGCTGCTTAGCACTGTGCGGGAGCAAGCCCCATCACTGCCTGCTTAAACACTGAGGGCTAGACAGTGAGTCCTTTATTTCCAGTGGCGAGCAGTTACTTGCATAACTAGTCCCACTGAAGCCAATGGAACTACTTGTATGAGAAACTGCTCCCCAAGGAGGGATAAAGGGCTCACAGCATGGCCTTGAATGTTTATGGTTTGTGGATGTAGACGTAGAGTGGCTGTTGTGGGTTCTGATTATACTGTGCCTTAAGGCTATTTAGTCTACAGCTATGTGTAATTACCTTCTAATAGTCTTATAGAGCTGACACTTGTTAGTACCAGTGATACAAGATTTTGGACACTAGGGCTACTCTGAAGTGCTGATGCACAAAGCATTTTGATTTCCTCACCATGTAAGTTCCATTCAGCAGCCCCTTTTTCTTGCCATTTGTTTTGATTCTGACATAATATGCATATTCCTCCATCCCCCAGGGCAGCTTTGTGGGAAAGGTATGCTGTAATTGGTCTATAACTGTTCATAATGATCTGGGAATGCTGTATGAACACCAACAGGAGCAACTTCACTTGTGATTTATTTAAGTGAGCTACATGGTTGAAAGGTTCTCCCAAGAGCACAAGTTTAGCTAGTCACCTAATTGGACGTAAATTTTCACATTTATTTCAGAACAAAGGTCTCTGTCATGAGATGCTGAATTTGAATTTATAAGCAAGTGTCTATACTGCTCAACTAAATCATAAGCAGTTACTATAATCTGTTTTGGGGAGTCTGAAATTCCACATTCAGTAGGTTTTAGTGTACAGTTTGCTAGAAGCATACAAGTTATGCTCAGCATTTGTAAAGCTAATGAAATATTAATTAAAGGTTTTATTTATTTACATCTAGAATGACCTCATTTTGATACATTAACATGTTTTAAATGCTGAGATTGGTAATGCGGCTTTGGCTGTAGTCTTTTATCAGTTTGTCAGGCTCCTGCTTATTTCATCAACGATCTGAACGCTCCATCTCACACGACACCCAAGATACGGGCAACCCACCAGCTGCAGGGCATAATAATTCGGCAGGCAGAACGACATCCTTGGTAGTTATAGGGCCATGGGTAATAGCCCATGAGAGGTTCACAAATTCTCTGGCATTGTGTGTAACTTCGTCTACATTCAATACAGCACACACCTTCATGGTCCAGCATTGGGTCAAAAGTCATCCCTTCGCCTTCAAGTTGCTGAAATGTAAAATACAAAATGAGAGAAGATGGAGTTCCCTGCACTCACATTATCCACATAAAAGACAACAGGTGAAATACTGGTCCTATTGAAGTCAATAGCAAAACTCCTGTTGACTTCAAGAGGGCCAGGCTTTCAGTGGCCTGATTCACCACTGCATTACTCCACATCTACTCTGGACTCTCCATTATAAAACTAGAGGAACACAACGGGGAATCGGGCTGTCTGAGTTTCATTATTATTTTACTTTCCGAGCTTTTGGTGAAAGCTCTAATTATGGAGAGTTTAATAACAGTAACATTTGAGTTACAGTAGTAAGTAATGGAAAAGACCTGGGTTATCCAGTCCCTCTGCCTGTATGTGCAAGACTGTGCCCTACTTTACATTGTCTAATGTTCTAGCCCAAGGATCGGCAACCTTTGGCACGCGGCTCGCCAGGGTAAGCACCCTGGCGGGCCGGGACAGTTTGTTTACCTGCCGCATCTGCAGGTTTGGCTGATCGTGGCTCCCACTGGCCCCGGTTCACTGCTCCAGGCCAATGAGGGCAGCGGGAAGCGGCGACCAGCACATCCCTCAGCCCGCACCTCTTCCTGCAGCCCCCATTGGCCTGGAGCGGCGAACCGCGGCCAGTGGGAGTTGCGATCGGTTGAACCTGTGGACGCAGCAGGTAAACAAAGCGGCCCGGCACACCAGCATGCTTACCCTGGCCAAAGGTTGCCAATCCCTGTTCTAGCCAGTCTAATTTTAAGTAAGTCCCAAGTGATGGACCTTCCACCTCTTTCCCAAGAAGGTTGTTCCACAACATATTACTGTTGTCTTTCCTGATATTCAGATTAAATTTACCTTGCCTTTAGCCACCTCTTTTCCCATTGTGTGATGGATTCTAGACAACTAGCATTTTAGCACTATCTGACCAGGAAGCAAGGAGTTACCACACAGTGGATGGCAGAGGATATCTAAAGGCAGACTAGCCTTTCAAAATTCTTTGCCTCCTCTCCTGAAAACATGGAGCTTAGTTCTCAGTTCTTTGAATTCATTTTTTTTATTTCCCTCTAGTGCTTTCTCAGTAGGATTAGAGGCGAAGAACAAGGGCAAATCAAACAAGAATGCCTTGCTCTTGCATAGGTCTTTTCATCCATTGTTCTCAAAGTGCTTCACAAAGGGAGTAAATCGCATTTTTCCCATTTTAGAGATTGAAAAACTGAGGCACAGGGAGGCAGAGTAACTTGCTCAAGGTTTCCCCCCCCCTCAATGCACAAACTTCCCCATCAGAGGGAAGAAGGGGAGAGAGGGGAATGACAATGGCTCAGCTAAGGCCAAGACTACACATCTGTCTGGTAAACCAATGGTGTAGATTCCCAGTGCCTAAAGGAAATTTTGGAGATCATCTTCCAGTGGATCCTACACCAAATGAGCACATGATACAGGAGATCTTGAGTGACTCCATTTTGTTTCCTTGCCTCCATCGTCCGTTGGGCAAGTAAATCACTGAGGTACCACTTCACCACCATTAGCTGAAAATTGGAGCATGTGGCACTAAGAAATTAGCAGCGAAAGCAGTGGTGAGGCAGTTGATGATGATGAGACTGGGTACATTAGAAACAACGGTGCTATTCGGTCTGCAGATCTCTGACAGGAAAATATTAGCAAAAGTAAGCAAAACAACTGTCAATCAAGCCTGTCAGCAGAGTATGTAAAGAGCGTCAGAGACACAGAGAGCTGAGGAGAAGGTGCGAGGAGTGTAGAGACTGACACGCCGTGGGAGAGAGAGATAGAAGAAGCAGAGATCAGAGAAAGATGAGACCTGTCCGCTGCAGCGACCTGTGGAAGACTGGCCATCTGAAGTGGGGCACAACCACTTAGGATCATGTTAACTGTATGTTACCATGGGTTGGGGTGCTTAGCCTGTGGTGCGGGGGATGTGTGTTACTGTGTTAAGGATTTGTGTTTACACCAGTAAAGGGATGCCTTGTTTCAGAAAGAATACTGTTTGTGTCAATCATTTATCAGAAGGCTGTATCTGTGTCCTCCCGTTATTTCCTTAGCCACCTGGGAGACCCATGCCTGAGGAGAACAGATTGGTTAACTGGTGGGCTGTTTTGAGGGAGCCAGAAGGGGGCAAGAGGTGAGCTACTCTGGGGAGCACCTAAAATCTGTTTTGGGGGTAACACAGGTTCCCACTGGCAGGAAGACTGTCAGAGAGAGCTCTGCAGGATCCTACACCAGCTGTACTGCTCCCACTCTCCAGAGGGATAATGGTTCTACCTCTCAGGCCCCATTATCTATCTGTATGGCAGATAGCTCCTCCCCTTCAGTGGCAATGGTTTAGTTCTGATGCTGCTTTTGGGGCCAATGCTGCTTCTACTCAACTGAATTCTTAAGAAATAAAGTCAATTTAGTTCTACTTTATTTGGAGTGAAGTATCAGGGGGTAGCCGTGTTAGTCTGTATCTACAAAAACAACAAGGAGTCTGGTGGCACCTTAAAGACTAACAGATTTATTTGGGCATAAGCTTTCGTGAGTAAAAACCTCACTTCTTCGGATGCATAGCATCCTTGTTGTTTTTATTTGGAGTGATTAGCTTAAATCTACTTAAGAGATGTCAAGTGAGTAGAACACTGTTACGGGATAATGATCTCCTGCTGTTACATAAATCTCAGGACAAAGCTGTGACTTATTTTCAAAGCAGGAGACATTGATCTTGTGACAACATTCTATTAAAATAACTTTATCCCTGCTGTACCAAACAGTGCTGTAAATTGTCTGATGATGGTGCAGTAGAGTGGAAGTGGCTTGCTGTACAGTTAATTGTTTTGCAGTACTGTGATGGGCCTAGGGAAATGGGACTCTTCACATTTTCATTCTGTTGACCTCTTCTTATGAGAGAGAAAATAAGACACTGTCTTGGACCCATTTTTCCCCAAGTTCTTTCACTGCATTGTTTTAAAAGGATTCCATTCTGCAGGTTGCCAGAAAGGGCTGTGTGAACTGTCTGACAACCACAGTTTCCAGGACAGACATGTTTGGCCTGATCCTGATTTCTGAAAAATCAGTGGCAAAATTTCCATTGACTTCAGTGGCAACATTGTCCCATTGCAGATGTGGCTAGTCACAATGCATCACACACGCTTACATGTTTCATGAAGAAGCTAGTTTCTAACTAGCTGACTCTGCCTTTTTATTGTTTTCTTTTTATCAGTTAATGATCAGTGTCAACTATCTGCCTAAGGCAGATTAAATTTGCTGTAGTTATGGTAATGCATTATCTGTATCAGATGTATCTAGTTTTCAGTATTAAACTGGACTCTCTACACCAGTCTTGCAAAATTATCTTAAATTCACCAGCCTAAGCACAGTATCTACTACTTCTCCATATTTTGAGGACTAATGATAACAAAAAGTATATTGTAGTTGCTTCTGGTGAGTGGAATTTTTAAATGGCTGCACTATCGAATGAAAGTTTAAGTCGACAAATTGGTGGTATAATTATTTTTGAAGTCCATTTGAAATGGATAGGTATCTAGAAATGAGTACTTAATAAAGTTTCATACCTACCTGCAAAATCAAATGCTCTTAAGGGAATTCTAAATCAAATATATATGTACTTACATGATACGGATTTTCTGGATTAAAGGTTGAACTAGAATCTTGCTCACTGGGACCAGTGGCGTTAGATTGGCGTTCCGGTTTTTGAACAGGCTGGGTACTAGGTGACCTGGTATTTACGATGTCAGCAGTAGCTTCAATTTGGTCCAGATCAAAGTTTGATTGAGCTTGACGTATTTTTCTCTTGATTTCGCGCTTCTTTCTCTGGCTGTCTGCAAAAACAGTCATAGGAGTACATAGGTGTTTTAAAACATGTTCTTCCACTGGTTCAAGGACCATATTTTATTACCCATTCATGAAAGTGAGATTGGGTAGCAGTACTGCAAAGATTAATAGGCTTCAAATGGGAGCTACTTGTCTTTCCACCTATTCCATACACAGTCTATATAATTCTGTGTGTATGTGTGAGAGATTTGTCTTTTTTCCCCAACCAAATGGGTGGCTGGCCCAAAGAACAGTCTGCGGGAAGGGCCTCTGGAGCCAGTGAGTGGCCAGTAATGCTAAAAGAAATAAATAGCTGCACCAGCACTCAACCAGAGCAACTATCTTCATGTCACTAGTGTGCATTTTTAATAGAAAAAGAAACATTTGGAAGGCGACAGACTTGTGTCCAGCTCCAAAGGACCTGATTGTAAATATGGTTTAAAATACTCCTGGCCAACTTTGACAATACTCTTTTGATGCATAATGGCCCTGTGCAAGGCTACAGGAAAACAGTGGAAAAATTTAATCTAGCAAATGTGGCTCCCATGAGTCATGAAAAAATATTAGCAACTCTCATCCCCAAAATACTCAACATTGCCACTTATTTCACTTTCCTAGTCTGTATTTTGTATATCAGTATTAAATCTCTGGGTACCTCTACACAGCAGTTGGGAGGTGTAATTCCCAGCTTGGATAGACGAACATATGCGTACTCTGCTCAAGCTAGCATGCTAAAAATAGCAGTGTGGCCATGACATCTTGGGTTAGCCATCCGAGTCCAATCCTGCCCCTCCCCCCTTGGCTACATATTCATGCAGCTAGCCTGAGCTGCTGCCCATGCTGCAGTGGCCACGCTGCCATTTTTAGGCAGCAGCTTGAGCAGAGCTAGTGCACAGATGGCAGGGCTCAGAGCTAGTGCACCCAAGCTGAGAAGTACAGCTCACAGTTCCTGTGTAGATATACCCTTAGAACACTAAGGAGGAGCAGCAAACCCTTCTCTGGTCCCTTTTGTCCTCTTCCTCCAGCCCCTCAGGAGGAATCCCTTCCTCCTTCACAGCTCCTGCTCCCTCCCCTGGACTAAATGAGGACCGTCTCCCTAATCTCCCTGGCAAGTGCCTGAACATCACCCCTTGCTTCCTGTATAGCATCACATCACTGTATAGTATCATAGGCCACCAATACCATCCAGCACCCACACACTACATCCACCAACCCAAATGAGACCAAACTATTACAGCCCACAGGAGATTAGACTACAGTGGAACCCCGGTTATCCAATCTAATTGGGACCAGGGTCAGACTGAATAACCAAAAACCTGGATAAACCGGAGAATGGGTGGTGGGGCTCCATCTGTTAGCCCCGCGCATGGCAGGGCTTGGGCTGTTGCCATGCCCACAGCTGACAGCCCAAACCTCAGCTGCCAAGGGCTGAGAGCCTGAGCCCTGCCACTGTCAGCCCTGGGCAGCTGGTGGTTTGGTTAATACAGACAGCCAGATAATGGAGGCACAGATAAATGGGGTCCTACTTTATTATGTGCCACAGATGTAACCAGTGCCCAAAGCCCCCATGATGGCAAATGATTAAGTGAGATATACCCAGATAATCCTGGCAAGTGATTAGCACCCACACACTGCAGAGTCATTCCCAATCTGCTCTGGGGGAAAATTCCTTCACAACTCCACATATGGGTGATTGGTTAGAAGACCCTGAGGATGTGAGCAAGAACCAGTCAGCCAACCACCTGAGAGAGAGAATGTGCAGTGCCACCTCAGACCTCTGTCCAATGTCCCATCTCCATCTCTGGCCATCCCTGAGGTGTTAAACCCTTCAGCCCTCCTCTCCGCTGAAGTTGTGTGGTGGGACTGTTTGAGGGGGAGCCCAGACTGAATAGCTCCACATGGGGACCTTAGCATTCCGTGTGTACTGGGGGTGGGGGGTGGGGGTTCAACACCAGCAATGGGGTCCACAACTGTGCAGCTCTAATGGCTAGACATCCTGCTGGTGTACATTTATTGGAGGGGTGGAAAAAGGGTAGTGTTTGTTCAAGTGAAAGAAAAATTACCTTTTGGATATGTTGGTCGAAGCCAGAAAATAGGAAGATCGCCACAAAGCTCTAAAATTTGGGGACTTAGGAAGCTGTTATCCTTTACAGGCTGATCTGCAGCCACCCAGATAAGGGAATTTTCATCAAATTTAACTGGCATAATTTCATCTTCCTGTAAGGAGGCAGCATAAAATCCATTGTTAATTCAATGAACAGGGGTCCTGTGTATTCTGTAGATGCAGCTTTCTGTTAATAGCCAAATGCCAAACACAGAAGCTTCGCTTGGAACTGATATGAAATGTTGTTCCAAACAGTGCTATTTTGTTTCGTGTAGTACACGCCCCAGCCAAATCTTGTTCCAATTGAAATCAATGGAAAGACTCCTGGGGTGAAATTCTGTCACCACTACAATCAATTGCAAAACTACCAGGATTTCACCTCCGCTGTCTTTAATGGGGCTAATAGTCAGCCCATAGGACCGGATTCTCAGCTGGTGTACATTGGTGTAGATCCACTGACTTCAGAACAACTATATTGATTTATACCAGCAAAGAATTTGGCCCATAATTTTTGGGTATGTTTGCTTGCGTTGTTCTGAATTCATATAAATGTTAGGGCACTTCCATAATAGACATATTCCTGAGAGTTAGTGAAATTTTTTGCGTACAGCTACAATTTTAAGTTAACATAATGGGTCTGACTAAAGGTCTTGTTCAATAATAGCAATTCAATTGCCCAAAAGCTAGAAGTTAAAGGAGTCCTCATTTTGAAGTGTACCCTGCAGGTTTTGGGTTCATATTTTCAAAGTAATGTAGGAAAATGCCAGTGATTTATTCTTTATACTTTTTAGTTCAAAGTATTATTTTACATAAAACATGTTAGCTATTTCTTAGCAGCAGTGAAACATCTTTAAAAAGTCTTGTTCATCAAGAAAATCAATATGATTTTGAAGTAAAACTTCTGAATTCCCTCCATATAAGTATCTGATATTTGAATTGATAACCCACTAGATCAATTTATTTTGCCAAGTTGTTCCTTTAATGTATTTATTGATTTTTGTAGAATGCCTTGAGTCATCTAAATTCACTATCCAGTGAGAGCAGCACATCATTTATATTCTCCCACTTGGGCTTTTGCCAGCATCTGAAATAACTTAACTGCAGCTAACATTTGAAGATAAAAAGAATCCAGTTGTTTATCTTAAATGAAATTACCCCAAATTTGTGGGCAAATGTACTTTAGGGTAGCCATACATTTACTTTAATTTACCATTTTGTAGTCAGTGTTGGTCATGATCAAGTATGTATTAGACCAGAAACAAGTTAATTAATTTTTTTTTTACTATAAATAAATTAAAAAAGACTAGTGCAACAATACGGTTGCACACTTAATCAGAAAAATTAGACAGCAAAAAAGCTTAATGTTCTAACAGTAGCATTAAGTTGCCCATCCCATCTATTTGATTCATGTTTTATGACAGAAACAGCAAAATTAATATAATACATCAATATATGGAGATATCCTATCTCCTAAAACTGGAAGGCACCCCAAAAGGTCATTGAGTCCAGCCCCCTGCCTTCACTAGCAGGACGAAGTACTGATTTTGCCCCAGATTCCTAAGTGGCCCCCTCACGGATTGAACTCACCACTCTGGGTTTAGCAGGCCAATGCTCAAACCACTGAGCTATCCTTCCCCCCAAATTATACACAAAGCAGGAACAGAACAAACTACACATCTATAATGTGACCAAGTTAATACTGAATTGGAACCTTAACTTTGCAAACCTGACTCCAAATATTTTTCAACAGTGGAAATTTAATACTGGATGAATGTAACATCCTTTTATTTTTTAATAAAAAGAAAAATTGCCTGTGCTTAATTATGTTAAATTATTCCAATTAGGCCATGCAGTCCATATATCCTTAAAATAACGAGGGAGGGTAGAGACGATCTCAGTACCTACCTCTGAGGGCTGATCCAAAGCCTGCTGAAGTCACTGGAAATATTCCCACTGACTTCAGTGGACTTTGGATCTGACCCGTGGCACTTTCCCTGTTGGTTTTAGAGAGTTTTCTCTTTCTTTTTTTAAGTAAACGAGCATGTATTACTGCATATTCTAGATTACAGCAAATAGGCAGAGTTGGGACATCCTCATTTTGGAGGTTCTGCAATTTTTGTACACCATGATTTTCTCCTCTCTTGATGACGAGGCAGGAGTTTTGGTTGGGGGATGATTTTCTGTGAGTCTCAGCTAGACATTTATAGTCTCTCTCATGCAACCCATCCCAGCAACAGTAGAAGCAATGCCCATCAGTGCCTGCCGGAAGCACTCCCTCCTCCCTTCCAGGACCCCAAAAGACCTACTAAATCACTTGATATTTTTAAGTATTTTAAAAAAATTGCTCCCTACCAGATCAAACGAGAGGCTTTCTTTAGTCATGGCATTGACATCAGGGATGTGAGCTTTAGCTTGTGCTTTAATGTAGCATTTCTCTCCTCCAGCAAAACGGATTCCAGTTATGCCCTACAAAATAGACCTTTTATGGTTACATGCATGGACATGTCACCCAATTGCTTAAAAAAAAAACCCAATATAAACTCTGTTCACGTAACATTAAGGTATTCACTGAATTTGGGGACTTCAGAGTTCCTGGTTTTTAAAAAAACAACCACAAACTGACAATAAAACATGATTTTTGATTTTTTAAAAATAAGAGTCAACTCAGAAATTGACCCAAATTCTGTTGTATCACTATTTTAGGTGTAAAAGTTTAAACAAACCAGGTGAAATTTTAATCTTGAATTCCTAAATGAAGGCACCTAATTTAGGCACCCAAAGAAGTGGCCCGAGTTTCAGAGGTGCTGAGTATCTGCAACTTCTATTGGAGAGGGCCTGTCTAACCTAGGAAAAAAGGAGTTAGCCAACAGGATTTGACACATCACTTAGCACCTAATATTGACGCAGTTTAACATCCTTAAAATCATGTTAGCCATTTGTGTTGTAACCTAGTAACTTTTTCCTAGTCTAGACAGACCTCTGGACTTACCTCTGACCTGATTTTCATATCTTTAATAGTAGGTGTCACAGATATGGATGTATGTGCCTAAGTTTAGACATATAACTTTGATATTTTTTTCTATACTGTGATGCTTTTTAGGCACAGAAGTTCACAATGAAATGAGAACCAAGACAGAATTCCAGTGTTGTTGTAATAACTGTTTCTAATCCTAAATAAATGACACAAAAAGTCCCTGTATTTCAAACATATTGACATTAGAGACCATTCATTGATATATGGTAACTACAGGGTAGCCTTTCTTAAGTCTTTTTCCTCCAATTCAAATGTAGAATTTTCTGTGCTGCCATGTGGGTTTGATTCTCCCTACAGGACACAGAGAGCCTCCCCTTTTAATTTCAGCAATTATCTTGTCCTATCCACCATTTTGTTCTACTTCGCTTCAGAGGAAATAGTTGAACAGATCTTTATGTACAAGCTACAGCATGACAGGAGCCCTTCTGCTGACTATTGATGGATATATACAATGTCACTGGGGTAATTCTTTTTTACCTTCCTGTCACCCATGATGCAGGCTGTTTTCATAAAATGGTCACCCTGGCCTTGTTCAATGGTCCTGCTCCAATGATCACTTAAAATATGGAGACTTTCTTTACCTTAGTGATATAGATAACCCAGCCATCTCAATGTCACAGCTCTGCCTAGCTTAGAACTCTATTGCTGCAAATGTGTAAATAAGAACTCTAGGATAAGCTGGCATGTGAACCTAGTGTATATGGCATTTGCAACAGGTATTTTATCTCCTGGGTATTCTTTCCAGCTTACACTTCTTCTAGGCTCAAAACCTAACGGGCTTGGTCCATTTGCTTTCCTGGAGCTTGATCCTTGGCCCTCAATAACCGAAGGCAGGTATTTTTTTGTGCTAGTTTTTTCCCCCACACTCATCAACCTAGATGCACAACACATTATCACAATTGCTCTGGTCTGTGGTGGGTTTTTTTAGCTGCACTTACCTAGCAGCTCATATTTGTCATGAGGGTCCAAAGATGGAAGAATTCATGGACTCTCCTCTGAGCTGGGACTTCCGTGCAGATATGGAATAGTGAAGGCAAATGACAAGAGGCTTATCATCAGCGTTTTAATATAGTTGCCAACAAAGTTGTAAGGTTGATGTTATCACAAGTTTCACAAGGGGCTGAAGAGCAGCTTTCAGATGATGTGGGGGTTATGCATCCCACGTGTGTGTGCATGGCTCTCCCTGGGCCTGTGCTAAAGCAGGGAGACCCAGTTACCTCCGCCTCGTTCATGGAACCAACAGGTGGGGAAGGGCAGGGCCAGAAAAGCCTACATTGCTTCCCTCACCAACCCTACCTGGAGGTAATGGTTTCTTTTGTTCTAGATGCTGCCTTTACCTCTCTTAGGGCTCAACCTTGCTACCTTTGAAGTCAATAGGAGTTTTGCCATTGACTTCAATAGGTGTAGGACTGGGCCCTTCTTAGGCAATTGTTTGCACGGCAATTAAAAACCCATGGTTGGCCCGGGACAGCTGACTTGAGCTCGGGCTAAGGAGCTGCTTAGCTGTGGTGTAGATGTTCGGGTGCGGGCTGCAGCCAGAGGTCTGGGACCGTCCCACCTCACAGGGCCCCTAGAGCCTGTGCTCGAGCCCGAGCCTGAATGTCTACATCGCAATTAAACAGCCCCTCACCTGGAACCTGAATCAGCTGGTACAGGCCAGCCATGGGGTTTTAATGGCAGTGTAGACATATCTTTAGAATCCAACACTGGAAAATGCCTTACCTGCAAGACCTGTCAAATGTACTTACTATCTGGAAATCATGAACTTCTATAGCCTCTTCATTTCCACTTCCAGTTTTAAAGGTCTCTAGGTTGTTCCCAGAATCTATTTCCATTGATCCCTCTTGTAATTTTCCATTAATACTCATAGTATAATGGACATTGTAAATCTGTAATTGAATAAAGAACATTAGCATGCATTTTTATATCTTCCTAGCTTTTATCAAGAACAAGTCTGGTGCCAATCTGATTGTCATGTCCCTCTTCAAGTTACTGGCTTTTATCCATACACTTTTATCCTTACACTTTTATTACAGAATCCCCAGCAGTCAAGACCATACTAATAAAACAGACGTTGATGGTTTCAGGCAATATCAGTCCTGACAGCTTTACATCCATACACACTGAATGTAGAATAATTTGGTTCCAAGGTTACATGGGGTTTAGGAACTGTCTAAATCATATTGGATGGGAAGATCAGAAAGAGCTGATTTCCCCCAGAGGGCATCTCCATTTTACCCCTCAGTTTGCTCTGTTGGAACTCACTCTTGCTTGGAGAAGTTTGATACTGTATAGGTACTTAGAAAGAGAGTCTCTTGAATGTAGCAAGCTGCATGTGGTTGACTCTGAGTGGGGTGAGCTTTGTTTAAATATCTATACTTCCATAAATACCAACACAAGGAGTTTACTTTTATTCTTAAAAAGTCTGTATATAAACAGTTTGAATAAAGTTCACAATATAGTCTAGAAATCAATTTTTTCTGCTTGCAACTCTTTGTTAGGGAAAAATGCTAAAGGTAATTGATTGTCTTTTACAAATAGAGACTCAATCCTGTATTATTCATACATCCAAGACTTCCACTGAATTCTTCCATGAGGAATGCAAGACTTGGCCTATATAGATAGTACTTAATTCCATATCTAAAGTATATAGACTGAGCTGGTATAAGATGATAACACTTTTATGTAAGCCCCATTCGTTGCAGTAGAATTCACAAGTTTTTTTTTATTTTAAAAAAATCGTAAGTCTTGTGGTTGCAAAGAAAACCTTCCAAATGTGAATCAACAAAGCGTTGCCTTCCTGAGTCTGAGGGCAGTCTGAAACAATAGCTTAGTGTCCCCATGCTTCTCAATTGGGTGTTGACTCTGCAGCTTAAGGTTGACATTTTATCTATTTCTGTACCAATCAGAATACACTCTACTCTTTTTAAAAAAAAAGATTCAGTTCTTAAATGATGGCATTACCACCAGCTTCCTGAGATGGGAAAAGAAACCCACTTACTAATAAGATATTTGTAATGCATCTATTTGAACAAAAAGCACATATACACTAAAATAATGCAAGTGTTGCGAAACTAAACAGACCAAAAAATGAGACTCTGTCCTATGATTGATCTATCTATTTATCAAAACCATCAGTGCAGACTGGACTATTAACACCATACACATTCTTTGGCCAATCTACTCATTCAGGCCCCTCTCCCTTTTCAAAAGCCTAGAAAAGCAAATGAGTCTTGCACTGTGTCTTGAAGCAGCCTATCTTCTTACTATGTATAGGAAAAGCTGTGTTATCTGTCATGTTGGGGGAATGGGGGGTGCCAGTTAGTCAAAAATTCCAGTTAACTAAGAGTTATACTTACCAATGGAGGGAAGGAGTTTGGGTGCAGGAGGGGACTCAGGGGTTGAGACACGGGAGGGGTTTTGGGGTGCTGGATCTGGGCAGCGCTCACCTCGGGCAGCTCCCCGCAAGCAGCAACATGTCCCTGCTGCTCCTAGGCGGAGGCGCGGCCAGGCGGTTCTGTGTGCTGCCTTGGCACACAGGCGCTGCCCATGCAGCTCCAGCTGGCCTCGGTTCCCAGCCAATGGGAGCTGCGGAGCCAGCACTCAGGGTGGGGCAGGGCAGAGACAGTGCACAGAGCCACTGTGGCTGTTCCTCTGCCTAGGAACAGCAGGGATATATTGCCGCTTCCAGAGAGCCACGCAGACAGCGGCGGCTCCAGGCACCAGCGCTCCAAGCGCGTGCCTGGGGCGGCAAGCTGCGGGGGGCGCCCTGCCAGTCCCTGCGAGGGCGGCAGTCAGGCAGCCTTCGGCGGCTTGCCTGCGGGAGGTCCGCCAGTCCCACGGATTTGGCGGCAATTCAGCGGCGGGTACGCCGAAACCGTGGGACCGGCAGACCTCCTGCAGGCATGCTGCCGAATCCGCGGGACCGGGGACCTCCCACAGGCATGTCGCCAAAGGCAGCCTGCCTGCCGTGCTTGGGGTGGCAAAAAAGCTAGAGCCGCCCCTGCACGCAGAGTCAGGTAGGGAGCCTGCCGGCCCCGAGCCAACCGGACACCTAGCAACTCTATTAAAGATTGGTATTGGGAGATATCAGAAATGCTGGTTTCTAGAGCTTTACAGTTGGTAAAGTGCTGGATAACATAACTTTTACTGTAACTTTTTTCTTCTCTCTCTGGATTTTGGGTTTGCTATAAATTGTCTTTAAAAAATAATTAAACGTCAAGCAGTTGTACCCTGCAGGCTAAAATATATATCATATTGAAACACTTTACCTATAAATTAAGGGACCGATTCTGCACTCCTTACTCAGACAAGGCTCCTGCTGAAGTAAATAGGAGTCATGCTTGAGCCAGGAGTGCAGAATAGGCTCCTTGGCAAATTCAATGAGACTCATTCTTCTTGTCACTGATGAGCAAATGAAACTCAAATTCACATAATCTGGCATTTCATATTATAAAAATCTTTGAAAACATAAAGGAAAGATAATATTTAAAATTACTCTGATGATCACTACACCTTGAAAGTTTGCTTCTTTAAACTAAAACCCTAGTTTCCATCTCTGTCCCTTTTGATGCAGTATTTTGTCATGTAACTTAAATTCAGAAAAGTTCTCTCCGCCCAAATATAAGTTATCAAGATTTTTAAAATCATTTTGCAACTAATATACTATGAGCTCGTGTCCATGTTCAGCACACATTTAAACTACTAGGTACATAGTGAAATAATTTTGGTCCTTAATCAAACCTATGAATAGACTAAATATAGCCTGGTGCACCACATATTTAACTGTCAAAGTATGAACTGCAATCAGCATTTGGATGACGTGGCATTTCTTTCACCACCATTTTGTCCTGATGCTTGGAATTTGCTTATTATGTGAATCTCCTGGGAAAGAATGGGGGGAAACAGTGAATGCGTTGAAGATTTATGAGCAAAATAAATGTAGCTTTTGTCTGTGATCCCAAGGATACACTTTATGTTTATTCCTAAAATCAGCTTCCATCATGCTACACCAAATGGACAGGAAAGAATTTTTATACTGAGGTATGGGGATGGGGGGAAAAGTATGCTACTTACAGAACTTGGCAACCAATCGAGAAAGGTTTCCAGTGTGATTGTGATTCTCATTAAATTCAAGCAGTTAATTTAAAAATTGGTTTAATAGAAAAATGTTTCCAAAATGTAAATACTTGGGTTCATAATTCTTGTCTTTGTTTCACTCAGTTCATCCCGGACCTGACTTTAAACCAGATTAAAAAACTTCCATGAAACAATATGTTCTTACAAGACGAGTCCCTTCCAACTCTGACATTCTATGATATGACAGACTATCCTGCTTGGTAAACAGATGAGTTTACTGTTGGAATTGACACCTCCTGCCCACCTTTGTTGAATTATTGCCTGTTCCAGTTAGCAATACTCTAAGTAGGTGACCCAGTTTCCACTACTCCAAGATTGAGCTTTCTGATTGTGGTTCCCCTATATTTTCTATGCTCCAACCACTTCAGAATATTTACCAAGCATTCTGGATGGCAGGTGGGGGAAGAATGGCTTGTTTAGAATTCTGATCGAGTTTTGTAGCTAAACGTTCTGGATCTTGACTCTCAAACTGAGCAAGAGTATAGCCCAGCCGCTGGCACACGTCTTAAACTAGCCACAGATGCGCTAGCCCCGTGTTTCTCAACCTTTTTGGTAACAGGGACCAACTTGCTGCCTTCCTAAATTGCCAGGGAGATTTCAGGGACCAGCGCTTGACTGGTCCTTGAGCAGCACTGCCACAGCCAACTTTCCCCACGAGCTCCTCTGCAAGGTGCTACCCCGGGACTCCCTCCCCCCAGCCATTGTGCGGGCTGTTGTCCTGCTCACTCCCGCGGGGGGTGCCTGGGGGTAGCTTTTCACAGCGGTGCAGCCAGAGGAACCACTGAGCCCCGCCGGACCCTCACCCAAGGAACCTGCGGCCGGCTCTCCATCAGGCCCGCCTTCCCTGCGCCCCGCGCCAGCCACTCACGTGCCGGTCGCTCCCCTTCCAGAAGTAGAAGGCGCCGATGGCTCCGCACAGGAGCAGCAGGGCTCCGGCGATGAGCACCACGGCCCCGATCTTCAGCAGCCGCCCGGGGCTGGAGGGTTTCACCGGCACCGCCGTGTAGGCCTGCAGCAAAGGGGGACAGGCAGCCCAGGAGTCCGCTCGCCTCAGAGCCCAGCTGCCCCCCGAGCTCAGCCCCGCGCCGGGCGGGCGAGGAAAGCAGCAACACCCCCTCCCCCCCAGCCGCGGGGTGCTGGCACTTGGCGCCAGCCCCTGCCGGACCCCACCGCACCCCGCCGCTTTCCCGCCCTCCCCAGAGCGGTGACCTGCCCCGCGAGGCCGCTGGCGCTGAGCGCGGGGAGCGGCGGCGGGACTCTCTCTGCCCCGGTACTTACCGGCGGCAGGCTCCGCTCCACGTCCTCCGGCCCCGCCAGGGCGATGGGCACTTTCTCCGCGCTCTCGGCCATGGCTGCCCGCGCACGTCTGGACCCGGAGCTCCTGTGGCCCCAGCGGGCGAGGCACGGCCAGGCTCGGCTGCACACAGCCCCTCCCCGCCCCCAGGCGCGCCTCCCGCCCCAGCCGCAGCGCCAGGCTGGGGATACAATGGCCCCCTTTGAACGCTGCTGCCCTGCGGGGCCGGAGCGACCGGCCTCAACCCGAGCAGGGTTTCAATCAACTCCCGGGGCCCCAGGCTGCTGCCGCCCGCCGGGCAGCGTAACTCTGCGCGCGGAGGGGAAAGCCGCTAAAGTGTGGGTGTGTTGGCCGCCACTGCAGGTGCTATCCGGGGCCCGCTCAGAGCTGGCCCGCCTCCCAGTGCCCAGCCCATTGGGGGCCCTAAGCAGGAATATGTTAGACACCCCCCCCCCACACACACACACAACACATACTAATAATGAACAGGGGCCCCCTTGAGCTGCTTGGAGTCCTAAGCAATTGCTTAGTCTGCTTATGCCTGGTGCCTGCTCTGACACCTGCGGCTGCTTGGCAATCCTCAGCAGTGGAGAAACCTTAGGGTTTCTCACCTTTGGGGGGCTCCTTGAGCAGCTGCCTAGAAACCGAGGTAGGATGACTGTGCCCGTCCTCTCAGCTCCTGGATTAGGTGACATGGAAATGGGGAAGAGGAATCAGGGGGGAGAAATGATCAAAAGGAAAGAGGTTTCAGAGTAGCAGCCGTGTTAGTCTGTATCCTCAAAAAGAACAGGAGTACTTGTGGCACCTTAGAGACTAACAGGTGGGTGAAAGCTCCTCAAGATCTTGGGTAGCCCCATGGGTGAAGGGAAGCTGAGCCCTCTTCACCTCTCTGGAAGACAATGGTTTATTGGTAAGGATAAGATTTTGTCATGGTTATTTTTAGCAAAAGTCCAGGGTAGGTCATGGGCAATGAACAAAAATTCACGGAAGCCATTGACCTGTCCCAGACTTTTACCAGAATTAATTGACAAAATGGGTCTGATGCGGGGATGAGAGCCCAAGCCCTGCTGCGGAAGGGGGGTGGTTCAGCACCCACCAACTCTGACTGACAGCTCTGCAGTTCCCCTGCTGCCCGTGGTGGCTGGGAGCTGCGTAGGCCCCTGCCATGGCTCAGAGCATTGGGTACCCCCGGCTGCCTGCAGCAGCTGAGAGCTGAGGTCTCTGGAAGTCATGGAATCCATGACCTCCATGACATAGTCTTAGTTACTGGTAAATAAGTTATGGAGAATGAGAAGCAGAGTTTGGAAGAAAATGGAAACTAGTGCAGAGATTCAAGCTATATGTGACGTGACTGTGGTCTGCCCTTCCGTGGCTGTGGTTTGGATGGAGTGTTGTGGTGTGGGCAGAGAGGAGATTTTATATCAGTCTGACAGACAATAGGGTT
The DNA here is from genome assembly GCF_027887155.1 of Malaclemys terrapin pileata. Classification (NCBI taxonomy): domain Eukaryota; kingdom Metazoa; phylum Chordata; order Testudines; family Emydidae; genus Malaclemys; species Malaclemys terrapin. The sequence goes on along the minus strand of NC_071505.1, from coordinate 289,643,440 downwards.
TCAAGGTAAATGCTAATGAGCCAGTTCCTCAAATGGTGTAAATCAATGCTGCTCCATTGACTCCAGAAAATGGTTTGTGCCAGACCAACCTGATCTTTCTTTGAGAAAATAACTGATTTTTTTAGGCCAAGGAAATGCAGTAGATCTCATCTACCTAGATTTCAGTAAGGCACGGGATATAGTTCCACATGGGAAATTATTAGTTAAATTGGAGAAGATGGGGATTAATATGAGAATGGAAAGGTGGACAAAGAACTGGTTAAAGGGGAGACTACACCAGGTCATACTGCAAGGTGAACTAGCAGGCTGGAGGGAAGTTACTAGTGGAGTTCCTCAGGGATCAATCTTGGGACTGCTTATTTAACATTTAACATTTTCATTAATGACATTGGCACAAACAGTGGGAGTGTCCTAAAGCCTTGGCACCTGAACATCTAGACAGCAATGAAATAGCCCCTCAGACCCAGCCCTGTGAGCCCAAGTCAGCTGGCATGGGCCAGCTGCAGGTGTCTACTTGCTGTGTAGACATACCCTGTATCTTTTCTCTCTCCTCCCCCCCCCCCCCCCCGTTCTTTTGAATCTGGAAAAATAAATAGTATTTGACAACTTAGATATTAGTATCATTAAACACAAGCCCATGGCCAGTGCAAAGTGTCCCTCACAGAGCCAGACACAAACAAAACCAGTTTCAGAAGGAGCCAGATTTAAGAGAGATCACAAATGGGAAACTCTGGAACAGGGATCGGCAACCTTTGGCACACGGCCCATCAGGGAAATCCACTGGCGGGCCGGGATGGTTTGTTTACCTGCAGTGTCTGCAGGTTTGGCCAATTGCAGCTCCCACTGGCTGCGGTTCACCGTTCCAGGCCAATGGGGGCTGCAGGAAGCGGTGCAGGCCAAGGGATGTGCTGGCCGCCGCTTCCCACAGCCCCCATTAGCCTGGGACGGCAAACCGCGGCCAGTGGGAGCTGCGATCGGCTGAACCTGCGGACTCTGCAGGTAAACAAACCGGCCTGGCCCGCCAGTGGATTTCCCTGATGGGCCACGTGCCAAAGGTTGCCGATCCCTGCTCTGGAAGCTTCTCAATGGGTCCAGTTTGGGTCCGCATGTATCTTCCAATTGTTTTTTTTTACTATATACCACTCTATTATTCTCAATTTATTTTAATCTGTCCCATCCTTTTCCTTCCTACTCATAGAACATGTATGAACATGTATTCTCCTTTGATTAGTGCTTGTCTCTAACATCCTCAGCCGTGGCAATATTGAACTTACTATTATAATCCCCCTGATCAAAAAGATTCCATTATGTACTGGTCCTTATACCACCGTCAGCACTGTAATATTTGAGTGCCTTCCAGTAGTGCATTAAGGGATGTGACTAAGAGCATGTCTACACTGGCAAAGTTACAGCGCCTGCAGTTACAGCACCGCTCAGAGAGTGTTCACACTGACAGCTGCCTGCGCAATAGCGTATTCACACTTGCAGCACTTGCAGTGCTATTTGGAGCGGTGCACTCCGGACAGCTATCCCACAGAGCATCTCTTTCTCTTTTGCCAATAAGACTTGTGGGAAGGTGGAGGGGGTTGCAGGACATCCTGGGTCCAGTCCCAATGCCCCGTGATGCATTGCTTCGCATCCCAGCAAACCCTGTGCTTCTGTCCACATTTGGCACCATCTTTCAACCGTTTGTGTACTGCGTGCCCTGCCTCTTTCAGGCTGCAGGAATGGATCCCGAACTGCTGACCAGTATGCTGCTCGCTCTGACCAATATGTCACGAGTGGCAGTGGAGTTATTCCGTAAACTACAAAGTCAAGAGGAGTGTGACGTTGATCTTGCCATGCATAGTAGCTATGACACGAGATTGCTTGTGGCTTTCACGGCAGTGCTGACCACAGTGCAATGCCACTATTGGGTTTGGGAAACAAGCACTGAGTGGTGGGATCACATCGTGATGCACGTCTGGATGACGAGCAGTGGCTGCAGAACTTTCGCATGAGGAAAGCCACATTCATGGAACTGTGTGATGAGCTTGCCCCAGCCCTGTGGCACAAGGCCAAGAGAATGAGAGCTGCCTTGTCGTTGGAGAAGCACTGCTACCAATCAGTCGCTAACCAGTTCAGAGTGGGAAAGTCGACCGTTGGACTTGTGTTGATGGAAGTGTGCAGGGCCATTAATCGCATTCTGCTCCGAAAGACTGTGACTCTGGGCAACGTGCATGACATTGTGGATGGCTTTGTACAAATGGGCTTCCCTAACTGCAGAGGGGCGCTAGATGGCTCACACATTCCAATTCTGGCACTAGACCACGTAGCCACCGAGTACATTAATCGCAAGGGGTATTTCTCAATGGTTCTCCAGGCGCTTGTGGATCACCATGGACGTTTCACTGACATTAGCGCAGGCTGGTCCGGAAAGGTGCATGATGCACGCATCTTTCAGAACACTGGCCTGTTCAAGAAGCTGCAAGCAGGGACTTTCTTCCCGGACCAGAAGATCACGATAGGGGAAGTCGAAATGCCCACCGTGATCTTTTGAGACCCCACCTACCCCTTAATGCTGTGGCTTATGAAGCCATACACAGGGTAACTTGACAGCAGCAAGGAGCGGTTCAACAACAGGTTGAGCAAGTGCAGAATAACCATTGAGTGTGCTTTTGGCCGTTTAAAAGCCCACTGGTGCTGCCTCTATGGGAAGCTGGACCTGGCCAATGACAATATACCTATGCTTATAGCTGCGTGCTGTACAATCCATATTTGTGAAGGGAAGGGAGAAAGCTTCACTCAGGGCTGGACCGCAGAGACTCAGCGCCTGGAGGCTGAGTTTGAACAGCCAGAGACCAGGGCTATTAGAGGGGTGCAGCGCAGGGCCATAAGGATCAGGCATGCCTTGAGGGGCAGCAATTTGAGGCTGAAAACAGTTCTTGTAATGCTAGGAGGTGATTGGTGGCACATGATACAAGAAGGGGCCTTAACATAATTGTATGGGGTTGGGGGATGAGGGAAGAAAAGATATCAAGAGGAGGAGGGGTCCTGTGACGGCTACAGATTTGTGTACGTCCAGGGATCATACCCAACCTTCTCCTTTGGAGTACAATACAGCGGGTGCTGTACTTCAGCAGGGCCAAACTTAGAGGGATGGGTGTTGAGTTCAGTGGGTAGTGGAAGTCCACATTGCTGGATTGTGAGGAGGGAGGAGTGGAATGCTGCGAGTGGAGAGTGGATCCAGGAGTTTGTCTTGGCGCGGGGGTCAGGGCCGGCTCCAGGGATTTGGCCGTCCCAAGCAACCACAAAAAAAACAAAAAAACAAAAAAAACTCCGCGATCGCGATCTGCGGCGGCAATTCGGAGGAAGGTCCTTCGCTCCTGGCGGGAGTGAGGGACCATCCGCCGAATTGCTGCCGAATAGCTGGACCTGCTGCCCCTGTCCGGAGTGGCCGCCCCAAGCACCAGCTTGCCAAGCTGGTGCCTGGAGCCGGCCCTGGCGGGGGTGCAGGTGGGACAGTGGGGAACGCATGGGAAACAGTTTTGTGACAGCGGCTGCAGCGGAGCTGAACTTGGAGCGCGGAGCTGCTCAGTTTGAAGAGCTAGTATCACCTGGAGCATGTCCACTTGGTGCTCCATAACGTTTAAGAGCCACTCCATGGCTTCTTTCTGGTGTGCCGCATTTTCCTTTCGGTCCCTCTTCTCGCTGTCCCGCCACTCATTCAATTTCTGTTTCTCAGTGGCGGAGTGCATCATGACCTCACGGAGAAAGTCCTCCTTAGTTCTTAGTTCTTCATGGCCACTTTCTAATTCTGCGCAGCCGTTCTGCTGCTGATAAGGAAGGCTGGCCTCCCAAGGTCATCCCTGTGAAGTTTAAATGCAACATTTATAGAAGCAGTATTGTTTGCAACACACAGACCACTGATTCAATGATTTAAAACACAGCCACTATTCACATACCTATCAGCAACCGGCTGACCCCAGGCAAGCACATATGAGACACAAGACCCCCAAAATGGTGAGTAGCCGCAGGGATCACTCTTCCCGGACCCTGCTGTATACATGTGGCTCTTCAGGAGAGCCAGCACTGTAAGGGGGGCTTGATAATCATTCCTGTCCCCACACTTTCCACAGGATGTGATCATTATGGAAGTTATCTCACTGCTGAGGGTGAGCAGGGAATCAAGGGAGGGTCCTCTCCAAGCCTGCGGCTTCCATCCTGGAACCTGCAGCAGCGGATTTCCCAGTATCTCTACGAGAGTTTCTTGGAGATCTCTGAGGGATATTCCCATGAAGTGAGGGAGTCCATCAACAGCCTTTTCCACTGCTCAGAATAGGCATGCAGTGAGAGACAAGCCTGATTTCTGCAACCTTCCTGCCCCCAACAAATCACTTCAGCAATTCCCAAAATCAGATCCTCTTACTAAGGGCCTCCTCTCCTGTTTGCGCTTCATCAAGATCCGACTGCTGTGACTGGCTAGGCTCCTCTAGGGTAAAAAAGAGCTCCTGACTGCATGCATCTCTGGCCTCCGAGCCATCCTCTGCCTCTGGGTCCCCTCCCCTTCCTCGTCCAAGATTTCCTCCTCCTGGCTTGGTCCACTCTCGACTGGCATGCAAGCCAATGAAGTATCCACAGGGGCCTTCGCAGTGGAGGTGGGGTCGCCACGAGTAGCGCGTCCAGCTCTTCGTAGAACTGGCAGCTCATGGGTGCAGCACCGGAGCGGCGTTTGCCTCCCACACCTTGTGGTAGGCGTTCTGCAGCTCCTTCACTTTGACCCTACACTGCAGTGTGTCCCAGTCATTGCCCCTTTCTATCATGCATCATGAAATCTGTCCATAGGTATCATAATTCCTATGGCTGGAGCGCAGCTGGGACTGCCTGCACAGCTTCCTCTCCCCAAATGCTGATGAGGTCCAGCAGCTCAGCATTGCTCCAAGCAGGGGATCGCCTGGCGCATGGAGCAGGCATGGCCATCTGGAAAGATGCTCTGAGACCACTGTACGCATCACCGAGCAAACAGGAAGGGGACTTCCAAAATTCCAAAGGAATTTACAGTTGGTCACCTGAGGGAAGGGCAGTACAGTTCAAACCGATGATCAGAGAGGTGAGAACAGGCATTGTGGGACACCTCCTGGAGGCCAGTTGCAGCGCCGTAATCGCCCTGGTGTCTACGCTGGCACCGCAGCACTGTAGCCCTGGCGCAGAAAGCTCTACGCCTCTTGTCAGGGTGTTTTTTTAGAATGCTGCAACTGCACAGTTTCTGTGAACTAAGTGGCTTGGCAGTGTGTACACCTCGCGAGTTACAGCGCTCAAAGCTGCTTTAATGCACAGAAACTTGCCAGTGTAGACGGGGCCTAAGATCTGTCTTGTGTGGTTCATTCTTTCACTCTATTTCATCCTCTCAAAAGGAGAAAAATAGTGGGTGCAGGATGGGCTTTTATTATGATATGAACACTGTGCTATGTGTTTATATGAGAAAAGGCAAGGTAAAAAAGAATTCACTTTGCAGTAGGAATGAAAGCTGGTGAGGCCTGTGGTGGCTCTTAGGTCCAGAGTTGAAGATGAGCCCCCTCATCTCTCCAGCTCCTATAGAAGCTCCATGACATGCACAATCAACCTCCTGTCAAACAGCACTGTAGCATCCTAATCCTTCTAAGCTCTTAGCCAGTCAAAACACCTGAGTCTAGACCCTTCCATGCCTGTAAGTCCCGTTGTAGCCTGCAGCTCTGTATCCAAAAGGACAGCAGGATCTGGCCCCCGCAATTAACCTCTCTTTCTTCTGAATCTTGCTCCATAAATGCACAAATCTTTGTCTTTTCTCATTTCTTCAGAACACATCACTGCCATGACCAGTAGCTTAAAAAATATCAAGTTGTCCAAAATAAGAATAAGCTCAAGAGCTATTGGGCATTATGCCACCATATTGTTAAGAAACGAATCTTAGAGACTAGATCAGAATTTTCCCTTTTCTTAAACACAGAAAAGGGAATTTCTTGCTGTCAATTTCTGTCATTAACAATCAGATTTAAAAAAAATATTAACAAGCATAGATGGTGCTGAAAATAAACATAATCACAGCTCATTAGATCAAAAGCAAAGTATGATGTATGATTTTAAAATTAGGGCATAGTCTGGCCTTTTCTTGGATGCCATTCTGATAATAAGCATTATGATCTTCTTCACTAGCAAGCATTTTGTTACCCCCAAAATCTTGTGCACCGATATCTTGGCAAAATGTGAGAATATCAGCCTTTGATCTTGAACTTCCATTAGACTGTGGTTTAAACAGATTTATTTTAAGGACCTTATGTTCATCTCCTGTGTAAAAATGTCTGGGGGATGAGAACTTCACTTGGAAGATCAGTGGCTCCTTCTGAGTGATTTAATTTGTGCCTGATTCCCTGTGGCAGCATGGGACCAGCAGCATTGTGGAAGAAGCAGAGTGTTTGGTCTGGACAACATAGATAGGCTCTAGGTTCAAAGTTATAGACACGGCAACAGCCCTTAGCAATGACCTCCTGCTAGGGGCAGGAATAATCTACCCAGGGAAATGAAGGATGCTTGATGTCACTGCTGGCTCAGAAAGTGAATGTACATAAGTGTGCAGGCCACACCTCATGACTCTGACTGGGAATTCCTTTCTTCAGCTCCAAAAATGGAAGGCCTATAGAGAGCCCTTTTAAAGGGGATTTTCTTTTTTTGGAGGAACCAGAATTGGGGAGAAAAACTTGTGGCTAGGACTCTCCCTGTGCCGTCAGGTTTCCTTCCATACTCCAAAATCTCCTTTCTGTGGAAACGCTGAAAATTTGCATTCTGCAGGTGTTTGAACCCCCTCCTCCCTGATGGAGCAATGTAATGACAACTCTTGGAGGGGAACATTGCAGAGTTGCTAATTCTCTGCACACATTTTCCTCACATTGAGGAACAATGTTGGATCTTTCTTTTTAAATAATGTAAGCATCACTGACTCATTTGGTTGTTTCCTTCAGTCTCCCTCCTGCCTCCAGACTCACATACATCAAAATTATCAATATCTTTCAAGCAGATACAGGAATATAACTGTAGGTCCCATTGCCTACCATCCCAAGTCAAGCCTTATAATGATGGCTCTGAAATGCCAAGTCTTTTATATGTGCGTTTGCATGTGCCCATGCATGGAGAGGTAAAGAGAACACATTTTTTGCCATCTGACTGATTAGGTGACAACAGATAAAAGAGGATTTTGCACAGATATAAAAGCAGTACAAATGGCTTACCATTCAGCAACTCCAAATGCTTTCTGTAGAATATAAAGACTAGTGTAACAGGCGGTGTTTGCAGGGCTTAGGACAAAAACGTGACTTGCCTTCACCGGTGAATCCTTCATGTGAAATAAAGAAGGTAATGACACTGATGTTTGAAAGCAGTCTTCTCTCTAAATCATGTGTGTATGCTCAGCTGGATTAAACCAACTGTCTCAGACTAACAGTTGTAATAATAGTCTTTTATGAGACATTTGATAGCCTAATACCATTATCCCCTGGACTGAAAAGCATTCCAGAGTATTTAGAATGTAACAATGAATGTGATGTTGCTCATTTGAAAGTACTTGCTTGTCTCAAGGAAACATATTTTCCTATTTTCTTCAGATGTCTAAAAAGTTTAGAGGAAGAAGAGGGGTAACACATGAGAAATATATGGTGACAAGTGTCCTGCGAGTTGGATGAAATAAATCTTTCAATATTTCTTTTGTAGGTTCATTTACATTACTGCTGATTTTCTAAGTGCCACAAATGTATTTTTAAAATCTACATTAGATAACAAAAATTTCCAGGAGATAATGACACTGAGTGCATGATTCATCACTCTGTTACCCAGTGAATTTGTACCAGCATAAATATGGAGTAACTCAATGCTGATGCAGGTCCTATATTTTACCAAAGAAGCTAAACAAATGTAATCTTCTCAGGAGCGTTGTGATTCTCAGAGACAGTTTTAGTGCAATAGGCCAGAGTTCCTTATCTGCTCTAGGTGCTTTTTGCAAATTGGGTAATTCAAGCACCAACCTTGGAATGACTGGAAAGATGCAAAAAGCTATGACATTATAATGATTTCCTCAGGTATTTCAGGGACATAAAATATGCTTGAGGAAGCTTTTTCAATAGCCAAGCAAGCCACATGTATGAAAATATCCATTTGATGTGGAGAACTGACCACATTTACTGGGGGACTTGTGTCATCTACAAATATTACTTCAAAAATAAACTATTTAGGTTCATTAGGGAAAATATGATTAGTTATAAGAAAATTCTGGCTTGAGCATCTCTCCATGTTTTTATCCTTCCTGTGCCTAGACAGTACAGTACAAAGGATTTTAAGGAAAGTTTAAAATTGCTGCATGCAGCAAAACCCTGTGAGAAAGGACTACATAAATTGCAGTGTCTAGAGATGCGGAGAGTAACTTGTTTTTATTATCATCCTCTTTCCTTTTTTCCTTCTGTCTAGCCTCTCTTTCTTCCTTCCTTTGAAAAGCAGCATCTCCCTTCCTCCTCTTCTCTATTAACCTCAGTTTCTCCTGTTCACCCCTTTACTAATTCCCATATTAGGTTGTCTCTTCCCCTTTGCTGCCCTTCCTTTATTCTACCATTGTTCCCCAGTGTTCTCATGCCCCCTTTTGCTCTGAGTGTATTCCTTTGTCTCTTTCTATAATCTTCATGTACTATAAGTGTAAAGGTGTAAATGGGGCATACAATTATAATGCACCTTACTTGGATCAGGATTATGGTGGTAAAACCTGAGCAAATCTAGCCTGGCTGTCAGATCTCAAACTGTGTTGGCAGGGCTGGCAGTTAGAAATATATATATATATATATAACTTATAAGATGAGAAAAATTGATGTGGAAGGTATTGAGAGATCCACACAATGTTATTGTTACTGTTGCTTTTCTGAGTAGAACTGCTCTCTAAGGTTCAGTCTCTGGAGGTACAATAGATCCAAAATATTCTCCAGCAAAAGCTGCAATATATTGTGGTAATAACATTCTAAAGTACTGGCTCAGTAAGAGATGTTTCGATATTGGTTCAGGACAGTTAGAAACCTGAAACCTTGTTCTCATCTCATGGACAAGATAAGGACATATGGCCCATCAAAGTATGCTCTTCATAATCCTGAGACACTAAAGATTAATTTGTTTTTCCCCAAGGTTGAATCAAAGCAACCCATATGTCGTCTTATGTCCCCAAATTTAGCTAGTAGCCATGCCTTCTGTTTTCCTTGAACCAAAGATATAAAATAAAATAACTGATTGACATTGCATGATTCTATTCCTGCCTTTGACAATGTGCAATGTGTTCTGTTTGCCAGCCATTCTGTGTAAATTGCTTGTAGGCTAGTCTCCTCCTTAACCTCAAACCTTGTTTTTGTGCTTGGGAGGTAGTTATTATCTCAAACAACTTAGTGGTATCAATCTGTTCATTTCCTGGAGGCATCTTACACTTTGAGGAGAACTTTTTAAGTTTCTTTTTTTTCTCTGTAGCACAGGCCAAGTCTGGCTATTTTTCCCATTAGAAGGCACCTATGAAACAATTCTATTCCCCTTTTTGATCTCTGCACTAATCTTCTAATAATTTGATGACCAGACTCAAAACAATATTTCAAATGAGCCATTTGCAATGCCAGAATATCTTTCACAAATGCAGTCTCCTGAAATGTATATTGTACTTGCAATTCTGAACACCAATGAAATAGTTTTTGCCTCTGTGACACACTGTATCACTGATTTCAGTATATTATTCTCTCTTTTCTCCTTCTCTCAGCTCTTTCATACAGCTCCTTTAACCAGGCTCTCCCTGCCATTCCTCCATCCCTTCCTCTTTCAAGTCCCTCCTTAAAATACACGGTTTTTCAGAATAACTTCCTTCAGACAGGAATTAAGAAACTAGACAATTGAGAAAAAAAGAAACCAATCAAAAATCACAGAGATACTGTGTGCTAAACTTTGCAGCTCAGTCCCCAGTTTTTGTTACTTCACATCCCTTCTCTTCTGTTTGTATGGGTCCTGGTTTTCAAAGGTGGTTGTTAACTTTTTGTGATTACATTTTAGACAGCTAGGGCCTGGTTTTCAGATGATGCTAGGCACCTACAACTCCAGTTGAAGTCAATGAGAGCTTCAGAACTTCTCAAAATCAGGCCCTAGGCAGCGAAATTAAGTTACACAAAATTAGAGGCCATATGTCTGAAAGGACTCTAGCACAGTGCTGATGTAACCTATGTGTCCCTTCTGTGCCCAATCCATAGAGGATGTCCGTATATGCAGGGCCGGCTCTAGGTTTTTTGCTGCCCCAAGCAAAACAAATTTTGGCTGCCCCCCATCCCAGTCCTGGGCTCCCCCCTTCTCCCCTGCTGCCCCAGTCCTGGGCTCTTCCCCCCACACCCGCACCCTCCTGCTGTCCCAGCCCTGGGCTCTCACCCCTCCCCCACCCGCACCCCCTGCCACCCCAGCCCTGGGCTTCCCCCCCCCACCTGCACCCTCCTGCTGCCCCAGCCCTTGGTCACTGGTAACTCGCTCCCAGGGCAGGTAATCAGCATCCCACTCATGACACTAGCAGGGGCGGAGGCTGCATCCACCCAACTCCTTCCCGGCGCCGAGGGGGGCCCTGACTCCTCCCGCTCCCCCCTCACCTCCAGCCAGTCCAGTGCTGGCACAGTCGGGGTAAGCAGCGGGGCTCCTGGGCCACGCCTCAGCCCAGGGTCCCTCCAGCCGGGACTCCTGCCTCCAGGACCGGCCGGGAATTGGGAGGGCAGAGCCGGGGGACTGCCCCAGCAGGGGGCTGAGAAGCCGGGGCAGGGCAGCCTCAGAGGGAGTGGCCGGCAGGGAACGGAGCCCCGGAGACCGGGACGTGGGCCAGACACGGCAGCGCCCCAGGCACCGGTCCCCTCTATGGCCCCGCTGCTGTTCCTGGCCGCCCTGCTGCAGCCCCTGGGCGGCTCGCGGCCACTTCGCCCAGCCCTGTCTGCGGCACTGCGGCACTTGCAGGCGACTCCGTGCGCTCTGCAGGGCGGCCCCCAGTCCAAGTGTCCCGCGTTCCACGTGTTGGAGCCTGCCGCATGGCTCGGCCGTAGCCGGCGGCACGAACCACAGCGACCCCAGGGCGCCCCCCGCACACGACACGCTGCTGCTGCTGGAACCCAGTCCCGGGGCCAGCTTTGGCCACCTGCTGCGGCTCTTCCACCTCAACTTCGGCGTCAGCTTGGGAGCCGGGACAGTGTCTACCTGGGTGAGCACCCACAGGGTCAGCCCCCAAACTAAACAAAACAAACAAACAAATAAACAAACAAACAAAAAAGGATGGCCCGAATACCGTCCCTGCAAATGTGCTGCCCCAAGCACCTGCTTGCTTTGCTGGTGCATAGAGCCAGCCCTGAGTATATGACAGCCCCCCTACTACAAAGCCAGGCTCTTTAGCTCAGGCTATATCAACTTATACTTTTTAACTCTGAAGGTCCCTAGTTCAATCCCTGCAGCATTGGTCAGGAGGGCTGCTCTCCTACTAGCACTACATAAATAAGAATGATTATTTATTATCTATATGATTGTGTACCTAAAAGCCATTGTCAGGGACCAGGACCCACTGTGCTAGGCGCTGTACAAACACAGAACAAAAAGATTGTCTCTGCCCCCAAAGAGCTTACAATCTAAGTATCAGACAAGAGACAACAGATGCAGACAGACAGGGGAGTACAAGGAAACCATGAGGCAATATCGGTCAGTGTGCTAGGCAGTGGCCTGAGTGCACCAGCCACTATCAAGTTTTTTGTAGGCATCATGGTAAAGGAGAGTTTTAAGGAGGCTAATGAGTTAGTTTTGCAGATGTTTACAGGGAGCTTCTCCCAAGCATGTGGGGCAGCATGGGAGAAAGCATGAAGGTGCTCATTTGAAAATATAACAAATGGGTGATGGAGGCTGATCGGAGGTGAGCATCAACAGCTTGATAGTGTATGAGAGATGATGGTGGACGGAGGAGGGGGACAGGCTGTGATTAATCATTATTCCAAATCATGTCACTTCTCACTCCAAGTCTGTTCTCTGTTTTGCACTTTCAGTTAATCCCTCCAACAGCCAGCTTTTCCAGACCCCACTCTCCATTACCTCCGGCACTTGGCTTGCCAACGTAAGCACTCTGGCAGACTGGAACAGTTTCTTTACCTGCCGCACCCGCAGGTTCGGCCGATCGCGGCTCCCACTGGCCATGGTTCACCACTCCAGGCCAATGGGGGCGGCAGGAAGCCGCGGCCAGCACATCCCTCGCCTGCACCACTTCCCACAACCCCAATTGGCCTGGAGCAGTGAACCATGGCCAGTGGGAGCCGCAATCGGCTGAACCTGCGAGTGTGGCAGGTAAAGAAACGGCCTGGGATGTTGTGAAGGCTAAAAGTATAACTGGGTTCAAAAAATAACTGGATAAGTTCATGGAGGACAAGTCTATCAATGGCTGTTAGCCAAGATGCTTAGGGATGCAACCCATACTCAGGATGACCCTAAACCTCTGATTGGCAGAAGTCAGGAGTGGAAGACGGGTAGATCACTCCATAATCACTCTTCTGCAGCACGGGGCACAGGTATTTGCTGGTTTGAATCTGAGTAAATGGTGGGTTTTCTGTAACTTTAAGTCCATTAATCAAGATTTGAGGACTTCAGTAACTCAGCCAGAGGTTAGGAGTCTATTACAGGAGTGGGTGGGTGAGGTTCTGTGGACTGCTATGTGCAGGAGCTCAGACTAAATCAGTGATTCCCATACTTGGTTCATGGCTTGTTCAGGGTAAGCCTGTGGTGGTCTGTGAGACGCTTTCTTTACCTGAGTGTCCACAGGTACGGCCGCTTGCAGTTCCCAGTGGCCGCGGCTTGCCGTTCCCGGCCAATGGGAGCTGCGGGAAGCGGCGTGGGCCGGGCCACTGCTTCCCGCAGCTGCCATTGGCCAGGAATGGCAAACCACGGCCACTGGGAGCTGCAAGCAGCCGTACCTGTGGACGCTCAGGTAAACAAAATGTCTCGCGGCCTGCCAGGGGCTTACCCTGAACAAGCTGTGAACCAAGTTTGGGAACCACTGGAATAAATGATCATGATGGTCCCTTCTGGCCTTAAAGTCTATGACTCTATAATTGCCCTGTTCTGTATACTCCCCCTGAAGCTCTGGTATGAGCCACTGTCACAGACAGGATACTGGGAAAGCTAGACTATAGCCTGACCTAGTATGGCAGCTCTTATGTTCTTATCACATTTTATAAATTCCTTTAGAACTGACTATTTAGGGCCCTGGCATGGCATGGAAAGGGAGCCAAGGAGTGGAAAACATGGTGACATGCGGGCAAACTAACTGCAGCGGGGAGCAGAGGCTATCCTGCATAGCTTCCCCTTTGCTGGAGCTACTGGAAGCTCAAATGAACAAACACCAGGTGATTGGGCCTCGGTGAGATTTTAGGGGTGCTGTGGCCTGCCAGACAATGGGGGAATTAATGCTGGATTTGACCGTAAAGCACAACAGCCCCCTTCTAGTACACTGTCAGGTAAGACCATTTTTTTATAGCTGTTCCAGACACTAACTGGAGATGCTGTCTCTAGTGGCTCATTCTCGTCTTTCTAGAGGCTGTCTGAACAGAGACAGTGAAGTTCTATATCTGGGTAGCTTTGGAGGTTACTTCGGAAAAGAACCTGATAAATCAGTGACCATAGTGAGCTCTTTGGATTGGGCCCTATAGAACTTCCTCCCAGCTTCTTTATGGTCTTCCTTGTAGTTTTACACTGAATATTGCATCTACAGCAGAGACAGCAGTAGCTTAAGGTTGTCGAGTTCCCCATTTACAAGAATCCCAGAGAGCTAAATTCAGTCCTGGTGTGAGTGATCACAACTCCACTCTTTCGGAAGGAACCACACTTGATTACATCAGGGCTGCTTTTGGTCCTTAAATGGACTAAGTGAAACCTACCCTTTGCCTAAAAGCAGAACGAGCCCCTGTGTGAATGAATTGCCCTTTATAAAACCATCTCAGTTTAATGAAAAGGGCTTTGTTTCCTTCTCTGTATTCCCTTGTTTACGCTGAAGGAACCTGGCCCCCAGCTGTGGTAATACTGGTTTGAGAGATTGATGTAACTGGTTTCTTCGTCCTCCGATGGTTCTGGGATGCAACAGGGTGGTCCCTTTCTTTATGTAATTAATTAGTTAATGTCAGTATGGGGCACAGAAAGTGGAAAGCATTGAGCAGTAGAAAGAATTTTCTCAGCTCCTTCGGATAATGCATTTTAAAGATCAGCTTGAGTTTTTCAAATTATATAGTTTGTTTAATTATTTAAACTTAGATAAAATATTTTCCTTGAGGGATGGAAAAGCTACTGCAGAAGGATCCTTACAGCAGAAATAGAGCTCTCTGTTGTGTGGCAAGGGACTCAGTTTGCACACAAGCACTGAACACGGATCCTTTTTCATTCCAGGCTGAAAAATCAGGGCAAACACTAAGCTTTCCAACTCTAAAGGATGCATATGGGACATAGCCCTGCCTGTTTTCTCTTCTAATCCCTCCTCAAGACCCACTTCCTCTGTGATGCCTAAATGTTCCCAATGAATAAGTTGGGTGTAATTGGTATGTGCTTGATATGGAGGAAGTTTATTAAAATAGAGAACTTACTCACACCACCTCAAAACCCAACCCGACTAATACTAGACTATGACAAAGCACTAGAGACTGGATTGTAGGGAACATGGCAGGCAGATGAGCTAACATGTCTGTTTCATTTGACTGTCATTGTTCTGTCAATACTATTTAGTGAAGCATTACTCACTGGTGTGTCTTGCTCATATGCTCAGGGTCTAACTGATCACCATATGTGGGGTCAGCAGGAATTTTCCCCACATCAGATTGGCAGTGACCTTTGGGTGTTTTCACCTTCCTCTGCAGCAGGTGGTGTGCGGTCACTTGCTTGGACCAGCTGGGTGTATCTCATCAATTCCCTGCCATTGCAGGGGCCTTGGGCACTTGTGTACCTCGCATAATGACAAGTTTCAGAGTAACAGCCGTGTTAGTCTGTATCCGCAAAAAGAAGAACAGGAGTACTTGTGGCACCTTAGAGACTAACAAATTTATTAGAGCATAAGCTTTCGTGGACTACAGCCCACTTCTTCGGATGCATATAGAATGGAACATATAATGAGGAGATATATATACACACATACAGAGAGCATAAACAGGTGGGAGTTGTCTTACCAACTCTGAGAGGCCAATTAATTAAGAGGAAAAAAAAAAAAAAAAAAAAAACTTTTGAAGTGATAATCAAGCTAGCCGAGTACAGACAGTGTGATAAGAAGTGTGAGAGTACTTACAAGGGGAGATAGTCAACGTTTGTAATGGCTCAGCCATTCCCAGTCCTTATTCAAACCGGAGTTGATTGTGTCTAGTTTGCATATCAATTCTAGCTCTGTAGTCTCTCTTTGGAGTCTGTTTTTGAAGTTTTTCTGTTGTAATATAGCCACCCGCAGGTCTGTCACTGAATGACCAGACAGGTTAAAGTGTTCTCCCACTGGTTTTTGAGTATTTTGATTCCTGATGTCAGATTTGTGTCCATTAATTCTTTTGCGTAGAGACTGTCCGGTTTGGCCAATGTACATGGCAGAGGGGCATTGCTGGCACATGATGGCATAGATCACATTGGTAGATGTGCAGGTGAACGAGCCCCTGATGGTATGGCTGATGTGATTAGGTCCTATGATGATGTCACTTGAATAGATATGTGGACAGAGTTGGCATCGGGGTTTGTTACAAGGATAGGTTCCTGGGTTAGTGGTTTTGTTCAGTGATGTGTGGTTGCTGGTGAGTATTTGCTTTAGGTTGGGGGGTTGTCTGTAAGCGAGGACAGGTCTGTCTCCCAAGATCTGTGAGAGTAAAGGATCATCTTTCAGGATAGGTTGTAGATCTCTGATGATGCGCTGGAGAGGTTTTAGTTGGGGGCTGAAGGTGACAGCTAGTGGTGTTCTGTTATTTTCTTTGTTGGGCCTGTCTTGTAGGAGGTGACTTCTGGGTACTCGTCTGGCTCTGTCAATCTGTTTTTTCACTTCAGCAGGTGGGTATTGTAGTTTTAAGAATGCTTGATAGAGATCTTGTAGGTGCTTGTCTCTATCCGAGGGATTGGAGCAAATGCGGTTATATCTTAGAGCTTGGCTGTAGACAATGGATCGTGTGGTGTGTCCTGGATGGAAGCTGGAGGCATGTAGGTAAGTGTAGCGGTCAGTAGGTTTCCGGTATAGGGTGGTATTGATGTGACCATCGCTTATTAGCACAGTAGTGTCCAGGAAATGGACCGCTTGTGTGGATTGATCTAGGCTGAGGTTGATGGTGGGATGGAAATTATTGAAATCATGGTGAAATTCCTCAAGGGCTTCTTTTCCATGGGTCCAGATGATGAAGATGTCATCAATGTAGCGCAAGTAGAGTAGGGGCGTTAGGGGACGCCTAACGTCCCCTAACGCCCCTACTCTACTTGCGCTACATTGATGACATCTTCATCATCTGGACCCATGGAAAAGAAGCCCTTGAGGAATTTCACCATGATTTCAATAATTTCCATCCCACCATCAACCTCAGCCTAGATCAATCCACACAAGCGGTCCATTTCCTGGACACTACTGTGCTAATAAGCGATGGTCACATCAATACCACCCTATACCGGAAACCTACTGACCGCTACACTTACCTACATGCCTCCAGCTTCCATCCAGGACACACCACACGATCCATTGTCTACAGCCAAGCTCTAAGATATAACCGCATTTGCTCCAATCCCTCGGATAGAGACAAGCACCTACAAGATCTCTATCAAGCATTCTTAAAACTACAATACCCACCTGCTGAAGTGAAAAAACAGATTGACAGAGCCAGACGAGTACCCAGAAGTCACCTCCTACAAGACAGGCCCAACAAAGAAAATAACAGAACACCACTAGCTGTCACCTTCAGCCCCCAACTAAAACCTCTCCAGCGCATCATCAGAGATCTACAACCTATCCTGAAAGATGATCCTTTACTCTCACAGATCTTGGGAGACAGACCTGTCCTCGCTTACAGACAACCCCCCAACCTAAAGCAAATACTCACCAGCAACCACACATCACTGAACAAAACCACTAACCCAGGAACCTATCCTTGTAACAAACCCCGATGCCAACTCTGTCCACATATCTATTCAAGTGACATCATCATAGGACCTAATCACATCAGCCATACCATCAGGGGCTCGTTCACCTGCACATCTACCAATGTGATCTATGCCATCATGTGCCAGCAATGCCCCTCTGCCATGTACATTGGCCAAACCGGACAGTCTCTACGCAAAAGAATTAATGGACACAAATCTGACATCAGGAATCAAAATACTCAAAAACCAGTGGGAGAACACTTTAACCTGTCTGGTCATTCAGTGACAGACCTGCGGGTGGCTATATTACAACAGAAAAACTTCAAAAACAGACTCCAAAGAGAGACTACAGAGCTAGAATTGATATGCAAACTAGACACAATCAACTCCGGTTTGAATAAGGACTGGGAATGGCTGAGCCATTACAAACGTTGACTATCTCCCCTTGTAAGTACTCTCACACTTCTTATCACACTGTCTGTACTCGGCTAGCTTGATTATCACTTCAAAAGTTTTTTTTTTTTTTTTTTTCCTCTTAATTAATTGGCCTCTCAGAGTTGGTAAGACAACTCCCACCTGTTTATGCTCTCTGTATGTGTGTATATATATCTCCTCATTATATGTTCCATTCTATATGCATCCGAAGAAGTGGGCTGTAGTCCACGAAAGCTTATGCTCTAATAAATTTGTTAGTCTCTAAGGTGCCACAAGTACTCCTGTTCTTCTTTTTGTGTACCTCGGTCCCTCTTGTTCTCTGCCTGAGGCACACAATAGTTTAGTCTCCTGAAGGCAGTAATACTTTGATCTAATTCTGGTTTCTGGGCTTGGTTTGCGAGGGTGGAGCTGGACGATGTTTAGTGGCCTATGATATACAGAAGGTGAAACTAGGTGATCTGGTGGTCCCTTCTGGCCTTAAATTCGACGACTTCCAGAGCAAAAATGTAAAAACAAACAAGACAAATAGCTGCTTCAAAAAAGGATTGATCCTGCACCCACTGAAGTCAACAACCCATTGACTTCCGCAGGTGTGGAATCAGCTGCATGCTGAACTGTCTCTGCTTTCTTGAACAGTAAAGGGACCAGATCCTCAACTGCTGTCAATCGGCTGAGGTACACCAGCTCAGGATCTGGCCCATGATGTTTAACAAGTTTTTTACTTTGAGGGAAAAAAATCCTGATTTTCCTGGTCTGGAGTGGGCAGGTGTTGGACCCTTCTTGCCTGATGGCTAGTTCACTTTCTCTGCCAGTAAACCTAGAAGGTGTTAAATAGGAAGCAAGCTGTGCCAGAGAACTAGCTGCCTGTTCACATCTGTTAAGGAGCAACACGTGCTAACCAGGGGCACAGACTAATGACTGTATTTAATAAATATGCCCTAGGTACTGAAAGAGAATGATTACTGTTCTCCAAACAGATGTGTTCTTTAAGCACACATAGCCCTGATGGCTGTCTAACAGGTTGGCCATTATATGGAAGTGGCCTAAGCAGACTGCAAAGGGGGCCCCGGAGAGGTTGAAAAATTACAGTGTTAATCAGTTCTGCATTGAGCTGTTGTGTGACCCTGTGCAATTAACATGGAGCCCACTTCTTTACTGCTTTGGTTTGATACAGGGCTGGACTGATGGACTGCAATGGAGTGAATACATCTCTCCTGCTATCACTGCTGCTGCTGCCGCCACCCACCTCCAGGAAAGGACAGAATCTGGGCATTCACCACCACTGAAGCTGCAGATACTGATCAGAAATGAGCTATGACTAGCAAGAGACACTCTCTCCATGTGACAGGTAAAGAAACTTGTGAATAATCTTAAGCATAAGTAAATATATGGGCACTGGCGTGACCCACATCCCATGCCCTTTGTCCAATCATTATCTCTGGCAGGAGGACAAAAGGCAGAAGAATTATCTCACTGCCAGACACACCCACCTCTGGCAGCTGAACCAGATCAGGAGGCAATCCATGGCCTGATCCAAATCCCGGGCAGCTTGGGGGCCTCACTCTTGCTTGGGGCCCACCAAGTTGTAAGTCTGGCCCTAATGCAACTGCCCTTCTGGGACCTGCCCTTGAATCCCGAAGAAAAGGATGCTGTGTAATATTGCAGGGAAATGCTCCACCCAGTGACAAAGTCAGACCCTCTCATGTCAGCAACTTACTGCTAGGAAGTGGGGCGTAGGCAGTCTGGCCCAGTAGGGAGGGCTGGGATAAGGGCTCGGAAGTCAAGTTGGAGTCGGTAGCCAGAAGATGAATCAGGATCGGAGCCAGGACTGGTAGCCAATGGTCAGGAGTGGAGCATAGGGGCGGGAACCAGAGATGAAGCAAGGATCAGGAATGGAGCAGGAGCAAGACAGAAACCAGGGGTTGGATGTAGATCACAGGAGACTGGCAAGAACAGTGAAGTAAGGCAGCAAAGTGCACCCCTGAACTTCTAGCCCAGGCTCACATTGGGGGATCTTTTCCCCCAGCTGTTGGGATTGTGCCATCTTTGCTCCTCATCGCTGCACTGGCCAGGGTAGGACTCAGCTCTGACTGTGCTGAAATGCAGTTTTATGTGACATTATTTTTACTCTAATATAGCTTTCTCTGACATCACTTCATTTTATTTTGACTGTCACTGAAATGGCAAAAGCGGATATTATAATGATATTGTATCAGGGTCGCTACAGACTTAAAAAAGAAAAATCAACAACCATTTTAATCTATTTACCCACAAAAATCTCGACTCCAGGCTCAACTGAGATGCAGCATCTGGTTTCCATGAGGTCGACCCTTTAGCCAGTTTTAAAGCAGAGTTGACAGCGGTACAAAGAGGTCGAGTGCCTGAGGTCTAATTATAATACACTGAACAGGAGGCTCATTAAGATTTGAACTCAGGACGCTTGTTCCCAAACCTTTGCTCTAGTCACTAGACTTCGACATCAGAGGGCTTCTTGGGGCTAATGCTGGTGAAAGAAGAATGCAGAGTCAAAAGATTTATCTTGCAACTTTATCAGCAAAATCAAGTGGAGGCAGTGTGCTGACTATACTGTATAACCAGTAATAGCACCACACTCACATCCCAGGCTTTTCACTAATTTAACTAGAAGGCACAACGACTAAAATATGTTAGGTTCACCTTCCAAAATGGATATGCAGAGGCAAAAGTATAAGGTAAGCCTCTTAATTGGAGAACTTTCAGCAAGATTCTTACCCCAGGGGACTGTCCCTTGGAATTAATACATCAATGACATCTGGGCTCTGGTACCGCCTCATTGCCCTGGGTTCCCACAAGATATGATGGCAGAAAGCCAAAGAAAAATCCTAAAGCTCTTATAACATGGAAGATGAGGATTTTCTGCTGTCATTGGCAGGGCCTTTGGGAGAAAGCATGCGGCAGTTTGCATCAGGAGGAAACAATCTCGGCTTCTTTTCACTTGTGGAATCATAGAAATGGAAAAACTAGCTAACAACCTATTAGCAAACTAGCAAAGAACCATTGCTCTGCCAGTGTGGGCTTGTCCCCACAACACGTTCTCTGGCTCCTCATCCAATCTAGTTTTAAAAGTCCCAAGAGACGATGCTTACTCCACTTCTTTGGTACGACTCTGATAGCTGAATGCAAACATTTCACTTGCATGTGACTTTTTCATGGTATCCTGTTTTTCTTTTCTTAATTTAACCCTATAACTTCTAATTCTAGCCCCACGTAGCACTCTAAATAACTCCTCTACGTCCTTGGGCCTAGACTGTAACTTCACATAGCCCTGTGCAAAGGGTGATGTGGAAGCTGCACTACTCCAGGATGCACTGTGCTTCAGACAGGAGTGCCGCCAGCTTTTCTGCCACCCTAGGCGGCGGAAGGTCCCACCCCGAAATGCCGCCCCCGCACAGAGGCGGCGGAAGGTCCCGCCGCGGAAATACCACCACGGTCGCCGCCCCCCAAATCGCAGTGCCCTAGGCGACCGCTTAGGTCACCTAATGGGTTGGGCCGGCCCTGGCTTCAGACATACTTCAGCATCACAACTCCTCTCCTTCTTCTTTCTTTTTCCCAGGGAAGACACCTAGGACATACATCAATAGTAAGTTACTATCTACTTACAGTTTGGCTCAACTGCCCTGGCCACCAGATAGAAGGTGGAGCCAAGACTTCACCCATTCCCCACTCACTTCTTCACCTCCCAACCTAGCTGCTCTGGCCTGGGAAGGGAGTAATTGGGCAAATGGGTTGAGGCCTACAGATCTAAAACCAGATTCTGGGCAGCCTGTGTAGACACATAAGGAGAGAGGTTCTTATTCCTTTTCACAGGTGCATAGTTGGAGTCAGAACTGAGCCCTTGGTTAACTAGCTGTAGTCCGTTATCCTGAACACTCTCACAGTTGATCCATCAGTGGTCTGTTAGGAGTACACTTAAAAATAGCCACTTCTACCATTCCTGACATTCCTCCTTGCCTTGTCCTTTGTGATTAAAACTTCTTATGATTTGCTTTTTTCACAACTCATTATTTCCCTGCTAATAGTAGGGAAGCTACACACGGACAGAACTGCAACGTGTGAAAGGAGTGACCCAAAAGACATGTACCTTGTGCCTTTTCATCCAAAGAGCTCAAAGCAATTTGTACGGGTATGTAAATATCATCAGCCCCATTTTACAAATGGGGGACCTGAGACACAGGCCACATGTTTAAAAAATGTGGATGCCTCAGTTTTTGGGTGCTCTGCTTGAGACATCAAATTGGGCACCCCAAGCCAAAGGCCACTTTTGAAAATATAGGCCTATGATTCTTGAGACAGGCATCCCAAAATTGGGCACCCAAAATCAGTGACTACACACTGGCACCGGGCAGAGTCTACAATAGAGTGTAGGTCTTATGACTCCTGAGATTGTGGCTAAACGACCAGCTAAACTATCCTGGCTCCCTTGAAATCCACCCATGAAACTTAGTTTTTAAAAAGTCAGTAAGAAAATGGAAAATGAATCCTTCTTTTTAAAGGCTGAGTTGGTTTCTTGTCATTTTCTGCACAACTCAAGATATGCTTGGTTTTTTTTGCATAAATACAGATTGTTTCTTTTCACAACCTCCCTTTCATCAGACTGCTATGAAGGCCCGGAGGTTATTAAAAATGTGAAAGAAACTTGCTACCCAATTACGGTCAATCTCTTTTATCAGAGTCTTTGCATATAAACTTCACTTTCAGAAGGATTTTTATAAACTCCGTCAATGTCTCTTACAAATTGGGAGATACCCAAATCTCAGTAGGAATCACCAGAGTGGCTGATTTTTCCCTCAAACTCACAGCACAAAGAGTGGATCTGATCTGTCATAATGACTGAGAACATGTCACAGCAATCTGTTTGCATTCTTCACGAAATAAAAACATCTTTATCTCCTCGAGCAGTAGCTAATTTAGAGATTTTGCAAGCTGACATGCAACCTGATTAAAATGACCCCAGGCCACCATTTCTTTTTAGACATCTCGACAATCAAAGTCTAGACCTTCTGTAGCCTACTCATCTCCCCAACTCCCTTTTAGGGAAGAAAGAGTTTTGTGTTTTATTTTTTAAATCTACATATTTGGAGTTTTTTCACACTTTGCTTCTACTGTACCAGAATGAACTAATGAGATTTTTTCCCCCCACAGTCTCAGCAGATGAAACTTGTATATAGAAGTCTCAGTTTCTTGCCTGCTGGAAAGATATACTGAATATCTACACTAAGGAAACAATAGATGAATAAACCTGAATACACTAAGAAATACCTAAGGACTTTTGTGGCCTAGATAAAGCTGCCCATTGAGTATCCTAGGAAAAAGACTGTACCCCCAGTTTCCAAACTCAGCTGATATTTTTGTAATGACCATCTTACCAACTGGAATGAATTTTTGCTGTTCCCAATTGCCAATTAGTTAAGCAGAGGGATCAGCTTGTTAATCTGCTTAGTTTTTGTAAAAGCAGTGATTTGTGAAGCAGAAAAAAAAACAAAAATAAATGGAGACCTGCTGGCAGAATATTTGTCAGATCATAAGCAGATCCTGAGTTTAATTTTGCAGTTTGGGTAGATTCAGTAGTTTGTAGCTAAATATTTAAGATGTCTGTTTAAAACAAACAAACAAACCCAACAACTCTGGTGTGTGATCATTCAACTAAGGTAAAGCCAGGAAATATTTATTTGGTTCTCCTTCGCTGAGGACTAATTCAGCATGAACCAGTCACTGCATTGACTGGTTTCTAGTTCATTGTCACCTGACTAAATAGATCAACAACTTGCATTTTGATAGTGCTCTTTGCAACATAATTAGATTCCCTAAAGGGATTTACTTATTAATTTTGATTATTCACCTTTTAATAATGTACTAAACTGGAGTGACTATGCAGGCAAATTCAACAGCACCAAAATACTACAATTATTTACATCAGTGCCAGTGTATTTGTAGGAGGAAGAGAGAGAATGAATGAATGATGCTGGTCAAAACCATTATCTTTCCTATAAAAGGAAGGCTGGATTGTTTGCTTCCACTTGCCTAACTATCACGGTTTAATATTTTATTGGAAAAATAGCATCTCATAGCTGGTTGTTTGATCATTCTTATTTTGTCATTCTGTTGACATGGCTGCATAATATTGCATGGTCTACATTTGCAAAACTGAATAAAAATAGTAAATGGGATAGAAAATCAGAAAATAGGATCAGCAAAACAGTACCCCAAATCCTTTTTTGCATTTCTCTCTCTTTCTGCAGCTTTAATTCCATGGTATTTTGAGGACTCTCTTGCTGACTTCCTCCCATGTAGGGGGTGGAGGAGATTCCTGCTCCCATGGAATAGGACATGGGGCCTGCCCACATTCCTGGTAGATTGTACATGTGGAAAAATTGGAAAGAGTCCAGTGGAGGGCAACAAAAATGATTAGGGGGCTGGAGCACATGACTTTTGAGGAAAGGCTGAGGGAACTGGGATTATTTAGTCTGCAGAAGAGAAGAATGAGGGGGGATTTGATAGCAGCCTTCAACTACCTGAAAGGGTCTTCCAAAGAGGATGGATCTAGACTGTTCTCAGTGGTAGCAGATGACAGAACAAGGAGTAATGGTCTCAAGTTGCAGTGGGGAAGGTTTAGGTTGGATGTTAGGAAAACCTTTTTCCCTAGGAGGGTGATGAAGCACTGGAATGGGTTACCTAGGGAGGTGGTGGAATCTCCATCCTTAGAGGTTTTTAAGGTCAAGCTTGACAAAGCCCTGGCTGGGATGATTTAGTTGGGGATTGGTCCTGCTTTGAGCAGGGGGTTGGACTAAATGACTTCCTGACGTCCCTTCCAACCCTGATATTCTATGATTCTATGATCTGATGGTTGTTTGACAGCCTGTGTGAAAGCAGTCGATAGACTCAATAACCAGGTGTCCAAATCACACATAGAAAAAATAATCACATTTCTCAGCAGTCTCATAGGAAAGACCAAGGACTTAATAGAGATTGAACCAGCTCGCATATCTCCAGGATTCAAGGCACCCTAGTGGGGCAGTGAGAGGAAGCTTACACCTGTTCTGTGGGCCTAAAGAAGGGTTCTGATTTCATTACAGTCAGCCTAGCATCTCACACAAATTCAATCAAGGGCAGAAATGTAATAAAATTAAAAGGAACTCAAGTTAATTTTAAAGCTTTGTAGTATCGTATTTGCTTCTTTCTTACAGAATAACCTATGGTTTTGCTTTTCAGCTTTCATGCAGTAGGATTTGCAGAAGTATCATGATGCCGCCTCAATTCATTTGTTAAATTATCTTTATTACTATTTTTGTAAGTTAAAAATCCACTCACTTCCTTTGTGTCCTGGACTATCCATGTCAAACAGGTCAAAGATTTCAAGAACTAGAGCGCCACCTACTGGCTTCCCTGTCCCTGAAAGGAGGCAGATGGGCAGTTATACTGGAGTTTTTCCATCAGTCCAAAGGCCACATTATTCATCACAGGCAACCCACAGCACTGGGATGTTGCGCTTCTTATCTCATTGGGATTTACATCTATCAAATTATCCCTAGGGGAATTGTTGGTGGTTACAGGGTTTTAAAATAAAGCACACTTATTGCATGAGATCTCCTCCAGAAATTGTCCCCCTGGGGAACAGAAGTAGGGTAGATGGGGTGAAGGTAAGAGATCACAGAATAAAACATGCTTTGGACTCACACACATTCTTTGATTAATTTCTGTCTGATCTCTTAATGACAATGCAACCTGACATAGCTTAGCTTAGCTACAGAACTGGCACCTGCCGCAGGCTCCACAGCAGCCAGTGAGGAAGGAAAATTCCTTTACTATCTCATTTATCACCATTGCTTCCAGTCCAATTTCATTCACGCCTAACGTTTTTGATGGTCTTGGATTAAACATGACCAGAAGAAATAATACTAATGGCCTTTCATGGTGCAAAAACCAACTTCTAAGGCATTTCCTATGGAAAGGATTATAATAAATTAAATGCTTAAACTAGCACCGTGCAAGCATTTTTGTCTTGGATCAAAATGTTTGCACTGGCTGTTTAAACATTTAATTTAGTGTAATGAGAAATATCATTGTAAAATAAGCCTGTTAATTAAACTTGAGTTTTGCAAATGTGACTCATCCCATGTGTTCATAGTATAATGAATAAAGACAGGTAGAGTCTGTGTGTGCCCCCACTCCTTTTTTTCTCATTAAGAAAATGAACATTTACATCTTTAAACCCTGAAGCTATTAGTTATTTTTAATGAAGTGTGTTGCCATTTCAAAGTTAAGCTCTTCTATGATGCAATCAGATATTGCTAGGTCAGGGAAGAATGATGCTAATTAACTTGCATAGAAGTTCTTTGCCACAGATAATTGATTAAAGTTGTTACACAGATAATCAGTTGTGCAGTTAAATAAAATAAAATAAAAAAAAACAACCTCCAATAAAAATCAGGTCACGTGGAGGTGATAAAATCTAACGAAGTCTTAACCATGGTAGGCTCCAGAGCAGAATTTATAAGCCTGTTTGAATGTCTTGACTAAACCTGCCTGTTAGCATCATACGGGAAAGCCAAGGGCTGGGAGGACAAGCAGAGAGGAAAGGCCTCTAAGTGTGATCTTGGCTGGGGTGTACCATGCTATGGGGATGGTCTTTTCTTCCTTCATATTAAGAGGGTGGAAGCCCCTTTGCTCCTGTTTCATGTTGTAATTCTCTGGTGGACCCAGCTGCCTCTATCTTGGTTATGGCTGTATGACTTTGTGTTGGCCTGTAAGCAATGAGATCTTGGTTCTAGTCACAGACCTACTGTAGGATCTTGGGCAAATCACTTCATCTTCCTGTGTCTTAGTGTTCCTCCCATGTAAAGTGAGGCTAACAATATTAACCTAAATGGTCTGAGATCTATGGATGAAAAGTGCTATGTAAGACCAAGATGTTATTAATTACTGTGTTTCAATTTAGCATGCTGCCATGCTCTGCGTTATGGGGTGTATCAGATTTCATCCCATCATGCATAACTCAGCAGCATGCTGAATTCATACACAGAAGTCAACCGAAGGTAGCTGTCATCAACCCCAGCAGAATCCTACTTCCCATGTCACCTGGCCTCACATTTTTCCCAGTGATGGGCCTCCCTAATAGATCTGTGGGTTCTATTGAGGCTGTGTCGCTGCACAATCAAGCCTTAAATCCACAGAGCAAATGGATCAGTGCTACATGTGCCACAGCTTGGGGGCATCTTTGGAGACTTTGGGCAATCTCACTGTAGGCCAGTTGGAAAATGCTGACTGAACAGTTGTTCCAGAAGTAGAAATTGAGATGAAGCCAATGGGAGATTCTCATGCAAAAAGATTTCAGGACCAGGCCTCTGGACAAGCACCAGTGTTTGTTACTGCTTTTTGATGTTGTCCTTTAGTCAGTTGTCAAGCAAAGTTGCTTTTAAGATGTGCCAGAGGGTTTTTGGAAGGGTCAGGTTGAGGATTCTTTGACTTCCCCAAATGTAACGGACTCGTTTTGAATAAAAAGGAAGAAGGATCTTTGTTTCAGGAGAAATGGAGCCTCGCTGTCTTTGCTGGTGTTCGTATGAAGTTGACAACATTTGAGGGTTATTTTTAGGGGGCAGTTCTACAAATTAATATTGGTGGCTGGCGGCCAGGGGCAGCTCCAGGCACCAGTGCACCAAGCGCGTGCCTGGGGCGGCAAGCCGCGGGGGGCGGCCTGCCGGTTGCTGTGAGGGCAGCAGTGAGGCAGGCTTCAGCGGCATGCCTACGGGAGGTCTGCCGGTCCCGCGGCTCTGGGGGCAATTCGGCGGCTGGTACACCGAAGGCGTGGGACTGGCGGACCGCCCGCAGGCATGCCGCCGAAGTCTGCCTCACTGCCGTGCTTGGGGCGACAAAATACATAGAGCCGCCCCTGCTGGGGGCCTTTAGGCCATCAGCTGCTGAAGGGGAACTGTGTATATTCTGGTGAATATCAGGCCATTTTCTCGGGGGATTGCCTCCAGTTTTTTTAACTATAGAATCTAGAGTACGCAGTAATAGTGATTGTCAGAATAAAAACAACAAGGAGTCTGGTGGCACCTTAAAGACTAACAGATTTATTTGGGCATAAGCTTTCGTGAGTAAAAACCTCACTTCTTCGGATGCATAGAGTGAAAGTTACAGATGCAGGCATTATATACTGACACATGGAGAGCAGGGAGTTACTTCACAAGTGGAGAACCAGTGTTGACAGGGCCAATTCAATCAGGGTGGATGTAGTCCACTCCCAATAATAGATGAGGAGGTGTCAATTCCAGGAGAGGAAAAGCTGCTTCTGTAGTGAGCCAGCCACTCCCAGTCCCTATTCAAGCCCAGATTAATGGTGTTGAATTTGCAAATGAATTTTAGTTCTGCTGTTTCTCTTTGAAGTCTGTTTCTGAAGTTTTTTTGTTCAATGATAGTGACTTTTAAATCTGTAATAGAATGACCAGGGAGATTGAAGTGTTCACTTACTGGCTTATGTATGTTACCATTCCTGATGTCCGATTTGTGTCCATTTATTCTTTTGCGGAGGGACTGTCCCGTTTGGCCAATGTACATGGCAGAGGGGCATTGCTGGCACATGATGGCATATATGACATTAGTGGATGTGCAGGTGAATGAGCCCCTGATGGTGTGGCTGATGTGGTTGGGTCCTCTGATGCTGTTGCCAGAGTAGATATGGGGACAGAGTAGGCAACGAGGTTTGCTACAGGGATAGGTTCCTGGGTTGGTGTTTCTGTGGTGTGGTGTGTAGTTGCTGGTGAGTATTTGCTTCAGGTTGGGGGGTTGTCTGTAAGCGAGGACTGGCCTGCCTCCCAAGGTCTGTGAGAGTGAGGGATCATTTTCCAGGATAGGTTGTAGATCGTGGATAATGCGCTGGAGAGGTTTTAGCTGGGGGCTGTATGTGATGGCCAGTGGTATTCTGTTATTGTCCTTGTTGGGCCTGTCCTGCAGTAGGTGATTTCTGGGTACCCGTCTTGCTCTGTCAATCTGTTTCCTCACTTCCCCAGGTGGGTATTGTAGTTTTACGAATGCTTGATAAAGATCTTGTAGGTGTTTGTCTCTGTCTGAGGGGTTGGAGCAAATTCGGTTGTATCTTAGGGCTTGGCTGTAGACAATGGATCGTGTGATGTGTCTTGGATGGAAGCTGGAGGCATGTAGGTACGTATAGCGGTCAGTAGGTTTCCGGTATAGGGTGGTGTTTATGTGACCATCAATTATTTGTACTGTAGTGTCCAGGAAGTGGATCTCTTGTGTGGATCTGAAGCAAATACTCACCAGCAACTACACACCACACCACAGAAACACCAACCCAGCTATCAAATCCCCCCTCATTCTTCTCTTCTGCAGACTAAATAATCCCAGTTCCCTCAGCCTTTCTTCATAAGTCATGTGCTCCAGCCCGCTAATCATTTTTGTTGCCCTCCACTGGACTCTTTCCAATTTTTCCACATCCTTCTTGTAGTGTGGGGCCCAAAACTGGACACAGTATTCCAGATGAGGCCTCACCAATGCCGAATATAGGGGAACGATCACTTCCCTCGACCTGCTGGCAATGCTCCTACTAATGCAGCCCAACATGCCGTTAGCCTTCTTGGCAACAAGGTCACACTGTTGAGTCATATCCAGCTTCTCGTACACTGTGACCCCTAGGTTATTTTCAGCAGAACTGCTGCCTAGCCACTCAGTCCCCAGTCTGTAGCAGTGCATGGAATTCTTCTTTCCTAAGCGCAGGACTCTGCACTTGTCCTTGTTGAACCTCATCAGATTTCTTTAGGGCTAATCCTCTAATTTGTCTAGGTCCCTCTGTATTCTATCCCGACCCTCCAGTGTATCTACCACTCCTCCCAGTTTGGTGTCATCTGCAAACTTGCTGAGGGTGCAGTCCACGCCATCCTCCATATCATCAATATCTTCATTAAACAAAACCGGCCCCAGGACCGACCCTTGGGGACTCCGCTTGATACCGGCTGCCAACTAGACATGGAGCCATTGATCACTATGCGTTGAGCCTGATGATCTAGCCAGCTTTTTATCCACCTTATAGTCCATCCATCCAGCCCATACTTCTTTAACTTGCTGGCAAGAATACTGTGGGAGAACGTATCAAAAGCTTTGCTAAAGTCAAGGAATATCACGTCCACTGCTTTCCCCTCATCCACAGAGCCAGTTATCTCATCATAGAAGGCAATTAGGTTAGTCAGGCATGACTTGCCCTTGGTGAATCCATGCTGACTGTTCCTGATCACTTTCCTCTCCTCTAAGTGCTTCAGAATTGATTCCTTGAGGACCTGCTCCATGATATTTCCAGGGACTGAGGTGAGGTTGACTGGCCTGTAGTTCCCCGGATCCTCCTTCTTCCCTTTTTAAAAGATGGGCACTACATTAGCCTTTTTCCAGTCATCCAGGACCTCCCCCGATCGCCATGAGTTTTCAAAGATAATGGCCAATGGCTCTGCAATCACATCCGCCAACTCCTTTAGCACCCTCAGATGCAGCGCATCCAGCCCCATGGACTTGTGCTCATCCAGCTTTTCTAAATAGTCCCAAATCACTTCTTTCTCCACAAAGGGCTGGGCACCCCCTCCCCATGCTGTGCTGCCCAGTGCAGCAGTCTGGGAGCTGACCTTGTTCGTGAAGACAGAGGCAAAAAAAGCACTGAGTACATTAGCTTTTTCCACATCCTCTGTCACTAGTTTGCCTCCCCCATTCAGTAAGGGGCCCACACTTTCCCTGACCTTCTTGTTTCTAACATACCTGTAGAAACCCTTCTTGTTACTCTTAACATCCATTGCTAGCTGCAACTCCAAGTGTATTTTGGCCTTCCTGATTTCACTCCTGCATGCCTGAGCAATATTTTTATACTCCTCCCTGGTCATTTGTCCAAGCTTCCACTTCTTGTAAGCTTTTTTGTGTGTGTTTAAGATCAGCGAGGATTTCACTGTTAAGACAAGCTGGTCGCCTGCCATATTTACTATTCTTTCTACACATCGGGATGGTTTGTTCCTGCAACCTCAATAAAGATTCTTTAAAATACAGCCAGCTTGATTCCTTGCTTAGAATGTTCCCATTAGTATAAGTCCATAGTCCAGAGACTGGAGCAGGAAAGAGGCAAAATGGAGGTGTTTTCAGGGCCTTTTGTAGCTTCTGCCATGTGGCGGGAAACCCATTGTTTCAAACAAAGCCTTCAGCACAGCTGGTGGAAAATCACAGGTGACAAGATGGTGTTTGGAGTCACATGCGCAAGTCATATGTCCATGCATGATTCTGCTTAGTCACAGTAGAAGTCACTACCTATACCTCAAACAGCAAGTTCATAGGGAAGTCCATTCAGGATAGCTAGGAGTCTTCCATTGTGAGTTAAGTGTTTTTTTGATGAGCCACTCAATTTGAATAGTCCCTCCAAGATGTGCTGGGTAATTACCTTGTGGGCGCTACCCAGGAGCAAATGTTTTGAAATACAGATATAATGCCAACAGTCATAGTTTCAAATATCAAAATGGTACATGCATACAAATAGCATAATCATAACCAGCAAATCATACCCTGTCGATTGATGCCTTACTTAACACACTGTATAAGATTTGTTACACTTATATAACAGTGGTAGCAACAGTGATCTACATGGTCATATTTTAATCAGAGAATGTCACAGTGGGTTAACCTCTTGACTAAAGAAATTTATCTCACTCAAAGTCCTCTTCAGTGTTTCCAAACAAGGTTGGCTGAGATCCCAGTTTCATGCATGCAAATGAGCTATCTGCTTACTTCCTAGGTGCAGGATGAAGGTAGGTCTTCTTTTCCTTCTAGATATTCCCCCAGAGTTCATTGACTTTGCTCATCTGAAACCCTGCAAGGGGGCTGGGGGGCTGGGTCTCAGAGCCCAGGGTTCAGCCTGAGTCTGAACGTCTACACTGCTATTTTTAATCCTGGAGCCAGGATCTGACGTTCAGTGCCACAGGTTTTTTATTGCAGGCTGGATGCACCCTCAGTGACTTGCTCAAAGTCATAGAATATCAGGGTTGGAAGGGACCTCAGGAGGTCATCTAGTCCAACTCCCTGCTCAAAGCAGGACCAATCCCCAGACAGATTTTTACTCCAGTTCCCTAAGTGGCCCCCTCAAGGATTGAACTCACAACCCTGGGTTTAGCAGGCCAATGCTCAAACCACTGAGCTATCCCTCCCCCCCACATGGAAGAGTCTGAGGCAGAGGCAGAAATAAACTACTGCTTGGTGTTTGCCTCTGCCACGCTGTGGTTTACTTACTCCTCAGTGTAGATTTTTCCTACTTCTGCAATATATTGGCATGGACATCAGGATGAGAGTTTGCTTGCTTTCTAGTGGCCCGGCTATTCAATATTGTCTTGATGAGTTGGGAACTAGTTTTTGGTGAGAAATCTTTGTATGCGTTATATTGTCAGTATAATCAGTTCAGTGTTCTCAATAAACTAGGCATTCAAAAATACTCAGTGTCTCCACTGAAGTGAATAGAAGTTTTACCACTGATTTCAATGGGAGTAGAATTAGATCTATGTGGAGCTCTTTTGAAAATCCCACCCACTGTAAATCATTTCAGCCAGTGGAATTCATGTCCACAGTTTGTCTAAGAGCATTGGACCCTTCCTTGCCAAGCACTGCAGACCTATATTCTAAAATATATCACTTCCTACATATATGCTACTGAGAGATTCCCTTGTAAGGGAGATGGGTTTCCTAAAGAATGTTCCTAAAGGCAGTTATTACTCGGAGCATGCTTGTTTGGAAAACCCCCTACGAGCCCCCCAATCTTGCCATGAATTAATGGTCTGTTTTGAATCTGCTTCACAAAGATGTCATTTTAAACACAAATGTTCCTGGGAAATAGTTTACATCATAGGTGGCTGGTGAACGTATTCATTGGGGGGACTGAGCCCATCCCACACTCAGAAGTGGATTAAGGTTTCCTAGGGCTCTGGGCCAGAACAAGGGGTGCCCCTCCTTACCCCTTCCACCTGCGGTCCTGCCCACAGCTCCACCCCTTTCTGCCCCTTTTCTGGGGCCCGCCCTGTTCCAGTCACGGTCCCCCCCCATTCCACCCCACACTGCAACCCCACAACCCCTTTTGCCCCTTTCTGCCCCTCCCCCCCACACTGCGGCCCCAAGACCTGAGAAGCTCTGTTCCCGCACCATGGCCTTGGGAGCCGCAGCGGCAGGGGTGGCTCTAGGCACCAGCAAAGCAAGCATGTGCTTGGGGCAGCCCATTTGCAGGGGCAGCAGGGATCCAGCATGGGAGCTCAGAAACAACAGGGGGCCCTGGGAGCTGTAGTTCCTTGGTTAGCTCCCTGCCTATAGAGCCAGCCCTGGAGCAGGGAAAGAACTACATTTCCCAGCATTCCCTTGGCCACTACCAACAGGAAAGAGGGGGAGGGAGTGAGGTAGCTGAGACCTCATGTTGCAGCCTGCTCTGAATGGAGAGCTGCACTGTGAGTAGGGATACCATATTTTAACATTCAAAAAATAGGACACTCCACAGGGAGGGAGGGTAGCCCCACCCTGCCACCATCCACTCCCTCCGACTGCCCCCCACAGAAACCCCAACCCATCCAACCCCCCCCTGCTCCCTGATCACCCCCTCCTGGGATCCCTGCCCCTAACTGCCCCCCAGGACCCCACCCCCTATCTAAGTTCCTTGTCCCCTGATTGCCCCCTCCTGGGACCCCTGCCCGCCCCCTCCTGGGACCCCTGCCCCTAACTGCCCCTTGGGACCCCATAGAATCATAGAATATCAGGGTTGGAAGGGACCTCAAGAGGTCATCTAGTCCAACCCCCTGCTCAAAGCAGGACCAATTCCCAACTAAAACATCCCAGCCAGGGCTTTGTCAAGCCGGGCCTTAAAAACCTCCAAGGAAGGAGACTCCACCACCTCCCTAGGTAACGCATTCCAGTGTTTCACCACCGAACTAGTGAAATAGTTTTTCCTAATATCCAACCTGGACCTCCCCCACTGCAACTTGAGACCATTGCTCCTTGTTCTGTCATCTGCCACCACTGAGAACAGCCGAGCTCCATCCTCTTTGGAACCCCCTTCAGGTAGTTGAAGGCTGCTATCAAATCCCCCCTCATTCTTCTCTTCTGGAGACCCCATCTAAGCCTCCCTTCTCCTTGTCCCCAACTGCCCCCTCCTGAGACCCCCCCAACTTCTGCCCTAGGACCCCACCCCCTACCTGTCCCCTGACAAACCCCCAGGACTCCCATGTCTATTCAACTGCTGCCTGTCCCCTGACTGCCCCCCCCCAAAACCCTGACCCATCTAACCCCCCCTTCTCCCTCCCCCTGACTGTCCCGCCGAACCTCCACCCCATCCAACCCCCCAGCCCCCTTACCGTGCCACTCAGACCAGTGTGTCTGGCTCCACCGCAGAGCCACAGCCCCTCCCACCTCCAGCACCTGCCTTCCAGATTTGAACACCTCAAAATTCAGGAGTGCTCAAGCTCAGTTTGGGCGGCTGTTACTTCATTTCTCCCAAATCAAATATACTGATCCACTGTAACTTGCTGTAGAAAAAGTAGGATAAAATTGCACAAGAAATGCTTCCCAGTGGTTATTAGAACTGGAATTGCTATTTTCAACAGCCATTGCCTTTTTGTTTGTTTGTTTGTTTGTTTAAAAGGAAGACAGTAATATTGCATTGGCAAATTCCCCATAGAAAGAAAGAGTGGAACAAAAGAATAATAAAGGCACCTCAACTTTTCCTCATTTATGTAGGACAGTCTTATAATATGCATCCAGATATCCTCCAATCACACAAGCTGAAAATTGTTCCACTTTACTGCAGTTCTGTAACCATATGGGAACCAATCCTGTCTGTGTTCTGTGCACATCTAAAATTCCTGCTGAATGACCCGCCCTGGGAGCGAGTTACCAGTGACCCAGGGCTGCAGTGGAAGGAGGGTGCAGGTGGGCGGGGAGAGAGTCCAGGGCTGGGGCGGCAGGAGGTATGTGTGGGGGGCAATGGTGGGGAGGAATGAGGGAGTCCAGAGCTGGGACGGCAGGGGGTGTGGGTGGGGGGGAAGAGCCCAGGGCTGGGGCAGCGGGGGGGTGCGGCGAGGAGCCCAGAGCTGGGACGGGGCGGCAAAAAACCTAGAGCCGGCCCTGCACAGCGGGGAGTGAGAGCTCCTCTAGTCCCAGGGCTGCAGCGGGGGTCTGGGTGCTGAGGCTTCCCCTGCCACCCCCTGTGCTTCTGCGGGGGACCAGCGTTGGGGCACTGGGGCTTCTCCCACCATACCTGCTTGGGGCTTCTGCCAGAGAGCGGGTCGAGCGCAACGGCTTGCTCTGCTGCCCTGCAGCTTCTGCTGGGGACGGGGTCTGCTGTGGGAGGGGCCTTGCCCTGCCACCTCGTGACTTCTGCCGGGGACAGGGTTGGGGGCCACTGGGAGGAGGTGTTAACTGGAAAAAACTACAAGAATAGTCGCTTAACCCAGGGAGGCAATATTTATAAAGGACCCCTCCCTGCCACAGGTCTTTCCTCCACTGTATCTATCACCAGTGGTGATTCCTTTATCCCAATAATGCAGTGGAGAGGCAGGTATAGCATAAACAACCAAGTATGTTATTAAATAAACCACCACAAACTATAAAACCATTCAGTAATTAACACCCTAATATTGGCATTAAGCCAGGACCTCAGAACAAATAAGTGGGTACAGAGAAAACCAAATAATCAAGTACATCACCATCTCCACAGAGACACACTGGGACACACAACACCACAGATCATGGACTACGACTGGAACACAAACAACCACCGGGAAACGACGGCACCAAGGACTACTTGGAACACTACACAGAATCAGGAGGAACACAACACAGGATCAGGATCAAAAGAGGAAGGAACAGGATGGTAGCAGAGCAGGTCAGTGAAGTCTTCTCCTCTTCTCTCTTGATGATACTGCAAGCACGGCTGTCCCTGGGGCAGACAGCCCTTGATACTGTGTGCACCGTTCCTTTATAATCCATTGCTGGGTAGATTACCCATATCACATGACTCTTTCCTGCCACTATTTCCCCCGCCTTAGCTCAAAAAGAGTGCCGACTAATGAACAAGAACAGGGGACCAAAATGGAGGGAAACAGCAACTGTGGAAAAAAAAAATGGTGAACTGGCCTAACAGAGGAGAGAGGGGCTTCCCCTATCCCGCGGCTTCTGCTGGGGATGGGGTCTGGAGCCTCTGGGAAGGGAGGGGCTTCCCCCATCCCACAGCTGCTACGGGAGGGGGTTGGGGCTGCTGGGGAGGGAGGGGCTTTCTCCGCCCAGCACTGCTGCCACAGAGCAGAATCGGGTTGCAAGGGCTTCCCCCACCCCACCCTCCTGGTGGCTGGGGCTCCAGGCTTCCGCCGCTGGTGGCGGATTTTTTCCAGGGCCCCCCCATTTGGCCAGGGTCCCTGGGCACAGGCCCTGTGGGCCTTGTAGCTAATCCACCACTGCCCACACTAACTGCACACTAACTGTAATGTGTACCATCAAAACAGTCCTTCCTCTGGCCACGTTTATGCCTCATCTAATTTATGGATGGGCCATCTCCAGGGTGTTTAAACTCATTGCTCATTCAGTCTTTGTCCGCTCTGACCGGACTGCCACAAAAATGCCAACTCTCCTGGCAGTTTGGGGGAGGTGAACAGCTGTTTGCTAAGAACTAGACTGAGCCCACCAACTCATATATGTCACTGAATAGCCATTGGGACTTTTGGTCACTACTAACTGTGGCCCTCATTGCTATCATTATGTGTAATGCCACAAATAAGCACTACTTTTACTAGACAAATACAAATACAGAAGTGAAAGCCTGTCCCAATTGAAGTCAGTGGCAAAAGTCCCATTGATTTCCAGGATTTCACCCAGGGTCTGTGATCTGAAGAATTCACATCTTGCAAACCTTTACTCATGTGTCTAGTTCTCATGCTAGTAAGCCCACTGAAGTTCATGACAGAATTTGGTTTCTTTGAGACTGCTAGGTTGAGTAAGAGTTTGCAGGATAGGGGCCTGATGAAGACATAACTTGACAAGTGGTGATTACAAACACTGGAAAAGCAATGTTGGAGGACAATATTTACAAAAATATGGGTATGTCTTGTGGATGATGCATGTGTCAGAGACATCTGATATTAGTGGGTTTTGTTCCTTTCATAGATAACAATATAGAAGGTGGACTTAGCCATCCAGAGAGATGCATTTTTTGTCTGGGCTTCAGGGCTGGTGATAGAACTGAACAACCACAGCCAAGACTGCTTATTGTCATATAAGGCCAATCCATGGAAATAAGTGAGCCATAGATCCCAGCTTTTCCCCATTGCTAAAACCTATCATATCAATGGCAGCCTAGTGTTAATCCCTGTTGTGTGAACGTTGGCTGGCCCCATTGATACCTTCTCTGTGATCTGTTCAAAGAGAGGTACAACTTTGTAAACAGGACTGAAGTAACTTATGATAACATTTGCATCACAAGTTCCAGTGCGCTGAAAAGGGGCATGTTATGCAGAGCAGCTAGTCCTCTGACTCCAACTCCTCTTCTGGGTCAATCCCTTAGTCACGTAGAAATGAACTCCCATGTAGCAGTCATATAGCAGAGTGAGGCAGCTGCACGGTAGTCATTTTTCCTGTACGTGCAGCATAACATACTACAATAAAATGGACCAGATGTGAGCTAGTCCATCCCCATCCTCATGGGACATCCAGTCCTTCTTTCTTGAACATAGTGATAGACTTGTTGGGACCAATTCTCTGCTGGCAATACGTTATTGCAGTGAGTGGAGTTATGCCAGCAGAGAATTTGACACACAGAATCAGACTTTTAAGTAGCTTATAGGGTTAGTTTGTCTAGGAGTTTATTATAGGGTTATTAGTGCAGCACAAAGCTAATATATGGTGAAAATGTGTAGTCTGTTAAAAATGTTAAGAGCACATATTAGCAAAATATACAGTGAAACTGCTTTAAATATGAGTTAAGGAAGTCACACCAATATAATCTAGTTTCTTTCCTTTAAGGACTCCTGTTTTAGGACTGCATTCCAATTTTAACAAAGAGATTCATTTTCAATATCCACCAGAACTAATTACACTACATTCAGAATTACTCTTTTGAGCTATGGAAAATTAGTCAATAAAATGATTTAGTTCCACCCTGCTTAGTGACCAACATGCAGCCTTAACTTCCACCCTAAATATAATGTAATGCAAATTTCAGTTCTGTAATTGCTACATAATTATTACTACCAAATTTAGAACACTCACCAATGATACATATCACCCATTCACATAAATTTTCCCAAACACTACAGAAAAACATACAGCACACTCACCATTTACAGTCTAGTCCTGAACCACTCAATGGAAAGGTTCCAATTGACTTCAGTGAGCTGTGGATCAGGCCTTCTGATACTGCACCTCACTTATTTACACACAATGATACAAAATCACAGGCAATGTAATTTATTAAACCTACATACAATGTAATTCATGAAACTGTATTACTTCTCAAAACACACATATATGTTTATATAGTCAGCACATAACACGTTGTTTGTTCAGGATGACGGTGGAGAGATGTTCACTGTGGGACTGGAAGGTAACTGGGTGAGGTTGAGAAGGGAAATTGATGACTGAAATTTTGATGAGATTTGACTTTTCATTTGCATTCGTGGGTTATAGAGTCAAGTATCTTTAACTCAAAGGTCATTAAGTTTTCTGTGTGAGACAGTATGAATATAGTCATTAATATTACGCTTTTCTCACTGAATAATTGCAAATAAAACCAACATGCATTGCCTTTTGCAAATGTTCTAGCACAAAATATTACTGTTTGATGCAAAACATGTGCACATGTATAATTTAACTCAGAGTATGCAACTGTCCTTTGCAAAAGTTAACACTGGTATTAAAAGCTATTAGGTCATTTTTGAACAATTGGCTAGGGAAAAAAAATCATCTTGTTCTACACCCCTGGTATTTCTTAAATGTCATTCCATTTAAGATTCAAAAATGTCTGTTTACTTGAGAATGAAATCATGGGAGTAGCGTTGAAAGTGAAATATAATTTTTTTCAAACTTTTCTTTCTCTTGAAAAAAAGTTTTATTACATCTATATTGTGACATATTATCACACATGTATATTGGGCCGCTTTGCCTTCTGTTCTTAATCTAGTGCAGGGATCAGCAACCTTTGGCACGCGGCCCGCTAGGGTAAGCACCTTGGTGAGGCTGGGCCAGTTTGTTTACCTGCCGCATCCGCAGGTTTGGCCGATCACGGCACCCACTGGCCGCAGTTTGCCGCTCCAGGCCAATGGGGGTGGTGGGAAGCGGCGGCCAGCACTTCCCTCGATCCGCGCCGCTTCCCACAGCCCCCATTGGCCTGGGACGGCAAACCCAGTGGGAGCCGCGATCGGCTGAACCTGCGGACACAGCAGGTAAACAAACTGGCCTGGCTCACCAGGGTGCTTACCCTGGCAAGCCGCGTGCCAAAGGTTGCCGATCCCTGATCTAGTGTATACATATTAATGTTCTATAACAATGATCCAAGCCTACAAACATACACACTGTACTCAGATGAGTAAATCCAATTATTTCAGTGGAGTTACACACTTGAGTAAAACTACTTTTGTGTATAAGTGTTGCAGGATCAAATCCTAAACCATTTTAAGGCAAGGGAGACTAAGGGCTAGATCTTCAACTGGTGTAAATCAGCATGGCTCCACTGGTTTCAATGGAACTACCTTGATTTACATCAGCTAAGGATCTGGTTATAAGCCACTGAGATGGCACAGATTCCACGAACACGAAGTTACCACCAGATTCTACCGTTCTTGATCTTGTTAAGTAGCATCTTCATCCACCAGTAGTGCTATTGAAATCAATGGGACTAAATGTGGAGTAAGGTGCCACTCAACAAAAGTAAAGGGTAACTCTGAAAGTATAACAGTAATTCTCATTAAGGTATAATTCTTTATACAAATGGATTTTGTTTACCTGTAGAGGGCTGTAATTTTTGAAGGATGAAATCCACAAGCAGACTCCTCAAACACATCACAAAACCTTTATTAGTGAGTTTATTGGTGACACAGATTACAGAAACCAAATGGAATTAAATAACATTTAACTTGAAATTGACCACAGACTCAAGAAATACAGGTCACAGTTGGCAAGGCAAACTTCTCAATACACTGGGTTGCTTAGGTTATTATTACACTGTGAAGGAGGAATTTCCCTTATTTGATTCTAAGTAATTCAGGATATTATTATTTTGTGTCTTTCAGACAATTCCTTTGGCAATAATTTCAATTTGTTTAACTTTTATTATATAAAAATATAACGAATTTTCCTTATATACAAACATTACATTACACAATATACAGGTTAAAAACACTACAAAAATAGCAGGCCATACGTGAACTAAAAGCAAAAGAACAGGGTAGGGGAAAAATTAAATACTGCACATTTCATAAAAATTACATTAACTACATACAGTTTTTTGTTTGCAAATACCAAACAGTATCAATGTGATTGGAAATCTTTCCCAACAACTTCATTTTTAAGGCACGTCTTGCATATTTATATGTACAACACTGAATCTGGTCAATAACTTAAGGGCTCTTGAGAGTGACCTAGAAGTGTTCGTGTATGTGTGTGCTTGGATGGGGAGCGTGCAGCATTAAACCTTCTCGCTAGTGTCAGTCTGGGGGGCTAGGTATCTAGTTGAGGGGGCTTGGTATAGGGGCACCCCCATCTCCTGAAGTTCTGGAAGCCTCCCAGAGCGAGGAGGGGACAGCAATGTGATTGTCCTGTCAAAGTCTCTGTGTAACACTTTCTCGTAGACACTCTGCAGACCCACTGTCTTGGGCAGCTGGGCCTGGTAGTAGTTGTCCCTGCGAAGGGGGTCCCTGGGCAAGGAGGTGCTTTTGCAGAAGGTGGATAGCTGAGCTGAGGGATGAGGAGATGAGTGAGGGTTGGATCGGCCACAGGATGGGCTCCAGCAGCGGTCCGAATGGCCCAGAATTTTACATTCAGCAGTACAAGCCCATAATCCTAAAAATACAAACAAAAACTTTAGACCTGTAATCGCTGGAGAAACAGCCACATAATTCTGAGCTCATCAGAGAGGTATTGCCCAGATCATCAAAAGCTAAGATGGGGATGGGGGAGGAACAATACTTCAGGACACTGCTGCAAAGCACACTCTGCAAGCTATCATTATTCCATTTAGCTAGCAAGCCCTAACTCACAATGTATGTCAGCAGGAAGAGCTTTTTGAAAATGAATTTTATAATAGGCTAGCTGCTTCTAATTTGCACTATGTTCTCGACATGCACGTAGATACTTAAGTTGCATGCTGTGAAAATGCTGGCAGGACTACTCCTGCAGTGAGCGCTGCCTTGGAAAGATGCAAATGGTGTGACTGCTATAAAACTGGTCCAGTCAGCTCAATGTACCTTAGATAGATAGATAGATCCTTTTATTCCTGGGCCAGTTTTTATTTTCATTGCAGCCGGTCTGTGCTGTGAAATTGACCGAACCCTTACCATTCTGCATGTGAGTGATGAGATCCTTCTTCAGGGCATCCCCGCTGATGTCAGAGTCACTGTCATTAAAGTCGCTGTCACCTTTGCCACTGTCTTTGCCACTGAACTTTTCCGCTTCTCGGGCTGATATGGTATTGAAAGAATGACCTTTCCAGATGGCCACAGGTGGGGTGGATTCTTTGCTATAATTAGGAGAAGAGGCATAGGGCTGGAGGGGATTGGGAGTGTGCAAGAAATAAGCATATGTCAACATCACAACCTTATCAAGATTCCCCTCTTACAAACCACCCCATACCTCCTTCCAGTCCCCCAAGCTAAAGCACAAACAAGTGCAGTGGGATCTTACCTCCCCGTTAGTTGCCCTAAGTCGTTTCTGACCCTCGTAGAGACAGGCATTCACAGTGCTGGTCTCAGAAGAGGAGACTTCTTCAGCAGGTGGAGAAGGGGCTAGGTTGGTGAAAGAAGCTTTGCTGGGAAAGGATCGCGCTTCAAACGCATTCCCTCTGGGGCTGCTATCCTCCTGCATCCCCTTCTCTAGGTGGGAGATGTCGATCCGCTCCGTCAGGGGCCCGTTGTTCTTGATCTCGGTCTCCTTCTTGCGCTTGTTGCAGGTGGTTGCAATGGTGATGATGGCCACCAGCAGCAGGGTGCAGCTCCCAGCTAGGATGATGATGACAATCAGGGGAATGTCCCACTCCAAAGCCTTCTCCTCCCAGGAGCTTGGCTTGGCCACCTCATGGCTGCTGGAGGGTGCCGTGGCAGTCACCAGGAAGTTGATTGTGGCTGTGGTGACAAGGGGGGGCCTGCCATTGTCAGTCACGCTGAGGATGACTTTGAACACCTGCCCCAGCTCTTCAGACAGGTCGCCCCTGAGCACAATCTCACCTGTCTTCTTGTTGATGGCGAAGAGCTCTGGCTGCTGCTGCGGCTCCTCCACGAAGGAGAAGGTGAGCTCCGCATTGACCCCATCGTCCGCGTCTCTGGCTTTGATCTGAGCCACCAGGGAATCGGGGGGTGCCTTGCTGGAGACCCCAATCTCCATGGAGCCGTTGGTGAGCACGGGGTGGGTGATGACCGGGGCGTTGTCATTCTGGTCCACCATCCTCACTTTGATCAAGGTGCTGCTGGATAGCTGAGGAGAGCCCCCATCACTGGCCTGGATCCTCAGGTCCAGCTGCTTGAGGATCTCATAGTTGAATGTCCTGAGGGCGTAGATGGCCCCAGTGGCCGGATCCACAGAGACGTAGGTGGAGATGGGGGCGCCCAGGACCTGTGTCTCCAGCAGCCGGTAAAGGACCTTCCCGTTGCGGCCCAGGTCGGGGTCCCGGGCCACCACGGTGGCGAGGTAGGCGCCCGGCGGGTTGTTCTCCAGCACCGCCACCTCGTAGACGGGCTTGGAGAAGAGCGGCGCGTTGTCGTTCTCGTCGCTCACGCGCACCGTGTACTGCCGGATGGTCTTGAAGGGCGGCGAGCCCAGGTCCTCGGCCACCAGGGTCAGGTTGTACTCGGGGATGCGCTCGCGGTCCAGCGGCGCGGCGGTGACGAGCACGTAGCTGTCGGCGTAGGCGCGCTGCAGCGCGAAGTGCTCGTGCCCGTAGAGGGCGCAGCGCACCTGCCCGTTGGGGCCCGAGTCCCTGTCCGAGGTGCTGACCAGCGCCACGAAGCTGTCGCGCGCCGCCGCCTCGCTGACGTAGGCCACCCCGGCGCCGGCGGGGGCGCCGCTCAGGGGGCTGATGCTGATGCCCGGCGCGTTGTCGTTCACGTCGGCCAGGCGCACGATGACTTTGCACGTGGCCGCCAGGGGGCTGGCGCCCCGGTCCTGCGCCTGCACGTCCAGCTCGTAGGTCCGCTGCCGCTCGTAATCCACCGGCCCCTCCAGCGTCAGGCGGCCCGAGAGCGGGTCCAGCCGGAAGAGCTGCCGCGCCTCGGCCGGCACCTGGCTGCCGAAGCCGTAGACGATCTCCCCGTTGGGCCCCTCGTCGGGATCGGCCGCGTCCAGGTCCAGCAGCAGGGAGCCCCGCGGCGCGTCCTCGCCCAGCTCCACCGTGACCGAGCCCTGCGGGAAGGCCGGGCTGTTGTCGTTGGCGTCCAGCACCCGGACGCTCACCGTGGCCGTGCCCGAGCGGGCCGGGCTGCCGCCGTCCTGGGCCACCAGCTCCAGGGTGTAGGCGGCCTGGGTCT
Source organism: Malaclemys terrapin pileata (assembly GCF_027887155.1). NCBI lineage: Eukaryota > Metazoa > Chordata > Testudines > Emydidae > Malaclemys > Malaclemys terrapin. Next base: position 289,600,097 of record NC_071505.1, on the reverse strand, counting down.
CGCGGTCCAGCTCCTGCAGCAGCACCAGCTCGGCGCTTTTCCCGCCGTCCGCCCGCGTCTGCGCCTCGATGCCGAAGTGGCTGTTGCGCGAGAGCTGGAAGCTCTGGATGGCGTTGGAGCCCACGTCCGGGTCCACGGCGATCTCCAGCGGCAGGCGGGTGCCGGGCGCGGCGCTCTCGGACACCTCGAGCGGGATGTGCGCCTGGGGGAAGCGCGGCGCGTTGTCGTTGATGTCCCGCACCTCCAGCTCCACGTGCACCAGCCGGTACTGCTCCTGCCACAAGCTCACCACGTCGAAAGCCAGGACGCACTGGAGGGACTGGCCGCACAGCCGCTCCCGGTCGATCCCTTCCTCGCCGATGCTCAGCTGCCCGTCCCCCTCCCGCACCCGGACCAGCGAGCTGTTGCTGAACTGCTCCATCAGGCGGAAACTTATCTCTCCGGGCGCTTTCACGTGCATCTCTTCTGCCAAAGTGCCGATGACCGTGCCCGGCGCGTCCTCCTCGTAAGTGCGGTATCTCACCGTCTTGCAGAGGGTGACCGAGAGCAGGCAGCAGAGGTAGACGAGGCGCGGCGGAGAGGCGAGGCTGCGCCTGTCCCTATCAAGACCCATGTCACCTGCAATGAATTGCTAACCTGAATGGGGCTGAAGATGCGGAGAAACGGTTGTCCAGCTGTTAGGGAAGTGAGTCTGCCCCTAAAGCAGGAGGAGATGGGAGGGTAACTCTCCTGCTCCCAGGTGCAGATCATGCATGCTCTGCTCTGCAAGGCAAATGAGCCGATTGCTTATAGTTGCCCTAACCCGAGAGGTGCCAGCGATGCCGGTGCGCCAGGCTCAGTTTATCCAGCTTCTAAACCGGACTGCGTCTCCTGGGGGCCTTTAATAGACGCGGATATGCAAATTTTACGGAGCCGAGCAGCCAATGGCAGGCACTCTTTTCACACTGCTCTCCTGAATGCCTCCCAGAAAATCCCTTTAATGTGGAAAAGGCTTAGAGAGGAAAACAAGAAAGGAAAATTAGGGAATCGCTTCTTTGTTTTCTTTAACTCTTTTTTTTGAAGGCGAGCTGCAAATGAGTTGGCACAGGGAGCGTGGAGTAAAATGCGCGGAGTGTTTTGTTAATTGTACCACTACAGCACCCTGCTGTTGAACAGGTGCCTAGTGTGCAAATATCTGCTCTTCTGAGCTAGTCACTTAAAAACGCAGAGAAATAGCTTGCTTGGGCTGTGTGTGCGTGAATGTGTATTTATTATGCATCTGCCTATGATTATCGATTAATAAAGTGTTGCACAATGCATATATAGCGGGGTTGATTTTCTTTCCGTTGATTTCTGTATTGATAATCATAGCAAGCCCCTAAACGAGATTGAAGGATTAACTGAGAATTGATTTTATTCAAATTTGTCCACATAATTGTGCTTTACTCGCGTGAGATCCTGTGATCAGACCTGTAATTTGCCTTTCAGAAGATATTCCTAGCGTGCTTTAGTATGCATGTCACTGCCCAAGTGGCTTTCTTAAGCCTTGGGCACTAGCAGGCAAAAAAAAAAAAAAAAAAAAAAGTTCCAAATAGGATTTAGCATAAGCTTGAGGAGATTTGGAAAGGTTTCAAAGATCAGACTGTATCAAAGGCTTATGAAGCTCTCGTTAGCTGTAGCAATATAATAGCATGGCAGGCTATCCCATTTGAGGCACCAATGTCTGTATTATTTCACTATGACAAGCTAAAGGGAAAGAAAGTTGAACAGTTTCCACAGAGGAGTTGGGCTAAGTTGAATATAATGAGCAAACGCCACATGTATCCATTATGTCCCTCTATTCATTCCCAATCACTGCCATAACTCTTTGACTAAACGATGATGGGCGCTGAATTACACACAATGCCCAGCTCATATTAAAATACATTTAAGATCTATCCCTCCTGATGCCCTGTTACGCCTATTTAGAGGATTTTCTTTTTGTCCTAATAGGGCCTCTCTGGGAAGCAACACTAGTCTCGTTCCAGAAGAACAAAATAACAGCATGAGGTTGAAACCTGGCACGAACCTTGGGGAACTAAACCATCTGCCTAGAAAAGTATGAAGACATAGCAGCGAGTCACCAAGTTTTACTAGTCCTGCAGTCCGAGGGGATACTGAGACAGCGCATGCAACGTGCATTCATTGGGTCCCCCCATCACCCCCCAGCTTCATGTTAGGTCTAAGCACTGTGGGGGAATAGCGGGCAAAGAGAATGCGTACCTGATATCAGATACGGTCCTGGTGAAAGAGACCATTCAAATAAAGTCAGTGGGAGAAGAGAGAACATTGTATCAATAGTCTCTCCTGAGGGACCGATCCCTAAATGGATTCCACGTTTTAGGTCACATTCTGAAACAGAAATACACATTGCAATTGGTACATCGTGATTTTGTGTAGCGCGATGAGGAAAGAAAAAGACTCTATGCACTTTAAATCGAACTGAGTGCTGTTTTGATCTGTAAACTTTGTATAAAAAGTATCCGCTCGGTTGAGCACTTCAAGCGGTTACCATGCTAGTAGGAAAAAGCAGAATCAGGCTGCAAGACTGGGGGAGAGGCAAGCGCCAAGCTTCCTACAATGTGCAAGAAAGAGATCCCTTACCAGAGTATATCTCTAAATGTAAAGACGTCTACAGACCCAAGGCGGCATGAGTTAATGCTGCCCAGAAGCGCTCTGCCTCCTGGTGCTCTTCCCCTTTATTTGTATCCCTTCGCTGTGTATTTCAGGGATGAAAAAGAGCAATTGCCGTAGCAGCTGCAGCAGGCATTGTGTATAGGAAATACAAAGCATCTACCTCAACAGCACATTGGTCTCGTGACATCCTCGCTAGTAACCTTCCCCTCACGCGGATTGCAATAGTTCTCCCCCTTTGCCCAAGTTCCACACATATCGATCCCCTCCGCCCGTCTGACTAGAATGTCCGATTCTAGTAGCTGGAGTCCTCCCTAATCCCTCTGTCACCAGAGGCTTCCTCCTTGGGGCTGATCATGCCTTAATGGGACCCCTGCAGGACAACGAACTTGTCACTGGCCAGTACTTATATGTACATCTGTATACAGCCCTAGTCACAACAGGCATCCTATGAGCTTTTAAGGGCTGGTTACTAATGCAGCCAAAGCTGACTTGTATTAGTACTTTACAGTGAATAGAAACATCTGTCAATTTGTTCCAGCTGTGTGCATGAGCCACGCCCTGGGCCCGATCGGATCCCCCCTGAAGTCAATGGAAAGACTCCCATTGATTTCAAGGGAAGTTGGATCGGGCTCCATGTGAGCCACAAAGGCCCTCTCCTGACATCCAGATCTGATCGCCAAGTTAAATTACCAGTTTGCCTTAATACTACCGACTTCTCAGTGTTCACAGCCTTTGCATAACCTCAGCCGAGGACACAAAGGACCTCACTGGAGCAAAAAAGACCAGAGGGAAATTGAACAAAGTTGGTTTATTTTTAAGGGAATTGAAGACAATGGTCCAAAATCTGTTCCCGCTAGTCCGGATTCTGATTTCAATTACACAGTTACCAATCCGGTATAATTACTGGGCAGCTTCAGATATATCTGGTGTAAATCCGGAGTAACTTCTTTGAAATCAATAGGGCTTCGGAGGTGTAAATGAGAGGGTAATTTGGCCCCACATCTGACAATCACATTGATCCGGAAATCGGGGTGTGCTTGGCCAGTGAATGACATTTGCTTTAGTCTCATATCTGGTCGTAGCTGCGGTAGTCCTAATTCTTAGTGGCACAAACTACCAAAGAAATCACTACGGCACGGATCATTCAGGCACCTGACTCAAAGCTGTGGCGAACCGACAGATCTAAAACGGGTTGGTATAATGCGAGGAAGGCGCTTTGCTGCCTTTCAGCAGCAGGGCGTGCCAAGCGTCCCAAAGCCCAGCTTCCTAATTACTGCCGAGGAGCTGTGTTAAGAGTAATTACCCCGAGTGGTGTGATGGCACGCGAGTGAAGTGAGCTCGGGTGCCTGCGGATTGCCAGCATTCTCCAGCCTGGCGGGCAGCAGCCAGATTATGGAAATGGGATTTAAAACAGCGCATCAGCGCCTCCCTCAAATCCCCACCGAGAGAGGGGGGAAAAAAAAATCCGCGCAGCGCTGATCTGGTCCAACAAAAGCGCCCCAAATCGCCTTGTTATCATACCAAAAGGCTTTGGCTGTCTCAAAGGAGCCCCTTTCTCTTTATCTTAGCAACTTAGCAGACAACTGTCTCGCGATCATGAGAACAAACATGGCCACAATGGTTGGCATTTTCTCGGAATGCAAATGTGGTGGGCTCAGAAAAGCTGGATTTCTCTGACTCTGCCTAATACCAGCATTGTGAAACTCGCGTGCAGACAGCAAGATTGACATGGCCGTCACGTGATGGATTAGATCTATAGGAAAGTTTTCAAAGAGTTTACAATGGGTGGCTCAGCTTGATCTGATATCTCCCACAGTTTAGAGGGAAAGAGAAGCAGGATATATTCTCATATGTAATAGGATTATCTTTTCCATTTCAAGTTCTATACAGCATGTAATTTATTTTTAATTAGGATTAACTCTGCCAGGAAAGGAAACTAGACTTTGCTGAGAAGTTGCGCTATTCTAAGAGAAGGAGAGGCGTTCTTATTCTTTACAAATAAATAAATCAATCAGTCAATAAAAACAGGACCATGTTTTGCCTCCCACGCACTTCACAAGAGAAACGGTGGAAAGAAGTGTATTTTAAATGCATAATCAAGAATAAATCAGAAGAGGCTTTGAGAGGCATTATTTTTATGTCTAATACAGAATTCGATCGTTTTTCAGAGAGTTCCAATGGGGTGTTTGTTCCACTTGACCCTTTAGAAGTAGAGCGAGGCAGAATATCCTTTCTTTCTGTATCTTTCTGTCTGTTCCTACCAGTTTTGATTTTTGGCAATATATATCAATCACTCTATTGTATAAACCTTCCCAGCAAACGTAATATATCGTAGCTTGGAGATAATCCATTCACAAGGTTATAAAAAACTATAGAAGAATTCTTTGTACAGCTAAAAAATTAAACATACGGAAACTCTGTTTTAAAAACCCGTCTCTGAAATATTAGTTAAACAGTCCAGATCGGTTGATTGATTCACGTGGGGACATATGTTCTTGCAAATTGTTCGTATTGTTACTAATAGAGATTCTCACACCGCATAATTTCTTTGAAGCAGACAACTGGAGGTTTTTCCATAGCTATGCAGGATATTAATAATTTACTGGCTTTCTTGCATAAAGTCACTATTGTGGAGTCGCAGAGCACTCTAGAAGCAGGCATTTCTTCATGTCCGATGGCTTGAGCTTTCTGCTTCCAAACCCTCCCCGATCTACTTTTGATATGGAAATCAAGCCTGCTGTGTGTGATGGTTTCTAAGCCACAACACTTTAGGACCTGGATTCCGCCCAGTGCAAACTGAAGTCTGGTGTTAGAAATTTCTCCGAAGAAAAAGTGAAAAAAATTTTATACCATTAATTTCGTGTCACCAACAATCAAGCTGGACTGATGGCCGGTAAATTGCCTAGTGACAGTCTGCGGTTAAATATCTATGTGTCTAGACATCGATAGATCTAGTCAAAGAGAAAGCTACTCGGGTCGGGTTGGTCCGTGAAACCCTCATTCTCTGTTCACACCGTTACCCTGTTTCTCACAGATATCTGATCTAGAAACTGCGGAAGAAACTCAGGTCTTAAATAACCCCCCGTTTTTGATCCAGTCCCGCTAAATAAACGGTTGTTTGTCGCAAAACCATGGGCTTCGGCGTTGAAAAAAGGAGAGGACTCCTGGGATTGGTTGAACTAACCACCCTACTTTACCCGTCCTATTAATAACTCAAAAGCGCTTTCCTCACCCTGGCTTGATGTGAAAGTCACAAGCTCACGCTACCTGGTTTATCGGTGACATAAACCTCCAAGTGAAAACCTCAGTGTTCCTAGAGCATGCGCGGACTTTCTACTGGCGGCTCGGCTCGCAGAGCACTAGAAACTCAGGGACATGCCCCCCGCCCCACAGGGGGGCCAGGGCATCCACGTGGGGGCAGGTTGCCGACTGCTTAGGACAGTTTCGGATCTCGGAAAGAAACTCCCGTGAGAATCCTGCGTGTACCATCTTAGTTTCCACCGCAGGAAGGTGCGCTTGGAAAGAAGGTAAATCTCCATTGGACTCCTGCCCCCACAATCGCTACAGTTTCCAGGTTGTAAATCTCATTTAGAAGTGGGCTGTAGTCCACGAAAGCTTATGCTCTAATAAATTTGTTAGTCTCTAAGGTGCCACAAGTACTCCTGTTCTTCATTTTCCATAGGGCTCACTGAGTGGATTCACCCCACACCTTTTCAACCCTATGATGATCCCGATGGAGGGGAAATGGGCTAGTTTGTCAGGAGGGAATATTGTGACTCGTGCGCCATTGAGCTTCACTGGGAACACCGTGCAGCCAATGTGAAGGCAGATTGGGACTCCGTGCGGGGTTTAGACCACGGAGTCTTTCCCTAACTGCAGGCAACACGTAAAGCATTGCTGCCATGCCCTGAAAGAATTGGTCTAATTTCTTTAGAAGGGGGATCAGAGCAGAACCATCTGACTTCAACTGAGCTGTCTGAAAGGCGCAGGGCTGCGGGGGGAGGGGCGACAAGTGGGGCAATTTGCCCCAGGCCCTGGGTGCCGCAGGGGCCCCCACGAGAATATAGTATTCTATAGTATTGCAACTTTTTTATGGAAGCCTCCCACCCCCCCCACCCCCCCCGAAATTGCTTTGTCCCAGGCCCCCTGAATCCTCTGGGTGGCCCTGGAAAGGCGTGGGTATGGAACACACGAACACATTGCTTTATATATTCCCCGAGCTGCGCACACATCTCCCAACACAGAGTTCAGAAAGCAATCCCAACCCGGATTCCATAGTCTGGGGAGGAATGGAATGACCTCTCCTTCTATTGAAATGCTGCTTTCATCTCCACGGGTCCCTCTTTCCTCGGCAGCTTCATGGAGGGTTCTGATCTGCCTTTAGTGATCTCCAAAAACAAAAGAATTCCTTACGCTTTGCGGACTAAACAATCGCCCTGTTTAATCATTTCGATCACAGCCGAGGATGTGTGGGGTTAACCTGTCAAACCCCACAAGAGTAGGCTGATCAAAACCCGATGAAAACAAAGACTGGAACTAATAGGAGGAACGTTTTCGTTGTTCTATCAGTGTTTGCACTGGAGGATTGTGTACAGTGTTGTGCTTCTGCCTTTGGCCATGTACTCTATAGACGGCAGAGGCTGCAGACGTTCACGTGAATTGCAATTTTGGATCAGGGTTATAAATCACCCTGATTATTGGGCTGTTATTATTTGCTACATGAAATGTAGACTGTGCAAAATGAGTTTATAGTCTGGAATAAATCAATCACATAAACGTCAGCACGCAGTTTTGATTCCACAAGGAAAGATTTTTATTGGATTAATTTCTAGCCCTATTGGAGTGGCAGCTGGGGCTGTGATTCAAGAGGAGAAAACAAAAGGAGAACAAAACCACATTACAGTTAATGAAATGCTAAGCAAAGTACAAGCATCATGCCCTAAGGGATCACTCCATCAGGTCCAGAGTGAGGACATTCCAAAGGTGGGCCCCAGACATGAGTCAGAGCTGCTAGCAGACCTGGGATCTGATGAGGTTCTCAGTTTCCCAGTTCATCTTGCCTCCCCAGGGCGGTGCCTAGTGCTAATGAGATTTGACTGGATCCCAGGCACAAACCAAAAGTGAGCACACTCTATCCCTGGCCCCCTACCCATAAAATCTCCTCTTAAATCTTGCCACTCACTCTCCCTGATGACTGTCCTTCTCCTCTCCCACACTTTATCCCTCCCCCCGGGCAGGGAGGCAATCATTTCTCTGTTTTTCTTTCTCATCTCTAGCCCTCTCCCGTGCCTTGCTCACTATTCCCCCTCCTCTCCTCTGCCCCCTTTTATCATCTCCAACTCCTCTCTTTACTGTCTACTTTTTTTCCCACAGAGGAGCAGAGAGTAGGGATGGTCCAGAATTAGGGGCCTAGCTGGGATCACAAGTCTAATTCCCTGCTCTGCTGCAGACTTTTTGTGTGACCTTGGGCAAGTCACTTAAGGCTTGGCTACACTTGCAAGTTAGAGCACATTAAAGCAGCCCAGGGCGCTCTAACTCCCGATGTTTCTGCACTGGCAAGGCATGTAGAATGCCTGGACCCCGCAGCTGGAGTGCTCCTGATACTCCACCTCCACGAGAAGCATAGAGCTTGCTGCAGCCCCGCTAAAATGCCCAGGTGTCAGTGTGAATGAGGTGTTGCATTACTGCGCTGTGATTGACCTCCTGAAACATCCCATAATCCCCAGAAGTCAAGTGGCCACTCTTCTCATTGTTTTGGAATCAGCTGCAGGAATGCGGATATGCCCTTTCAAAGCTCCGTTTCTGACAGCTGGCTGCTTATATGCTCCGGGACAAAGCAACCATTACTGTGGAATGCTGCTTGCTGTGAGTATGTGTGAGAGAGAAGCGGGGGGAGGGGGTCTGCTGCTATCTGAACTTACAAGACAGCATGCTGACATGCTCTCAGCCCCCCCAAAACTCACTCTTTCTCCCTCCACGTACATACAACACACTCCCTGTCATACTCCACCCCCCCCCATTTGAAAAGCACTTTGCAGCCACTTGCATGCTGGGATAGCTACCACAATGCACTGCTCTTTGTGGTGTTGCAAGAGCTGCTAATGTGGCCATGCCAGTGCATTTGCAGCTGACAGTGTAAACACAGGGCAGCATTTTCCCTGCTGCGGTCTCCGAAGGCTGGTTTAACTCCCAGCGCTCTACATCTGCAAGTGTAGCCATGCCCTTAGTGTCTCTCTGCCTCAGTTTCCCATCTGTATAATGTGGATAATAAGACTTCCCTACCTCACAGGAGTTTTGTGAGGTTAAATACATTATAGACTGTGAGTACCTTAGATAGATGCCTGCCCCAGTCGCATCAAGTTTGTTGCTGGAGATGGCTGGATCAGGGATAAGTACTTTTTAAGCAGTCTATTCTAAACTTCTCTGTCTTGCTACCTAGGATTTTGGGGAGCTCACACAATAGGTGGATCAGTCACTCGCACCAGTCCCTGATGCAGGAAAAAAATATGAGCCAACTACCACCCAGTAGCCAAACATATTAGCTAGGACCTGATACAATAGCTTGTTGGGGAAGGCCCAGCAAGGTCCAGGGAGAGTTCCCTGGTGAAGTTTCCTGCACTACTTCTCAGCCTGTCTGCTGGGAATGGAGCAGAGAGGAAGTCACTGGGTATCGCACTACAGTGATGTTCCTGAAGACTGCTTGTGGGTGTGCTTTATCTTTTGCACTGACCCTAGTGTGTTAATGTCTGGTATATTTGGAGTTCCCCCACCAGTTTCTTGGCTTGTGGGATAACGTTGTGTCCTCTCCTCCCTCTCTGCAGCCTTGTCTACAGTCTCCTCCTCTCTGAAGGAGAGTTTAGAAATATAAAGAAGAGAAGGAAAGGACTTCTCAGGTCTAGGCATCTCCTGCCACTGCAGGATTGTTCCCTCCAGCAAATGTGCAGTGCTAGTGCATTGCCCTGTATACTTTGAAATGCCTATTGTAATGGGCCTTCCCTTGGGAGATTATGCCACTGTCTAGTAAATCTCACCAGGATATTCACTACGCACTTTCCCCTTCTTAATTTCATTTCATGTACTGCTAATTATAGTACCACCTAGCACCACTCTGCCTGCCAGTCCTCAGTGGTTACAGCCTTCCCTCATTTCTAAGCTTGTATACAATTGGATGTAATCTATTCATTAGTGCAGACACTATATATATTGTGATTAGTCTAATCATAATGTCACTCCACCTCTGTCTCCCCTCAACCTATCCTACTTTCACACACTTTCCCCCACTGCTAAAGTTGAGTCTGCCATTGCTGCCAGTATTTTAGGTGAGGGGCACCAGTATAAATCCCTAAGATAGAATCCTATGGGCAGCAGAGGCAGGTGCTCAGTCTAATACGTCTAGTGAAGAGGAGTCTCTTCCTCCATCTCTTCTTTCCCTCCCTCATATGATCTTCTTGCAGAGTGCCTCCAGCTGTGAAGGACTGAGTCCCTACTGTACACAGCCTCCCAAGCAGCTGTAGAGTCAGAAAAGAGTCTGGCTCTGGCTCATATCATTGCTGCTCAGGAGGCTGTGAGAGCAATGGAACTGACCAGACAGGCTGCTGCTGCACTTGCCAGAGAATGTATGTTATTCCTTACTGATGAGTGGGCAAGTGTTTTTTTTCTTCTCCAAGCCTTGCTGTTATGAGCTAAACAGAAGATTCTGCATGCACTATAGGGCAGGACTGATGAAGTTCTGAGCACTCAAGGAAGTCTAACACAATTTACAGGCTGAGTGGCTCAACCCTGAAGATCCCGTGCTCAATTTTCTCAGCATTTGGTCTTGTTGACAGTTGTCTCCTGCCTGGTAGGGGTATCTTCCTGCTCCCAGGCAGTGGGATGTCTTGATACTTGTAGCAAGTTCTCCTCGTGCTACCTATTGGAAGGTATGTTCCAGGGTGAGCAGCAGCAGCAATTTAACAATGACTAGGCTTCTCCTATGGCCTTGTATTCAGGGATCAAAGTGCCCACTGTCTTTTTGGCTATCTTTGTGTGGGAGATGATCAAACACACTAGCAACCGGACTCATCCAGGCCTTCTGGAACCTGGCAATTGCAGACTCTTGCAGGTGAGTGCTGAGGAGGGCTGGATGAAGGCAAAATCCATTGACTGGCTGATGGAGGCCAGGGGCTTGGAGGGGGACTCATTGACTCCCAAACTTTGGATTCAAGGACCTCCAATAGGAGGTTCAAAGAACCTCCAATACATAAAGTATTGGGGTTCTTCATGGAGACTGGAGAACAGGGAGTAGCATTGGCAGAGATCCCAGAGTGACAGGAGCACTTTGATTTGTTGTAGAGGGTAGTTTGATTGAACTGGGTATGGGGCCCATTAAGCATAACACACCAGGAGTGCTGAGTTCCACTTGGGACTTTCCAAATGAATTCTGGCTGAGGTCCCTGGTTCCCTGCGAAGGAGTAGGAATCCATGGGTTTGTTTGGGGTTGCTAGTCTCCTGATTCTTCACAGGGCCGGGAAGCCTGCATTACTAGCTCTTTATAATCTTTCACTCCTCACTCTGTTTCTGCAGCTTACACCAGAAGGAGTTTGGCACCTGTTCCTTATGGCTCGCGGCAGCCACATCTGCCTCACAAGCTGGGCTTCCTGAGACAGGCAATCAGGGAAACTGGGAGATGACAGTCTTTCTGTTTCAAGTACTAAGTAAGGGCCTGATCATAAGCATGCCCCTTCCAAGGAACAGCTTGTAGCTTCGGACCCTGAAGGAGCAAGGAGCTGGTCCCTCCAATTACATCATTAACCTGTTTTTCTTGGCTACTGTAGTTCTGCTTTCTCGGTAGCCTCCTCTTGCTTCAAGGTCAGCTGAAGTGTGCATCTGTGCCTACAGCATTATAGAGCTGATCCAAAGCCCACTGATGGCAATTGAAGTTTTCTCACTGGATCAGGTCCCCAGTTATTATTGTTGTCAGAGTTTAATTTCTGGCCTGCTTTATACTACAGAACTGGATTGGCTGGGCCCAGGGTCTAATGCCTACATGGCTAGGAGCTACCTGGGTCTGGTAAGAAAGGAGTGTCCTCAGGTTCAGTGAGGCCTCTCTCCTGTTTCAACACCTGGTTCTGCCTCTCTTTTCCATCCACATGCTGGATTTCCATATAGAACCGCTCTTACTAATTCAGTCTTTAATGTGCAAGGGTTCCATATATGTTGTCCATCTGCTCTTTGATTTTGATGTGCTATATTTAACACTTATGTAGTGTCTTTCTTCCCAAGTGATCACAAAGTGCTTCATAACTTACCTGCATGCAACTCCCTGAAATGGAGGCAGAGTAGGGGAGCCAACTGGCACATAGTAGTGGAAGAAGGGGAGATTTTGGCTAAAAGAAAAAAAAAAAACTCTTTTAATAGTCATGCAAGTAGGCAAGGGCTAAAATTTTCAAAAGCACCTAAGTGACTTAAGGGGTCAGTAGGACATAGATTCCTAAATTATTTAGGTACTTTTGAAAATGTCACCCAAGACCTTTGTTTTAAGGGCTCACATACTGTGCTGCGTTTCATGAATTTAGCATAACGTGCTCAGATTACCTTAATGGGTCAAGGAAAGAATTGGCACCCCCCTTGTGAATTGCTATCTCTATCTCTGTCTATCCTTGGTGATCCAGAGACTCTGAACACTCATCTTTCACATTTGGACTTCAGTTGTTCTCAGTTTATAATGTGGCAAATGGCCCTATTAGATAAAGCAGGATCCAGGGAAGAAGCTGCCCTCCAACCCATGCATGTGCAGGGACGGGACTTGGAACCTGTAGCAGCGTGGGTAAGAGCTTACTATTGTCCGTTTCATAGAGTTTAATGCCAGATAGGACCATTAGACCGTCTAGTCTGTCCTCCTGCATAACACAGGCCATGACATTTCCTCCAAATACCCCTATGTTGAGCTCACAACAACTTCAGTTAAATCAAACATTTTGGTCCAAAGCAGACTAAACTGTTGCGTGTTACAGGCAGAGACCAGGACAGACACAGGGACTGTTCATCTTAGAAAAGAGAGGACTGGGGGGAGGGAGGGAGGAATATGTTAGAAGGCTATAAAATCGTGAATGGTGTGAAGAAAGTGAATAGGCAATAGCTATTTACCCTTTCACATAACACAAGAACTAAGGGTCACCCAAACCTGGCAGCAGGTTTAAAACAAACATAAGGAAGTACTGGTTCACACAAGGCACCGTCAACATTGTTGACGGTGGAACTTGTTGCCAGTGGATTTTGTGAAGGCCAAAAGTATAACTAGGTTCAGAAAAGAATTAGATAAGTTCATGGAGGGTAGGTCCATCAATGGCCACTAGCCAAGATCATCAGGGATGCAATCTCATGCGCCAGATATCCCTTAATCTCCAACTGCCAGAAACTGGGACTGGATTACAGGGGATGGATGACTTGAAATTGCCCTGTTCAGTTAATTCCCTCTGAAGCATCTGGCTGTTAGAAGACAGGGTACTGGACAAGGTGGATCATTGGTCTGGCCAATTATAGCAGTTCTTATCCTGGTATTCTGTCTCCAATTGTGGCAAATCTCTGATGCTTCAGAGGAAGGCAAAAAACTCCTCCCAGATTATGATTATGCATTGGGTGAAGCAGTTCCTTCTTGACACCCGCAAGCAACTGGATGAAGCCCTGAAGCATGAGAATAGATTGTATCATTACCAAATACGGAGCCACAAGTGTTATGAGCGTGTTGTAAAATGAACAGTGATTGTGGGGCACGTCTGTACAAAGGCCCAGTGTAGTATGTTGGGCCATTTTTAGGCTATAGTCAATCAGCTCCAAAGTGGGACACCTGTGGCACCTGTTTACTTTTCAAGTACACAAGAGATCACACCAGTGGGGCTGTGCTGTGGCATAGATATGGGCGTGAAACCACGCACAGGTTTTATGATGATGTGGCCCATCAAGTTTGGCAGGAATTGCCTGTTGGATTTTAGGTTTGGTCAATTGGCTCATTTATTTATTCTAAATGCTTCTAAAAGCTGTGGCCAATTTGACTCCCAATCTGTGTTTCTGTCTTCTTTGAGGCCTATGTAAATGTAAGCAGGGAAAGTGAAGTCTTGTACGTTTACATTCACTGGATGGCAAATGTAAAGCTTTCCAGATCACTGGAAAAACCATTTAGACAGAATGTCCACCCTTTGAGAAAAATATTGTAACATTTTATATGCAGTAATAAATGCGTGGAGTGACTTAGCAGAAAAACCTGAGGCTTAGAGGGAGGCCCCTTCAAAAAACACATTGGTTTTTAGAGGAAAGACTGGCATAATATCTGTATTAGCCAAGAAAATGAAGGCTGATGGCTCAAGTGACTATCATGTCTGCTTCTGTACTAAGTACTGAATACTTGTTTCTGTCTAAACAAATACTTGTCTGCAGTAAGCTGATCTGAAAAGCTAGTGTGATGATAAAGATGCTGTGGGTTGAGGGGTGGAGAATGGTGCTGTCCGACCTGGCTCTTAAGAGAAAGGTGATTTATGGGTGAAAACACACACAAGTTAAAACCAAAAAAATATATAAGGATTTGAAGAGTTTCCCTAAACACCGACATTTGCAGAGACATCAGCTAGGATAGCTGATCCATTATATAGTTTTTTTCCTGGCACTGCCAATTATTAAGATTGCCAGACACTTCCCATTATAAGACCTTGTTTGCAATAGCTTATAACTTTGACAAACTGTAACTGTTTGGGCTGAAATTGGCCGTGCTGGGTGTCTGCCTCAAGCTGAAGTTTTAGAAAATTCTATCCAAACCAGTTCAGCCATTTCCAAGAACAAGGCTAGGGAAAAAGATATTGTTTTGCCCAGGTTAAAAAACTCTGGTGACCTTTTATTTGAAAAGCCCGAGAACCTCTATGCTGTGGAGCAGGGTTTTTAAATTTGCCAGGGAAGGGGTGGCCTTTGGATCAGGGATATGCCTTCTGCCATCACTATGAAAATCCATCTAAACTTGGCCAAGTTAGAGGCCTTTGAAAAAGCACAGTTTGTACATGCTCAGTAGAGACAGATTTTAACAGCTAAATTTCTAGAAGATTCTGTATGCACTTGGCATGCTCCAGCCCAGGGTTGAGCAGGACTTTCCCTGCAATTGTGGCTCTGGGCTGCTGCACTCCTTGTTCGGTTCAGGCATCTGAACTGAGAGCAAGGAGTTCGTCTCTCCTGTGCTGTCAGTGACCCTCCATGCTGGGCCCAGGCAGTGTGAAAACTAAATTGTCTGATTTGAATGCAGAAGTGCCAGACCTGCAAAGGTGGTGGGAAGAATAGAATGGGACATGGAGCATGGAAGGGAGGGTGGAAATTGGGACTAGAAGCTGGTGGTGGGGGAAGAGGGAAACTGGGACTGGGAGAGAGACTGGGACTGGCTGGGCAAGGAGACTGGGACTAGGAGGTGGGGATGGAAATGGAGGGGGCTATGAAAAATCTGGGGTGGGAAGTAGGGAGGACTGGGGCAGGGAGAGGTTGCGGGGGACAGGCCAGAATGGATCATGCTTGGGGGAATGGGCAGAAGACTCTGTTACCACTAGAGCACACTTTCCTCCAGAGCCTAGAATAGAACCTACTTTCATCATTCCTCTGCTGTCAGCAAATATTTGTGAAACCCACTAGCAAAATAGCCCAGCCCCTTCTAATGCTAGTCCACATAGAGGATGATGACAACCCACTACTGCTATCAGTTACTCCATCAATTCAAGTGGCAGAAGTTTGTGTGGTGGAGCCCTGCTGATGAACCATGTAGGTGTCAATATGATGATACATGATGGAATTTCTGTTTTTTCAGTTTCCTTTATAAAAAGTACAGACAAAAATAAGTTAAAGGGACATTATTAATGTGGAAAAGTCAAGCACTCAAAATGTAGGAAAGGCCAGAAATAAGGTTGCCTGTATTAACTGTGTATACTCTTCTCCAGCAACCTCCTTTCCCTCTCTTTATGGGCCTGTGGTGCTCATGTTCCAGGAATATTCAGGGCCCGGGGGGCCCGGCTCCACCAATGTTCAGGGATGGGTCTCTCCCCCGGCCCCTCCTTCTGGCCCTGCGTGCAGTGCTGGCTCCAGGCACCAGCCAACCAAGCACGTGCTTGGGGCGGCTCCTGGTAAGGGGCGGCCAATCTTGGGGGTCGCCAGGGGGGGGTCGCGCTCAGGGTTTTTTTTTTTTTTTTTGGATTCGGTCGGGTGGCGCTGGGGGTGGGGTGGGTTGATTTTGTTTTGGCGGCTGGGGGCGCTGGGGAGGGATTCGGCAGCAGCGCTCCGCGGGGTGTGTGTGGCGGCGTGGCGGGGCGCGCGGCGGATGTGTGTGTGTGTTCAGCAGCGCAGCTCGGCGGTGGGGGTGTTTGGCGGCGCGGCACTCAGCGGGAGGTGTGTGTGGTGGTGGGGGACTTCGGCAGCGCGGTGCTCGGTAGGCTGGTTCGACAGCGGGGCTCAGTGGTGGAGGTGTTTGACGGCGCGGCACTCGGCGGGAGGTGTGTGTGGCGGCGGAGGGGTTCGGCAGCGCGGCGCTTGGCGGGCCGGTTTGGCAGCGCAGCTCGGCGGTGGGGGTGTTTGGCGGCGCTCAGTGGGGGGCGGGGTTCGGCGGCGCTCGGCGGGGTGCCGGGTGTTCGGCTGCGTGGCGCTCTGCGAGGGGTTGCGGGGCTCGGCGGGGGGAGGGGGGGTTTGGCGGCGCAGTGCTTCGCGGGGGGGGGAGTTCAGCGGGGGGGTTCGGCACCGCGGTGCTGAGGGTGTGCGTTATGGCAGCACTATGGAGGGCGGCGCTCTTTTTTTTTGCTTGGGGCGGCAAAAAAGGTAGAGCTGGCCCTGCCTGCGCGCCACCCCTGGAGCATCTCCCGGTCCCGCCTGCTGCCCCCTGGTGATTTAAAAGGGCCTGGGGGCCCCCGGCCACCACCAACACCACCGGCAGTGCAGCGCGGCTATGGCGTCTTCCTGCCGGGCCTTGCTCCACGCCAATCCTGGAAGTGGCTGGAATGACCCTATGGCCCTGGAGGGTGTGCGTCTCTGCATGCTGCCCCCGCCCCGAGCTGACGCCGCAGCTCCCATTGGCCGGGAACTGTGGCCAATGGGAGCTGCGGGGGCGGTGCCTGTGGGCAGTGGCACGCGGAGACCCCCTGACTCCCCCGCCTAGGAGCTGCTGCCAGAGGGGTGTACAGGTCACTTTCGGGAGCCACCTGAGGTAAGTGCCACACTCCTCATCCTCTCCCTCACCCCAACCCCCTGCCCCAGCCTAGAACCCGCACCCAAACTCCCTCATAGAGCCCACTCCCTGCACCTCCTCCTGCACCCCAACCTCCTGCCTCAGCCTAGAGCCTGCATCCCACTCCCAAACTCCATCCCAGAGCCGACCCCTAACCTCTCCCACACCCCAACCCCCTGCCCCAGCCCAGAGCCCGCACCCCAAACCTCCTCCTGCACCCAAACTCCCTCCCAGAGCCTTAGGCAGATGTGTGTGTGTGTGTGTGTCGGGGGGGGGATTTGGACCTGTTCTGGGCACCACCAAAAATTATACAAACCTGCAGCCCCTGTTCTCCCCTCTTCTGTCAGTGATGACTGAACCTCTGTGCTAGGCTCCCTTGTGTTGCTGCCCTACCACAGCTCAGAAATCTCCTTGATCTGCTCTTAAACCCAGTTAAAAGAGTGACAGCAGCTTCCCTTAACAAACAAACCAAACACCCTCACCCACTCTCTAAAATATTCAAACACCAGAAGACTCAAACTGGCCCTGAGGCAAAGCTGAGCTCAGCTTTATAGCAGTCAAGCCAGGGGGCCGCCCAAGGCAGCCCAAAGTGATCCTCAGTCACAGCTCAGTTAAAATTTGCCATTTGCTGGATGGTCTTAGTGTCAAAGCATGGGGCTGGTAGCTAGGAGATGTAAGGTCTTTTCCCAGCTCTGTCCCAGATTTCCCGAACAGTCCCGGGCAAGATGCATTAATCTCATTCTCTCTCTTTCCCCATAGGTGAAATGGGGATGATTAGAATAGTCACAGGGGATCAAGAGGATTCGTGTCTACAGAGTGCTCATGTCCCATAGGTAAAGGGGGCTATGGCTGTGCAGGGCTTCATTTACTAACAGTGTTTTACAAATATTGATTTTACAACATATTTTCCCAGTTACCAGCTTCTTTGCATTGAAATCCTCCCAGAAACCTCAAGGTCTGACAACAGGAAGGGGGTGGGGAGGAAGGTTCTTCCCATAGTGGTTTCTCCTGAATTGCCCTTTCAGGTGGATGAGGGTAAAAGGAGGAGCATTAGGGTCTCACCTGGTGGGACTGGCCATGGGGCTGGCCTCCAAACTCCTGGATCTCTTGGGATTGCCCATGGATCCCAGGGACAACTGCAGGAGGGCGTCCATTGCAGCTGCATTGTCAGGGCTTCCCTGGTTGCTAATTGCCCCAGCAACTCCTTTTAAAAGGGAATCTCCACCATAGAGTGGAGCCATGGGAAATCAAAAGGGGAGACAGCATGGCTCAATATATCGGGTCTATGCCCTGCTCTGCCACGGACATGCCATGTAACCTGGGGCTGGATGGCGAATGCTATAGAAGCATGAAGTATAGTATCATGTATCATTATTACTATAGCCCTAGTCTGTATTACTTTTCTACCCCTGTCTCCATGGGGCCAATAAGAGGACAAAGAGCTCCCTGCCTGCCTGCTTTTTCTCTGGCTCAGTGCCTTTACCATCCCTATGTCTTCAGAGAGTCCTCTGAGGAAGGGGGGAAACTGTCACAGAGGTGGCTGGAGCCTACCTTCTCCACAGGAGGGGTGAGATCAGTGTGGAGAGACTCCTCTCTGTGCCTGGATGAAGAGGGTGCAATCGGGCTCCACTTTCCTCTGCCATCTACACAAATCAGTTAAAATGAAGTAGACAGCAGAGCCATCAAGAGGTGCATGTGCCTACAGTGAATATCTTATTATTGTAGCTCTTGCCTTATTTCCCTGCTCCCCGACATTTGTGTATTATCCTCACTTCTTGTGTTCCGACACAAATCCAGATCATGAACTGTTTGGGGCAAGGACATTGTCTTTCACTTGCCTTGTAATATGTCTGGCTCACCTTTGAATGGTGTGAAATAATAATATGGAAAACACGATAGATACTCTTACAGGCAAAAGTGTAATGTTGTACACAACATTTAATGCAGGGCCTATCAATATCACACATTGTATTGTTTGGGACACTGATAAAATATGGGTAATGGCATCAGAATGGTTCTCTAACATGACTATAAAACCACTTCGCAAGATCAAATTGTGTATCAACATTTTGGCAGCCCCACCTTGTTATACACAGGGCCTCATTCAATAACATTTGTAAAGTAAGCAGGCTCTTAGCTTGTCCATTTCAATTTCAGTGCTTTTCTCTTAAAACCCTTTTTATTCATAAACATGGAGGAAATTGCTTATTGCAGAGTGCCATAGGTATACATGGTGCTTTACAAACATATAAGGAGACAGATCACTGCCCTGAAGAGCTTACAATTGAATTCAGACAAATACAATAAGAAGGAAAAAGGGATTTGGGTTGAAACTTGGAGCAGACAAATAAATGCCTGTATACAATTGCATCAGTCACAGTGCATGGAAATATGCTCCTTTTTGATTCAAGTGCTCAGCTGTGTCACATCTATTGCTGAGGTTGACAAATTGTTACTTCCTTAGATAGAAAATGCTTATATTTTAATGCTTGTTATGCCATGAATTATTAAACCAATTTAACTTTAAAGAGCAACTGAAAGGACAAACTTATGTTTAAGGATTACCTACAGTATCTTAAAAAATCAGGAACGTTGACCAGACTAGCAGAAGGAAAGACAGATTTTGTTTAGTTCATATAATTTCTGCCAAAAATATGATGCTAATGTAATGTACATTGCATTGAGTGCCATATTTCCTAAGAAATGTGCTGTGCAGCAATATGATGAAAATTATTATATTTAACAACTGCATTTGTATAGAATACATTTGTAAGTAATATATGCTGATCTGATGATCCTTTGCTGGGTCTTTTCTGTGGAAAACAACCAAGCATTTGGATTTGCATGTCTGCATTCTGTATGTCAATAAGTATGTCCTGCTTATTACATTTTTGCTCGTTTGTTTTTTTGTATTTTTCTTTAAAAAATAATATAGGAAATAATTTTTAAAAAGTAAAGTTATTCTATTTTAGTGCAGATCAGCTATAAATTATTCCTGTTCATGGGTTGTGAAAAAGTGCAGTACAAGTGCTTCCTATCCTACGAGGTGAACGGTCCTTACAGATAATATGTAGATTTATATACACCGGCAGCACAAATAAAACATCATTGTGTTTTAGAAGGGATCATCGGACGAGAACTCCTTTAAAAAAACATTGTGCAAAAACTTATTTTCAGTCAGATAACGGATTCCTCAGATTCAAGGTGAATCAAAGGAAAATTATGTCCAGGAGGACAAAGATGTTCAGCCAGTACTACTATAGCGTGACCACATGACATACCCAGAGGCAACTACAGGGCTGTTAGTACAGCTGCCTGCAGAGACTGCCAAGGAGCCAGATGATGCTGGAAGAATATCTTTCACAGCCCTGGATCTGGCTTTTCTTGGCTTGTTCTCTGGCTACAGGAGCTGGAACTCATTGCTCGGCAGATAAACAAGGAGACTAACAAAGAGGATGAGGAGCAGTTGATAATTTTGGTAAATCAGAGGCACACCATTAATTTAAGGTTATATTAGTACCTTTTTGAAAAACCCCAGCCCTTAAAATGGGATCCAAGATGCAACTCAGCATATGGCTCTAGGACCAATTCCATCCTGTCCCTCCCCCACTCCCCTCCCCAAAATGGAAAAATGTGGAGTTACAACAGTGCAAAAATATGCCCATCCTTTTTTGGACACTGATTTTGTACTCTCTATTATTGGGCAGAAGGGGAAGCTTTAATTTTCAGATTGGAAATGTACAGGGCCTTTGTGAGCTGGACCTTATTTTAAAAGATTGAAACAATTCCAGAGGCGACATTCTGTTCTATCAGGTTGGGTAGATTTTAAAATTAGTGGTGTGTTTGTTTTGTTTTGTAAAGCTCTCTTCTCTGGGGGAAATAATAATAAAATATTTTATCCAGAGTAGTTTTTCATAGTTTTAAAAGAGAAAATCCAGCATTTAAAGAAAGCGGAGGTTGTCAAGCAACAGTCAGGACATTCATCATTATTACTTATTACTGCGAGTCATCAGTTTGCTTGCTGCTGTAGAAGTCAAACTACCACGCAGAAGGGAGAAACACTTGGCAATGAGACTCCTGTTTTAATTACTTGTAAAATGCTGAGATACCTTATTGATGAGCATGGTGTGTATATCCAGATAAACAGACATAAGAATGGCCATACTGGGTCAGACCGAAGGTCCATCTAGCCCAGTATCCTGTCCTCTGACAGTGGCCAATAGTAGGTGCCCCAAAGGGAATGAACAGACAGGTTATCATCAAGTGATCCATGCCCTGTCACCCAATCCCAACTTCTGGCAAACAGAGGCTAGGGACACCATTCCTGCCCATCCTGGCTAATAGCCATTGATGGACCTATCCTCCATGAATCTATCTAGCTCCCTTTTGAACCCCGTTATAGTATTGGCCTTCACAACACCCTCTGGCAAGGAGTTCCAGAGGTTGACAGTACGTTGTGTCAAAAAATACTTTCTTGAGTTTGTTTTAAACCTGCTACCTGTTAATTTCATTTGGTGGCCCCTTGTTCTTGTATTATGAGAAGGAGTAAATAACAGTTCCTTATTTACTTTCTCTATACCACTCATGATTTTATAGACCTCTATCATATCCCCCCTTAGTCGCCTCTTTTCCAAGCTGAAAAGTCCCAGTCTTATTAATCTCTTCTCATACTGAAGCCGTTCTATACCCTAATAATTTTTGTTGCCCTTTTCTGAACCTTTTCCAATTCCAATATGTCTTTTTTGAGATGGGGCGACCACATCCGCACGCAATATTCAAGATGTGGGCGTACCATGAATTTATATAGAGGCACTATATTTTCTGTCTTATTATCGATCCCTTTCTTGATGATTCCCAACACTCTGTTTGCTTTTCTGACTGCCGCTGCACATTGAGTGGATGTTTTCAGAGAACTATCCACAATGACTCCAAGATCTCTTTCTGGAGAGGTAACAGCTAATTTAGACCCCATCATTGTATATGTATTGTTAGGATTATGTTTTCCAATGTGCATTACTTTACATTTATCAACATTAAATTTCATCTGCCATTTTGTTGCCCAGTCATCCAGTTTTGTGAGATCCTTTTGTAGCTCTTCACAGTCTGCCTGGGACTTAACTATCTTGAGTAGTTTTGTATCATCTGCAAATTTTGCCACCTCTCTGTTTACCCAGGAAGACACAGGAAGACTTGGATCCTATCCCAAAAATTAGATAGCCAGTCTGGTCCAAAGACACTTAGGGCCTGGCCTGAAGGCCACTGAAATCAATGGGTAACTTTCCACTGACTTCACTGGCTCTGAATAAGACCCATAAGGTGTTTGATTATCAGAAGATGGAGCTATTCTCAGGCAGGTTCAGATATTTATTTGAACCATCCTCGCTGCCTTGTTTGATGGATTAACATTGCTGCGTTTCCTTGGAGAGGTTTGAATGAAGAGAGGGTGGCACGAGGAACAGGGCCGGCTCCAGGCACCAGCTTAACAAGCAGGTGCTTGGGGCGGCCAAGGGAGGGGGCGGCACCTGCGGCAATTCGGGGGCGGCAGGTCCCTCACTCCCTCTAGGAACGAAGGACCTGCCGCTGAACTGCTGCCGCCGATCACGGCTTTTTTTTTTTTTTTTGCTTGGGGCGACAGAAATGCTGGAGCCGGCCCTGACGAGGAGAAGGAATGAGTGACGTGGAAGAAGAATGAAAACAACCACATTAGGAGTTACCTGAGCAGCTGCAGGCAAAGGGAGTAGGAGGAAATAGGGACTGAGATGTAAGCAGGGGCAGAACTTTCATGGTGAGGACAAGAAGCTTGAGAGGAAGCCAGAGGAGGGATTCAAGGAGGGGAGTGACATGCCCAGAGCTTAAGCTGTAACCCCAGGTTTCCAGAGGTAAAAGAGTATAGGGGTTAGGTGCTGAAAACTCTTACCCACACAGACTCAGATATATGCAGTTCTGAGTCCCAGGTTACACGCTAGGCTGGATTAACCCATCACTGGGAATTAGGCAAACACATACTTCTGGATCCCTCTCCTAGGCAGCTAAACTAGATGCTCTCATTATATGGATGCATTTATATTATATTAACCCTCTCCTGGCCAGCGTGGCTGCACTAGTGATCTATTACCCCAAGTACATCCAGCTCCTGCTGCACGGATGTTGTTTAGTTAAGCCTCTCCTTCCCACAGCTCCCATTGGCTGGGAATGACGAACCGCGGCCACTGGGAGCTGTGGGCGGCCATGCCCACAGACAGTCGATGTAAAACAACTGTCTTGCAGCCCGCCAGCGGATTACCCTGACGCGCTGCAGGTTGTTCACCACTGATGTAGCAGGTCCTGAGGCTGGCTCTGAGTGAGTCCTGTGGGCAGACCAAAGGGGACATGGGCTGCTGGAAGGAGAACAAAGCCAAGTAAGCTCCTGGGGGAAGCTCTAGTGCAGGAGCTTGACCCATGGCAGTGGTGAGGAGGAGCTCCGCTGGCCACCCCACTGCCCACTCAGGTATGTCCCGGCTGCCCCTATCATGACGGAGGAGTGGCCAGGCCAAATCTGAGAGAGTGGTATGACCTGGCACACAGGGTCACAGCACTGCTTTGATTGACTCCCCACTCCCACGGATTTGGGTCCTAGGCAAGTGCCTAGCTTGCCTGTGTATTAATCTGTCCCTGGTTACCCCTCCTCCTGATGTCAGTGACGAGTCCCCATGACTACAGAACCATCTGCAGGCAGGCAGGCAGGGGAAAGGTTGTGGTAGCTGAGAGGGGCCATTGCAGCCTGAAGAGTGAGCAGAATGGCTGGGGCATTGGTATGGCCAGAGCACTCAAGGACTGTACTATGCAAGTGTATCCTCACTGCAGTCTTTTTCAGCAGGAGCCTATGGATACTACTGCTAGGGCGAGAGAATAGGGTTGCCAACTTTCTATTCACACAAAACCGAACACCTTTGCCCCGCCCCCTGCCCTGCCCCTCCTCCGAGGCTCCACCCCACCTCTTCTCTGAGGTCCCGCACCTGCTCACTCCATTCCCCCTCCCTCTGTTGCTTGCTCTCCCCATCCTCACTCGCTCATTTTCACCAGGCTGGCTTAGGGGGTTTGGGTGCGGGAGGGGGTGAGGACTCTGGCTGGGGGTGCGGGCTCTGGGGTGGGGCCAGAAATGAGGAGTTCAGGGTGCAGAAGGGGGCTCCGGGCTGAGGCAGTGGGTTGGGATGCGAGAGGGGGTGAGGGCTCTGGCTGGGGATGCGGGCTCTGGGGTGGGGCCAGGGATGAGGGGTTTGGGGTGCAGGAGGGGGCTCTGGGATGGGGGAGGAGCTGAGGGGTTCAGAGTATGGGAGGGTGGGAGGGGGATCAGGGCTGGGGCAGGGGGCTGGGGCATGGGAGGAGGTCAGGGGTGCAGGCTCCGGGCAGTGCTTACCTCAAGCAACTCTTGGAAGCAGCGGCATGTCCCCCCTCGGGCTTTTATGTGGAGGCATGGCCAGGTGACTCTGCGCGCTGCCCCATCCACAGATGTCGCCCCTGCAGCTCCCATTGGCTGCGGTTCCTGGTCAATGGGAGCTGCAGAGCCGGTGCTTGGGGAGGGGGCAGCATGCGGAGTCCCCTTGGTGTCCCTATGCATAGGAGCTGGACTGGGGACATGCCACTGCTTCCAGGAGCCATGGTAGTCAGGGAGCCTGCCTTAGCCCCGCTGCGCTACCAACAGGACTTTTAATGGCTCAGTCAGCAGTGCTGACCGGAGTCTCCAGGGTCCCTTTTCGACCGGGCGTTCCGGTCGAAAACTGGACACCCGACAATCCTATGTGAGAAGCCTGCAGTGGTGGGGAGCCAGGTTAGGCAGAGCCCTCTGTAGAAGATAGAGTCATGTGCTCCTCATCAAGGCTTGAGAAATCTAACCACTTACCCAGGGTAAGTAGACATTGCGCTGGGCGGGGGGCAGGGTGGGGAGAAGCGAGGGGGATGAGCTTAGTGGGACCAGGTTCCTATGGAGGGGAGAGGGAGAAAAGCACTAAGGTTATGTAAGTGCCACCACTAGCTCCCCTGGAGGACTGTGGAAGGAAGGTACAGCCTGTGAGCTGCTGCTTCTTTAAGAGGTGGAAGAGCAAAGAACAGAGGGCTCAGGTGCAGGCAGAAAAGCAGGGAGTCAAAGAGCCTTCTACACCCCAGGAGTGGGGCAGAAACAGAAGCAAAGAGACAGGGGATAGAACAGATGGAGTCGGGGATGTGGATTTTGTGGCAATGTCAGTATTTTTCACTTGGGGAAGCAGGGTCAATGCTTGGGTGTGAAGTTGATGGGGAAACGTTTTAAGACATTGCTTTTCACTCTGCTGTCAGATCACAGAAACAGAGACGGGCTAAGCTGTATCCAGTGAACTCTGAGGAGAACTCACCCCTGACTATTCTTAAGGCCCCACCCAGACGCTCACACTCCTGCTGGGAGAGATGTGAGGGTGGGGGGGGGGGTGGGGAGAGGGGATTTGCTATTTGGGCTGAGGGGTGGTCAGGGTTTTTCCCTCTCTAGCTGATTTATCTGTTGGTAGCTTTCTCGGTTTCAGGGGTCCAGCTGCTGTGGCTTGGATGCTGCAGCTGCTGCCTGTGACTGAGGCTGTGTTACAGCCCCATGGCCACTGCGGGGATGTTGCTTACTTCCTCTCCTTGCCTCTGGATCCCTTCTTTTCCCCTCCATTCCCACCCTGGTCAGTTGCTGCCCCTGCAGCCCCTCTAACAATTGTAATTCTAAGCAGGGCTTGTGGAAGATGAGCTAGAGCCCAGAAATGTGGGGCCAGAAGGCTGCTCTTCGCCACTCCCCGGTACAAGCTGTTACAGGAGTGAGTACATGGGAAGGAAGCCCCAGATGGAAAGGGTCAGTAGGAGGCCCTAGATTTGGTTGAACGGGCCCTAACTACAGCTGTGTGCCCCGCGGTGGAACTCTTGAGGGAGGATGGTGGTGGAGACGACTGCTCCCCCCCTCCCCCCCGCTGGTTGTATCTTGCCTGGTGCACAGCCGGCCTAGCTGGTGCAAGTAGGTGCAGGTTGCCTGCTGGGATAACTAGCCAAAGGACAGACTCTCCTGTCTTGTTAGATTGTGTCATTATTAGCAGCATTTAAACATGTGTTTTCATGTATAATGTAGCACATTCCATCCTCAGTTATCCAGGCTTCAGTTATCTGAAATAAGAGCCTGTCTCCTGGTGTCTATTAATTCCTCTGAAAAGTCCCTCGGTTATCCAAATGTATCCATGATGTCTGGATAATCGCGGTTGTACCTTTGATTATTTTATTTGACCGGTGTGGCAATTTTAAACTATAGGATCGTCTTTCATAAAGCTTTACAAATGAGGAAAATAAAAAATCTTCTCTGGGTTCTGTGATTTTTGTGTGTGTGTCTCAGAATGTTTGGGTGAATGCTGTGCTTATGAAACTGCCACAGCAAGGGCTACGGCACATATGCACAACAAAGGAGATGCTTAAATAACTCTTTGCTAATTGAACTCAACTCTGTCTCTCTGCATGGCCTGGGTCTCTCTTGTGTAAGCATAAAGCTATGTCTATTATGTGATCTGTGGTTGCAGAATTTGCTGGAGATTCTGCCAGGCTTGGGCTCCAGAATCTCAAGTTTTCATTTAAAAACAAATGCTTTGAAGATAACCAAAAAAATGTGAACTGAATTTAAACTGGTGAAATTAGTTCTTCCTGAGTCTGCAAACAGCCTAAAACAAAAGTTTGGAAAGATGTGAACTGCCCCATTCATCCAAGGGGTTTACACTGTTAACTAATGCACTGCTGATCATTTTAGCAGAAGCATCCAGTCAGGGGGGTTATTCCACAGTTCCAATCTCTCTCTCTTCTTGGATGCCAAAACCTCCAGTCTTCCACTGGCAACTTTTATGATGCAATTATGCATTATCAATATATAAATATGTGGCACATTGAAAATGCAGGGGCTGGTACAACATAAATGAAATGTAAATATCCATATAAATAACAGGATGTACTGTAATATTTGCATTATTGATGCTCACTTAATTCAACAAACCTCCATTTTGTAGTAAATATTAAGCTGCCACACATTTTTTAGACTACTGCACCTCAGTGTAACAGAAGCCAGAGCCTTACCACTGAATTAAAGTCCAACTTCTCACAGATTTCACAGGTCTTTAAATATGGGGAGAGGGATAGCTCAGTGGTTTGAACATTGGCCTGCTAAACAGAGGGTTGTGAGTTCAATCCCTGAGGGGGCCACTTGGTGATCTGGTGCAAAAATCAGTATTTGGTCCTGCTAGTGAAGGCAGGGGGCTGGACTCAAGGTCCTTTCCAGTTCTAGGAGATGGGATATCTCCATTAATTATTTATTATGCTAACAAGTGACAGTTGTATCATGTGGATCCTCAGGATTGAGATGAGAAACCCACTAAATGTATTTATTTTGTGGCCTGATCTAAGATGTGACCCTGGCTTTCCAGAGGTTAAAAGCTATTGGGTTTCCAGATCCTGAAAACCTTTACTCATGCGACTCCATTGAAGTCCAGTTGAGCTATTTTTATGAGTAAAGACCACACACATGAGTAAAGTTTTGCAGGACTGGGCCCTGCAACCTTAAGCTACTGCATAACTTCGCCTAGCCTCATGTTTCTTTAATTCATTCATTCTACAGTCTAAGGCATCATTGCATTTCCCTAGTGTTGTCAGGCAGTTTTTCCAATAGTGACTGAAAGGCAGCTTGGGATAGTACTGTCATAACAAGCAGCTTGTGATGGATTGGTTCTTATACCTTACTGTTAGTAAGTTTATTTGCTGAGATGTAAGGCAGGTAAATGAATGGTGAGAAAGATGCTGTGGTGGAAACATTCCTCTCGATTCTGGCTACAAGATAGTTCTTGATTTTTGGGGACCAAAAAAAAAAAAAAACCTCTGGAGATTTGTGGTAAAGTGACTCCCCAGCTGGTGTACTACCTTGTGGCTAGGTGTGGGGTTGTCTGGACTCCTACTGACCAGGTCCGCTGGTGGTCCCCTTTTGCCTTGAGACTTGGCCCTCTGGCCGGGTCATCTTTGACTTCACCCTTTTCGGGGTAACCCAGAGATTTTACACATTAGTCCCTGGACCTCATACCAGGTCCAGGCCCAATAGTCCTTCTGGCCCCTTGTCTTTGGGATCTTCCCATTGAGGCTGCAGGGGAACCCCATCTCTCCCTCTACCCTGGGTTCCAGCCCAAGAACCCTTGTAGCAAATGGTTAAGGTCTGTCTGGTCAGACCTCGTGCTTCCTCCCTACATTGGCCTTCTCCTCAGGGGCCTTGTTTTCTCAACGGTGTGTGTGTCTATGTGTGTGTGTGAGCAGGAGTCCCAGGGTCAAGCTGCAATTCATTCTGTGCTTCCAGGCAACTGAAAGTAGCTTGGCTCTCAGCTGGGCTCCTTTGTAGGAACTGAGGATGAGAGGTCTGGCCACTTCCCCAGGCTGGGGACTTCTGAACTGAGCTTCTTCCTTTTAAAGGCTCCGCCTCTAAGAGTGGCATGCCTTCCAGGTGCAGTCGGGGCTCTTTAACCCCTTCTGACCTAGTGGGGGGTTTGCACATCTCATCACAAAGTCATATCTCTTTCTCTTTTAAAAATAAAGGCCTGAGAAAAAGGAAAGCATTTTGTCTGGACATTTTTCTGTTTCTTTTTGGGCCGGTAGATCAGAAGTACATTTTGGCTCAATGTTTTAAGTGAACAGGGATGCGGTTTTAAAACGCCTGTCGACCATTACCAGTAAACTGAACCAAAATATTAGCTGGTAAAAGAAGGCTACAAGATTTTAATAGTAGGTAATGGCAGTGGAAGTCCGGATACTAGGCTGTTACGAATGCATTAATCCTGCTTATCCTAAGAAAGATTCATCAGGAAAGAGGCATAAAAAGGCAAACCTGAGATGATGCATTACAATGAAATATTGAAAAGATAACTCTTAGCCTGACTATGTGCATAGACTTAGTTGGTGCTGCATGGGAGCAGAACAAAGAATTATTTTATAAACACAAACACACAAAGCAATGCTTAGACAGGAATATGTTTGTATGTTTTATAAGTCTGGATTTGTTTTTCAGCCTTTGAATTAATTAGCTATCATGTTGAATTCTAAATCTGATAATTAAGCAAATTAATGCTGCAGTGAAGTTATTAATGAGGCAAAATATGTTAATATGCTTTCGATAAAGAGCTCTTCTGTCTCACTAAGAAACTGGCAAACATCTTTTATTTTGGGCCAGACAGCTTAACTCAAGTGATAAAGGGAAAGATTCATGGCCATATGCTGGTGAACTAATGTTATGAGCCAGGGTTAATATCTAAATTGTAGATATGTGTAAAACCTTGCAGCAGTGTTGCAGTAGCAATGAAGCTATTAGCATGGTTTCTAGCAGCGTCAGCACTGAGGAAAGTAAAAGGTTTTATAACCTTTAGTTTCACTATGGGAGATGATAATGTACAATAATGGATTGCTATTTTTATAGTAGTATTTTAAATATTCAATCATTTCAAGCAGTGAATGCAATTGGACCTAGATATAATTACCATATGTTTCCCTGCTCAGTATACCACTATGTTTTTTTGATTGTTAAGAAATGTTCAGCATAGAAGCATTAGGATAACGACATAGTGGTTTGGCAATGACATATGTATGTAACAATAATAATAATACTTTATAATTGGTTTTTATAAAGCCTGTCCATTCATTTGGAGCACTGCACATAATCATAAAACACACTGAAAATATTACAACAACAGATTATTCTCTTAAATGTTAACAAAATATCAACTGCCAAGATAACCACTGGCATAATTTAGCGCTGCTCTAACTCCCACTGACTGCACTGGCCCCTTAATTACTCCCTTCAACCCCTGGTGAGCCAGCAGATCCATTGATTTTTTCACAGGTTTCCTGATCCTTAAAGAATCCTTGTTGTTTGTGTTATACCTTTAGCTATTTGTTCTTTGAGATCAATTTTGGCTCTTCTAATTTCTCTCTTATGAATTGCCTGCTGTAATGTGTGCTCTTGTTTATTGGGTTCGCTAGGGTCAGATTTAAAAATTGTGAAGGATTTCTGTGTGACTCAAATAGCCTCTCAAATCTTGCCATGTAGCCATGTTTGTCTGCTCCTTTCCTTCCTAGTTCTCTTTTTGTTCAGAGGTATGCATGCCTTCTGATACCCTGTTATTGTGGTCTTAAGTATCATCCATGCCACCTTTAAGTATTTTACTTCCTTTACTTTAAATCTTAAAGCCTTTTTGACAAACCTTCTCATTTTACTGAAATCTCCTTTTCTAAAGTTCAGTGTCACAGTCACTTTTTGGATGTTGAACCCAAATATATTGTGGTTGCTATTTAGGGTGACCAGATGTCCTGATTTTATAGGGACAGTCCCGATTTTTGGGTCTTTTTCTTATATAGGCTCCTATTACCTCGCATCCCCGTCCCTATTGCTGTCTGGTCACACTTGCTGTCTGGTCACCCTACTGCTATCAGCCAATGTCACTTCTTGAATTAGCTCCTGTGTGTTATTTAAAAGTAAGTCAGGAATAACTTCCCCTTTTGTGAGCTCTAGAACTAGCTGTTCCAAGAACCAATCACTTTTTGAGTGTTGAGAAATGATTTCTCTAGGCTTTGTCCTGCTGGGCCATTTGACCAGTTTATATAGGAATAGGTGAAGTCCCCCATAAGCATAATTTTGTTGAATGTTGTTGCCTCTTTGGTCTCTCTCCACACTGTGCACTCCATTTCCTTTTCTTGATCCAGAAGCTGTTAGTATAGTCCTACTAATATATTTACATTCTTACAGCTTGGGATTTGTATCCATATACATTCAACTTTGTGGTCCTCTCCAGTCAGAATATTTTCTCTCACTACATTCTACAGAATCCTTCAGACACAGTGCTCCTCTCCCACCTCTTTGGCGTACTCTGTCTTTCCCATGTAATCTGTAACCAGATATTACAGTTAACACTACTGTGTTAACTGTAATCTCAAAGGTGCCACAGGACCCTCTGTTGCTTACTACTGTGTTTTGTCATTCCACTGAGTTTCCACAATGCTTATTATATCAAGGTTTTCATCCCAGCAATCATTTCAGAGCTCCTTTCTGTCTGAAGAGCAAAGGAAGACAGAGGGCAGAAGTTACTGGAAGTGAACTGGTGGTAGGTGGTGTAGGGTGGAGGGTTTGAGTTTTGTGGAACATCGGTCCACTTTCTATGTGGAGAGGGGGCTATGTAGTTTGAATGGCCTCCACCTCAGCAGAAGAGGAACCAATCTTCTCAGGGACAGACTGGCTGAAGTAGTTAGGAGGGCATTAAACTCATAGTAAAAGGGGAGGGTAAAAAGAGGGAAGAATTGAGCACTCATTTAGCACAAAATTGAGATGCTGAGAACAAAATTAATCCCTATACACCAAGATAGGAGCCTGGGTGCAAACAAGGGGAACTGGAATTGCTAATTTATGAGAATAAATGAGACCTAATTGGTATTATGGAAACCTGGTGGGATGATTCCCACTATAGGAATGATAAAATCAATGGTTATAACTTATTTAGGAAGGATCAAGTGGGCAAAAGGGAAGAGGGAATAGCATTCTATGTCAAATATGGCATTAACTGTTTTGAAGTCACTGATGACTGAGAAGAAAATGATCTTAAATGCTTCTGGATCAATGTTCTAATACGGGGTGGCCAACCTGAGCCTGAGAAGGATCCAGAATTTACCAATGTACATTGCCAAAGAGCCACAGTAATATGTCAGCAGCCCCCCCATCAATTCCCCCCA
Organism: Malaclemys terrapin pileata; assembly: GCF_027887155.1. Classification (NCBI taxonomy): domain Eukaryota; kingdom Metazoa; phylum Chordata; order Testudines; family Emydidae; genus Malaclemys; species Malaclemys terrapin. Next base: position 289,568,461 of record NC_071505.1, on the reverse strand, counting down.
CCTGCTCTCAGCAGCTCCTGCCCATCGGCAGCCCCGCCAATCAGCGCCTCCCCCTCCCTCCTTGCACTGCCTGATCAGCTGTTTCGTGGTGTGCAGGAGGCTGGGGGGGGGGGGGGAGGGTGGGAGGCGGCAGAGAAGGGGATCCTGGGCAAGATAACAGAGTGGCTGATAGGGGACTTGATTACTAAAGAATTAAAGGAAGGTAATATAATTAATCCCAATCAACATGGGTTTATGGAAGATAGATCCTTTCAAACTAACTTGATATCTTTTGTTGATAAGATGTCAAGTTTTGTTGATTAAGGTAATAGTGTTGGTGTAATATATTTAGACTTCTGTATGGCATTTGACTTGGTAACACATGACATTTTGATTAACAAACTAGAATATAAAATTAAAATGGCACACACATTAACTAGATTAAAAAGCTGGCTAACTGGTAGGTTTCAAAATGTAATTGTAAACAGTGAATTATCATCAAATGGGTGTTTCTACTGGGATCCTTCAGGAACTGGTTCTTAGTCATACAATATTTAACATTTTTATTAATGATTTGGAAGCAGACATAGAGGAGTGTACTGGAAGTGTGGCATCTCTACTCTTCCTGGAGAACTTACTCAATAGCCCATTATCCCTTTTTTAGATCCCTTTGTTGAACTAAAACACTACTAAACAAAGTTAAAAAACTATAACAAATACAATAACTGACAACAACTCTTCAGGTTTCTTTAACTCAAATTAACGTGTCTCGATCAGTTTCTTAGGGCATTTCAACCATCTTCCCGATCTGCTGTACTGCAAACCCTCATTAGGGAAGTCCTTGTCTGTAACAGACTGTTTAGTCTCAGAGTCAATAACGGTCAGTCTGTGAATTGTTTTCACCTTCTATGTCTGCTCACAATTCATCTGGCTTGGAAAAGTTGTCAGGTATCTTGAGCAGATGCTTATGATTCGGTTGTAAGATTAATCTGTGATCACTGAGTATGAGTGAGGTGACCCTTCTTTGATCACTATAGCTTTGACTGGCCAGTGCTCATTCTGCCAAATTCTCACTGAGTCTTTGTTTTTTAATTGCAGAAAAGATCTTGCTCCTTTATTGTAATATTCTGTCTGATTGGACTTTTTTCAGTCTATCCCTCACTTACACAGACTCCTTAATCATCTTTTGTTTTTTCCCCATATCTGATAATGAAGTATTTACACATCTGTTGTAGAGAAATTCAGCTGGTGACTCTCCATTGCAGCAGTGTGACTCTATAGTTGAGTACTGCTAAATATGGATCTTCTCCCTCATCTATTGCTTTTTTGAACAAGTTTTTCACTATATGTACTCCACATTTCACTAATACATTGGCTTGAGGATATCTGGGACTAGATATCTCAAAGATGTACTGTAGCAGGACAGTCTGGTTTAGTGGTCAGACAGTAGTCTTACAGTGTCTGCAGGCCTAGTCATCCCAGAGGCCTAGTCATCCCCCCAGCCAAATTATATGCAGCAGGCCTCAATCCCTCCTTAGTACTTCTGTACTCCCCTTGGGGTTCTGCTGCTACAGAGGAGCAGGAGCAAGGTAGGGGGACCCGGGACTACCCACTTGACTGGGTCCTGACCCAAGGCCCTAGGGGGTTTGTTAAAGAGTCCGGACCAGTTCTTGATCTACCCCAAGTTACACTTTCCCCTGAGTCACTTCCTACCAGACTGGAGCTCTTCTCTTTGGGGTGTGGTCACTGTTTTAGAAGACTCCACTTACTCTCTTAATGACCTGGTTAAAGAAGAACAGCTCTATTTAGCTCAAAAGCTTGAAACAGAAGTTGGTCCAATAAAAAAATATTTCCTCATCCACCCTTGGCTCTCTAATATCCCAGGACCAACAGAGCTACCATAACACTGTAACACACAGCTGTTCAAAACAGAGGGGTAGCCGTGTTAGTCTGGATCTGTAAAAAGCAACAGAGAGTTGCATGCGTCTGACGAAGTGGGCATTCACCCACGAAAGCTTATGCTCCAATACATCTGTTAGTCTTAAAGGTGCCACAGGACTCTCTGTTGCTTGTTCAAAACAGTCTCCGAAAGGTGTATGTGTGTGGGCTAACCCAGACCCCTGCTGTTGGAGCATCCTTAACAAAACTGTAGCCACTCCTAGCACCACACCTGGCATCAGCCTTGCTTCCTGATGCAGCCTGCAGCTCTTTCCCTGCTTTTTCTGGGCTACTAGTGTCCTTTTAAGCTATTCCTTCACCGGTAACAGGCCTTGGACCTGCTGAAGGCTGGGGCCATCTTAGCCCAGTATTACTTTATTCCTTGCCCAGGTTCAGTGTGGGATCTGTAGACCCTATCATTCATATATTCTGACATAGTCCAGGAATTCCCAATTCCTGAACTATGATTTATCTTTTATTATTGTTCTTTGAATTCCCTGGTGTGCAACTACAGATTTAATGTGCCTAATGACTGTTGCTGCTGTGGTATCTTCAGATGTGAGTGCTACTGGGAAATTGGTGAAGTAGTCTATGATAACCAGGTGATCACGTCTTCTCAGCCTGAATGTGTCTATTCTGATTTTGTCCTATGGAATTGTAAGTTGTTTGTGCGGTATTAATAGTTCCTTTTGCTGGGAATCTCAGTACTTCTGATACTTATTGACACTTCCAAACCTGCTCATCATTTCTTCAATGTCACTGTACATCTGTGGCCATGATACAACTTCTCTACCACTCTGTTTTGATTTCATCATCCCCACATATGTATTCTTCCAATATTTTCTTTCTCCTCACTGTAGGAACTATAATCTCTGTCCCTTTTACGACTTCTCCTTAGATCAGCCACAACTCATTTTTATTGTGGGAATACACAGTTGGGAAGTGCTGACTTTTTCCTCCTTATTGCTTCTGTCACTGCTTGCAGCATTTCATCTTGAGTTGATTCTGTCTCCAATTCATCCCATATGCCTGGAGATACAGCACAGGATGCTTTTATCATGTTCACATGTTTGTTTACTGCTTGTTCCAGATCATCAGGCTGTGTATTATCAGATGGAGCATATGCTCCTGAGAGTGTGTCTGCCATTACTAAGTGACATACAAGTTGGAAATCTAGGTTCACAGCATATTTCTGTATTTTCAAAAGTTGTTGATGTGAACATGGTGGTGGTTCTCCAAGTCAATTTTTGTGTATTGCAATCAGTAGTTTGTGATCCATTTCTGCTTTAAAGCTACTACTAGAGAGAAAGTAACAAAATCTTATGCATCTATGCACCAGACCTAGTGTCTCTTTTTCAATTTGTGTGTACATCTTCTCTGTGACGGTCATAACCTAGAAGAATCAGTTCCATGACACTGTAATAGTACTACTCGCAGCCCTCCTTGTGAGGCATCTGTGGAGAATTTGAAGTCTTTCAAAGGATCAAAAAATTGCCGCATCGGAGCCAAACTCCCTTTCATGTTCTGCTTCCATGCCCATTCCATGACCTTGTGAGGCGATGCCTTAGGTGAGTTGTGTGAGCTGTATAATTAGGTTTAAATTTGCTGACATAATTCAACATGCCTACCAGCCTTTGAATTCCCTTTTATCTTCAGGTTCAGGATTGCCGGAAGCTTTGATTCATCGGGCAAGATTCCTTTTGAGGTCAGATTCTCTCCCAAATACGTTATTTCTGTTTGAAATTGACATTTGACCTTATTCAGTTTAAGATTATTAGCTATCGCAATTTCCAGTACTCTCCTCAGTTCTTCCGGATGTTCAGTGGTAGCACTGCCCCAAATGATTATGTCATCATTGTAAATTTTCATGCCTGCTAGACCCTCTAGCGTCTGGCTCATTGTACAGTGATATGCTTCTGGAGCTGGGCATATGCTGAAATGTGGTTTTAGGAC